>NW_027273852.1:3170000-3840000 GCF_046630095.1 Trachinotus anak | reverse complement strand
TACTGAGCTGCTGATCTGTGCTTTATTGTGACATGTATTTCAAAAATGAGTTCACTTCTTCTGTATTTGCAATCTCATTCCTGGCCTGAGGTATTATTATTCAAAGACAGTGATGAAAAGGCATCAGGGTCATTATCTGGTACAGTATCAGCACAGCACATATTTAAAAGACCCTCCATGAACTGCTTTGAATAGCTCTATACATCTGCAAAAATGTCTGTATCTATAAAAAAGATCATTTTCGTGCTTGAAATATTATTGGTGAATACTTGCTGAATACTATACTTGCTGTGTTCCAAGCAAATCGTTGTATCGGAATGATGGAGCAGTGCAACTTTTATGATACAATAAAGGATGCCATCGAGATAGCAAAGACAATGGAAGAGTAAGAGAAACATTGTCTTCTTAAATTTTATCCTGTTCTCCAACAATGCTTTGCCTCTGCATCTCTGCAAGTCTTACACCAGATGCTTACCTCCGAAACTGAACCAAAGAGGTGAGCAGTAACCAGCTGCTGACTGATTGGACCTGTCAGCCCTCAAAACATCTGATTGGATTTGGCCACTGTGAGGTCTCTGCTTTCACAAAGTGAGCCAGCCCAGGGCTCTCCACAGAGACAGAATGTCCAATAAAGTCCCACTTTCAGCCTTCCCTTTCTCCTTCCTCTCTTATCCGGGAAGCACAATCAGATAAGTGCCTCACCCAACAAAGGAGATAGAGGACCCACACTGCGAGTCCATATGTCATGCAGCACCTCCCCACCAGAAGTTGATAGCGCAACAATTAGACCTCTAGTGTGGGAGGTTAAATATTCTTTAACTTATTATCAATCTCTAATATCGTCCTGAGGGCTTTCTATCAAAGTGCCACATTTAATTATGACGCAGTTAGGATGGAAGACCATTTGTGGCTAAGTTTCCTGCTGCCGGCTAACACTTCATGAGGGTGGATTTATTCAAATGCTCTGTATCTGTAATATCAGCAAATTTCTGAATATAACCTTCCTCAGAGCTGAGAGAAAGATTTAATATTTTATACAACTTAACTAAAATATTAAAACTGCACATCAAAGATATCTTTCTTGATTGTGCAACAGGGTTCTGGTAACTTTTGCTCATATGAAATGGGTAGGAAATATAGTGGCTCAGTAGTTGTTTATGAAACTATGAGACCTTAAGTTGTACAAATTGCTTTTCATGTTGTTTATCTGTAAAGGTACCATGTGTCAGTGGAGAGAGGAGAAGTATGAGCTTGGTCAGAGCAGTTCATTGAGCACACCAGGGTGCTGATGATAAAAATGATTTACATGCAGCTGCAGGTGGTGGGCAACACAAAGCCAAACAGAGCTCAACTGCATAATTATTCAAGATGTCAGGAGGAGCAGCCCCCACTAGGGTTTAGGTTGAACATTAGGTGCATAGTGATTCGGGGGTGGGAGGCACCTCCCCCAGGAAATGTTGAGCATCAAACACTTCATTTCCTGCATTGTAGTGGATTTTTATGCACCAATTTGTTCCTTTCCTCCATCAATTTATAATGGAAATGTCTTTCCTTAACAGCCTAAAAATGTTCTCTGAGCTCACCTTGCACCAATGGCAACACTAGCAAACTATCAAACAACACTTCTAAAAGTAAACTTGAAAATTATTACCCAGTGGCTCACAGCTGACTTGGTTTTGAGACTTTTTGAGGAACAATGTCCTTATATTAGACCTCCTCCTCCTCCTCTTCCCTCCTGACTCCTCCATGGTTCTCCTGCCTATGTGTGCGCGGCACCAGAGGAGGGGAGGAGACACTGTGCCACTGCTGACAGAGATCACAACACTGTGGGTTTGTTTGTGTGTGTGTGTTTCGGATGTGTGGCAGGGATAATTATGTTTTCCACAAAAGACTCAGTGGTTGTATGTGTTCATAATTCATATTCAAATTATGGGAGTTTAAAAAAAAAAAACAAGACTGAAAATTGGCCAACCCCTGTCAGAGGCATTGTTGCATCTATGAGTAACAATGTAGTGTTTTTTCAAAAATAAAAGTCCTCTACTTCTTTCGTGTTTTTATTAGGTGAGACAAATGCATGTGTTCTACATAAGACAATGCCAAACATGGGCACAACTGTGTCTGCAATAAGGAACAAAAGAAGCACAAGGTGAAGCTGAACAACACGGTCAGAGAGATATTTAACAGCAGCTGAGAGAGCTGAATGCATACCACAGCCAAGTCTCTGGCCAAGAGACTTAATGATTTGATGCCTGCACTGTAAATGGAATTAATATAGTATAACATGCTGTATATAAACATCATTAAGTACACTACTTACACTACTAGTTTTTTTTTTTTCAAAAACTGCTCAAGGACATCATTCACTAAAGACTAAAAGAGCTAATCCAGACTTCATGGACCATACAGTGCAGAGTTATCCTCAGAGAAGCTCATGTTTATTGAATGTCAGCTGCTCTGTTTAATTGTATGTATACAGCACCATCATTTCCATAATATCACACCCAGGACACCTAATGTTTTGCTGATCGATAGTTGATCTTGCTTGTGTTTTTTTTTATTTTTTATTTTTTGAAAAAGGGCACGTTGCTCTGCCTTTGGTACAAGCAACAGCTTTATTTCTTATTTCTGTCAAGAGCTCTGTAGTAATTTCAGTTTGCTGCAGTTTTCACTAGCCAAGAGCATCAAGTATAATTCTCATTTTTCCTGTAAAAAGAAAATTCATTAAACCAAAACCGCATATATGGTGACAGAAATGGAAACTGAGTCGAAATAATGACGCTATGTCTTAATTCAGACAGGACTGTCCCACTCACATAATTTAATATGATGGAACACTTGAAAAGATGAAACATCAAAATTCAAAATTTGCACCTTTGCATCTGTTGTCATTTAAACTCTAATACGGCCGAGAGGAACAGTGAGTGAAACAGGATTTTATTTTTATATACATTGAGAGAGCATGCAGCTGAATTTCTTTTTTCCTTTTTGTTTTGGTCAAATTTTCAGTAAAGTGATTTATCTTTGCGAGTTTGCTTTTGCTTGTAGAATCCATTCAAAAGACTTGCAGGCCTGGGATCTGCTTGGCATCTTCTGTCCTTTGAGTTCTGTTTGCAGCCTGAGGTTTACTGATCTCTTGTTGGTCACTAACACCAGGGTCATGCTGGAGACAGAGGGCATAAGGGCATTTTGCAGGCAGGGCTCTGAAGTTTTTCAATAGTATCTTGTTGGAGATCAGGAGAGTAATTTGTTATTCTTCTTTAAACCTTACAGGCTTATATGAAAAAAAAAAAGTTACATATTTAGCTGCCTTCTTCGTTTCATTTTTCTACTTGTTCTTTGAGTATTTATCTCTCTCTCTTCTATCCGCTCTCACATCTTGCTTTGGTTAGAAAAAGTGGTAGACAAAGGAATTATTAGTTGTTAAAAATAAATGAAACAATGCTGTAAATGGCCACAGAATCAGTTTTTAATGTTGTCTCTTAACAATTTACAATTCCTGTATTTCAGAGGGAGGTATTTCTGGAAGATTGAGAGCAGTGTTACTTGTCAAGTTTTCAATTACCATTTAATTCACAGTAGTACTCACCATGTCTTTGTGGCACATTGTTGTTATGAGGAATGCATTATTCAGCACAGCGGTTTTTGGTTACTGAGCGTTGATCCAAGACTCCATTTCCTCTTTCAGATTCGTTTATTCAAATGTGACAGTCGTGAAGGAGCTGTCTTAACACTCTGCTGCTGGAGGTCTGAGTGGATTATGAGATTCAAAGAGACAAAGATGGGCCCATCCCCGTCACGCAGACTGTTGTCAGACAGACGACATGTTGGTAAAGTCCCCCAGAGCGCTTTCACCTGTATCTTTCTAACAAGGACTCCACTAACAGTGACAGGATGATGCTATTTTCCTGGAACTAATTATTAGGCTCATAACTTCTGAGTTGCACACTGATCACAGACAACTGATGCCAAATATTCACAATGACAAGACTTAAACTAGTCATAGATCACTGTCTCAACATATTCTAGAAAGAAATCATATATTTGAAAAAAAACACACAATGCCCCTGATTTTTCTTTTTTTAAACAAGCTCATTGTTACAAAAAGCCTCAAAATCATTTCTTACAAAACAACTTTCTGTACAAGTGGTAAAGAAAGTAAAGAAATCAAACCATTTGCCCTCAGTTGCAACCAAACCAGCTCTGATGAAGCTCTGGGGGATAAGTTGGTAGTTGGTCTCCATTTGCACCGTTTTTGCAAACAGCACCTTACTATGGATGTGTGCAGTAGCTCTGTAAGAAATTGTATTCTTGGGGTGTCGCCTTATACTGGTATGGACAATAACTGTTATTTTAAAAAAACAAAATATTGATATTGTGTTGATAATACATGTGATAGTATTATGATGGCAGATGTTAGGCCTTGTGAATCTTTTGTTGCCTTTTCACTGTCCATGAAGTGTAATTGTTCTTTTGTTCACTTTTCTACAGTTGTTGTGACAGAATCTCTCTTCACTTACATTGGAGTTTAATTCATTCACCAAAAAAAGAGACAAACACACAATAAGCCAAGTGAAGATGAATTTAGCTGATAGTATTATTTATTTTATTTTTTCTCAAATTATATTGTTATAGTGAATTCTTTGGCCATGATAATCACATAGTGAATCTGATATTGTAACAGGAGCAGGGATTAAAAGTACAACAGCACCAACAAATAGAATTGAGCTAGTTCAGAATCCAGTGTCTAGATCTAAAAAGTAATAGTCTTTCCATTTTATCTTTGTGGATGTATGTACACAACTGTATATTTCTCAGGTGACCTACATCTGAGACGGTGCTGATAAGAAGTTTCATTTCTGCGTCTGTCTGCCCTCTGAGCAAGTTCTGCTGACTCTGCATTCAAATACGTTGCTCATTAAGAGCCCAGCCTGTTGTGAAGTACATTGGCTCTATAGGATGCTACAATACATCCTTAGAAACAGTAAAACTGCCAGCAGAGAGTGGAGAGTTATTTCCAGCTCTAATGGGATCAGGGCACCTCTATCTGGAGTTTTTATCAGTTGATTAACTAATGCATTGTTCAACATTGAGATGTAGAGAGTTGGTTCAGTCACCCCAGGTTGAGGAGGTCAAGTCAAGGTGAGATCCAATCAGACCACAGCGCTGTCCCAGGCTGGCGTGTCCCGGTGTAATTACACTCTCCGAGACTCCTGGTGAAGTTACAGATAAGGTATGGGCATTGTTAGGGGACTTGGGGAAACCTTGTCTACACAAACATATTGTTTCACATTTTTCATGTTAATTGCATTGTCAGGAATTTGTAGAGCTTTGCATCATGAGCACAAAGTTTCAAGGTGACTTTTTGCACTACAAGTTGATGGATTCCTTTGATAGATAAGTGTCTTTTATGTTTATTATTTACAAGAGATTCTTGCTATTATCATTGGGTCTTACCTCTTATTCATAGCACTACTATTACACATTCTCTGGTGAACCTCTAATCTGAATTCTACCAAGAGAAATGGATTTGATTGCAGTGACTCGTGGTTTTTGACCATATGAAAAATCTTAATTTGGATATCTGGAGTAAATGTGTTGAGGAACATTGACATTAAGTGTAAATTTTCTGGAATCTTGATTTAGCTCAAGATACATCTAAGAATGCACCAACCAGTATGTTTTCACTGCATACTCTTGTGCAGAATAGCATTTGAGTCCACAGTTCAATCTTAGAGCCTTGTGCTGTGAAGGAAGACTTAACTACTCAGTGAAGGTATGGACAAATGAGTCATTCCTACAGCACATGCCTTAAAATGTAGACTGTGGATAAAACTGTATATAATTATTTCAATGGATTGTTTCCTCGTGCTGTAATTGCATGATGATGTCTTGCATTGAAAGCAGAGACCATTTCTGACAAAGGTTTGGCAACCTTTATTTCAGCGTAAGGTGAAAAGTAGAGTATTAATCACCCACTCAAATGATTATAAAGTCAAAATTGCAAAGAATCTCTGGTGTGCATTAACATGAACTTTGTGTCTCCATTAGCTGAGAGCATAGACACTAATCAGATTTTTTGTTGCACATGAAATCAAATTACCCATATGGTGAAGCTCAGCAATATTTCCAACTAGCTCTCACATACTGTGACATCCTCATGGCGTCCGGGTCATGGTTCTCGCTCCTCCATCTTAAGGCCCAATACAGCGCAGTAAATTTGTATCCCCTTGTGCATGGGTGTGTCTGATTGGTGGATCAAGTTTTGTGTCCCCCTGTCTGGGACTCTCATTGAATTACCACCATGTGGGCCCAGCAGCTGTTCCTTCTGGTCGCAGCAGGCCGCTGTCGTTAATTGAAGCGTAATGGGCTCAACAGCAGGGAAGGTCAGACAGTGTGCTCTGCTGATGCACAGCTCCTGTCAGAACCTATACACACCACACCTAGAAACTTTTCAGCTCCTCTCCGATAAAAGGCTGATTCGAGCTTTTACATGTTAGTCACTCATTTTGTTTCTGCACATGCAATGCTAGATAAATGTCAGGTTTGGTTGCATTTCTATGAATCAAGTTCATTTAAAAGTTTCTATAACCATGTATTAGCAATACATGATCATGACAGATCCCACCTTAAACCAGGCAGTGATTCATGTGGCTACAGTACAGTACAGTATCTAAGTACATAACTTATGTATAGTTTATAGTTTATCTATACTTTATGTCTTTTTTTTTACTGCCAAACTTATCTTTTGACTTTTACCCATCATCTCTGTCTTCCATTTCTAAATTGTGCAGTCACTATATGACATTAGCTTGTGGTGAGATCTTTTTACTGTCTGTAACTTCAGCATAGAATTTGAATGGGAATTTCTATTATTAGAATTACGTTCTTTGAGTAATCATTTTAGTCCTTGTTACATCAAATTAAACTTGGATTAAATAAGGTATAGGTTAGGTAAAATTGATTTACTGTAAATTAATGTTATGCCTGACAAACTGTGACCCTGGTGACATTTTTACCCAACTACATAACTGAAAATATGAAATTGTTGCACACAATTTCAATAAAATTAAATTCTTTGCTGATTTTCTATGCTTTAATATACTCTGGGCACCTTGATAAGATTAACCCGAATATGGTTGGAGGTCTGTCTGTCTCTACTAACAAACTGTTCAAACCAGGACAAACAGCTGAATGAAACACAACAGCCCAAACTAGCTCGGATAAGGGAGACAAACTTCCACTGGTGAGGGTACAATGCTATGTACAATAAAATTATGTACAGATTTATATAAAAGTCTCTGTGTACTCTGTAACTTTCAGTTAATCATCTGTGTTTGCTTACTTTTTCGTGCTGGGTATTGCAGCTCTGAAGACAGTCAGCACCAGCAATCGCATAGCTGTTCATCTTGGTGCTCACACCACAAAGCACCATGAATTATCCTCCAAGCTTTACTCATGTTTGAGGATTTAAAAAGATTTCATGGATCATTGGCATGAGATCAGAGAGCCATTTTTATGAATCAGAGAATCACTATGCTATTGAACAAGGTTCAGCTATTGCAGGAATATTTTGGCTGTAACTGATTCTGTCTTGTCTCACTGGCATTAGGAGGCTCCTACTTCCGTAAAAGAGCCTTTGAATTCTGGGTTGTTCTTTGTGCAGGAGCCACAAAAGATTTATGCTGTGGTGTGGAGCCCTGGTTAGAGTCAAACTACAGATGTAGATTTTATATGTTTGTATAGATTCATGTCCCAGCTCAGGCTGTGTTGTTGCATATCCAGGTTGTTGTCATTTTCAAGTCCAGTCCATAACTATCTGTCAACAGGTGTAACCTGTAAGTTGTGCCATTGACCTTTGGTTCTCTACCAGAGGAGCTGTATTTTGAAGATTGACATCACTGCCAGATGGTACCTCAGCTACAAGCCCTTTCTTGCCTTTATTTGACATAAAGTCATGTTAAAACCCAAAGTCAGGTGAAGGTACAAAGCCTTACTTTTACATAAATCAACAAATACAGGATTTGGCAATCAGGCAGCACATAGCCTTTTTGCTAATTACTTAATGACTGAAATTCTGACATTTGATATGTCTATGGCTATGTAAAAATTAAAATTAATTAACTTAAATGTTATAAACGTTTATGTCTGACAGACAACTGATGTAAGAGACTGTCCTTCTTATTTTCAACTCATTTACCCAGTCATAACCAAATAAAGATATGTTGAGCCTCAGTGGAAGCAGTGTGGTAAAGCTGTCTAATGATCCCCTTTGTGTTCTAAACCTGCCATCACAATATCTGGGATCATTTTTGTAATTACAGATTATACCTTTCAGTTTTACATTCTGTCAGAAGTGTCTATCCTTTTTATCCTTTGGTTATAATAGAAACATATTTAAATCTGCATCACACCTATGGGACAAATCTGGTACAAATGAGGTATGAATCCTCTGGCTGGTTTAGAGATGTAATGCAATCATATAACACAGTTGCAGGCCGTGTCTTTAAAATAATCTACAGTTTGTTATTCTTAGGTAAGGATGGATAATGGATGTAACCAGAAGCCAGAAGATGTCACAGGTTTCCAACCCTGTAACATCACAGTAACTTGGTAAATCAATACGGACACGCTTGAAATAAAAGAAAGTTAATTTTGAAGTTGCATTTCCAATCAAAATCCAATCACTGATATAAAATTGATATTCCAGCATGATATTAAAATGTGACTGTATTAATGTGCCATTTTTGTTTGTTTCCTCACTAAAAATCCTTGATGTTCTGTGGTATTCTATTTCTGTCTTTCATGCTGTGACTTGGCAGCATGACAGATTCACTGGTTAAGAAAGAAAACCTTTCTTTGTGTTTCTTGTTTGCTTTGTACAAGTCTTTCCAGCAAACACAAAATATGCTATTTTTGTAACATACGGTGTGAAGAGGTACAGAGTGAAACATAAAATTGACTGACCTTATTTGGACCAAAATTGGGGTCTTTTAAGTCATAATCTAAGGTGGCCCCTAAGGGCATGCAAGGGTGAAAGAGCAAATATAAAGGGGAAAATGTTCCAAATCCATAAATGCAACAAATACAAAAACACATAAAAATGGGGAAAACACGCAACAAGAATAGCAACACCGGAAGTGCTGGACTCCAGTTGGCTGTATCACACCCTACCCCAGTGTTCATCCCCGTGGGTGAAGGGTCCACAAGGCAGTGGCTTCATGTACCTTACCTTTTCCAGGTAAGGTGCTGCAGAGCGTAGAGTCTGTCCAGGCCTTGGAACAGTGGACCAGCTCTTTACCCTTGCAGGAGTTTGAGCAGCCAGTCTACATGTGTTTTGTGGACTTAGAGAAGGCTTACGACTGTGTCCCCAAGGGGCCAACGTGGGGGGTACTGCTGGGGAGTATGGGGTACCTTGACTGTTGTTACAAACCATATCATCCCATATAACCAAAGTGAGAGCTATGTCTGTATTCTTGACACAAGTCAAACACATTTTCCGTGAGTGTTAGACTCGCCAACAAGGTGGACAAGATGTCTCTCATCTTTGACCTTGTTTGATTTTCATGGACAGGATCTCAAGGTGCAGCTAAGGTGAGGAGTGTGTTAAGTTTGGGAACCTCAGAATGGCGTCTCTGGTATCAAATATGATGTGGTTTTGTTTGCTTCATCTGAACGTGGATGAGAGTCAGCACCTCCAAGTCAGAGGCCACTACTCTCAATGGTGGATTGCTCACTTCAGTTTGGGTGTGATCTCAGTGAGTGTGGGTAAGAGCACAAGACTGACAGATGGATAGATGCAGCATTAGCAGTAATTTGGACCTTGTACCAGACAGTTGTGGTGAAGTGGGAGCTGAGCCAGAGGAAAAAGCTCAGATTTACCAGTCGATCTTTGTTCCAACCATTGCCTTTGGCCATGAGCTCTGGGTAGTGACCGAAAGAGTAAGAGTGTGTGTACAAGCGGCTAAAATGGAGTAGAGTTGCTGTTCCTTCACTTCTAAAGGAACCAGTTGAGTTTATTTGGGCATCTGATAAAGATGCATCCTGGGTGCCCTCCTTTGGGGGTTCTCTGGGCATGTCCATCTAGGAGAAGATCCTGGGGTAGACCCAGAACTTGCTAAAGGGGTTTTATATCCCTGGGAATGCCTCCAAATCCTCTGAGAGGGGCTGCAGAGCAAATGGAGCAAAATGGATGGATGGATGGATGGATTTTTGGAGGTGTGAGGACCAGCCTGCTGAGTACCATCAGCTGGTCTTCTCAGCAGCTTGCAGTCTGACTGCTGAGATGTCCGGTTGGTTGGTGTGTGGAGAGAATAGTCTTTGAGATAATTACTCCTTCACCGTCCCCAGAGCACTTCCAATGTAACAATTTTCTTTGCATGTTTTCCCTGTGCATGTGTTTACTATTTGTAGTATTTCTGGACTTGGAGCACTTTTCCCTGAATGTTTGGGCTTTCTCTTTTGTATGTGGTTTGTTCTAAGGGGCAATGGTACTGTGCTATACCATGACTGTGACTGAAAAGCTTCCATCCCAATGCACTCCAGCCTGTGAGCATAAGGGTCATGACACTAAAAAGCACTGTGTGTATTGATTTTGATAATGAAAATTGATGGTGAGAAAAAAAAAATCACTCTTATTCACTCTATTATGAGGGTTTTTTTCAAAATGACCGCAGCAAGGTCCTTTCTCTGAGGTTTATTCTTCTACAAACTCTCTAGTATCATGTTTTATGACTTCGAATGCAGTGCCACATAATAAAGATGTCAGTTTTTCTTCTCTGATCTCAAAATGCATCAAGGTGCTCACAGGTTCTTTGTAATATATATTTGTCTCCACCAGCCACCAAGAACATTTTATTAAACATAATTTTCTTTAAGATAAATCTAAAGCCATTATTTCTTTTGTCCACTTTACAATGGAATTACAGACATGCCTTATCTGTTACCCAGTTTTAAACACAAAAGAAAAGACTGACAGCTGCCTGTCAAACCTTTGTCCTTCACACATTGTTACTGGTGCAAGATAAAAATGGTCTGGTATAAAGAGAGTTGAAACCACTTCTGAGCTCCTCTGAACCACTTCCAAAATGTAAATTTCTATACATAATATTTGTTGACATCCATCCTTTTGAAAAGCTATGACATGATATTAGGATATTGTGTTCATATTCCAAACCAAATGATTATATATTACTTGAACACCTCCTTATGTCAACATAGGCACAAGATTGCTGTCCTTGTATTTGCTAAGATACAAGAATCCTCAGCTTGTAATGTTATAGTAGCTCATAGCTATGTGTTAACACATGAACCCCATTTGGACAATCTTTTTCTCTTTGTGAGAGTTTGGATTAAACCAACCCCCCCCCCCCCCCCCACCCCCATTTTAACCATGAATCTGAAATCAAATCTAAATCAATAATACAATAAATGGGAAGTGGCAGTTGTATATAATAGGAGGAGCCTCAGTTTTCACCTCAGACCAACTTTACATTTATTTGACAAAAAACAAACCACAGTAGCATGATTGGTCCATACTGCATATTTTCTTCCAGTAAAGGAAATTGGGTATGGCATGGTGACAAACCATTTAGTTGAAATTTCTATTTTAAAAAAATGAGAAAAGTATTGACAAAAAATTGGAAAGCTCCCTTAGCTCATTAGCATGCATGTGAGAAAATCCCTAACTTCAGTGCCTCAGTTTCCAGTCTTCTGACAAGTTGTGCACAGTGCAGGCTTCAGTATCCAATCATGAGTTAAATATCCCACGGATGGAATGTAAATCAGACTATCCTGCTCTGAACCACTAATCTGGTGAAAACTGATGCCACGTTGTTGAGGGCGAGTGCCACTTAATGTCAAACCTGAGTACACCTGTGTATCTTTTAGCCTAATAGTCTATTTTTTATTTATTTTTATTTTCTTTACATTTTTGCACATCTGCATCATGAAAGGTGATGTTGCTCTGGCTGTACAGGCAATAATCACTTGTATTACCCTGACACTAAGGAAAAATGTGAATCTGATAGTTAGGAGACAAGATCTGATGAAGATTAACAAAGGCCTTTCAGAAATGAGGTCTGAATGGATTTGTGGGCGTTATTCACACAGACCATCAAGGTAACTGCCACATAAATACCCTATAAAGTTACACAGTATAAGTACTATTCAGATTTTTTTTTCTTTGCAAAATCATTTTGTTCCTCACTTTTCATTGTTAAAAGGAGTCACTACAATATACAAAATACAGTTGAGTAATAGAACAGCATGACACCTCCACATTGGCATAAACACTAAAGAGGAAACAGATGGATAAGGTGACTCAAAAAGGCATGGACACACAAACATACAAAAAAGCTTCGGGCTATTCTGAAGTCATGAAGTAACAACAGTGAAACCATGATCATAATCAATCCACTGATTCTTGCAAATGAGATAAAGACATAGTGTGTGCTAAAGTGTGTGTATGGAACAGTGGAGCCTATCATCTAACAGGGAGAAATGAGCGATTTGGTGTATATGTTGCCATAATTCGAGAGCCTTCCCCCCTATCATCATTATGTTGCCATCATTTGCAGACTAATCTTCACAAATGATTGTGTATCCTTGTAAAGCCTGCGAGCAGTGGAGACAGTTTCTTTCACATGCTCACAGGCTCAACGAAGAGTCTAATTGCAGCTGCCAAAACATTGTCTGTGTACTCAATACTAGAGTAGGTACATACTCTCTTTCATACACTCTACAGAAACACCCATGGAGTGAGTGACAAATTGCATCCCATCATCTCTGTTTCCTACTCATCAGCCTTTTGTAGCACCAACACTTGTGAGGGACATCAGTTATCCTGCTGATGAGCTCACAGCGATGCCGTATTTACAGTGCACATGGATGCCTGTCAGATCTGGGTCAAACACTGTTTGTAAATAATAGAGTTTTTTCTTTCCTGGAGTACCTGACAGGTAGATTTTACTATAGCACCACAATTCATTCATGTAGGCTACCCCAGGATTTCTCATTGTTATTTTGAGCCTGCTGTCTATTGGTCTGTGATATAAACCAGACAAATGGGCCCTTAAGCAGTATTTTATGCAACATTTAAAATTAAGAAACCAGTGAAGGGAAGTGTAACAGCTGTCTTGAGACCAGTGAATTTCCCCTGTATCCTTACTTGCAAAGTCAACTGGATCAATATAAGGTTAAGGTTTAATCCGTGGAGCACCCATCAATCAATACAGGAAGTCACCCGTTTGAGTGCCTTTCCTCTACATGGAACCATAATTCCCAGTCACAGACTGTGGACCAGCCTCCTCATCTTCTCTCCTCTCCTCTCCTCTCTATCCATGGCTGCACTCAGATAATCCAGATGGCTAGAGACTCAGCATCAAGCCTCTCAGGCAGCTTTTCTCTATTGTCCTGAGCTCTTATCACTTGGCACAATTTTGGTGCCTCCTTAAAGCACAAAGCGCAACTTGTTTCCATTCATCCCTCAAAATGTGAACTTTGAGCTCTGACACAGTGGAGTTTACCCACTTTATGGATGAGACTTCAAAAGTCAAAATAAGTGTGTGTGTGTGTGTGTGTTCGTGTGTGATGTGTTAGGTGTGCGTTCATCCTAATGGTCAGTGGGAAGTTGTGTATTTGTGGGTACTTGTGGACAGGTGCTGTAAATGTCTGATTTTATAATATTACTGAATGAGGTGAAAACCGATGCATCCCTGATGTCTGGTACCACCTCTCCTACCCCACAGCTTTGGATTGATAACATCACACACGCATGTTGACTTTCAGCACATTAATAAACACAAGAGTTCATCGCATAGCAGTTGTCTCATTGTTTCAAATATGTAGACGACACAGTATGAGACAGAAACATAGCAGTGCGTGTCTGGGTTATTAGTGCTGCTGGCAGTGTTGATGGGTTTGGAAAGGTCATTGAGCAAAGTGAACATAATGGTGTGACATTTAAAACTGAGATCGGAGGAATGATAATGATAATGTTTTTGATAACTCAAAATACAAAACTGGTGTCTTGATGCATGAACTAATGCTTTGTCTTAGAATCTACAAAGAAATATTTATATATTTAGTCATAAGTTTTGTTTTCAAGCCCGAATTTGTTTTGTTTCAGCGTTTCTCGACTGTCAGTGCACCGGCTCCTGCTGGTTGACCTGCTATGGCTTCGTTGACGGACTTTCTATTTTCATACCTTTCCGACGTCTCGATTACGCCTTGATCTAAAAATATTTGACTCTGCCTTAAAGACTAAAATGTACACATCTATTATGCAAAGCCTGCTTTGAACTGGCATAGGTGAATTTGGTACATACAGAAATGTTCTTTTACATATGTTGTCACAGTGCAGCACCTATTGTATACCGACAATGAATAGATCAGCGTACTGTAGTCAGATGTATATGTGCAGAATACAATCAGTCACTTTTTTTTTTTTTTTTACAAAGAAAACTGCAGAAGCAACGTACAGTAGTCAAACTACAATACTGCATTACGTGCTCTCTTTCTCAAACATCACACACAGCCTCTTCTTTCTCCAACATTCTGGAACATTTTGACATTTTTTTTACACAACCCTAGATCACCATTCTCAAAAAGGAACAGACTTCACATCATCGCCACTTATCACAAGACTCAGGCTTTTAATTTCACCCATGATTCCCCTCTCCACCACATTTTTTCTCTCTGTATAATTGACTTTTTACAGGTTCCAGCCATCTCTGGTCATCTTCTGCAGGCTAGGCAGGTATCAACTCCTCCCCCACCCCACCCACACACATACAAAACACACCCACACAGAGAGATAAATGCACACAGCTCTCAGTACATTAACAGTTATTTTCCACAGGCACACTTGTGGCTTCAGGGTCCAGGTGTCTCTGGAACTGCTGACCCATGTTATCAGACTGCTTCAGCAACCAGGCCTCCTCAGAATTAATCCTGACGCCGTCACGCCACCCCACCCCTCCCCAACCCCCTCCTCACTCACTCTGATGACTCCCTCTCCAGGCGCCAATCCTCTCTGGATCCCCAGCAGTCGCGACTCAGACACGCTCACCTGCTTACCCCGGTCCCACGAGACGCTCTTATCAATTGAAAAGGGGAGACAGAGTGACCAGGATTACAGCCGGTGCTGCGTTAATTATAAGCTTTTTTAATGAAGGGGAGGTCGGGGCTGGGAGGCCAGGTGGAACAGCCACACAAAACAAAATCCGATTATCCAGAAATGGCTTGTTTCTCTTTCAAGCTCTCCATCCCTCTCATTCTGTCTTTTGTGGAATAATTTCCCAGCTCTGCTTCAGAAGGCAGGGACATTTGTTTTCGGTGTCTGTTTCTGCTCCAAATCCTTTTTTGCTCTATTTTGCAGATGTTGTCGCAGCTTCTCTAGAGGATGTGGTTACTTTACTTTGACTGGGGATGAACTACCTGAAACATAACCAATTAAAATTCACTGTAAGGAAGATTAGAGATGTCCTTTCACCTGAAGCAACTTAAGCCCTTTCCATTGTTTTCCTTGGAGACTTGGTTGAGTCTTATTGAGCATGTTCATACCAATAAAAAGAAAAACCCTTATCATTTTGCAGCTTTTGTTCTGCTATTGTTCTTGGCTAATTTGACATTCTGTGATACCCCTTTTCATGTGTTTAATAAATTATTTATGACGTGAGAAAAAATATTCAGTGAGAATTATCTGGCTAACAACACAATGCTCCGTAGCTTTGTTGCAGGCATCACATCAATTAATGTCATTTTCCTGCAAAGGCTAATGATTCACTTTGAACGGGGAACTGTGTGAGCGAGTAAATGGTGCATAAATATCGACGGTAGCTATGAAATTAAACACCTTTTAATGCCTAAAGCGGCTTTGATGCATGGAAGTGTTCTGTGTTAAACGTCAGGGTTGCTTAACATTGAACATCACTTTATCTCTTCGAAAATGTGCCTCTCTCTGACCGGTATTGTTTTGATAAACATGAGGCTGCAATCGATCACACGGAGCAGTGATTCTTATTCCGGATCAGATGAGTTTGAGTAACATGCAACACCGGCTTGTATATCAACACAGCTGTGGGCTCCAGCTTTGCCTGCTTTGATTCTTCCTTTCTAATCATTTACCAAGGAATACGGTAATTTTGATGTTTCAGGACTTGTGGATTGTGACTCAAATGAAAATACACTTAAGTGTACTGAAGTAAAGATTGCCTCTCTGTAATAGTATTTGATGTAACTAATTTGATTAGATTCTCTGCAGCTCGTCCATATTTAAACATCCTGGTGCCACACTTTTTGCCTTTTTCAAATTTACCCTGTCTGATCATATTTGCTTTGTAATTTATCACTGTAATTTAGCTATCTTCTAAAGCCAGCTAATTCAATGATTCAATTTCTAATTCGTTTTCACTAAGCATTCACAAGCTGAAAAAAAGAAAATCTCACAATATAGAGATTAAAAAGATTTAAGACCAACCCCACCCCCCTCCTGGTTTTGCCAGAAAAAGGATACTCAGGAATAGATGGATGGTATCATTTAACTGATCTTTGTGTGCTGAGGCTGGGTGGGCACTGCTGACTTAAAAGGTTCCCTCCTGCCATTATCACTGCTATGACCCTGTCAGCTTGCTTAACTAGCCATACTACTGCACCCCCAGCACATGGAGACAGGCAGAGAGAGCCTTAGCATGTGCAGTACCACAACGATAAACATGTGGCTGATTGAGTTCACAACCCTGGCTTCAGGAGCAACTGCTTGGACTGTCTGACTGTTTGAGGTGCTGGCAGAGTAGAGATACCCCTCTCTTTCAGATACAGCCACATACAACATCTTAACTGTCTGGGAAAGTGATTTCCAAGTTCTGGGAGCTTTGCAAAGCATACGGCCTGTTTCTGGTGATGAGTTGAGAGAGTTAAGGAAAGGTCTGAGTCTCTGAATGCTTCCAAGGTTTTCATGAAAAACTAAGTTCGTTTCGAGACACATTCATAAGATGTGAATGAAAATTCAAGGTCTCCTGTCTAATATCTTCTTTTTTTATATATATGTATATATGGTACATATATTATAAACTGTTCTTCTCTGATATCTTCATCTCCCAGAGTGATGCAGCATGGGAAGAAATATTAATTTTCACTTTGGTGAATTTTATACAGTTTTTCTTCATAATAGTAGGCGACAGGTTGTCATATTAGCGTTTGCTTAAAGTAAAAATCTAGGCTAGGCAAATATTTTGTCAGATCATTTCGTACCGACTTGCAAATATCTCAAACTTTTTCAATTTGCACAGGTTTAAAAAAACGAAGAAATGCTTTGCAAATGTTTAGCAACACTATAAAAACCTGAAAAAGTAGACAACAGTAATTACTGTATTATCAAATAGATGCAGAAATCCATGAGAGGAGGTAAAACAGCACCACACACACACACGCACACTTTGCCTGTAATAGAAGTCTAAAGTTGAAATTGAATAAAGATGAAATGAATTGTTTGTCCCTATCTGAAACTACATGTTCGCAATTGATTTTGCTTCATCCACCAGGAGCCCCTTTCCTCCATCCTATTTGCTGGCTTTTACTTAGTTAGTTGCCAGCTGTAGGGGGAGATGTGCAGCTCCAGAGAGAACCTAATTTGAGCCACAATGGAATGGAAAGGCAAAGTACTTAAAAGCCTTGGGAAATAAGGTCTGGGTCACTGGGAGCTGGGGTATTCAGGTGCGTTGCCAGGAAGGTCAATGAAGGAGCGGAGCTTAGAGCTGGGGCCGCTGAGGAAAGAGGTGGGGATGGATGAGAGACAAAGGTAAGAGGTGTTAATAGAATCAGAGTTTTCTCTGGATGAGCTCTCAGAACAGGCTTGGCTGGAGGGTTGACAGGTAATCACTGAATTTCATAGGAGAGGAAAACTCATGGACTGCACTCTTGTCTTTAGTATCACTGTCAGAATGTGACGCAGGCAATGACAAGTCATCACTATGAGCCCTGCAGTTTTATGTAAAAT
This sequence comes from Trachinotus anak, assembly GCF_046630095.1. Classification (NCBI taxonomy): domain Eukaryota; kingdom Metazoa; phylum Chordata; class Actinopteri; order Carangiformes; family Carangidae; genus Trachinotus; species Trachinotus anak. Next base: position 3,822,005 of record NW_027273852.1, on the reverse strand, counting down.
TCACAAACAACAACCAATGCTGTTCTAATACGATGCATAAGTGACGTTGCCCCTCCCCTTCACAACAGCAGCAAGTCTAAATTTGGGAAACACAATAATCCTTTTTTATATGCACAGAAACTTTCCCTGAGATTTTTTCCCCCTGAAGATGAATAGTAGAATGAATGCATCAGAACAGATGAATGGATTATAAATCACAGCAAAGTCGTACCTCTGGACCAGTGTGTGCTGATAGTGTATAAAATGAAAGGACACTGCCTGTAAGTCATGCATCTTTATGAATCCCGCCTGCATCTGCTCACTGCCATTCATTCCTTTTGTAGCTTTTGCAAACCTCTGCAATGCGAGATAGCAATTGATTGACATACAATCTTGACAGTGTCATTGCGTTAAGAGTCAGATTTTACTCTGCAGCAGTATCAGATGTTCACATCTGTGTCTCTTTCTTTTTGCTTCCTCTACCTCAGACCCTGTATCCCAGGCTGACTCCCGTGCTAACCCCACACGGATCATCAGTGGGTGGGTACTTGACTGAGACAGCGCCAGGGAGTTAATACCAGTCAGTGCCGCTGGAGGTGTGACACAGTCCCAGCCCTCCGCACATTGATTCACACAGGATTAAGCCACTGCATGATGCTCCAGGCGGAAGACCTGGCGCAGCTGATTTACCGTCCCTGTCAGGCTTAACGTCTTTGGAGGCCTCCTCTTCACTGCTGCTGTCTTCTGTGGGAAAAAAAAAAAAACTAGTGAAAAGCATCTGCCACTGCACCAACCAGATCACCCAAAGGGATGACTGGCAGTCGTCTTGCTCAGGTACAGTGTATATTGTAAATCATGCAGTGACAGCTACAGTGTATTTAAGTGTGCATGCTTACAATTTGGGTTTTTATTTATGACAAACAAACTAAAGGTAATGTATGGCTAAACCACAAAACCACACCATTACATTCTGCCTCCCCAAAGAGACACAACCTTGAGGAAATGATAAACACAGTACATTGTATGTTACAGAGCTGTCACCATCTGTTCAGCCAATTAAACTGGGATGTTGTCTTTCTTGCTGTTCTGAACAGAAAAAATGCACATAGTGTCAAAAGAATTCAGGAATAAAATGAAGATGGGCAGTAATACTCTTAAACATAAGTCTGTATAGTGACAGATGAATGCAGCTGCTCCCATAAGCCTGTGATCAAAGGAACACAAACAAAACTGTGTTTTGCGTTGCATCTCTGACAATGCTGTCACGGTCACTCCTGCCAATGGAAACATCTGCAAAAAATCAGCTTGTTTGGACGAGGATGGATTTCTGTTTTTATATTTCCAAACCCAATCAAAACCCATTACATGCACCACAAGGTGGAGAATATACTTGCAGCTGTGGTAACCTGAATGTAGCAGATGCAGTACACAAAGAAGAGCACAGGGATATGGGCAGGAATTTAAGCTGAGAATGTGAAGAGAGACTTAGCCGGTTGGCAACATAATTGCGTGGAAATCCAGGGAAGAGGGGAGCATCGCTGGTAAATGGGCTGGGATCAAATGCCTTTGTTTCCACTCCAGACAGAACTGGGTGTTTGGCTTATTTAAAGAGAGGACGGGGGATCTCTTGGTGATTGTTCAGAGCCTTGGCACACCAAATTAGCTTTTGACATTCATTTGGAAAGATCCAATCAAACATTAATTATTGTGACCACCTGTGAAAGGGAAGGCTGCAGAGTGTTGCTCATCTGTTCCCTTATGATAGCTGCAGGGTCCTCACTCTCTGAATCCAGCGAGTGAGCCCCAAACGAGGACCACAGGAGACAGAGGAGCAGATTGCATTCCATCAGATCGCGGAGTATCTAATAGGATGCACAGCAGCATCTGAGCCACGCTGCTGTTTGCCAGGATTTCTGTGGCCACTGAGAGCCTGGCATGGTTCCTTTGACCCAGATATTTAGCTGCTTAAGAGCTTTTCTTTTTTTCTTTTTTTTTTAAAGATTTTTGGGATGGCCTGTCTTCCTCCTCTGCTGGCAGCCACAGACTGGATGAGCACAAGCCTGAGCTGTGTGAACGCAATTGTCACTAAGTCTTCAAACTGATAGACTTGAAGGAAAGCAACCATTCATCTGACTTTTTGCAAACACAAGGAAAATCTCACAAGTCTGCATTTGTGTACTTTAAGAAAAAACCAATACTCGGATGCCTCTGGGTCATGCTTGTTTTCACTGCTTGTCTCACTTCAAGACCATGTTTTCCAATCAGTTGTGACATGTTCTGTCAGCCTATGGAGAGCACTGCTTGTCCCATGAATAGTCAAATTAGACTGGCTAGAGGGAGGATGTAATCTGGGTGCAGTCAGGTATGGCTTCCAGAGCAGTGCAGCCCGAGAGGTTGGCTAGTAATCAGCAGCCAGAGGTGTCTAATTGGCATATGGCTGCATAAGTGCCAGGCTACTCTGTTCATTCACCGAAACAGAATGCATGTTCTGGCCAACAAGTATGGGAGAAAAAAGGCAGCTTTATTAACAAACAGCATAGATTTTACTCCTAGTTGGTGAGTTGTTTAAAACAGAATATTCCACGCCTGTGCTTGTGTAGTGTGTGTGAAACCCGTACTGCAGATTGGTACTGAGGATAGATACAAACAAAAGTTGTATGTTGAAATGCCAAACCCTGAATTTGTGTTTAGAAGCTCTTCTGACAGAAAAGCGACCACACTTTTGACTATAGAGTAACACATCAAACTCATAGAAAAATTGGACAGTCCATCAGAAACTGGGCATCTGGCATCCAACTTCCGGGCACCAAGCCATCTCCACCCTTCCAATTCATTCTCATTAAACAGAATTTGCCCCCACCAAAACACAGTTAAAGCAGCAAAGTCAAAATTTAATTTCCCTGAATGAAATCAGGCAATACTAATTCAGCACTCGCCATGTGTAAATAATCTCAAATGTCTGCTCAGTAGTTAATCTCCCATCAGATACTATATGATAGTTATCAAGACAAAATGTGGTAAACCTACTGAATCGCAGTGATCTGCAACATAAAAAAAAAAAAGAAATTTGTTACAATTACAAATTTTGCATCGACTTCCGTGATTGCAGAATGACAAACTGCACAGAGCACCGTGTGGGATGATAAGACAATAATAACAAATCTCACAATACCCGAGTGCTACTGTGCAGCAAAATGTGTTTCTTGAAAATGAATTGCCGCAGTCCTGAGCACAAAACATCAGTCTCTCAAAGCATCAGGTGTTACAAATTCAATTCCATATTCATTAATTTTGCTGTTGATGCAACACAATTAGAGGCCAAGTGAATCCAGGACTAATCCCTAACACTCCTAGGACATGAATCACAGTAGCAGGAGATAGGAATAAATGAGCTGCAATAAAAAGGTACTAATACCATGTATTATTCCAAGCTTAAAGTCTTCCTTTCCTTCGATACATTTTTCCACAGCTACCCTGGGATGCTGAGATGCTCAAGCCTCTCTGACTAATTATTTTTGGTCTATGTGGGAGAAGAAGCAGGCATGGTATTACACTCCACTCTTATGACGGATTTAACAAAAAAAAAAAAAATAAATAATAAGAAGAAAAGAAATGGAGTGAAGCACTATGACAATATTCATATGTGAGACAGTGTGCTGCACTTTGGAAGGTGATTCTGAATGTCATGTTTCTGGGCTGGAGGTTTCAGTGGGACATGTCTTTAGCCTCAGTGTGTCTGCGACCTTCTCCACCTCTCCCATTTTCTAAGAGCTACACACAGTCTCTTCCTCTGGTTCCTGCAGCCCACCTCTCAATGAGCAAGTTACTGATGAATCCCATGTTCTCCCCACAGGAGTAAGAGAGGAAGCAATGGGCTGGACTATGATTCTAGAAGATGACTTTGGGGTCATTGCGTGGACACGGCGAGCTGGGAACTACCTCGGCCTCTTCCTCCTTTTGTCTCTCTTTTCTATTCCAGTCCAGTCAGACATTGTGTTTCCTAAGGACCAGCATTTCTCATGGAAAGCAGGTAAAATATTTAACTATTCTGCTTCGCTGTAAATGTGTGAATCACAATTCAAATTCTGAAACTCTAGGTCAAACAACTTTCATGTCTGGTACAAAATCATAGTAGCAGTAGTAATGATTATACATTTGTCAGGATTGCTTCATTAGTATTCTTTGAAATATTTTCATTTTTCTTACCGTCTAAATGAGAGGATTTAATAGAACAGACCTCTTTGACCCTGTTGAGGTGCATGCAGTTGGATATGCTGCATGTGTGAACACCCACACATTCACTCCAATATACAGACTGTCTACACACACCCGTGTCAGACAGTCATTACTGCTGTACTACACTGTGCGGTATTCATGTACATTCATTTTCGGTGTAACTATTTCTGTGGAAAAAGTAATCCCACTCATTCTAACACACATTGTTTGGGAGCATAAACCTCGCGCTACTGTAGGACATCATCAAGCCGTCAAGCCGGCACCGCTGGGCAGTTTGCATAACAATACCTTCTATCTGATGGATTATCAATCCCCTGCCCTGTGCAGACAAGCAGGGCTAGGACTTTTACCATAATAATGTGTACGCTGTGGTAATGTGAAACGGTTAATGAGACATTGTTGCACAGCAAATAATCATGTTATAGTATGTTCTGAGGTGGATTTATGGCTGCAGTTACAGCTGGTTGACATGGTTTCCATAAACAGCAAGCTGCACACTTCACTTGTGCTCTCCAGTGAATACTGAGTCTTAAAAAGCACACTATAGATTTTTCCAAGTTAAAGTAGCAAAAAACCAGATGCATCCATGCAGTATTTTTTATACAAACATCATATTTGTGAGTGAATCATTTGGAAAACTGTATTGAAAAATGATGCTCCCTTTATAAAGTAAATTTGAGGTAATCTCACGATTCATCCTCCACTCGCTTCACAAATTCAATTGAAAATGCATTTCCAAGGCAGCTTGAGGAGGAAAACATGGCCTTCCCTCACAAAAGCCCCACTTGCTGTGCGATTAGCACTTTCATTTCTCACTCTGCGGTTGGGTAATGACACTGCCCAAGTGATAAAGAGATTGATTAATTTCACTTGAAAGAGCGTATGTTCAAGAGGGATGTAACTGGGACACCAAGTGTGAGGATTTGACATCCTTGCAGGGCTAAGATAGCTTAGCAGGGAATGAAAATGACTTGAAAACAAGAAAAGAAATCCCAAAGTTAAGATGCCTCACCTCTGAATATATCCAAATGTCTGTTTGGCTCCAGGGAAACCTGAGGGACAAAACAATTGGTTTTGCAATCCTGTGAAGTGAAATCTAAAAACACAAGGACAGTCAGTTGTGCATCAAAATATGTCGTGTGATGAGGAAGTACTTGGTTTTGTTTGGTTTAAATGAGCAAACCCTCCTCAGGGCCACTCATCTGCCTCACATTGGCTGTCCACGCAGCAGCTCCAGGCTTCATGTCACGCGTCTGATTGTTCTGTTCATGTTGGCAAATATTGATTTAACTGCCCTGTGTCCACCACGGACATAATATATTTATACTTAATTTGGCTGACAAGCTCCTTTTTAATTTTGGACTTGTCAACCTAGGAAAGAATTGCTCTAAATTATGCTCAGCCACCCTATTGTGTGTTTGGTGTGTCTATCTAGGCCAGCAGCATTGTGGGGTAAATCTTTAGTGTGAGCCAGTTCCCAGAGCTGTGGCTAAGCTGGGTGTCTCTGGCCCAAACATAGAGCTGGAGTCATTTAAGCTCGACCTTCATCAGTGTCTTGGAGAACAGAACAGAGCTCTGAAAGGCTGCAGCTAATGAGACTGTTCTTTAACTCTTTAAAGTGCCCGTTCAAAGACAGTCCCTTACAAACAGCTATCCTTGCTGCAACCAGTTACACATTTACCATTAACTCACAGCACAGAGCATCGAAAAGATGATGAGATGGTAGTATGTGTTTGAAGGGCTGCGGTTCTAGGCTTTTTGCTCAAATACAGAAGGAAGCAATTAGTTCTCTGTGTATTACACTGCACAGCACAGCGGATGTCTGTGCGCTTTGACTAATTTGTTTTAAGTTGTTTTACTACTGTAGATTGCATATAACCATCCTGTGTGTAGGAGAAATTGATTTTAGAATATAATGGCAGGCAAGTGAACGTTCACATGCATATGGCTTTTACCTTTTAAGTGTGGTCTTTGAAATTCCAGGGATCATGTACAGCACAGTCCTGTTAGCTCCAGGGTGCTGATATCTAAAACAGAGCATTTAAATTGGATTTATTGTGGCTTCCTGAAGCATCTGCACTTAAACATGACAGCAAGAAACCGTGCTCATCCAGTGTCAGCTTTAGACCACTGAAGAAGTAAGATATTCTCTCATTTTCTTCTACTAACCTGCTAGACCCCGGCCCGTTTTGTCACTTTCCAATAGCGACTCACTGTAGCCTTTCATCTGCCCTGAATACGTAGAGATGTTCACAGGACATATTATAACCATTTGGCTTGTAAACGCAACAATGGCTAAAGCTCTTGTCAAGTGACAATCAGCACCACCTGCTCCTGGCAAAAAACTATGTTCTGCAGGAGAAAAAACGTACAAATAGCCTCTTGAAAATCCTTAAGTTCTAGGACTCACCTATCAGACGTTATTTATGTCTTTTTTACAGCTTACCAAACAGGAAAAGAGCTGCTTGATTCTTGGATACAAGTGAGAGTTCATCCCAGAGGAGACTGTAACATGCATCAAAGCTTGTTTTCTAAAAGAAAACAAACGAAAAAAAGTTTATCTTTTTCTTTTTTGACTGGGGAATCCAATTAGTTTGTGAAAGTAAGGTGTCTTTATTTCTGAGGAGATCAATTTTAACAATGCATTGGAGACTGTGTACAGTATTAAGAACAATGAGTACTATGACTACAGGAATACATTTGTGTTTGAGTTAGTCACTATGTATTTCCTCATTTAGGCTATCATGTTTCACAGCTATAGAAAATATTATTTTATGTGCCGTTGCCTCGAGTCCTCAGGAGAATTAAATAATTAAGTTGTCTACTGTTCATCTAAATTATGTGGGAACTTTTAGCTGTAAGAATCAGCTGAGGGGCAGTGATTTTCAGAAGATTGAGAAATCAATAAAGATTTTCCCTAATGAGAAGCATCTCAGCTCCTGCTGGATTATTCAAAGACCTTATGGGGCTGAAGCCCCAGGACCTGGTCTTACCCGAGGCCTTGCGACCGTAAGAAAAAATGAACTGATATGAGCGCTGAGTACAGTCAGGCAACATTTACATTTCATTTCAGGGTCCGAGTGTATTTATTTGCAACGTCCCCACACTGTTGCACCATCAAAGCTGAAATCAAACATCATTGCTGCAGTGTGCTTCTGTTGTTTCTGAAAAATAAGCTCAAAGGAGAGAGTGTGAGAGGATCGAGACTAGGAGGATTTCACATTTGATCAAATGGCACTGAATAATTTACAAGGCGCCTTTTTGCTTTATGACGACAGAGAAAAAAATCACATTAGGCAAATGCATTTTTCAGCCAGTTAGTCAGACAACATTTTGTTTTCCTCATACTAGTTTTCTCTGCTGCAAAGGTAAGCATACCACCTGCCAGTTGTTACTTTTAACATCAATCTTGTAGGCCATGAATCACAGAGCTCCTTCTTCTGCAGAGCAAGAATATATTGTTATAATAATTGTTATGCACAGAACTGGCCAGTATGTGTTCACTGAAATGTGAGACTTTGAACAGAGCAGCAGAGAGTAATGCAAACAATAAATCATATGTAAAGGTCCAATGTGAGCCGTGTGTAAAGAGCTTTCAAAGAAAAAGCGAAAAAGGTATTCGATATATATACCGAAAAGGTATATATGAAGTCAGAGAATGTTCTCATTCACTGCCTCAACCTGATTCATCACATGGAGCTGAATTCAGATTGGAGATGGCATGTCCAAACCCTAAAATGAGCACACACCTTTTCCTAACTGTGTGCACGGGTCTGAAGTTTACAAAGAACCCGTGGTTCACCTCAGAACACTCGCTCATTTAGACATTTCTGCATTAATCCGGCACTGGATTGAAAAGATCTTGACACAACTTTGAGGGGTGTTTCTTTTCATCTCCCTGCACTACTGTCCTAGTAATGCATTCCCTTTTCTGAGCTTTGCCATTGACATGTGCTACAAAGGCCATGTGCACAATGTAAGTAATATAAATTCACAAGCACATCATTTGTGTCTCTGTTTTGGCCTTCCAGCCACACTAAGCAGACATTTTTCACACCTCAAAAAGATTGTTCATGAACATGAGTCACTCAAAGGAAAGTTGTGGGCAGTGTGTGCAGGGACACACACACACACACACACACACACACACACACACACACACAGAAGCACAACCTTTTTATCAGTTTCCCCAGCAACAGATACCAATAGACAAAATACTTAAATAAATGTGATGTGAACTGTACAACAGTCCTGCAAAAATTACAGCCTGTAGATTAATTAATAATTAACAATTTAGGCAAGGGAATGCTTAAATGTTGCACAAGGTTTGCAAGTATTACAGAGGAAGGGAATAAGAAATATTTTGTAATCTTGTTCAACCTGCGGCGCTGAGCTCAGCATAAACAAGGCTAATGAAGAGACAGCGTCATCAGACCATAAACATCTGCTCCAATCCCAGATATGGGACGTCCCCGCTGGCTGTAAAAGGTACTTACCTGAAGAGCACTCCAGACATTAGAGACAGATTTGCTTTCCACTGGCATTTTCTCACTGTGAAGATTCACTTCTTTATTACACAAAGAACTTCCAGCTGTGGTTTCTGCTGTTGGAAACAGTTTGTGCCCTTGTTACGGGCAGAGGAACTGAATTCGATACTAACCACCATCATGGTTTGCATTGTTTTCATTTTTATGTAAACAAAAGACACACAAGTTTCCATCACATATGTTTTCTACTGCAAAACATAAAGGTCTTTTATTGAGTTTTACCTCTCAAACAGTGCTGTGTAGATCATATTTCTTCACACGTTGATTTAATATAACTCAGTTTTGTGCAGTGATTTTTGAAGTAGAAATTCATAAAACCTATATATATATATATATATATATATATATATATATATATATATGTGTGTGTGTGTGTATGTATATGTGTGTATATATATATAATGTGTATGTATATGTGTGTGTGTATATGTTTATATGTGCAGTCAACAACAAAAGAACAGTTGATCCCTCTACAATCCTGTATGATGTTTTTCAGTGTAGCCGACACATATCCTGCTCATTTATCCAGCTGTTCAGTCAACTTCATCCCCAATAAAGCCATATATCCAGACAACATAATCCAGGAAATGTGCAAGTAGCAAGCTTTTATCCAATGACTGTCAATGCTGGTGCTATAGTCTTTTACTGATATACTGCACTAATCCACTCTACGTTAGTTGTAGTAATAAATATACATGTGAATCTAAGGTTAATTTTTCCTTAGGTTTGTGTGTTTGCTTGCTCACATTTCAATCACTAAATCAGAAATGGCACTTGCTCCTGAATGGTTAGTTATGTAATGATTTCATTGATAATCATAATGTAAGCCTCCCAAGTTTCCTTTTCCTATAATGAACTAAATAGTTTTCCTGAGTGGACAAATAACACATTATATGACTACCACTAGAGTGTTAATTGCAGTAATCTTGCCTTGAGCTAAAATATAAATTATAGTGTTGTGGTATGTAGACTAAACACATCATTTCTACATCATTTGTAGAAATCACAATCAACCTACAGTAATTTCTCAGATCCAGCTGGAATAGCTAGAGGCTTTTATCTGATAGTGATACTGTATAATAGTGTTTACACACAATCATTCATCATTCACTCTGATTTTGTTTTTTCTAGAAAAACTGCAAAAACACTGAAAAATACAAAATGTGTTGGAGATGGAAAGTTAAACTTTCAAGTCTTCGTAATACATGTATTTATTTGAATGTAATCACAATGATGAATGCTGCCAGGTGTTTTGTCCTGTGGGCTCTGGTGTTGTCAGCAGCTTGTCAACAGCAGTGTCGTACCTGTCAGTGTGGGATTTCTCCTGCTGCATATGAAAGAGCATTACAGGTAAATAAGCAATGATTCACGCAGGGCAGAAAACTGCTGCTGCCACACTGCTCTCTGTGATGTCACAGCAAAGTGTAGCTGTCATCCAAAGCAGCAAAATGTAAAAGTCAACAAATTAACAAAGACAATTTTCAAGATCAAGATTGTACACTGAGTGACATTAGTAATATGTTTCATTATCTAACTGCTTTCATTGAAGTGGCAGATGAGCCACAACATGTATTTTAGACGTCAGCCACACAAACATCAGGCAGTTCCCTTTCATTAAGTCAGCTTCTCTCCAACTCAAGGGGTGAGAATATTATTTTGATGAAGGCGCTGGTTTGAGATCACGAATAATGGACATCAGACACACATCTGAAAAGAACAAATATTGAGTTAAATGATAAAAATCCCACCCAAAAGATTTTGCAGCACATCAAGGCAGCTGCAGGCCTCCCTCCTGAGCGAGCTCACTAGCCATGCATGTGTGCAGTCACCTGGGTTTTCCTTGGAATTACGTCAGACCAATACGGACTACTTAAATATGAACACAAGACTCCTGAGGAGTCTTTCATGCACCAGCTTTTACTTCGTCTCACATAACCATGTGTTGTGACTCACACTTGATTTAAATGTTTTCTCCCTGCCTTTTGTAAAGCCTTCAAGATGTTTCCCTTCTACTGGTTATACAGTATCAATTATGCAGTTTGGCATCACAACTCAGCACATTCTCGCAAAGGTGCACAAATGTTGTCTCATTAAAATCTGAAATAAAGAAATGTGGTTTGTTATCTGCCTCCTTTGGGGAGACTAAATTTAGAGCACTGGATCAGCCCGATCATGATCAAGGTGAATAAAACTCAAAATTGACTATTGACATGAAGTGGAAATATATTGCTCCAATTAGATATACTACATCTCAAGCTTCTTTGGTACCCAAACGTATCCACTGTGCATTTTTAAAACTGTGCCTTGTGTATACCATTGACAGGAAACAGTAACAATAAAATGAACGACAAACAGATGCTCGGCTTTGTCTCATTTAAATTTGATCAGCATTGAACGCAACAGATTTGTAACTGTGTTACTACGTATTCCAGCGATCAAAGCAACCTTGACAAAATTTAAAGTGTCTCTTCAAAAGCTCTTTTACATTGATTATGCAATTGAGATCTCATTTTGAACTCATGTCTCTCCCTCTGACTGGCAGGGAACTGATTGAGGTTGTCATAAAAGCTGGCGGCTAGTCTCATGAGAGCCACAAGGCAGGAGATTCCTCGCAGTCGGACCCTTAATCCCATGAGAATATTCTCACAGAAGAGTAAGCTTTCAGAGTGGCTCTCCTATCAGAAGTCTCTTTCAAGCAGTGCGGGGCCATCACACCACCCTTATACAAAATGTCCTATTTTTGGACAAATCTCCCACAGTTGATTTTTTTTTTCTTTAGAGACATGAGGGAGGAATAGGGAAAGATACAGAGCCATTACTAGTTTGTATCTGAAGAGGGCTGTAATTATGAAGAGTTCCTGTAGCTACTGAAATATGCAGCCTGGAGTGCCATTGTGTAACTGATGAGAATCAAAGATAGAAGGTCATCTCATTACTGAATGACTCCTGCAGCGTCAATTAATACTAATATTGAAATACATAAAAAGGCATCTCTGAGTGTGTGATTTTTGTCTGATTAACGTCCTGTGTGCAGACCAGATCCCTGACTAAATCACTCTTAAATTCATGACGACATTGTGATGGCTGTTGAAAAATTAAATGTAAACTTTTTATGTAACTGCATGTGCACTACCAATCAGCGTCTACACTAATTATAGCTGAAATAAAGTTTTAACTGAATCAACTTATTTAGAATGAGTTGTAGGAATACAGCGGTTCCTCACAAGTGAAAAGAAAAAGTCACAATACTGAAATTTGATTAGTCAACAACTTCAGCTCCTTTAATGCAAATGAAGTAAACCTGCTGACATGAGGCTCTTCTGTTCCACTGCTGCAAACCGGCTCAAGTGCAAAGATTTTAGTAAATCAGCAGGAAGGAAATCAGGCAGGAGCATGTCCTGTTCTTTGATGGTTTACTACATGTTGGGAGTATTGAGTTTTAAGACTGAAGTGAGTGACCTTGTAGGCTACTTTGCGTGCTATGCGTGTCTGTGTGAAGGTCAAGTAAAAGTAATTTGTCACTGTGCTGAATGAACGGACAAAGCGTCTGACATCCACTGCTGCACACTACAAAATAAATTAAACCTCAGTGTCACATAGCATTATTAATCTATCATTCTGCTCCTCATTTTTGTCTGGGTTCTTAATATACTCTATAAATGCTCTCTAGTGAGGAAGCTTCATTCTAATTCCCCCTTCATAAAAAAAAAAAGGCTATTTCCTGCTTTAACAAAACATGACACGCCTGTTGTAATTACAATAGTTTTAATGAGATGAACCCCTCTTTGCTTTAGAAAAACTGTAAGCCTGAAGGTCTCAGCCAGACTGAGTCAGTATGTGTTCAGGGAGAAGCTGCAGAATATACGGGAGGAGCGTAAACCTAAATGCTAAAAATGGTAAAAAAAAAACAGTTTTGTGTTCATCTTCTCCATGGTGCAGTTTCCTTGACAAGCTGCTCTCCATGCTGGAGTGCTCGTCTTTGTCAGCACAAGTGCTTATACCCCCTACCACAGACAGAGCTAGAAGTAAATAGGTTACCAACTGATAAGATTTCTCATTTCTTCGTGCGAGTTCTACTCTGTTTCCATCTCTATATCCTGCCTTGTTTGATAATTAATGACATGATATTTGGTGCCTGTGGTGGATGTTTCACTCCACTTAAAAGATCTCCTCAGAATTATAGAGGATGCGAACTCCTTACTGATGCACTACCCACAGCGAGAGCAAAAAGAAAATGTTAATAATGTTCTCTGTGTTTGAACAGCAGCCTCTACAGAGACCTGTTAAAATAGCCTTCTCTGTTTACTATGCATTTGACCCAGTGGGGAACACACTGGAGAGTGAGCGAGGTGAACCCAAATGGATTTTATTCTTACCTGAGAAATGCTCCCATATGAGTCATTTTCTGATTGCAGACTGTCTATCAACAGTGCTTGTTTTGTTTTACTCTTTGATCAACTGCTGTGCTGAAACAGGCTAGTCAAAACAGGATATAGAGAGGAGCAGAGGAGACAGACAGGGAAATTATCTTGAAAGTATTAATGTAGTAACCAATACAAAAAAAAACACATGTTTGAATTAAGACATATGCTCCATCTGACAGAAAATGTAGGAGTGAAAAACATGCATATATGGGATTTTGGCTATGCTCCAAGAAGCAGGTGTATGGACTTATCTGGATAACCCTGTGGCAATCTTGTCTTCAAGGAATTACATTCATATCATGCTAATGTGCAGCAGCAAATTCATTTTGGAGGAAATATACTGCTCCAACGTAAATGGGAAATATTAATCAGTGTTTCTGGTAAGTTGCAAAATGCTGATTTTTCAAAATGTCCATTGATTATATATTTCATTTGTTTTCACTACAATATCAGCTCTTGCAGTAGCCAACAATATCCATTAATATAGCAACTAGCATGATTAAACATTTTAATGTTTATTTCTAAGCGCTCACAGCACTTGGTCGAGCTCAGGGAAAGATCTCTTTGTCTGGTTCACACTGCCTTCAAGCAGGAGACAAGTTAAATGTAATTGAAATACGCCTCTCCCTGTTCCAAATGGAAATCAAAATGGGAGAGAAATCCAGTGTGTCTGCACATCAAACAATTTGTCCCACCCTGACAGTTGTAACAGAGTCAGGCAGATGCCAAGCAGGTTGTACACACACAGTCCTGAGAAAGAGTTTAATCTAAATAATTTAATCACACATGTGAGTTTACCAATGCTGTAAAGGACTTTTAATAACCCTGACAGGGTTATTAAAAGTCCTCTGAGGGCTTGGTATGTCTGTAACATTAAACTGGTTGATAGAATAGTGTCTCCTGAGTCAGTTAAGGCTTCAGTCATGTCTCGACTTCAAAATGTATAGCATGAATACACTGAAGATACCAGCAAGAATGTTTGATTTTTATTTATATATTTTTTTCTTATTTTGAATGCTGGGACCATTCTCTACCTTATAGCCACCAGAGATGGACCCAAAATTCCTAAGTCCATTTCAGATGCTAGCATTGCTAATGCAGGGTTTAGTAGCACATTGATTAGCTATAATCAGACACTGAAAATGTCAGGCTTTGATGTCCTCAAGACTTTACACAGGACTTCGTTTTTGCTCACTGATTTCCAGCAGTCATACAGAGAGCAGACAGAATCGTAAAACTCCTGCACTGACAGCAGCTGTAATAGCCTGTGTTTTGAGCGAGGAACACGACTTTAACTGAATGCTTCCTCCTCTTGCATTCCTAATTTGATATTAGACTCTGGGTATTTGATTTTTTTCTAATTAGCATATTCATGAGACATGTTAAAAGACAAAAAAACTGGATTCATAAAGGTATAAAAATGACAAAATTAATCACAGAATATAGTGACATGATATTATAGGAGTGACTAAGGTTGGCATCTTTAAACATTAATGACTTTAATGTTCAGATATTCCCAGATATGGCTGTTACAGTAAGTTATATTTGGGGTTTGGGGATTTAATGCTGCATTATTTCATTTGCATTAAGGTCTTGTTTATGCATTTGGCCAGTAAGTTATGTCTCTGCTGCATGCCATTTGTTTTAATTCAGTCCTAGCACTTGTTCATTTTCATTGGTCTTGCCCATGGATGAACAACTGAATAAATCTTTCTTGTTGAGAGTGGGGGAAGAACTGGATCAACCTACTGGATTTAGTGGGTGCAGCAAACCAGTTAAATGAATTGCTTGGTTTTCATCCTCTTTTTTTTTTTTTTTTATTTAGCAAGGCTGTTGAATACATTTTGGGACTGACTTCTTAATCACAGTCTGGACTCCACAGTCTGCAATCTTCTCTTTTACTTATGACTTGAATGAGTCATTTCCTAAATGGGCTGAATGAATAAATAAATAAATACAATAAATAAATAAACAAGACATCTCTGATATTGCAATCTAAACATATCAGGATAATTTTCTGGCAAAATAAACTGTAGCACTTATATTCTAATTGCTTCTTGTTTACATGATGATTATGAGATTAATACTAGCAGACATAATGTGGGTTGTTTCATGTAGCTTGCTCAAGCCTCTTATTAGGTTTGGCAGAACTTTAGAATATATTTTATTTTTTTATATTTAGTTTGTGTAGTTTGTCTCCATCTCTCAAAGTTGTATTAGAAAGGCACCACTCCACAATCAGTATGGAGAAGGGGACTGTGAACATTAACTCTGGCATATATGTGAGGATATACAGTCAGTAGTGCGTTAGGACATACTTGAAACATTCTGACTCTGTGGATTTAGAACAGTGATTGAATGAAGAGCTTAGCCAAACTATGGTTGCATTAAATGGTTTTAACACACAGATCAAGCCAATCAGAAAAAAACACCATTCAAACAGGCCATGCAATTTTATTTTTTGTTCCCCAGTTACTTTTATTGAAGGACCGTGGCGCTTTCTCCAGCCATGTTTAATGCTAACAATTTAAAAGAGGCTATTTGTAAGTTTTTCTATTGCTACATAGCCAATGTTAGCACTAACAGCTGTTTCACAGCCTAGAAGAAACATAGCAAGTTCAGCATCAAACTTCATTTCTTTACTCATCAAGAGCTGTCTCCAGTGGTGGAAAGAAACGCCTACGTTAACTCTCGTCTCTGTCACATGTTTTCTTTTACTGAACTTAATACGCTAACCAGCTAGCCCTGGCCTGCCTCCTCACTTTCCGATAGCGACTCACTGTAGCCTCCAATCTGCCCTGAATAAGCAGTGCTGTTCAGAGGGTGTATTTTAAATGCAACAATGGCCAAAGTTCTTGTCAATCACCACCACCCACTCCCAGCAAGAAACCACATTCAGCGGCAGGGAAAATTTACAAACAGCCCTTTCAGCAAACTGACAGGCATCTAATGCATTTAAGAACAAGCATTTGTTACAGCACTGTAGTCAATATATGTATTGTCAAAATAAGAGTATTTATGAAAAAAATAAGAGCAATTCTAAAATATCCTAACCCAGAAATTGCAATTATATGGAAATTATACCACATTGCAGATCTTTAGAAGTCACTTAAAGTCTTCAGGGGAGTTAGCACAAATGGTTTTATAATTATTCATCTCAGCAAAGTGACTTTACCTCGGGACTACATCTCCAGCCTTCAAACCCTGGATCCTGTAAAAAAAAAAAAATATATATATATATATATATATATATATATTGTTGAATTTCATAAACCTGAAGCTGTAATGTTGAACTTGTGTGGAACTCAGGAGGGAGTGTAGTTCACAGAGATTTAAATCAGACGCTCACAAAGTTGCATTTCAATAAGATGTATCTAGCGGAGAGAACACCGGTGTAATGATAAACAGACAGTGGTGGGAAAAGGGTTCTGGTGGGTTTTGCTGTAGGGGTGCTTGGGGGCCTTTCCTTGATCAGGGATCATACTCTCAGCCTGGCTGATTTGGCAGCATCGGGCCTGCGCCAGTGAATGGCAGAAGCAACTCAATGACAAAGTCACAATATCCAGAGAAGCTACCCATCACAAATGAAGCAAGACCTCATAAGCTAGTTTAGGCAGGAACTCAGAAGTTGCTATAGTTACAGTATATATCAGCCTTGTGTTAGCTGAGCCCCGACACACAGAACTTGAGATTTGCAGACTTTAGTGAGTCCTTGAGTATCTAGGCAGCATTTTACAGCAGCTGTTGAAGTATGACCCACCCCTCGGTATCCATATACAGAGTGATGTCATATTTACACAGATAAGAATTGTATGACATGTAATGAGATGTATTATATATCAATAAGACATTTTCCGTTACTGATTTGTCTCTGTGCTCATAATATATTTTACAGGAATAGAGCATATGTGGATACAGTATTCTCCTGCTGTTTGTTGATCACAGATAATGATAACCAAACACAAAACCCTGACACAATAAACAGTGTTGGACTACCTGAACTAGGAAATGATGTTTATACAGTTCTGGTCATTCACGATTAAAACACGACCAGCACACACTTCAGTTCACTCTAGTCATTTCAATCAGGAGAGACAAGTGAATGAAGTGAAAGTAAATATTGTAATTAGACAAGACATGTGATGAATAGTGCTGAAATTATAGACTTTGGTGCTTGGTCTCATGGGGGAGATGTTTAGGTTTAGGATGAGCGGCAGCAAAATACATATGTTCGTATATGAATATAATCCCCCCAAGACCAGACACTGGTGGTGGTGGTGGCTGACTATCCCTCTGATGCTGATGATGGCTGAAGAACCTCTGATGCTGAAGATGGCTGAGGATGCTCTGAAACTGATAAGGTTGAAGATCCCTCGCCGATGGGATGGCTGAGAGACCCCGGACGTAGAGATGCCAAAGAACCTTCTGATGCCGAGAAGACTGAAGAACCCTCTGAGACAGATTATGGCTGATGAACTCTGGACCCAGGTGGAGACTGGGGAGGAGGAAGGGCGCACATCAGCGGAGCAGGAAACTAAAACTGAGAAGGAACATCTTTAAAAAGGGGGCGCCAGCAGACGATAGGCTAACGAGAAATTGTGTCGCCCTGCTATTGGTTAGTTGTGAACAGCTGACTGAACAGCTGATAGGACGATGACATCCATGGGCCGGAAGAATGAGGGAATAATGAGTGAATGTGTGAGAAGAGGTGTGCCTTAATTAGGATTATATACAGCATATGCAAGCAAGAGGATAGGTCTTCCTGATTGAACTTATGCTAGAGTTTCATTAGTTGACCAAAGGTGATATAAGGAGTGAGCCTGTGTGCTGATGGAACAAGCTGAACTCATTATGGAAACAGAAATAGACTGTTGTCAGTACATGCTATGTAGCCTGTACAGTCTAATTTACTGCTGACAAGATTTTTTTTTCTTTTTTATTCTTACATCAAGCATCAAATGGAAAAAAGTAACAGCGAATGAATGCAGTGAAGACAATACATCGAGAAAGCCATTATGTTGCATTAATACCTCCTCATTATGTTGAAGAAGCTATCACTTCTCAAGGCACTTGTTTGGTTCTGTTCTATACTAGCATTTCCACAATAGTTTATTTGTAGTACTCACTCTATTTATCAGAATGTGTAAAAGGGCTTCAGCTCAACATGCTTCCTGTCTCTCAGTCCACCCTGAAGCACTGTGCTGATCAGCAGTCTTCAGTGTTCACAGACATGTGACAAGAACCAAAGACCACAGGACTTAAGAACTAGAGATCCATCACCCTGACCACTATGGAAATGATGTCATTTGAGTGCCTTGTGCTGTCCTACCTCAAAGCTATCACTAACCCACTCCTGGACCCCCTGCAGTTTGCCTACAGAGCCAACAGGTCTGTAGACGATGCTGTCCACTTCATCTTCCAGCACCTGGATTCCTTGGAGACTCAGGACCCCCCGCAGTAAAAACACCGTGGACACAAACTCTCTGAGTCACTTCCCTCTGGAAAGAAGCTGTGGTCAGGACCATATCAGGACCACAACCTATTCCCAAAAGAACAGCTTTTTCTCATCTGCAGTTGCCCCCCCTCCCTTACAGAGCTATTACACATTCCCCCAGTCATTTTTCCGTATTGTATATTTTTCTTTTTCTATAATATTCTTTTCACATTCTTATTGTAAATATTCCACTTTATTGTTATTTTTTTTGTTTATATTGAAATGATCTGACCTGCAGTACTTGCTTGTTTTATCTTTGTTTATATTTTTTCCCTCTTCCTATGTTATTGTCAGGCACCAAAACACCAAAGCTAATTCCTCGTACGTCAAAAACCTACTTGGCAATAAACCAGATTTTGATTCTGAACAGTCATTCTGAGAAGAAGCATTCTTCACCAGGTCGTTTAAAATTACATTTGGGGTATTTCAACAAGCAAAAATGCTTAGGTTTGGCTTGCAGAATGTCAAAGAAACTCATGGCACATAATTAATATAAGTTGGATACGCCATGCATCATTTTCCTACCCCAGATGCCCAGCACTTAATCATGAGGAAGGAAGGCAGGCAAACTTTTAATTAGAATTTGTGAAGTGATGTTTGATCTTTTATTGCCTCCACCATGGAGGTAATGTGATGGCGTCTGTCTTTTTATGTTAAACAAGGCTGCAAACATTAATGCTCCCAACACGAAGATATCTTGTGAGCTTAATGACCATGTAACCATGTCCCAGTGCCACCAAGAAGCCAAACTAATCACTGTATGTGTTGAATTACTCCTCATCCAGATACAATATTTGCACTGAGCTGCTACTATGAAGAAGCAGAAGATGTCGACCCCGTGACCTTTTCTCTTAGAACAGTAACAAAGCCAGTAATGGCTCATTTGGAGATTTAAAGCTATGCACCTAGTTGAGTGCTGTGTTGTAATTTTAATTTTTCAGTCTTTGATCCGGAAATAGTCTTGCTGTGTTTGCAGAAACTGATTAATTATTATAGTTGTGCTATAGTTTTCAAGTATTCCTTTTGGGGAATGAAAGAGCTGAGTGTGTTGGGAGAGAACGGAAAATGGGTGGATGACAAGTCATGTTCTTTTTAGGGAAATCTTCTGGGAAATTGCAACTGCTGCCTCCATATCAGAAAGGGATATTTAAGACTTTTCATTATCCAACTGTCTTTGAATCTGTGTGGCTTTTTATGACATGATAAAACTCTTTGACCAGCTGGATGAGAAAACTGGTCATGGAGTTTCTCTAATCTTTTACTCTTTATGTCAAGAGGAATGTTATCCACTGTCTTGCTTTCCGAGTGTTCACTTGGCAGGCTGTAAACAAGAGAAAGGCATTTGTCTTTGTGATCCAAAGAGCTGGCACAGCGCTGACTCAAAGGTGATCTCAAAGTGTGTTTTCAGTCTGGGATTACTTACGACCACCAGCAGTGGGGTTGGGTATTTAATTGAAATTTTATTTTACTAACGCCATTATATATGCTGAGTATTAGGACCAGTACCAAAACATAACTTTTTTCATTATCTTAAATAACATGTTTGAATATATGTTACACATGTTCCCACAAACAAGTTTAGCATATTTTTGATTAAAGAAAATTATTTCAAAGTTCTTAATGTATCATATCATGTTGATACATTACACCGCTGGGTGTGGTCTGTTGTTTACGTGACCACGCCCAGCTGTGATGTAGCATGGGGCTGTAGTTCTACATCACAGCTGCAAGGTGTGTTGCTACTCTGAAAGATTCAAGCTGTCCATAGCCAGCACCAACCACACACTGTCCATTGTGGCCATCATATGGCCCAAAACTGACTGACAACTTGATGAAGGTAGGACACCACGGCCTTAATTTAGCCAATTTTCTTTTTTCTGTTATTTTGTCATAGATTTTAGGTACATCATTAAAGATTTACTTAAAACGTCCTTTCAGTCTATTCATATACATACTGTTTGTTTGTGTGTGTGTGTGTGTGTGTGTGTGTGTGTGTGTGCGTGTGTGCGTACAGTAACATACAGTAACATACGGTATATATTGCATTTCTAAATTGCACTTTTCTAATCTACTGCTCAAGATCTGAATGCAGGTCTGCACCTGGCACTTTCAACTGCGCCTCGGTCTGTGATTTGATTTGTCTGATGTTTGTTTGATGTGTCTTGTGCAAAGATAAATGATCCGTGTGTAAAAGCAGCACTTAGTGCAATGTATTTGCCTATATTTTTCTGGCTGTATAGCTTAGTCAGATGGATATTGTTTAGAGTGCAGTGCGTGCAGAGTTTTCTGTTGTCTTTCGGATTTCCATGGAGAGAAAACAGTTTCCAATGGTTTCCTTTTAGTTGTGTTACACCGTAGTACAGTATTCTCCATAGTGTTTCCCTTATGTGCAGAGAGCAGCCTGAGTGCAGAACTGTTGTGCAGGAAAGCGTCAGCAAGCGGCTACGCTCTTCTCCCTCCAGTTCCTTCATCATGTCAGCAGGGCACATGATAAGTGAATGTTGCTGCCGGCAGGATCAGGACTGGAGCCAGATTTATGTTCCCTCAGCTCAGATTGGATACCTCAAAATGTACATTTTGTGACTGTATCTCTGTTAGACCAGGATGAGTCCTAAGAGTGTTCACATCTAAAAAA
Organism: Trachinotus anak; assembly: GCF_046630095.1. Classification (NCBI taxonomy): domain Eukaryota; kingdom Metazoa; phylum Chordata; class Actinopteri; order Carangiformes; family Carangidae; genus Trachinotus; species Trachinotus anak. Next base: position 3,800,690 of record NW_027273852.1, on the reverse strand, counting down.
AAATAACACCATGCTGCTGGATGTGTCAGGTCACATCAAGAATAGAGGTGTAACTGCTTCAGATGACTAATAGTCATTTTGCTGTGGGGGTGTTGTACAATGCGCAATAAAATACACACCTCAGTGCAACACATTGCAATTCAACAGCACTGTAAACTACAACCTCAAAAATATAATGTAATGTACTGTAAAACTGATTCAACACTTCACTGACATCAACAAAAACTGAATCTATAATACTTCATACTTTGAATTTTGGCAGGGCTACTGTATGGAATTTGATCACAGCTGTACCTAATAATCTGGCAACATGGTGTATAGTGGTGGATATTCAATTTACAGTACACTCAGAGGTGTGAATACCTTGTCTCAACTTCAGCCATGAGTTATGAGCCACAAAATCCAAGCCACGTCACTGCCTGTCAGGGTGGGCCGCACCAGGTTTAATGTGATTTAACACACCTGCATTTCTCCCTGATGCTTACATTACTGCCATTCCTATTTTGTGTGCATTCAAAATAGAGATCATCGTCATTGAAGTTATTGTATTCACTGTCACACATTATTCTCCACATAACAGTTTTTCTAATAACGACAACAGATCATTCAATGACTCAAACTTGCATCACAGTGTGATGGAGAAGAGGTGCGGAGTCGTGTTTGATTGCTAAGGTTGCATTTACCAACCAAGCTTCACATTTTTTTTTTCAGCTAACTGCTCTTTTTTTTTTGCCTGAGTCACCGGTTTAATCAGGAACAGACTTTGGTTGGTTTGATTAGCACCAAAGACACAGACAGGCTGCAGGGAATTACACATGTTTTGGTATTTGGTTAAAAACCGAACTGCTGGATAAATTGAAATTTTGACCCATGAATGGGCCAAGGATGGCATTACAGAATAAGTCAGAGGATCACCAAAGCTCTCACAACTCATCCTGAGGGGAACATGAACGTCTGTACAAAATTGAATGGCAGCCCCTGCAATAATTGTTTTATCTAGTGGTGCCAAAAAGGCAGGTAGTCACCAAAGTCATTAGGACTTATCTGCCTGTGACCATGAATGTCCAGGTAAATGTTTTATGGCAATTAATCTATTCACTTGAGATATGAATATTATAGTCTCTCAACAGTAATATGTATTGTCTCTTAATAAAGATATTTCCCCCAAGACCAAAATGGTAGAAGAGGGGCGACTGCACCGACTAACAGACCAGACCAAAATCATTTATACCTTTCAGACATTTTTTTCATACTTTTGACTCAGCTTTGACTTATTTGCACACCACAGCTGTAGTGTCCTTCCTGTTATCTGTGGGAGATGAAGGTGGGTACATCCCCAACTATCAGAACTCCCAAACTGTCTATTAGTTTTCTGTCCTTTCCAATAAGTCTCCCGGAGGAATGGAATCGGAGGTGTCTGCACATCTCTAATGGACTCAGTGATAACAGCTACCTTGGCTGCACAGTGGCTGATGGCTTTGTTTGGATCCCTGATAAAGACAGGGCAGATACTGTGGTGTGTATTTGGCTGAGGTGATCGAGTGGATATCAATGTACAGCGGTCTTACAGAGTGTATTGAGCAATTTTTCAATTTCACATTTGAAAGCATATTGTATTACTTCTAGATTGTGCTCTCTGTAGTTTCTGAGTTGCAACACAAAAAGACAAAACTCAAAAGTAGGTTTGTTGTAGCTGAGTACTGAGCTTTTGTTGGTGTTAGCGATCGGGGACTCACGTGGTTTCCTCTCTTACATGTGAAATTAGCAAAGTTTGGATGAGCAGGGACAGGGATGCTGGTAAATGTTATTTTGTCCAGTCATTATTTATTTGACCTCCCACAGATGACCATAAAATGAGGGACCATCTGATGAATAATTGAAGGACAAAGGGAACAGAGATGACAGATGGAGGAGAGGTGAAGTATTTAGCCTCTGCAGGTTACACTCTGCAGGCTACCTGACTTGGGTAATCACTTCTTCTGCCAGAGAAACTCTCTTGGCACGGGGTCCTCATAGAATTGGTCCTCTCCTCAGCTCCAGGACCATTTTGTGGTTGATTAAAGGGAAAACCAGATTGCTCTCATTTAAGTCTGTATAGTGAAATGAATCTGGAACATGAAAGAAAAACAAAAACAGCAGCGTATTCATGAGTTACAATTCATTCTCAGTGACAGTGAGGCAGATGTTTCTTGGGATTGGAAGATCAGTACTGAAGTATTATTACTTCTGATCCTGATGTCTCCTTTTGAGAATCATAACTTACAGAAATCTTTTGCACCAAGCACCTATCATTACAATTTCAGTTCAAATAATCATAAAAGTAGCTAATAATAGACATGAATACTTTTTCCTTGCTCTTTCCATCTTTACACGGCACACACATAAAGAAACACGTACAGAAGGATGGGCAGCTGCTGTGAATGTAACTATAAGTGCTGTGCTGCTGTAATGGCAGAAGGAGTTACATTGTTGAATTTACTTAAGGCTTTTTGAGTTGAGTAAATTATATGATGTTAATATCATAAGTGCTGAATGCTGAAAATTTATAGAACAACACTGAACAAATAGACAGGTTATTAAACAGAAAACAAGGAAAGAAGCATCACCTCTGGTAGTTTCTCTATACTGGTTCAAATGCTTTGAAATATAATGGGTGTAATTTTCAAGCAATGTGTCAGACTCAGATTATCCTCTTCAGTAGAACCTGGCAACTCCAAGCAGGACAGAGAGTAACGTCGTGAAAAGTCAGGGTGTGAAGGTCAGGGTGGATGGACAGGTGTTGACAGTGGAGCCCCAATCTTAAATCCAGTCTCCTGTAACAGTTGTTAATATAAAAGGGTGATAGATGTGGCTTCAATCAGTTGATGGAGCTTAGTTACATTCTATGACCTTAACCAGCTACTTTTGGTTTGGGTAAACTTGACTATGTCATCAAGGATAACTGCATGCTATTGGTTGGTTGGAAAAAAAAAGATTTTTGTTGCAACTTGCTGGTTGTAGTTTACATTGTTCTGGTAGATGAAACCTGCCAGCCATGACTTTAAGTGGTTTCACCTCACAACTGAGCAGAAGCAGAGTAGCACTTCTGGAATTGCTGTTCAGATTGAGAGCACCTCAGGAATCAGCACTCAAATGATGTTACGACACATATTCAGCCATGAAGGCAACCTCGTCAAGGCTGTTCGTTTTTCTTCATAGCTTCGTGTTCAGCCTGTTTATTCCTCATTCTCTCTTCTCTTATTCCCAAACCAACCAGACATATTTTTGTCTTTTCATGTTTTTCACCTACATCAACATATGATAATTGAATTTAAAAACATTTGAGCTAATGCCAGGTGAAAATATCAAATTATGCTGTGTTGTGGAGAAGTAAACAAGTCATTTATATTTATTCTTTTGGTGGTTTTCAGTGAATACAATATTAATTGACGCAAACTAGTGGAAAAGTGTCACAACAGCTCCCATGACTGCACTGCTGAATTTTCCAATGTTTTTTTGTTGCATAACAGAATGAGCATACATCATACAGGCTGTGCTGCATTGCCAGAGATAAAATTGTCACTTTATCTCTGTCCTGCCATGGCCCTGGTCACACTAGGGTCTTTCCTCAGGTTGCTGCCTGTAGATATGGCCATTAGTTCTGCTCCTGTGCTTACGGGGGAGAAATCCCAGGTCAGCAGAAGACAGTGAGTCAGAGGAGTGAATGACATCCTATCCAATTACCTGTCACCTCTACACAGACTGGTGCAGGGACTTGAGGAGACCACATGAGACAAGCAATTACATGGAAAAAGATTCTGATCACCGCAGAGGTAGAGCACACCTCTGGCTGGCCCCCACTGTTGTCTTCATGTTTTAAAGTGATACTGACTACAGTACTGAGGCATTTTTAAGTGTACACACATTGATTCTCAGAAAAACCCCCAAAAGGATTTTCTAGCCTAAAATCAAAGTGGAATATGTGCGTTTAAACGAGATCTTAGAAGAAATACAATATATGCTTTATAGATCGAGATCTGGGTCTCCTAAGGCTAGGTATTAGAGCAGCCACACATTGATTTCAGTGGGAGAATATCCTGTCTAGATTTGAACATGAACATATTCTTAGGAGAAACAGTAGGATGTGGCACAATCACTATGAGGAAAAAGGAAATGTCCCTGGATTGGCATTTATTATGGAGCCTGAGCACAGAAGACCTAGTGCCTGTTCCGCTGTGCTGATATACCATTACACATAATTGAATACCATTTGTCAACTTGTTAGTTTTGGACATTATACCTCTCGGTTATAATAATATTTAGTGTATACAATAATAGTTAGTGGATTTACAGCAGAGCCTGTGAGGGAAAGCAACAGGAGTAATTAGATGTGGCTAAAACAAGCTCCCAGTTTGGACATACTGCATTTTCTAATGATTTGACTCATAAAGTCATGTCTAGCAGTGTCACCATATCCTCAGATATTAGCAATTAACCTAATGTGCCTGGGGGCGCTGTGGAGCAAGGAAGGAATAACAAGTGTTTCCATATAGCTCTGACAAATTAACATTTAAAAGGCTTAGTTTTACTTCCCATAGTGAGTTTGTGCCATACTTGTTTGTATTGGCCACAGATATTATGTTATTGCTGTTAATTTTGTTATTTTTAGTTTAAGTGCAAGGTATAACTTAGGCTGGGAGGGTCACGCAGGTGGGTTGGAAGAGTTACTCAAACATTGAGTTACCTGGTTCAGAACAGTGAAAATACTCTGTATGGCGTGCAATACAAAACAATGTAAGTTATCAATCTAGCGGTGGAAAGAGGGCTTTAACTTTTACAAATTGGAACATTAGAGGGGTAAATAATCCAGTCAAAAGAAGCATATTATGTATTTATGTATGTTATTATTATTATTATTATTACGTTAATATTATGTATACAAAAAGGGAGGGATATGATGGCCAGGTCATACTTGCGCTCAACACTGAAAAAGCATTTGACCAAATTTAGAAGTCACATCTATCTTAGGTCCTCAGAGATTTAACTTTGGACATCATTTTCTGGAATGGATTAAACTTCTTTGTGAGAGCCCAACAGCACACAATTTGCAGATGCTATCCCCTCCCTTTAAATTGTTTAGATGGATGACACAATATCATCAATTTCTGCATTGATATTTGCACTCGCAATAGAACCATTAGCCCAGATTATTTGATTAGACTCTCCATGGCTACAACACAAAAGATACAATAAAGAAAATATCATTATATGCAAATGATATTCTCTTGTACATTACAAAACCACAAACCACCATACCAGCAATTTTAGAGAAAAATAACCTATTTGGTCAGGATTAATTGGAATAAAAGTATATTGATGCCAGCCAACTCTATCCCTCTAAACACTCTGAAACACTTTCCATTTCCGATATCAACAGAGAGATTTACTTATCTAGGCTTTGAAATTACAAAACATTACTCCAATCTCTTACAGGCCAACTTCCACCCCCTAATAGATAAATTACAGAGTAAAATCCAATTCTGTAAAACTCTTCCAATCTCCTTACTTGGCAGAGTGAATTCCATAATGATGATCTTCTTGCCTCATATATTAAACCTTATTCAAAACATCCCTACCTTGCTGCTAAGTCATTCTTTAAGAGGCTACAAACAATAAGAATGCCTTTTTTTATGGAATTAGAAAACCCAGAAGATTAGTAACAAACATCTCCATAAATCCACATCTAATGGAGGACTAGCACATCTGAATTTTATGCTATACTACTGGGCCTCTGCCATTAAGTCTTTTGCTTTTTGGCTAGATACCTCAATCTCTGCTACACATATATAAAAAACAAATTAAAGCCCATTTCCATCTTAAACCTTTATCTCTCACTTTACCTATTGCCAGAAACCCTACATTTATACCTTCAAATTTAGATAAAATGTTCTGCACATGGAGCAGTTTAGGAATTCATAGTCTCACAGATTTGTATACTGAGTGTGCATTTGCCAGCTTCACACAACTACAAAAGAAATTTAACCTCCCAAACACTAACTTTTTCAGATATTTACAAATTTGAAATTACATCAGAACATATCTAACAGGATTTGAAACTGAAAGTTAGTGAACAATAGACAATTGTCTTAAAACATTGCCATATAAAGACAATTTAATTTCTTACCTGTATGACATGTTACTATCAATAATCTCTCCATTGTCTGAAAGTTTTAAGGCCATTTGGGAAAAGGATATGGGTATCAAAATAACAAACGACAAATGGAGAGAATGTCTTGAACAAATAAACAAGTGATCAAATAATGCCATACACTGCCTTATAAAATTTAAAATGCCCCATAGACTCCATTACTTTAATATGAAAATACACACCCATATCCCATGTGTTATAAATGCCATTTCCCAGAGTCGACTCTTTCTCATAGCTGCATACTATGCCCCAAAGTTGCTCATTTTGGAATATCTGGTATAAGTTTGTATGTATATGTATGTATAACTCTGTTTGGCTCAATAAAACATATTTGAAAATAAGATAACCTAATCAACCAAGCATAACCTATAGAAGCAACAGGCAAATCTGCAGAAGCCAGTGAAGCAAGAGTTCATTCACAAAATTCAGTGGGTAGGTTACCTGTAACAAGTTATTCCAGGATGTATATCATGGAGGCATGGAAGCCCAGGAAAAATGATGTTCATGCCAGCTGCTTTAAATTATTTGTCCACCTACCTTCCCTTGTTTGTTTTCTTGACTTAACAGAAAAGGGGCCTGCATATGTTTTCAACAACATCCATTTGAAAGTCTCTGACAGCCCACTGCTGTGGGCATGTTAGATATTCAGAGTAGAAGCACAAAGACAAATGTGACTCTGGGAAAGACCTATAAAAAATATCTGACAGAAGAAAACAAGCAACGCAAACATATTCTTCATCTGTACCCATGCAATCATAGGTACAGATGAAGCTTTTCCAGCTGCCACTGAGCAAAGTTTACACTTCATTTTATCAACACAGCACTATGGTCCCAAACCTATGGCTTAAGCTCACATTTATATTCACTTCAGTTTGTATCTATACTTTGCTTTTACATAGAAATCTAAACATAATCATTGCAGAAATTTGGCTTTGGATATAAGCTGATTATGTGATGTACTGTGGACTTAGTATTTCTTTTTGTAGCGCTGTCTGCAAATGATGTTAATGCAAAGCCAAGCAGCAAGTAATACATTAACTTAAAAAGTAGCCTGGAACTTGCTCTGAGCAACACCTTCATACTCCTGACTGAAGGAACCTGCATGCATGTTGCATGTGATGCCTCTGGTTTTTATATATTTTTGTACTGAGGTGCTGTGACTGTAGCACAACTTGATCCATATTTTGATGTTTAGATCAGAAAAAGTTTTCTGCTATGTTTGATTTTTTTTAAAACTGTTGGGGTAGTGTAACTGCACATAACTGTGTGTTATTTCAACATCACTATGTTTGTGCATAATGATAATGTCTGTTTGACACATGAACCATATCAGCGCTTAGCTATATCTCAGCTGCTGCTGCTGAAGCTGCTGATTTGCAACGTTCCGGGTTTTATGTTGCATATGAACATGGATTTAAATGCCAGTCTACATTGCACTAACCATGCAACCTGCACCAGCACTGTGTTGTTTGTTTTGCACTGGCTGAAGTAGAAAACATTCCCAGAAAACAGTATGAATGCATCAGTGAGGGCAGCACCTCCTTAGAACCTCAGTTATTTCTTATGGACCCATTTACTCTACTGTGTTGTGGAATTTAAATACTGTCCTGACCCCACAGTGTGATAACTCTCTAAAGGAATCATACTAATACTGAGTAAAGATGATTGATTATTCACTTACAAGTCTTCATGCTGGTATTAAAATGATCCTTTCCATGATTTACAATGGTATTGATTTGAGATGAATCAGAGCAGAGGAGCTTGTCGGTCCTGCATTTTGGTTCATGCAGAATGTGAGACCATCTCTTTGAATCAGGCTAGAGACTCTGGATAAGCCATGGTTTGTGTATTTATTTGTTTGTCCATTTGTCATGCATAATATCTCCACTAATCAGATTTTCATTAATGGAAGGAAACAAGTCTCATCACTATACTTTGGCCTTTTAAAATTACATTTTTTTCGCTGAAGAGTGGTGTGCATTACAGTGCTTATTTGGTTAGTTACTGATTGGCCCAAATGGGGATTACATCACTCAGTGAGCACAGCAGGTTTTGGTCTTGTCTTCTTTATACTGCTGGGCATTCAGTTAGTGATTAGGTGTTCAAGTAGGTCTGGCACTGGTGCTGGAGGGCTTAATGCTAAATTATAACTAAGGGTCCATTGGGGTCATGTTTAGTATTGCAGCCCCAAGGTATGTTATTCATTAGTGTGGAATATTGAAGCTGCTTTGTCTCGGTATAATGTATGCTGTAATAAGCATCTCAGCCAAAACACAAATAATATAATGCATTTACTCATTGACCATTTGTGGAAATAAATTATTTAAATTCAAGCAGGAATGTCACACTTACTTTATCATTACCTAAACTTTATTTTCAGCTGCAGAGGAGGAGTGCTTTTTTGTCACTTAATTTGCTTGCGAAGTGTCCCCTGGTGATGATTTTAAACTTCTTTAGCTCACGTTTCACAAATTTCCCTCTAACCTGCTACGTAAACACTCAGTTAAAATGAGCTGATTCAGGCCTTTTCGAGATGGATTGACTGCCTGATGATAATCTGATGAATTTCTGCATATATGAATGTTATAATTGAGGATGCACCTCGCTGCTCATAAATTACAACTGATGGAAGTGTGGCATGGGGGATGGCTGAGTGCATAATGAGACTCAGTGGCATAGGTATCATTTAATTAAAAAGTGTTTTGACAAAGGATGCATGTATCCAAACAGTCAAACTTAACTCATGGAGAGAAGTTGAAGATGGATGATGAGTAAACTCAGCTGACAATACTGATAAATCTACAATAGTGTTTAATTCAGCAAATGACAAAATTTGTGGGTATAAAAGTGGTATAGTAAAGATCTCATATTTACACCAAAATGGTCTCATGCAGCTGGAAAATTCAACTCCCAAAAATCCTGTAAGATTTGAATGTGACTCAGTGATGCTTTTCCTAAATGTAATTAAAGGGACCAGAGAGAAAACAGATTTAACAGTGGTGAGTCTTTCCCTGACAGAGCGTTGTTTGCTGCTGTTTAGGAGACAGTTTGCTGCTCTGCTCCCTCTTTGTCTTTGTCTGTCTGGTTTCAGGGCATGGTAGAGGTTGCCTTTGTTGTGTTACTTGTTATTGTTGTGCAGCTTTGCTATCATTTGTCCAACTTAAGGGTTCAGCTGAACACTGCTGAGAAAGAGAAGACGTGTTTAGTCATGCAATACCGGCTGTGTTTAATTTCTGTCTTTTTTTGTATTGTAGTGGGGTTTGTTCAGCCTTTTGCCAATTCAGTTTTTCCCTTACACCAGGACGTAAATGGAATAGTAAATATAGCTGGGGCCCCACGGGCACTAGAGCCCCCTGGAGGTGTAAGCATTGCGACTAAGCGCGACAGGAATGAAGGAGCTGTGGGCGACTGGTTCCTCCTGAGGGCCTGACAGATGCTGATGCTGACAGATCGCGAGAGTGATTATTCAGAGCTTAGGAGATGAACTAGTGCTTGTGTTAGCTGGCTCCCCTGGCAGCAGAATCACTCCCAATCACACCTCCATAAATCACACACACATATCCTGGCACAGTTTGAAAACAGCACCATTGAGCAAACGTGATGAAAGAGTGGTTATCATGAAAGCGTGCCATCAGTGACTGGAGGAGTGGTGCACTCAGCTGAGAGAGCAGGAAGGACATGTGCTGTGTTGACACAGAGGGTCTTTAAGCTCAACTGTGAATTGCTACTCGTCTTATTTTCGTGGGAGCTTTCATCTCTATTTTTGCATTTAACTTGTTTGGTCTTTTCAGCTTCGATTGAAACCTGAATGTATCTTTAAGTATAGTACCTAGCAGTTTATGTTGGAAGTGGGTGTATGATTAGATGGCTTCAAATTAAATTTGGCTGTCTATCTACCATCCAATTAGTCTAATTAAAATGTGTTTGTATACATAGATGTTTTCATAGCTTTGTGATGTGAGTGATCTTCTCTTCTCTGACAGAAATATGGTGTCTCTCCACTTCAAAGCGTATCAAGTATCTTTGAGGTTGTAAACAAATAGTCTGGCGGTTCACATCATCTCAAGCCAGAGCTCAAACTCTCAGTTCAAACTGAAGCAAAATCACATTAGTTCAGTTTAACACAACAGGCTTCAGCCTAAATATGCATCCAAAAAAATACAAAATAAGAGATGAAGATCTGCAGGGCAGTCAGTGGCACATACTGTAGTGAGATTTTCAACAAATATTTGCAGTTTAAAGTGCTGATTTCTCAGTGACGGCACACTTTTGTCAGTGCATAAAACTGAAATAAGTTAAATGGGCTATGTCAGACAGCGCTTTATCAAAACGTTTCATGCCCAAGGACCGCTGCTGCAGGTTTGGGTATGCACCTGTGTTTCCATCTTTGTTTGGTCTCATGTTTAATGCAGCCATTTCCAAGGTATCCTATTCAAATAACAAGCCTTCTTTCAGAGATGGCTGTTTGTTTAGGAAGGCTTCTGTAACCTCACATCTTTTGACCACAAGAGCCTGTGATATGACTTGTAAAGACAGTCTATGATTTGACTTCTAAAAATAAATGAATAAAAATCCAACCGACAATGGCCCCTCACTGCAGGGCCCTGACTCCATCCTAAATTTGTCCATTGTGTCTCCAGTCAAGCTGAAATGCGGTTATTATCCCTACATTATTGTGTGCAGTTGTTATTTATGTTAATACTGGCAGCAGCCTGTAAAGAGAAAAATAACATGAGTGTGCAACAACATTAACAAAAAACACACACGAAGGTCATGTTTTGTATCATCTGGAATGGCATTGGGGGAAAAAAAAGGACTTTGCTGTCTGCACCAAACATGTACATCTTGTGAGAGAGGAGAAGGAGCAGGGGAATTAAAAGTCATGTAGTAAATGAACTATGATGGTTTGTAGAACAATGTATACAACTACAACAACAAAGTCGTTCTAGGTACGTAGCTAAATAAACATGTGGCTGAACTGACCCGAGCAAGACTGAACATTAATAAGTAAAGTAGCTTCTATTTACCGTCGTTCACTTGGCATTGTATTACACTGTATTTCTGTTTCCCACTTTCCACTCACAACTACAGAGAGTGTGGCATTAGAGTTTGATCTGGACTGTACAGTAGTAAATACAGGATCAGACATAGTTTAATTTTAGTGGCTTTTTCTTCATTCACTGGATCTTTCTGTAATAAAATTCTGCAGGTCAGAGCTGATTACACAGACTTCCAATTAGTGTATTAGACCTTCTGATCTAACCAGAGCTGAGAATGAAGCTATCACCCTGTTAAATAAACTCAGACAAGCCTCTTGTTGTGTTCTGCTTACATCTGATGCTCTGAATTTTCAACTGGTGTAGGCGTTTGCTGCTCTGCTCCTCCTTTATTTTATCTGCAGATTTTCTCTGGATTTTAACTTTTCTGACACACCCATGTTTTTTAAACTTTGTTATTCATGCAAAGTGACTGAGCAGCAGTCTACTGCTGGCTGCCCCAGTGTTGCCTCAGCTATAGCTGCAGGAACGAACCTAGCGCAGTTTGGTGGGGAGGGAGACGGAATAGAGGGAGAGCGGGCCGCGCAGCCTGCTCGTCAGGGATGATCACCACCCCACAGCCTCATCTTTCACTCTTCCTCTTACTCCCTCTTGCCCTCTTTCTCTTTCTTTGTTTCTCATTGATGTTTTTTTATTTTTTTCCCATTGAGCCATCGGCCCAATTTGTGTGGTGGCCCACCGACAAAAGTCTGGGTAATAACCCAAATGTGTTTCGCACTGTGTCAGACAAAGACGGTCATGTTCTTGATATCGTGTCTCTGGATGTGTATTTGCACATCCTATCTGTTCCAACCCAATGGGCAAATCATTTGATGTAAAAAAAAAAAAAACAAAAAAAACTAAAGTTATAAAATATGTTAATTCCTCACCTTTGAGCTTTGTCATCAATAGCACATATCCAGTTCGCTGAATTGTACCTGTGTAAAAACAAAGTAAGTGCGTAAGACAAAAAGATCACTCGAATGAATGATAATGACGTTAGCTGAACTGAAAGTCCCCATTAACATTGCAAAGCCAAGATGAATAAACTCAATGATGTGCTTCGATGAACTGTGAAACAATTCAGCAGTTTGAAATATGCCCCCTTAAGCAGAAAGCAACAGCTTCAAAGTAGCATTGTCTAAGACTGTCCAGGGAATAAAGTGTTAACAACTGATTTCTCTGGCACGAAAGGCATAAAACATTTTCAGCGACTTGTCATTCGAAGCAATTTAGGAAGCAGTAGGATCTCATTATTACATCAATTTAATTCCAATTAGAAGAAATGAATCAAATTATCCCTTTCATAGCATGTGGCAAAGGAGCTGGATGAGAGGCAAACGTGACCGATGTGGATAACCAGATCATATCAGCAAACTGATTTCATTTTTTTCTTATTCTGATTTATGCCTATTTCTTTTGAAATGAAAAGGTCAAAAACTAAATTAATAAGGTATATATAAGTTTTTTTGGATGGAGTTTTCTGAATCACAAATTAATTTGAGTTTTATTAAAATTGCGAAGTAATTAGCCTTTTTAAATAACATTAATCCACAAATTCTCCAGGTATTAACACGGCGTGTATCACTGTATCACTGCACATTGTGGTATTGATTTCAGAGCATATTAAATCCAGGAACTAGACCCAGAGTCGAATGCAGGTATTTAACAAAACGGGCATTATTATTCAACAGGTGCTTCATGCATAATCAATGAGAGAAATCCACTTCATAAAAGAATTACAGCAATCAAAGAAGCAGTGCAGTAAGCGGTTGTCTATGCATGACAACCAGCTATCTGTGAAGCTGGAGTTTCCAAGTTTATTCTTCTTCATCAGGCCCAAGTTCTCAGCCTCTAGTTATTGAAACTGTGATAAGCGACAGCTCATGTTGTCAGTGTTGGGATCGACAGCTCGCCTGATTTATTGTATTTTCATGGTGTTTTTGCTCCACAGACATGTTGCACTTGCACGTGCATTTTAAAAAACATTTTGGAATTTTTCTTTCCATACTCAACTGAAATGTCTACAGTCAAACGAAAATGTAGCTCTCTTTTTTTTTTTTTTTTTTTTTTGAGAACCGAATCATCACCATATGTGGTTGAAGGTGGCTGTGAAAAGTTTGTAGTCTTCTTCACAGAAATAGAGGCTGTGGTCAGCTTGAATTCATGTAAGTAGTACATTTTGAAGCACTCCGCAGTTTTCACTGTGGGTAAAAAAAGATATCAGCAATTTTGTTGCTTCTCTGGCAGAGTACTTCTACTTTCCGCTATTTGTAAGAAATGGAAAATTACTTTTAGCTGCTTTGCTTTTGTCACACTTACTTTGATGTTACCAAGTAGTGACAGTAAAGTGCAGCCCTGTTTCATGCTGTGGATATCGACCACATCATCACTCACACGAATACCTAAAAATGAAGTTGCTGCTCTTCATAACTTAAGTGCTTGTGAAATTTACTGGACTCAACATTTTCACGGGAAATGAAAACAGGATTTTGCACCTTTGTGAGTGGAGCTCAACTTGGCTGCTTAGTTAGTTGAGTGTGGCACTGTCAGTATAACTGAATATAATGTTTTTGTCCACAATATCTATGTTTCTATGTTTGATATATGAAATGTAACTGGAGCAGAAGTTAGCATATTTCAGAATATTTAACAGTTTATTTATGAGAAAAGATGTATTTTTGAGGCAGCGGTTGTGATGAGGGGATTAGCCTGTCAGTTTGATGGTTAGCTCAGCACTTATCCAGTTTTTAAACTTTCCACTCTCTCTTTGCAAACAGACCCATCAGGCATCGACTGAATCAACTGTCAGGCCTTCTGAGATCTGAAACATAATTAAGCATGTGTTTCCCAGTTAACCTTTCTGAAGTGTGATGTTGTTAGACGTTCATGAAGTTATCAACATACAAGAGGAAGATAGTGTTTCTTTTTGGGTTTTTGCCCTGTGCACTGAAAATTACTCCTTAAAGGTCAGCATGATGTTATTATGAGTTGCTTGTCTTCAACAGAAAAAAATTCCCACTTTGTGATGAAATTCTTGTGACAGGTCATGATTATATCCAAAAATGTTTCCAGCCAACATTGTTAACTGCACATTAAGATAACTCAAATCCACAGTGTGCTGTGAGCAAGGAGTCAGACCACAGCTACATGCCTTTCATGTCTTTGGTGAGTTTGGGTTATTTTTAATGAAAATTGTCATCTTTGTTCAGAAGATATATTAAAGCCTCTGTGTGCAGTGCCTCATCTATGCAGGCAGGATGCTTTCACTGTATAAAAGGTGGTATATTGAGATAAAACGAAAAAGAATTTTTTGAATTAAAAAGCAAATATTGCTCATTTAAAGAATTCAATATTTGACCCATCTCCTGGATGGTACTGATGAAGATACTGATCAATTTAGAATCAAGAACCTAATTGAATCTAGTCTCTGTGACCAAGAAACTAACCTTGTATTTCTTTTTTATATATTGATGTCCGCCAGTAGTTGATTACTTTGGTTTCTTTGTTCCTTTATTCCTCAGTTCATGAATAAAGCAATCATGGAGGTTAAGTGAATGGCCTTGAATTGTGCTTGATTGCAAGCTGCCAGATAACTACAATTTAAATCATCTTTTTTTTTTTCTAAAGCTGCAGTTTTTAATGAAATTGCCCTCTCCATGTGTCTTCTCTTGGTTGCAGGTCAGTGGGGTCAGTGTATCGGGGAGGAGTGTGGTTCTGGCGGGGTTCAGACAAGGACAATATGGTGTGTCCACAGAGAGGGCTGGACTAGTCACCACTCTCACTGCCAGTACACAGACAAGCCAGAAAGCCAGCGGCACTGCTTTAAGGTCTGTGACTGGCATCAGGACCTCTTTGAGTGGGAGGTGTCTGACTGGGGGAGCTGTGTTCTTGTTCCTTTCTTTTCCAATGAGCTCAAGCTGAGGACAGCTGAATGCATTACAGCACAACATGGCATCCAGAGGCGCCAGGTCCACTGTGTACGCACTTCAAACCGTACCACAGTCACCTCGAGGATATGTGAATTCTTTTCTCAGAAACCACCTGTGGAGCAAGCTTGCCTCGTACCATGCCCCCAGGACTGTGTGGTTTCAGACTTCACCTCCTGGTCACGTTGCAGCAAAACATGCGGCGCTGGCCTGCAGCATCGGACTCGACATGTCCTGGCCACACCAATGTATGGGGGTGCAAACTGCCCCAATCTTACTGAAATTAGGACTTGTTCTATCCCTGTCAGTTGCCCTGCTGGGGAGGGCGAGTACCAGTACAGCCTTAAAGTAGGGGCCTGGAGTGAGTGCCGACTACCCCATCACAAGGATGCTGTGTTAACTGGAAGGACCACAGTGGACTTCAGCACCAGCTCCAATGAGAACAACACAGTCATGTTGAACATGAAGGCTTCTCACCACCACTCCCATCACAAGCACAACCACCACCACCACCACCGCCTTCACCATGCTCATGTGCACAACAAATACCCCATGTCCTGGGAACTGGAGGTGGGATACCAGACACGACAGGTCCGCTGCACACGGAGTGACGGCAAGAACACTATGCTGAGGTAAGCCAATTACAAGTGCTGCAATGCGCTGCACCTTTCATACGATGAGAATAAAAAATAGACAAATAAACGCAGTGAAAAATAGGGCATTTCTTTGGGTTTAGCAGTTGGTCTGGGGAGCAGACCTGTGCAGATAACTGGATTTATCTTCCATTAATCTCTTTCCGCTGAGGTAACGTCTGAGGTGAGCAGTGAAAATGCTCTGCAGCTGAGCGTGGGTGTCTGTAAGGTGAGGTGAAACAGTCCTAATGGAGTTGATGGTTTTTATGGTCATTCCACACTCAAATTGTTTCATAACATGAGAGGGACATGATCAATGGTCACTCCCCCTCGTGATCCCAGTGGGACGATTTCTTCATGTGGAGCTGTATTCAGAGAACAGCAGTGGTTTTTTATTGACAGTGGTTATTTATTCAATTATAACTAAATTACTTGAGAGCTGGTGTTTCACCAGCACGCTGGCATGGTGGCCAGCCACTATTGTGTTAAATGTCAGGTGCTGCTGTCCCCCCCTGTCCCTGCTGTTTGAGCCAACCCTGCTATTTGGATTTGATAAGAATGGATTTTTCTGCACATGCTCACACACAAAGCAAGCACACACACACACACACACACACACACACAAACCTGCACATACAGTCATAAACAACATTCCATCTCGTGCTTTCTCCTCAAAGAGAGAGAAAAATCATTGCATGTGTATATTATATTGACTAAATGCCACTGTACCATCTACTTGGTGTGAAGTGACACTATTAGCTGACTGTTCAGATCAATCAGTGACTGCCATTCATGGAAGCCACTGTAACAGAAACCACCTATCGATACGATGATGCATTTCTATTGTTCGACTTTGCTTTTGTGTTTATTGTCATGAGCAGCTCATTGGAATTGTGTTCAGCTAGATGAAAGCGAACCCACCTTAACTCGTGTACTCTATTGAATTAAGCGTCGTGCCGGCTTTTACATGATGAGTTTTGTTTGTCCCATGCTGTTTGAGCTAGAGGAGCTTAAAACTGGATATCTTGATGTGCGTTTGATATTTGCATGTTATTATCCTCTTCCAGGCAGGTTCACCGGATTTATGGCTTGAGTGTGAAGGGACCATTTACTGTACAGTGGCTGATTAGCATGGTTTTTACTAAGGAGTGGGATTGGAGCTTTTGAATATGGATTTCCCACCTGAGTTCTGACTCATTCTGCTTTTCTAATTACACCCTAATTACAAAGTAAAATTCTACAATGAGCATTGTACTCACATCTTAATAACCAAACCAATTACATTGTCCAAATTAAACAATGGAAGCTCTAATTACATGACTAATGTGCTTGTTTCATACGTTTAAATGAGCATATCAGCTCTTTGTACCATTTCTGTAAAAGGTTAACTTCATGTCCTGTGACCTTTACCATTAGTTTAATACAGTAGCTTTGAATGTTGTCATGCAGGAGTGGAAGCTGCAAAGGTCATTTGTTTATCAGGAAAGCAAGATATTTATTAGCAGGTTGTCTAAGCAGATGGTATTTCCTATATTATTTTTACTTCATCTACATGAATCTGTCCACAAATCTATTGAAATCCCAACCATAATTAACATCTGTCATTCCTCTGCTGTGCACACTCTCTATTCTCAAATTGTGTGTTTTGTTGTGAAATAAAATGTCATCAGTGTGTCACAACTGTGGTATTTTCTTCTTCTCAATCTGCAGCCTCTGTACCAAGGACAGCTCTCCCCTGACCTTCCAGACCTGTGCGATGCCCAAAGACTGTCAGACATCTGATTGGTCATCGTGGAGCCCATGCTCTAAAACCTGCCGGTCTGCCGACCTGTCTCCTGGTTATCGCCTCCGGTCACGGATCATGACGCAGATCCCGGTCAGCGGTGGGAAGCGATGTCCTGCCCTTGAGGAAAAAGAAGCGTGCAACATCATGGGAGATTTACTCCCAAACTGCCCCAGGTAGGTCTTAATAGCGATGGTTCTGATCACATTTTGAGCCAACAATCCTAAGAAACAAAAGCTCCATTGATGTGTAATCACCTTACGCAGATGTTTATGCAGAACATGTTAAACTGTAAAACCAAATGATAATTGAATAATAATTAATTTTGCTTCTCTGAGCTTTTTCACCTGAATAATTATGAGATAAAGCCTAGAGGCTGCAAATATGCATGATTCCACGATTGAAGTCATTTGTGCATTTTTTTTTTTTTTTTTTTTGCATTATCTTTTGATACCTTCAATAACCTCATGTGCTGTTGAGAGCCCCTGACCCAGTGGACATGACATGGATGACAAACAGTGTTCAACAGAGCCTCATTGTTCTCAGGTTGTTTGAGTTAAGATAGGCTTTAGCTAATATTGCATGCAGTAAACAAAGTAGTCAATAGAGAATTATTTTCCCTGCTGGTTGATTTTGTTTTATTTGCTAAATCTTCATGGAGTGCCTGAGAGCAGAGGATTTACATGATTAGGGAAAACTCATTACGGAAATTAAGCATTTGATAGATTACTACAGGCTGTTGTTCTGGTAAACTCCTCAAATATTATTGCTTTCTGCACCACTACATTTTTCATAGTTGAAACCAAACATTTGTTTAGAAGTTTTGAAATTAAAATAATCATGCCTCTCTCCCCTTTGAACATGCTGTTAGAGAGGCAGTGCTTGTTTTTTTTTTGTTTTTTTCTTTGTGTAACTTTTTTGAAAGAGCTGGCGCTGCTGTGTTTATACTGATATTGTAACACATTTATTTATCAGTTGGTTTCTGAATGGATGGCAGCTTTCTTTCCGGAAACACTGGAACACAATAGTTATAATTACTTCCTAAGACTCAATTTAACCACTGTTTGCTTGTTCACGTCAGATCTGACATGTCTTTGTGCTCTGTAAGGTATCTGTGGAGGACCACTGACTGGGGCGAATGTCGCATCCTCCCCTTACTGAGCCAGCAGGACCGGCGGTTGGCCAACATCAGTATTCTGTGTGGAGAGGGCATCCAGACTAGGAAGACCTACTGTGTTCAAGTCCCTGATGTCTCAGCACCACATCACAGGAAAGAAGGTAAAAAAAAAAACTTCTTCTTCATAGTTGACCCAGGGCTTTCTGGAAGCCCATTGTGACTCAAGAGATACACCATAAATAAATTCCGAATAAACTCAGTGGTGTGCTTTGCTATAAGCTGTGAGCATAAATTATTAATGTGAAAGATACCAGTAGAGCATGGTGGTTATTTTGGTCATGAGGGTACAAAAAAAAAAAAAAAAAATATATATATATATATATATATATATATACTGTGTTGCTGTAGCTAAAGCACTGTTGATATCACCAAGGCAAATTGGGATTATTGTCTTATTCAAACTGGGTTTTCTTGAGCTACAATATAGTCTGGCTAAGGCTTTCAACAACAAGGATCCACTACTTTGCATGTGAAATTGCTCATTTTACCTCTAATGTTATAATGTTTTTCATTTCAAGGACTCCTGTGCAGCTGAGTTTCTGTTGGTACTGGTATTATTCTCATTATTCTCTGTAGGATTTCATATTTCATCAGATTCATGTTGAAATAGTTTTTTTTCCAGATGAGCACAGCAGCTTTGTCTCCTTTGATGTGTATGTTTGGCCAGGTGACGAAGAGGAATTGTGTATGGCTTTGTCCTGCTCAGGTTTAAATGTGATATAAGAGTAGAATAAAACCAAAACTGGTGCTCATTGAATGATCATTATATGTTGTAAAGAAGCGAAATAGCAGGAGCAGCAGCGGCTCAGCAGGTAGTCCACCAATCTCCACCTCCAAATGTCTGCGTCCTTAAGCGAGACACTGAATGAATAACCAGCACTTTGCTGTTATTGACTGTTTGTGTGAATTAGAGGCAAATTGTACAGCTTGTGGATAAAGGTGCTCTTTTCATATAGCCATAATGTTTTACCTATGATATAAAAGTATATTTAAAAAAAATCTTATTTCTTTTTTCAACAAAAGATAAATTTGGAATCTGTGTGAAGTGCACTGTAGAAGACACTGCTACAGCTAATACTACTTCTAGGCAAGGCCATTACTGTCCACCCATTGCATCCACCATGTATGTGCTCCCAGTCTAGACAAAGCATATGCACACATTAACATATTCATCAGGAGGAAAGGGACAGACAGCTCCCTAGTGGGCTTTGGTAATCAGCAACTAGCTTGGCACAAGAGTCCTAGTTTATAAATTCTTATAATTGTCATAAAAAAACCTCCACAGAGCAGATTAACAGGCTGATGATTCCTTAACTCTGCCACTGTAGTCACACAAGGATGATCTCAGAATGCACACAAAGATTTGTGTTATTACAGCCAAAGTTTAAAAGAGTATTTCATTAGAGTTTTCAGGCTAAGCTCCTAATGTTAGTGCCGAGCCAGCTAAATCACTTTAATGTGGGGTGGACACAGCAGTATCTAGGATTGCATTATATTGTACAAGTATCTGTGTAATTGTGTCTGGCCTGGGTTGTAAGACAAATTGTATTGTTGGCGGAAAAAAAAAAAAAAATTAAAATGAGAAAGTAAAAAAAAAAAAAAGACTTGTAGTGCTGTGTGTTTAACAGGAAATCAAATATGCCATATCAGCTATAGTATTAAAGAGGATGAATTCGTTGTGAATTGTACGTGTTTTTGTGAATTATGTTAGTACTCTGCTGATTAAGCATGCTGTAGTAAAATGTACACAGGTGCCATAATAATAGCATAAAAAAGTTAGTTAATGTAGAGACTTATTACTAGAAAAGAAGAAGTTATTGTAGTTAGTCAAAAGGGGAGAGAAACTCCTCTTGTATTTTGGTTTTTGTCTTAAAGGCAGAGCTAACAGCCAGTCTAATCCCCCCAGAGACATGAGGAGATCACAGGTGCTGGGTTACAGGTGGGCGATACAGCAGGGAAAGTTTAGTTGAACTTTGACCTGAGAGCTGTGAAAACTTGCAGGATGGTAACTGATCTTTAACTTTAACTGTAACAGTTTTTTTTTTTGCTACAGACTGTAGCAAGTATCCAAACTGATGCTGCAAAAACAATGGTTGTAATTGTATTTAGTTAGTCTTCGAGATGAGAAGAGAAATTCAGATTTTAGAATATTTTATTTTGGCAACATTTTTGTATGGATGCTGGTGTTTAGACAATAGATTAAGAACTTTAAAAAAATAAAAAAAAACAAAAAAAAAAAAACAGGACAAAACACACACACACACACACACACACACACACACACACATACATATATATATATATATATATATATATATATATATATATATTATAAATTGTACTTTGATAAGACTAGTGTTGGACAAAGTAAAAAATGCAGTTTATCTCCGTTTGGATACAGACTAATAGATTGATTCTGATTAAACTATTTGTTGAATTGATTTAAATTTTGGATGTAATAATGTAATAATGTAATGCACCTGGGGGGTCCCCCTGAACCAAATCAGCTTAGCTGGTTGTGATCCCTTTATTATGTGAGCACACTGAGGAAAGCATTTTCCAAAATCGTCAAGGCAACCAGGGTTACTGATGAACTCCAGACAGCTGTACTATAAAGTGTTACTCTTTAACAAATTTCAATTAAGCATATAAAATCACTAAGTCAAAAAAAAAAGGAATTATTTCATTTATCTTTTTAATTAAGCACAGTGGGTAGGTTTTAATGGCATGCACCTGCAAGATAATTTTTCCACCTGCACTTTTTCCTGGCTAATAATTTTGCCTTGGACCATATACATGTGTAGTGTCAACTTGATGAGTCCTGGGTGGCTTCATTTTATAGCTATGACCATTGAGGTGTTTTGGCAGTTGCTGTGGGATGCCCCTTTAACTCTCCAGATGTGTGCAGGGACATGGTGGAAGATCAGAGGTGTATTTGGACAGTGAATATGCAAGCTGAGTATTGAATATGAATGAAGGCAGCTCTTTGAACCAGTGGATGTGAGGCACAGAGATCGTTCCGTCAGCTGGAATGTGTGTCTTGACGTGACCCACACAGCTTTAGCTAATGTAAACAGATGTGGCTGTACTGGTGCAGCATGGAGGGCTACTTGATCTGGTAATGTGGGAAACAATTTGCTCCTGTTGGACGTCTACTGCAGTAATGCAATTGATAAACACAAGAAACCACGATTTAGGCAACAAAGCAGAAATATCTGCACCAGGCACTTTATCAAGTGTGTTTAAGCAAACATCTCATTCTTACAAAGGAGATCAAACACCATGTAAATTACATTTGCTAAGACGACAAAAAACACAATGGACATTTAGTGAATTCCTCTTTGGGCTCTCATTTAAATGGAAATTTGCGTCTCAATGATGTGCGGAGGTGCATCCAAATGGAATATTAGATTGAACAAATCCCTGTGTTGTGGACAGGAAAAAAATACCCTCTTATTGTGTGTGAGAGACTAATGTCAAAGCCCATTACTGGTGGCAGAGCTCTCTGTGATCTACAAATGATGCCAACCATGCTTAGCAGTGAATTGGTTATACCATGTCTTGCCTTAATATCTCCCTTTTCAGGTCCTGTTTACTCCCTTAGCTGGCCACTGCCCTCCATTTAATATTCTCCTGAGCCAGGCACAAGATGAAAAGAACAATTTTTCTTCTGTTCCTTCTATTTTCTCCTTTTTTTTTTACTCTACAAAAAGCTTTGCTAAATCCTCCTTGCTTTTCATCACAGTGTACAAGATCTGACGCTGTAGCTTCTGCTAATATACTGTATACGCTACTATCCTCCCAATCAGAAATGACTAAACTTTTGAGTCCGATGACAGTGATGCTTCTTCATCTTCCTCATTTTTTTTACAACGTCCAGCACATATTTCTGTCTGGATTCAAATTCCAAAGACACATATTACTTGACAGCAGTCTTACACACATATACAAAGACACACACACACTCTCTCTACTGCTGCCTGTTTGTGTGTATGAGAGAGAGAGAGAGCTTGACTTAAATCTGGTTTATCCTTACCTGTATTCTTTTTGTTTGTTCAGTATCCAGGCCTGTGAATGCCAAGCTGTGCGCTGGTGAAGAGCCCCCCTCAGCTGTCCAGCACTGCTCCATCCCCTGCCAGAACCACTGCCTGCTCTCCCAGTGGTCAGCCTGGGCTGCCTGCCTGCATGACAACTGCAAAGAACCACAGGGGAAGAAAGGTATGAATGAGTAAATTGGGGTGGTGTAAGGGAGAGTGAATGAGCTTTGGCTTGAAAGATTCATGTTAAGTCAATGTGGACAGTTATCTTCATGCCATAGTGTAAAGAACATGTTTGAAAACACAGAATACTTATTCTACTGTACATAGCAATGCTCTAATGTAATTGTAAATGATGACTAAAGAGTACTGGAAAAAGTCTGCGACGTGAATGTGTGAAGTGGTGACTGCTGTAGTCAGTTCATTAAATTTCAAAGTACAAGAAGTACAGCACAGTAACAGGAGTACTGTGAGATCATTAGTCTTATGTTGGGTGCTCACATTTACATCTAAACCCAAACACCCATGTTCCCTTGCAAAGACCTGGATTGTTTTCACCCTCTGGAGTACGTCTATTCATCTGTGCACACAGCTTTATTTACAACAACATAACATTATTTATGTAGCCTGTCATGTAGAGACGAGCTGAGAAAACTGTCTGAGTCTTTGACATATTATCACATTTAAGTCTGTTTTTTACAGTGTATTATTGATATTCTCATTGATTTACAATAGCATACATTGACGAGTTGGGCTAAAATCACTTTACATGTCAACAGAGTGTATATAGTTTTATTTCTTTCATTTTTCTGTATAGGTAACGAACTTATTTTTATAACCTTGAACTTGAACTGTTCTACTATAACACTCTGATTGCTGTTGACTAAGCACCTATGACATTTCTATTTGTACATTTACAATCAACAGTTTACAGCAAAAGAAGAAGAGCTGAGTACCTTCAACAAAGGACTTTACATTAACCTTATGTATTTACATGTTTTCTATTTAGCACTGTGCCATGTTTTTTTTTTTTTTGTTTGTTTTGTCTAAACAATAGATTGTGTTTTGCTTTGGCAACACTGGAAGAGTGAGAGAAGGGTTGTGGCTGACGGAAAGAGAATGACAGTGCAAGTGAGCAGTGTTGTCAGAACAGGAGAGAGAGGCTGTGTAAGTTTGAATCGTAAATTGTTTGTTGATAAGCTGCTGGCTGAGACGAAGTGCGCTCTGAAAGGAGGCATAAACCAGAGCAGACGAAAGACAGGAAGAGAGCACACCTGTACTTCTGCTCGCAGTCCCCAGGAGGGTGATAGGAGTATCAGCAGATAAGATGCTTCCTGTCTGTGTGTGTGTGTGTAACGTTTGTGTGTGTGTGCAAGGAGGTGTGCTCAAGTATTCAGCACACTCGTGCTGTCTGAATGTTCTTGTCATTTTGCATAGGTGAGCGTGTGTCATGTCTGACTGCTTTGGAAAGGCTGCACACTGCACGTGGAGCGTGGTGTGTATGTGTGTGTTTCAGTCAGTGTGATTGCAGTGGTGGAGCTGTTAGTGTGTTAGCGCCGTGCTAAAAGGGCAGTGTGACCTCATCCCTGCCATGAGTAAATGTGCATGAATGCGCCCCAGGGAGCGACTGGAGGGTGGATTGTTCAGGTCAGTGACCACACTCTCCAACACTGGATCTCTGGGATGAGCCGGCTCCTCTCACAGACAGTGTCATTAATATATTTCAAGGAGTGGAAAACACAGCATCTGCTGTTTTGCACAGGGGTCTCTTGTGGCATACTATCTTTTGATGGCATTCATAAAGACCCAGAGCCCACAGCAAATAGAGTATGAAACCGATAGAAAATCACTCGCAGTGAGCTCCGCTGCCTGGAAAGCAATGAACAGTTATTGAGTAGTAGGGTATTGTTATGATCCAAGTCGTTTGCCTGTGGTCCTTGAGCTGCAGAGAATTTCTTGTTCCTATTGAATGTGCACTTAGCCTTTATGTTTCACAACATCAGAATCTAACTGAAAGGCCCACGGGATCCCATTTTTCAGGTAGAGGAGCCAACCAAGCAAAATGCTTGTGCTGCCCCAGCTTTGCTCTCTGGAAAATTACAAATTTAAATTGCCTCGGAGTGGCTTTATATGCTTTTCACATTTTTGCATGTTATCTTGGCCTATCACATTTTGCAGCTATGTGGAGAAATGAATTGAGCACAGGAGGTTATGGGACAGAATTTTTGTAATGCCTCTAGTAGAAGTCATCGTGCTGGAGGGAGGGATATTTCTGAACAAC
Organism: Trachinotus anak; assembly: GCF_046630095.1. Taxonomy (NCBI): domain Eukaryota; kingdom Metazoa; phylum Chordata; class Actinopteri; order Carangiformes; family Carangidae; genus Trachinotus; species Trachinotus anak. The sequence goes on along the minus strand of NW_027273852.1, from coordinate 3,775,628 downwards.
AGTGAGCTGGAAATCATTGGATAGCCCTTGTAGCCCTTGTTTCCCTGACATAAACCTGCTATGACCAAGAAACCTTTCAATTATTAATATCCATGGGGGCATGCCCGTGCCAAATTGTTTTTTCGTGGTTGGATGTGAGCAGCACTAAGTGCTCTGGGCAATACTGCCATCGATCCACAGTCTCTGTACCCTTTCGTGCACGCTCCGGCGGCACCGCTCAGATCAGGCTCCTGAACTGGTTCCTCACACCAGTAGATGGTTGCGGGATGTAATCTGTGGGGCGGGCATCCTGGGGTTAGACAGTTCCACCTGTTCAGGGAAAGAATGTGGGACCTTCCTGCCAAGTGTCGGAGCTGTGGTAAAATGAGTATGGCTCCAAAGGAAAAGCTGCTACTTAGGCCGTAACTGGAAGAGGTGCTTGAGCCTAGAAAGCATTTTTATTCTATCATCTTTCATCTACCAGAATATTTTTTTTATCATGAGGGAACTGGAGGAGCTCAGTAGTCGCTAAAGACTGTAGATTAGAAGATGAGGTGTCTACCCTTTTAATGAAGAAATAAATATTTAATGGAAAATCCAGCTTTGAGAGTATCAGTGTTTTAGAGTGGGGAATATGCATCAAATTATGAGCCAATTAATAAATTGATTATGTGACTGGCTTAATGATAACAATCATGTTTTTGAACAATTTGCTATACATTATCCCAAGGTACTTTACAGGGTAAGGTCGAGACCATACTTTGTTATGGAGAAAAACCCAACAGTTCCCAAAAATAGCAAGCACTTGGCGACAGGGGGGAGGAAAAACTCCCTTTTAACAGGGAGAAACCTCCAACAGAACTGGGCTCAGGGCGGGCGGCCGTCTGCCTCGACCGGTTGGGTTTAGGAGGAGAAAGGGGGGCGTGGGGGGATGAGAGAAGAGAAAAGAGAGAGAGAGAGAGAGAGAGAGACCAGGAACAGCTGTATAGGTAATGGTGTTATCAATAATAATGATAGATAACAGTGGTTAATAGTAATAATGAGTAGTGGTGGATCTGGATCCTGCTGCTCCAGAGGCAGAGAGACCTGCAGAATGAGGACAAAGAGAGGGAGAGAGAGGAGAAGCACAAACTACGGGGGACAGAAAAAAATTCAAAGTTAATGGCATAAAGTAGTTGAGAGAGAGAGAGAGAGAGAGAGAGAGAGAGAGCCCAATGCATCATGGGAATCCCCTAGCAGTCTAGCTCTATAGCAGCATAACTAAGGGATGGTTCAGGACATACCCGAGCCAGCCCTAACTATAAGCTTTATCTAGAGGACAGTTTTAAGCCTGATCTTAAAGGTAGAGAGGGTGTCTGAATTCTGCTTTTGTTAACAGTTTGTCCATATTTACTAAAGGCCCACACTGAGGTTTGTGTGGTAAAAGTGGAGGACAAGTGGCACCTCTAAGAGTTGTAATAAGTATTTAAGGCACAGAATTTAGGGGGATGTACACAAATAACACCTGATTTATCATTACCAACTGCCTCAGAGGAGATTCTGTCTGAAATGTAATATCACACAGAGAGAGAGAGAGAGAGAGACGACACCCAGGTCCAATCATATGTGTGTCAGTGTTGGCTCTTCTCAGTCATTGGTCAGACAATAAAAAAAAAAAAAGATCTGACCATTGTTTGAAACATCTAAGATCACTTAGGACCAGAGCAACACAAGACCAAAGAGATGCAAAATAATGTTATTTTCACATGTTTCTTCTACTGCCTGAATGTAGAGTTCTCTTGACTATCAATAGTGTGGTGATATGACTGAGGTGTGGTGAATAGTGTGGTGATGTGGCCTGTTATTTATTTATTTCATCTATTTACAGCAAGAATTTAGTCAAAGGACGTTTAAAGTTTTAAGAACAACCAAGAGTGTCCCACATTGATTTTTGTGACTCCAGGAGGGCTTTTTAATTCACTAATATGTTTTTGTTGAGCTGACAACATTGGGCTTTGCTCAGGTCCTCACACATTGGTGGGAAAAACATGATTGAAGTTGTAAAAAAAAAAAAAAGGTTTCTCTTCAACCAATGTTTCAAGATCAACTTCAGAAAACACTTTAATGTATTTGTACAAAATGTGTCTTGAGCAGTACAAAAAGTTTAACATTTTTCATAAAACAATAGCCAGGTGTCCATATGAACATTTAAACAGGTCTTACTGATCTGATATCTGACCCATAGTTTTATACCCCTGACAGTGATTTGCAGTAGACTCAGTAAATATCTGCTCATGTGGCATCTTGGACCATATAACTGTGGTATCTCTAGTTTTAATCTGACTGGAGACGTTTGCCTCATGTCATTCTGTTTTCTGCTTAGCTGTACCTGTTCACTTTAAAAGCCTTGACATAATAGGCTGAGATGGGAAGCTACACAGATATGCTAAGCTGACATTGAATTCTATATTTTTAAAAAATTTCTTCAAACTGCTCATCTTGACTGATTGTTGCTCGGGCTTCGATCTTTTCGGTCACTGCTTTTCCTCTCTCAGCACTTCGGTACACTTCTGTTCACTCATGATTTTTGCTACTCAACATCTGCGAAAAGGATTTATTTGGTTGACACTTCACCATCAGATACCATTAACTCCTTGCTTAAGCCTCGGGGCTCAATTTTGGTCATATTATATCCATTGTTGGGGAGTAGCGAGTTACATGTAATTAAACTAGTAGCTTAACCAGATTTTGCAGTAGCAAAGTAAGTAGTTCAGCTACATTCATATGTGCATAGCGATTCAAGTAGTTAAATTAACTACTGGTAACGACTGAAACTACAAAAAATTTTGTGCAGTAAAACGAAAGAAATGAAATGAATGATTTATGAAATCTGGATAATTTTTGGTGAAAGCAATTATGACAATAATTATTGAACATTCATCATCCTATGAACAACTTTGATGGGGGATATGAGGGTGGCAGAAGCAGGTGCATAAAAAAACATGTGATGGTCATGAGTCTGAAACCACAGACTGGATGGGAAAAGGGGATAGGATTGAGAAGGGTATGAATTGACAATTTCCATCTTGTAGGAAAAATCTGGCCATTTACCAAAGTGAAAATTTAATTAAAAATTTGCCCTTTGTATCAAAACGTCTGTCATGTGTACTTTTTAATGTGGAAAGAGTCTTGGAAACAGATTCTAGGTGTATGTCAGCACCATGCTACTTAAGATACTGGACAGCTCCTGGTGCTGAAATTGAGTCTCAAAAATAGATGTAGCACTTGCTCCTCCATTACAAGACTCAGAATCTCATTAACTGCTAACTGAATTTCTAAAAAAAGTAAGTTCACAGATGAATAACAAAAACCACTGTAATTTAGAAGATACTTATAACAAGTTTTGTACCAGAAGAGAATTGGAAGAAAACTATATTTTTCAGTTTTCTTTGCTATTCCTTCTTTGTGTTTTCAGTATTCATCTTTTAATTTTGATAGTTACCAGTGAGGCATGAGGCTTTTATTGGGAGGTGCATAGCAAATGAGACCTAAATAAATCATCACACAGATTAGTTCCCACCTGTCAGAACTTTAGGTCTAAGTAATCTGCTATAATCTGGGGATCTGCACATATACAAGGACCGCACTGAGGCCTGAACTCAAACAAACCTCTCTGCTATGAGTCTGACAGTTTAACCACTCAGTCATTGTGTTGCATGAGTTTAATGCCATATTTTGCTGTTTGGCTGAGTGTGAGACAACAAAATTGCTGTTTTGTACAGGAATATCAGTGGCCTCTCTGACAGCCTGTTTCTGTTCCCTCCCTCCTCACTTGCCTTCTGTCAGGTTTCAGACAGAGGAAGAGAGAGGTGTTGTGGGAGTCCAGCAGTTCTCCAGAGACCTGTCCTCATCTGGTAGAGTCCATCCCCTGTGACGATCCCACCTGCTACTTGTGGCAGATCCAACAAGAGGGAAGTTGCATTCCCAACAAAGGCTCGTGTGGTCCTGGAACTGCGGTCCAGAATGTGACCTGTGTCAGCTCAGAAGGTACTGTTCTGGATTTGCATCATATAGGCACAGTTCATATCAAAATTACAGTGTTTCCCACCTGTCTGGACTTTTGTCCAGTCACTCAACAAAGTGAGTTTTTCGATTTGGTCTTTTCCAGCTAATGCCTACTTGAGGGTGTATTTTGACAATTTGGGAAATATGTTTACTTGTCTAGAGTTAGATGAGAAGATCGATACCACTCTCTGGCATTTTTGCACTTTAGTTATTTTATGGATTAAACAAACCATACAATGGGTTTAAGATGCACTGGCAGCCAGACTTTGTTACTTTTGTAAGGAGCCAGGCTAGCTCTGGTGGTGCCAACCATAGACTGCAACACATACAGAATTAGTTCTTGTCCAAAATTACTCACTCATTCACTACTCCCTACTCTTTATCCAGGGAGTCCTATGTAGAGGATTATATAGTGAGCTCACTAAAAATAGTTGTGGACACTACTTGGGTAGTTTTCTCAGTGCTGTTTTGCTGTGGGGGTAATTAAGACTTGGGGCAATAAGTAAAAAAACAATGACAGCACAGCCTTTGTCTTTGACTTATGTAAGTGGTGATTTTGACAGACAACATCATGGTTATAAAATCAGAATTTTGGTTAGTGACCATCTGTTGGATTGATACTATGACTGCACTCTTTATGGTATAATAATTCTCACTATTCAGCACTACAAAATGACAAACTCACTATAGCGGGAAAAATGACAAATGAGAAATGATTTCGGACACAACCTTAGACTGGAGCCACAACTAGGTGTTACATTTATCAAGGCTATAGCAGAGCCACCAGTGCTGTGGTCCGGACACAATAACGTTATCAATAGCATTGTGATGCATGAACTACCAGGTGTAATGTGATCCAATGTAGTCAGCCATATCATTATGTTGGGTGATAAGAACATCAGTGTTAACGGTGCATGCATTATTCATAAGGGACCATCGACTTTATGGGCATGGAAAACACTGACCTGATTAAAAGTCAGAATTACAGCTTCCTACCAGGCATTAATTGCTCATTTCCATAGATTATAAATCTAATTGCACCCCTTTTTTGATGGTGTTTTATTATTCTGTCACAATGGATCATGTGTATGTTTATCAGGAGGGCAGAAGAGGGCATAAATATATTAGCCAACGGGGGAGTCTAATGAGTTTTGACAGGACAACTGAGCTTTGGCGGGTTTGAGGGAAAAGTCTTATGAAATTATCTTCAGCGGATTTACTGTTAGTGAATGTTGACAAGTTGTTCATTTTTACTTCCTTAATTGGCTTAACGGACTTACCAGTCAAGCATGTTTGGTTATTTTCATACATAGTCACAGCGGTGTCAGGGCCAAGTTGCTAAGTGATGCAAACTATTGTAAGGGTCTCTGTGTTTTCTTTCTTTATACTACTGACTGCAAGCCTCACTGAACATGCCAGTATGGTGCACAGGCTCACAGCTAATACTGTATATATGGAAAGCAGTTAAAGGCATGGTAGGAGAATTATTTCCATTTTAGGTTCTTGCAGTTGTTAAAATAAATGGTTTTCAGCAGCGTTGAGCTGAGCTGAATCTCAAAAGTATCACATTAACATTACTGTCGTTTTAAATCTAAGAAGGTCTACTAAAATCTTGCTTTTCATGCCTACACAAAGAAAATGTGAAATTATATAAAAACTTAAATTGCGGTGTCATATCCAAAAAACCTAAACGACCATGTAAGTCGCTTGGTCCCATAGGACCATACAAGCAGCAGGTGTACTGCACCTTCGTCGTCATGGTAACAATTAATGCTTGGTTAAGGTTGTAAAAAATAAGTTAAAATAAGTTTTTCCTTAGGGTTAAAGGATGTTCTTGTGATGAAGACATGTTTCTGGAGAGATGATGCATTTTATGCTTTTCAATTAGATTTTTTTTAATGAATAATTCCAATAAAATAAAACTAATGAAAAGAGATCTGACAGGATGAAACTGCTGTCAGTCTAAATTCACGTTATTCAAACACATTACACTTGATTAAACCCACTTCAAATAATGTTTCTAAACCCAGCACTGCTATTTTTGAGTGGTGGACAGGTAGAAAAACAGGCAATTGGATTGACAGAATAAGTTGCTAGGTTTATTATTTTTTGTGCAAATATCTCAGTGACCCTTTTTCATCATTGTTTTGCTCAAGACAGAATATACCCCCTAGTTTTCGGTTATGCTTGTGACATATAAATTTAGTAGACCTTGTAGAAAGCAGCAGCTAATTGGCCGTCTGTCTGCACATTTAGTCTCAACACATTCAACCTCTCCTTCCCTGCTGTTACACAGGTAAAGATGATAGACACATTGCCTGTGCAATACTGAAATGTTGGAAGAAATACAGGATGATGGGCTTCTCTCCTGGGGAAAAATAAAGTTTAAGCTTTTGCCAGAAAGACTTTGGACTAATTGCATTTCATTGTATGTCTTTCAAGGTCAGGGTTTATTCAAAATCTCCATAGTTTTTCATTGGAACCCCTAAAGATTCCCAGTATCAAACACAAAACATGAAGAATACATAACAAACTAATTTCAATACAAAGATAAAATGAGATATTGGAGTGAATTTTCTGCACACTCCCACACTTTTCTTATATACGTAAGAGTGAATGAGGAATATATATAACCTATTTAAGAACATCTTGGCAAACAGGTCTAACTCAGTACCACTTGACATTATTACTGGCATGCTCATGGCGTTCTTCACAGATGTATTAGGCTCATTAGCTTTGTCACAGAGATAATTCAAGTGGACTTACCAATTTATAAATTTTCATCTTCTATCAGGGCTAAAGCTAAAGTTAGGTAATAATGTGAAATAGTGTATTTTAAAACAAGTGACTGTTCCAAATAAGGGTGGCCCCGACCCAGGATTAGTCGTTTATTTAACCCCATAGTTGAATAAAAAAAATAAAGAAGTTGTTGCTGCTGTTCATGGTGCTATGGCTCTATGTCCTGTCTATCATTTCATTACTAAATATGCCCAGTCTGGCAGGCCCAAGATGCTCGGTTACAATCTAATAACTGCAGGGAACAGTTGCATTAACAATATCTGTCTGAGTGACTGAGTGTTTCCATTATATGTGGCGTTTGGTGTCATTTTTTTTTTTTTCTTTTTCCTGTGGCCAACCAACCAATCAAAGCTTGGTCGACAAAAATTCTTCTCATCAACAAATGTTTGGTCAAATATTAGGGGGCAGCTCTACTCACCACTCACAACATATATTTTACACCTCCAGTCAAAGCAAGCTAAATATTTGTCTGTGAAGACTTTCCAAGTTCTGTGGAGTAAGCAATGGGGGTCTGAGCTGTCGAGGCATGAATGTTTAGGCCTGAATGTGGCGAGTGTAGTGCCTCCATCTACACATTTCTTGGTTTCAATCATTTTCACTTTTTCTAAAATTGCAGAAAATATTTGACAGGGTGAGGCCGGCAGAGACGAGAGAGAGAAAGGAGATGTAGGAGTGACATATCTGCAGAGATGAAAGAATTGTTTACAGTATTCTGCCATGAGGTCATAAACAGGAAGCATCTGTGAAGTTTGTGGATTCACATACAGTTGAAGTCAGAAGTTTACATACACAGCCAAATACATTTTTTGCACAATTCCTGACATTTAATCCTAATAATCCTAAAGTGAAATGTCAGAATAGTATTATAATGTATATATTTAAATACGATTATGAATACTTTGTTAGTATTTGGTAGCATTGTCTTTGAATTGTTAAGTTTCAGTCGTTTCAGGTAGCCTTCCACAAGCTTCTCACAGTAAGTTGCTGGAATCTTGGCCCATTTATCCTGACAGAACTGGTGTAACTGTGCAGTTCAAACTGTAGTCTGTTTTTTTATGACCATTTTGGAACAGGGGCTGCTTCTTTGTTGAGAAGCTTTTCAGGTTATATCAATTATAGGACTTGTTTCACTGCGGATACAGATACTTTTCTACCTGATTCCTCCAGCAGGTCTTTTGCTGTTGTTCTGGGATTGATTTGCACTTTTTGCACCAAAATATGTTCATCTCAAGGAGACATCTCCTTCCTGAGTGGTATGATGGCTGCATAGTCCCATGGTGTTTATACTTGTGTACTCTTGTTTTTGCAGATGAATGTTGTACCTTCAAGTGTTTTGAAATTGCTCCCAAGGATGAATCGGTCCACAGATTTCTTTTGATTGTGAGATCAAGCAAAGAAGCACTGAGTATGAAGGCTTGCCTCAAAATACTTCTACAGGTCCAGTTAACTCAGATTATGTTATTTATCAGAAGCTTCTAAAGCCATCGCCTCATTTGCTGGAATTTTCCAAGCAGTTTCAAGGCACAGTCAACTTAGCTATGTTCTGATTGTCCACTCACTCACTCACTCACTCACTCATTCAAACAATATATGTCAACAATATATTGCTACATAGAAGACTCACTAGGGGACAGCAGTTGATACATTTGGATACATTTGGATATTCATAAATATTATCTCTGTCACAAACAAAACCCAGAGCTTACAAGAATGCAGTCTTTACACATCTTTCATGTATTATGCATGTTTTCATTTGTGTCTACAGAGCAGTCTTTACTCTGTGTCAATTCTTACTATTTTGTCAGTTTGTGTGTTTAAATTGTCATCCTTATAGGCACTTTAATAATAATTTTTGAAAGCCTGCTATTCAGGCAGAGAAGGAGATGAGCCATTGCACAATTGAAACATCTAAGGAGTGTTCTGCATGTCTAGTACTCTCATTGCATAGCTAGCCTGTTTACAAGATGACTTCTTCTGCAACACTTTCACAAGGCAGTGTGCCGGTCAGCTTTATCGATGCAGCCTCTGTACAGTACATTTTGGTGTGCCTTGTGACAATTTTCTACTGAACTACATAGTGGATAAAATTTACAGTTGACAAAACAGTTGTGATCCGCTGGAATTGTGATATAGTGAATTAAAAGGTAAACAATCTGTAAACAAATTACTGGTCATGCACAAAATAGATGCCCTTGCCGACTTGCCAAAAGTCTGATAACATGAAATAGTTAGTAAATAGTAGTAAAAAAATTAGTTTTAAGGACTTTACTGTATGTGTATGTAAACGTCTGACTTCAACTGTATATTATTTTTTCAATAGTGACCGTTTGTCTTCCAATCATACAAATACATTAGCTGACTAAGTTACCTTGTCTACAAAGTTGGTGTTGATTTTGTCTGGGCTCACAAAAGATGTTGGATCCAGATTTCAGTTATTTATGGAAAACAGACTGTCTAGGTAAGAAGTGGAAAGCAACCCAGCTCATTTTGGCTTACCCTGTCTCATTGTTTGTAGAAAGACATTTTCAATGGGAAGGTCAGTTGGTCAGCCTCAGTCAGTCGGTGCCTATTGCCCTGGTCAGTGCGAAGTATTCAGTTATAACTGGGGGGTCAACTTTTTCTTCATGGTGAAAGGGAACCCAGCACAGTTCTTCAGTGAACCGAAGTGTAACAGTACTTACTGTATCTTGCTTGTTTAACTAAGCCTGACAAATAAAGGAAGTGGAGGTGTAAAGTAGCATTAAATGGAAATACTCAAGGAAAATACAAGTACCTCAAAATTGTACTTAGTCACAGTACTTAATTAATTACATTCCACCACTGCTAATACAATACTTATCAATACTTAGCCGTATGTGCACACAGATTTTATAGGGAGGGGAGCATTAAATGTCATCACTGTGAATGTCATCACAAAAACCGATCTACTCACTGGTAATCATAGTCATGCAACGGTGGTGTAGTTCATTTATAGCCTGACATTAGCTTTTTACCTCTTACAATAGCATTTAGGCTTCAAAAAATCATAAAAGTGGTTCATTTGTGAAGATTTTCCTGCCAAACAAAATTATAGTATCATAAACCTTTGTTCGTCACAGAGCTTATTTTCTGCAGTAATCCAAAAGCCCATGTAAAAATCCCTTTGGGTTTTTGTCGAGGGAAACAGGTGACTGGCCTACAAAAATACACCATGCCTGTTGCGCTATATTTGCATTCAGCCAAGTTTCAGCCCTTTAACATTTGCTTCCCTCCTACTCTCTGTTTTTTTTGTTGTCAGACAACGAAAGTCAGAAATAGTGACTGAAATTGTGGCCCATTAAGACGACATGTTAACCAACACTCTCTTCCGAGCCATTTCCAGGATGCTGCTTAGCACTGCTAAAATTTTAGAACTACGTCTAACAAAATCACCAAACACATAAGTTAAAGACAAAAGCTGTGGTGTCATTTCACCTGTGTTTACTTATAAACTGATCACTCACAGAGAAAATCAAAAGCAACAGAAAACCGTATTTTTTTCTCTCACACAGGCGTCCGCACAGCATGTGCAGGCTGTGCGGACGCCTCTCTGCCCCTCACTGAACAGAGTAGACACAGGGGCCTCTCACCCGTGGTGCAGTAGGTGACTCTCTGGAAAGTAGCAAGAGGGTTTGTCTGAGAAGTTGCTAGATTTGTCCCCAGGCACTTTTTTGAAAATAGGTTATTAAAGGGGTCTCAAAACTCAGCAAATCTGGTGGCAAAGTTGTTATGTTTGCAATAAAGGAGGTACTTATGTGAGAAGGGCTGGATCAGTCAAAAACTCTAAACTGTCAATAACACAATTTTTATTGTGTTTATTTGTTTATTTGTCTATCGTATATTGAGTGATGCTGTCCTAACAGATATGTTCACCAGCTGTTGGTGAAAGAAGAATTGTTGAGTTTTGTTTTGTGTGTTTAAACTTCTGAAAAGGTGCCTTGCTGATGATTGTCTTTTACAGTATATACAAGTACACACCTCTTGTTGGTTTGGAAAGGTCAGCCATGACCAGGCTTTCTTTGCTTGAGTTTGTTCACTATCCATTAGCGTGTTGCTCCATTGAGAGCAGGCTTTTATTTTTTTTGAATGACTCAGTTTGTCAATGTATTGAGCCACTTAGATCAAGTGTGTGTACAGTGTGCAGCTTCTTTGAATGAAGACATAAAAAAGAACGATAGAGAACCAAATCTTGAGCCATGAAGATGTTAACACATTGCACTTGGGAATAAGGGAAGTAGGTGTGTGAACTGGCAGGTACTATTTAAGACTGTGAACTTCAATAAAGTGACAGACACCCCAGAGCTATGCAATGTTTTCTCCACTTAACTTCCTGATTGAGTAAGCATTTGTTTTCCAATTTCTCAGCATATAACTACTCTGCATTTCGAGCCTGAAAATTCATGAAGTGGTCTAAGAGAAGTCTGCGCCTGTAGAGAGTCAGAGACAGCAGTTTTTCGGCAAAGTTTATCTGATAGGGATTTAAATCGTTATCTATGGCTGCTGAAGCAATAAGAAAACATCCTCCACCACAGAAACACCAGCTTTTTATTGCTTTGCAAATGCATGGGGTAATTCCTACAACCACTCAGGAATGGATGAAATGGAATAGACTGGCACAGGGGTGTTTAAGGACATTTTGGGGCTCAGCCAGGAGGATTATCGAGGGATCTACCCAAAAACTTTTCTGAAGAAAATGCATCTGTCTGGTGCATCACACTGTCTGGATACACTGTTTATCCCTCTCATCTGTTTCCTGTCATCTGCTGGTCCACTTCAGGTTCTGTCCAGAAAAGACACAGTCATCAAAGAGTGCAGAAAACATCAGAGGATGGATGTGATATGTGTTCATTACTTATCAGAAATCCACCATTATTATTATTATACATTATTCTATATTTCAACTAATAATTCTGAAGTCAAATACGACATAGATGGGTGTATTTGTAAAGCTTCCAGCCAAGTCCCATTATAATATAATAGTGTTACAGTCTTTCCGGTGTCGATGTAGAAGAAGTTTTACCTGTTAACACACAATGTGCGAGAGTGCTGATTGGTTGACTGCTGTAGCATCATTGCATGCTTGTCGAGGTGTGATTTAGCAATTCTTCTAGCACATTATTAGCTGAATTTGAGATTTCTTTGGCCATCAGTTAGTCGTCTGTGTGGGGAATATTTTATTTAATTAAAATTGTGAAGGGTGGGTACAATTTCCTGTTCCTGATTCCTCTTTTTTTCGAATTCTCTCAGTACCAGAATACTTATTTCTTACTCTACAAGATATTGTCAGTGTTTCCCTCACTTAACTCAATTTTTTTAATGAATACTGTCTAGACCTCTAAATGTTTTAGTGAAGAAAGAACTGTAATCGTGTCAACGTTAGCTTTGTTTGCTATTTGCTTGGCTCTGAGTATCAGATATGCATCTATTTGTCTTTTAGCCTGACTGGTTTATGACTGACCTAAGGCAGCTTCTTTTGACGAGAGAGAGTTATGTTGTTATATGCAAGGCCACGCTTCCTGTCTTAAATTAATTGAATTATGTTATCTGCAACATCGTCTTATTCATGTTAGTGCGTGCATTTCAGTTTTGAGTTGGATGGAGGTACCTCTAGAGTTATTGCAAACTAAGTTAAAAATAATATGGCAGGCTAATGGGCACTTGTTACTTCCCACAATGATTTTAATTGAAAAAGAGCTGTGTTAGCTTAACTCGCTGGCTTTTTGCCCCAGGCTTGGTAAAGTTGTTTTGGCAGCTGTCTTGCTCACTCGCTGCGCAGTGGCCATACACACCTCAGTAGTCGGTCACATTTCCCTAACTACCTACCACAGCAGCTGATTCAAACGTACTGGGTGCAGCTGTGACTGACAGCTGACACGACAGATCTGAGCCCTTATAGGTGCATATTGGCTCACCTTTCCAAGCCTACAGATGGCCTGACATTTTTGAAGCTGACAATAACCCAGCTGTATGCTTACCATCAAGCTGAACTTTTCCTGCGCGACTGCTCAGCAACGGCCAGGTTATGATGAACTCAGGACAGCAGCCCTAAACCTGGCTGTGTGGCCGTCATGTCACAAGTAACAAAGCGCTAAAGTTACCGTTCTATATGTGATTGTCACATAAATGCAGCAAAAACATTCATCAGTGACCCAGGTTAGTTTGTCAGAGTCGGAGCCCACTTTAACGTTCAGTGATTTTGTCCAATTTGTCCTGTTGTTTTTGCCTTCAAGCTTTGTCTTAAAAGCTACTCGCACAGAGTGGATGCGATTATTAACTTTTAAGCAAAAACTTTCATTTTTTTCTATATCTGCCTGAATAACAACAATGAAGAAGGTTAATTGGTGGGTGGGCGAGTAGAATAGAAATCATGTTGAAATTGCATGCAGGAGGCACTGATATTATATCTGAGTGAGAGCCCCAACTACAGATCCGTATATTAATAATGCAAAAGGACCCCTAGGGCAGCCATCTATTTGCAGAGTAACCTCCCCCCAACACACACACACACACACACACACACACACATACACACGTAGTTTCACACTTGCACACCACAAACACAAGATGTGACTTTGAATTCATATAATTTCTCCTCAGGCAGTGTTTCCAGGCAGAGCTTTTAGAATCTTTTGTTAGTTTTGTTTGCTAACATATTCATTAGTCCTGTGTGATTTTCAAGCAGAACAACTGTTGAATAATTGGATTTTGCCCTTTGTGTAAAGGGATAGCAAATACTTTGACTGTTGACATAATACCTCTAAACAAATGTTTGAATATGCCCGGAGCACTAGAGAGCCTGTTATGTTTTATCCCATACTTTTCAGTGTATTTGTTTAATGTAAAACTGATGCAATTGTTTGTGTGTCAAAATAGGCACACACATATTATTGCCTTAATGGGGATAAACTGATCTGAACATAGGCCTGGCTGTGCTCTGACAGCCTTGATTGCATCAGTTTTTGTCACAAAATATCATGCCAGCACCATCTGACTTATACCAGTCAGGCAGTGTTGCTGACTGCCATCATCTCAACGTGATTTCTACCTGTAAGTTCATTGATGGTTCAACTTCCACCCTACATAATACTTCATAGATAAAACTGATCGTATGTGTTTTGCTGTGCTGCTTCTGCCAGTGGATTTTCCTCAAACTATTAAACTTTACAACCAGGTGTAGCAGGTAATGATTGACTGACAGGATACCAAAATATGTTCCCACTGCGTGAAAGAGAAGTTAGTTATATAACCTTATAATAACCAATCATTGTATTGTTTAAGTACTATCAGAATCACAAATGCAAAACTAATATAGTATTTTTGAATGCCATTTATTTGACAGTTTCACTGTGCAGTGCACTGTGCAGTGCAGTGTCATTGTCATTGTTGATATATGTATACATATTACTGTATATATTATTTTTGTTGCTCAGAAAGGTTGATTCACATCGTCTATGGCAGAGAATCTGTCTCATTTTATGCTAGCCTAGGTGGGAGCCATGGTGAACCAAAATAATGAATTCCCACACAGCTTAAAGTCTTACTGTCAGTTCAAAACGGTTATGTAAAGTATCTGCACAATTCCTATTCAAGTGCTGCAGCCTCCAGATCTCTGTTAAGTTAGTTAGGTGCACTTAGAGATATATAATTATAAAAATTATTCCTGGCCCCCCAGAGGTATTTCTTTTGAGTTTTATTCATTATTTTACTGTTCTTTTCAATACTAACGTACCATAGAATCCCTTCACTTGTGCCATACTAAAGACATATTGTCAGTGCTGAGAATGACAAAGTATTATTTACACCAATTTAGATTTTTTTAAACTTAGGCTGCCCTCCATCTCAGTCCATTTTCATCTCCACTAATGACAGTAATAATGCACCCCACAGTTTCTTTTAGGATTTTACCATTTCTTCAAGCAGGCTAACATTTCTTCCTGTGTACACACTGACTGTGACATTGATGGCTGGAAATCTCTGATGCTTTGACTTAATGGGTGAAAGATTCTCAAACTCCCCCAGGGAGTCTTTCACGTCTCTCGGATGACACAACACCCAGGTTTGTTCTCTTCACTGCCCTCCTCTGCATCAAGGGTATTCGCTTGGAGAAGAAGAAAAAAAGACAAATGGATAACAAATCTGCCCTGGGGTAGTTGTTGTTCAACCATATTCCATGATGTAGTGACTGAGTTCAGCCAAGTTAATGATACTGCTGTGTGAGCGTATATCTGAAAACAGTGCTTTGGTGGCTGCTGGCATTGTTTTGACATCAGGATGGCATCGCTGTTTCTGAAATTGATCTCATTCTCTCTCTCTTAGACAGAAAGACCTTGCACTCTGCTACCTCTGGGTAGGGTTCAACAAAAAATACACCTAATACGAGGGATTTTTTTTTTTTTTTACCAAGGGAATAATTCAGTCATTAGCATTCATGTGAGAATATTTTTTCTGTAATTTTAGTGAGTAATCACACAATAGAAGAGCCTTTATCTTGTCTAGTAAAAAGAATGGCTGTGCCTTCCCTTCGCTGGTTCACTCCTAAAAGACGAGTTAACTGGGAACAGTGATAAATATTTCATAATATGGCTCCAAGTTGAAGGCTGAAGGATAGCTTTTCAAACTAGCCCAGAATACCAATGGGAAGGCCTTATAATTTCCTTTAAATAAAATGATATTTGTGTTTGACAGAATTTTTTTGACACTTAGGAAGGATGCCCACTTATGTTTGATGTGACTCTTTTATTGAAAAGGAAACCTAAAGATCAGTGTTCTGCATTTGGAAAACGTGTATTTTAGGGTTATTTTTCAATTAAAAAAGAAAGAAAAAAATCATAACAATTCATGAAAAGATGCATCTTCAACTTGCTACTATTAACAACCACATGGTCATCTAGATCTCTATACTTCCAAGTGTTTGTATCCTGTTGTATCTACACTAGCCTGATTACATTTATACCTGGCAATAAGAAGATCTACTCATGATCCATATCACAGCTGCACACCTCTTCAGGTACACTTTCCCCTCTACCCTTGAAGGAACATGCAGACTTTAAAGCAGATAGTAAACAACGGAAACTAGACAGCTGAGCCAGGAGAGCATGTCAAAGTAGCTGATCACATAGTTCCAGTTGTTGCACTTTATGTGAACTGCATTTACTCTTATTTTCAGCGGGATTGGAATGAAAACCTGCTCACCTCTGGAGCTGATTTGTGTATTTTGATCACAATCAATCCTCTTGGTTGCATTTGATATTTTTAATGAGAGCTGTCTTGTTATCCTGTAATCTGATCATCTGAGATGTATGATAGTAGTGCTTGTTACAAATAGGGTCATTCTTCCTTTATGCTTCTCATTTAGGTTTGACATTTCATGCATGTCCCTTATCTGGATTTGGATTTTAATCCAGTCCCAGTGTGAATTAGTCCAAAGATACATGAAGGTCAATGGGTTTTAGGAGCTTGATTCTGGAACCTTGATTCTCTGCTTTTCAATTTTATTATCTTATTGTGTCTTCCTCAGGGGAAGACGTGGCCATCGCCCTCTGTGCAGATGACCCTCCACCCACAGAAGTGGTCTGCGAGGTTGCCTGTCCTGCAGACTGTGTGGTTGGCTCCTGGTCCTCCTGGTCCCCCTGCTCACACAGCTGCGCCACTAAGACCTCAGAGGGCCGACAGAGCCGCACTCGCACAGTGTTGGCTATCCCAGGGAAAGGTAAGGCAACATTCCCTCTGACTTCTTTGGCTTTTCACTCTATGTTAATGAATAGTTCTCTTTGCTGAGCAGAAAAACAGAAATCAGTTTTCAGTCTAACAACAAGTCACACCTGGGGTGTCTTTATTTTAATTGGATTTTCTGTTGATGAAGCATGGCTGTGTGTAGGTAGCATTGTTGGAAATACTTAAGAATATGTCATTCTGAGTTTGGTTTTGTTATATACAAGGTACTAATTAAATACTCAAAATTACATGACAACATTATAAAAACAAAAAATTAGATACAAGACAAAAGGTTCAGGAAGGAAGAAGAATTAATGAAAAAAGGTTTCTGGTTCTGTTGCATTGATTTGGATACTTTTTCTTCATCTGTCCAACATAAATGCAACAGTGTTGTTGGAAAGCAAAGTTAGATTATAGTACATTTCCAAAAACTACTTTGGTAGAGTCAATAAGAAAACACATTGCACTATGATGTTTTTTAGATAGAGGACTGCAGGATCTACAATATTAATATTGTCACTTGAAATCAAAACTAAAAAAACAATTATGGACCAACTTAAAACTGAATGTAGCAAATAAAAAAAAATGATTGCTTGAGCCAAAGGATTTATCAGAGTTCTTTCACAGACACTGTGGCTTTACCTTGGCTGTTATTTCTGAAGATTTCAGCCTCATTCAGACACTTTTTATCTGAAACATTTGAGGTTTGAGTTGATCATCCATTACTGAGGGCTCTTTCTCTGGCCAGTGTTTTGCTGTGTATTCCAAGTGTTGTGTTTTTAAGTCAGACAGCAGAGCTTTGGCAGCCAGCTACCACCCATTAATCCCTGTAACCAAACGCATATCTGCAATAACAGTTGATGAAAGAATCTCATAGCTTAAGCCAGGTTCCACACTGTGCTGTTTATTACCATGTTGCCAGCTATCTGCTCACTGGCAGAGGTGCTCTGTGTGTGTGTGTGTGTGTGTGTGTGTGTGTGTCACACTGTATTTGTGTTCATATACCTGCATGTTTGTAAGCGTTTGTGACAGTATAGAAGGGAGGAGTATACAAAACAGACTGGAAGGTGCAGGTGTTTATTTGATTGTGGTTTATCCATGCAGTTCTGAGAGTCACAGTACACTTTGAAGCACTTAACCACTCTTTACATGACACCTATGCTCCTGCCTCAATTGAACTATCCTTTGTTTTGCTTTCCTTTAGATTTCACATTAGTCCCAGTACACATTAAATATATTGCTCTCTGCACACCACCCAGAGAAGGACACGTATGGATGGTGTATATGTGTGCATGTTTCTTTGTAAAATGAATCCCTGCATTTCTGTATGTGTATTTCATCATGTTTACCTTTACATTTGTTTGTGTGTGTTTTACACTACATCAACATTTCTAGAGGAAAGGGCTTGATTGGATTTGATATTTTTTACAATATATGAATAACAGCCCAGCAAAAGCATACACAATACATAAAGACACAGAGCTTAAATCCGATCTCTGCAGACTCCCTGTCCCTGATATACCCATTGGACCTGAAATGGGTATGCACCCCTCTGACTCACAAAGCTGTTGAAGAACTTGACCTCATTCTCCCCAGAAATTGTGCCACCGACTACTTAACAGTCATCTCTCTACCACTATTTCATTTGCTTTACTGTATGTCTCCTGGAACTACCATCCATTACACCACCTCTGGTTTCATTCCACTGCAACTGAGGTTACTTTCATCAGACAGGTCTTTATTTCTAACTCCCTCTGTTTGATATGTAAATTTGGTCACATTATATTTTAATATGAAGCCTTATTTTGAGTTGCTCTTGTCTGTCATGTTTCATGTTACTGCATCATGTGTCAATACAAACTCAACGCTTCCTGTAACAATTTCATGTAAAAAGCCCTCTGGCGTTTCAGTGGACAGAAACCCTTTATTTCTTAACAGGGCTTTTATTGCTGTGCTGCAGGAAGCACATTGTCTCATTTCTGGTTGCTGGTGTTCTTCACATGCTATTCAGATCTGCTAGTTTCTTTATCTTAGCAGTTAGCAATGGCTTCTCCCTCTCCCTCCCTCTCTCCTGCTCTCTCTACTTGGTGTGTTGGATGATTAGTGATTCCTCTGCCTCCTTTAGTAGTAATACATGTAAGTAAAGTAGTTTATTTGCCTGAATGGAGAAGAGGCTCAGTGTATTGGAAGCACTCATCCACTTCCTTGCAGCTTCCAAGCAGCCAGGAAAACAGAGCAGCTCAGTAAAGTGCCCATAACACTATGTGTAGCCCTGAGCACCCATACATGGTCCAGTCATGTTTCAGTTTTATACCAAAAGCCTCTGAATCTATGTGCTAAGTTGTAGACTGTAAACACACCCCTAATAGAACCTGTATGTTTCAGAAATTCCAACACAATGATGTGGATTCGGCTGACCAAGGGTGAGAATATGATCAGTCGATCAGTCAGTCAGTCACATTCCAGATTATAGGCTTGGACCCGGTGTTGCAGCCCAGACAAAAAAACTAAAATGCTACTGTGGTACTATGTGGCTATGTTATTGTGGCTATTTTGCCTACTTTGTAGCCTACTGCAACCATACGCACAGTTTAGGTTGGTAGAAGCCTTCACAGATTCCCTGCTTTCAGTGTTACACTGTCATTGAAGTTGAATACAGAACTGTAAAGTGTGAGACTATATAAATGACAACCAGAGCACAGGGAGCAGGGACTGGAAAAGACTGTTGTGATGTGGCTGTGGGCTGTGTTTGAATTGGCCCATGAATTCTGTTACACTGACCTTACTGTGACTTTTCATTTGTAATTCAAATGCTACAAGTCAGAACTTGTGAAGTGTCTGCTCAGCTAACCTGAACAAACATTTGTTTTGTTGCTGAATTGCCAGCACTCAACAATGACTGTTAGAATTTAACTTCCAGCAACTAACTACAACTTGTACTTTTGGTGAAATTTGAAATTTGAATACATCCTCTGCTAAATAACATTGCTTTGTTGGGCTAACACTAGTTTTAGCTTGCTCATAAACAGCTTAAAAAAACAAACAGACAAAACAAAACAGGCAGACGTACTGTAACTGAACACTTCAACACACACTGAAACACTGAACCATTACCTCTTAGCTTCTCTCAGAGTGCTAAGCTGTATATTCTTCATGTTTTTGACTCTGGCTCCCTTTTGCATGTTGGTGGTCAGAAGGGAAGGAGTGTCCAACAGCTCCAGCCCTGGAGGAGTGGAGAGTCTGTAATGACCATCCTTGCACAGCGTTCTACTGGGAGGCCTCACCCTGGGGTCCCTGTATTGAGGATACCTCCATGGATCTCAATGGAACCAGCTTCTGGAATGGGACCCCTGCCTGTGCCGTGGGTGTCCAGATCCGCAAAGTCAGCTGCACGAAGATGAACATTGGACCTGTGATAAGTAAAAGGTACAATCTCTGACCTGGCACTAGTTTTCATGTGTATATATCAGAGTGGAAATATATAATGCAATTCTGTTTTTTTAGTGATATCACTTTAATTTGCACATATAAACTGAACATGTCTGTACATGTTAAGACTTCAATAGATTTTTCTATATCACAAAGGAGATGTTTTCAGGGCAGCACCAAGTCTTTGCAGTTTAATTGTTAGTGTGAAGGTATGTTGTTATACAGGCACTTTTCTCAAAGTCTGTTGGGAGATGAATCAATAAGTTGCCTCTTTTCTTTTTTCCTGTTTACCTCTGGATAGCATCGAACCACATGTTTCCACATATTGGTTGCATCACAACATAGCTCATAACTTTTTAAGATAATTGCCTCAATGTTTTCAACTAACTAAATGTTTGCACTTGAGTAATTTTGCCAGGATGAAAATGTCACTTTTTAACAAAATATTTTCTTC
Organism: Trachinotus anak; assembly: GCF_046630095.1. NCBI lineage: Eukaryota > Metazoa > Chordata > Actinopteri > Carangiformes > Carangidae > Trachinotus > Trachinotus anak. Next base: position 3,755,191 of record NW_027273852.1, on the reverse strand, counting down.
TTCTGTGCCTATCTGACTCTGCTGCTTTGCTTAGTTTTAGATAGCAGAAAATGGGTCCCAGGAGAAACGAACGGTAAATTATGGTTGAGGAGCAAAAGAGCTTTGTAAAATCTGGGTCAAGAATTGAGAAGTGATCATGTTTCGGTTACAGAAAAATCATTTAAGAACACAGTCTCCATTTTATAAATGTGTCTTCCTTGAAGATATCTGGTGTATGCTTTTATTTACTGACAAATGACCCAGAGGACATGATGCACTGTGAAAGTATATCTCTAGAGCTTTGTATACTGAGCTCTTCTTTTGTGCGTGTTTAGATTTTTTTTTTTTTTCTTTTTTTGTGTGAACCTGGGAGTCATTTTGCTTGTGCTTCACCATTATCTACTCTTCTTTCAGCAATGCAATATCAAATCCTGCTAAGGGCTTTTGTGCTGTCACTGTAATGATGTTATAGCCCACACTAGGAAGATAGATTTATAAATAATTCACAAAGTTTGCCCTTCTTTAGCTCGATATATTATTGACAGGGCCGTGAAGTGGATTATGGATAGGCTTTTTTGTAATGCCCGCTCTAGCTTCCACCATGGAGGCTTTAATAAAAACTGGCATATCTGCTCCACCAACAGATCTCACCTTTACAGTATGCTGTGAATTCAATCACTAAAGTGTTTATTGAATAGAATGGCACCTAACACATTAACCTGCATGTTGCTATTCATCACAGGTGATTTGGACTGACAGTAACAAGTGAGTTAGTGTGTATATTTTTTGCAAAGATGAGCATCTCTGTGTGCAAGACATCATCATGATTTGATTGTTGCTAGGGAGGGGCACAGACTTGGTGTAAGTTCTCAATCCTCATATGGCAAGATTAATACACAGACGACACATACGCTATGGCATGGTTTCCCAAAAAGAACAAAATCGGGCTGGATAGGGGAGTTCAGACGGGTCCATTTCCATTGCTTCAAACCCTGTTTATCCTCAACCGTGATGGAAATGTCCTTAATATACTGTATATCATTCCTAGTGGAGGAGCGGATGTCCCCTGAAGATATTTGATGTGCTTTTTGAAAAGAGTCACTTCAGTCAAACATCTATGTATTTCATTCTAAGCAGTAATCTCCACAGTGAGCAGAGGCTCAATAAGAGTTCAGTGGGTCTCTCTTGGTATTAGTACAGAGCTTTCAAGAAAACATTAGTTATATTTTTAGTTTCATATCTGCTCACCTGTAAAATATTAAAGATAAAATATTCATTCACAAACCTCTAATCATTTTTATTGCACATAGGAACCAAATTTTATTTTTGCACATAGACATACACTGAAATGGTATTATCCACAATACTCCACCTAAAAGGCCAAGAAAGTTGCCAATGTTATTTAATATTTAGTTTTTAATCACTTAATGATGTTGTTGTTGTTATTAGCTGTTTTCTGAGTGGGCAGGCCAACTAGTACGTGCAACAACAACACACACTCAAACTAAAATGTAATAAATATTATAAATACAATAATAGAATACAATATTTAGCAATAAATATTAATTATTATTTAACTAAATTTGTTGTGATTAATTGGGTGTTCATTTACAATTTTTAAGAGATAATAAATAATGTGAGGGAAGGAGACATTTAATGCTCCCAGCCATGTCACAGTTGAACATGGCCTTGACTGTAAGTCTGACTCCCTCATCCTGGGCGTACCACACATGCCAAGCCCTCTGGCAGACATCGCTGCAAAGAGGGAGCGAGAAGAGGAGGGATAAAGCTGGGGAAGGATGAGTTTTATGTATCTTGCCTCCTTATACTTTGGCATACTTTGATCTCATTCCTGTGCATGCTGGCTTTCTGTAGTCGGTAGGATGTGGCACCATGCTGGGTCTCTAGTGAGACCTGGATCTGGTTGTAGGGCAAAGGAAGTCACTTACGCTGAAAAAAAAAAGATTTCTGGGTGTGTTTGTGTGTGTATGAGTGTGTGGGGGTGGGTGGGTGGGTGGATGAGGCTGTTGTTTGATGAAGACATCAAAGCTCATGACTTATTTGATTTCATGAAGCTGCATTAATCCACTCCACTTCAAGCTTGCATGACACACAAAATACAGCACAGCCAAAGGGCCCATTACAGATAACTTGCACAAGATATGTAGAATCATAAATAGACGAGAAATGCATGATTATTTTCTATTTTAAGACCAATGGTAAAAGCCTGTGAAATTCTCCTTAAAACCTGGTAATCATGTCCTTGGCCTGGCAGGAATGATTCATTGGTAAACAGTTCACATATTCTCACTTTTCCCAGGTTTAATTAGCAGGCATGCTGTGGACTGATAGATTGATTTTTTTTTTCCCCCAGAACACTCAGTTCCCTTGGTACAAATAAAAGACTACTACGGCTGTTATGTGCATGTGTACAAGGAGATAAACACAGGGACCTGTTCAAACTGATCCTAAATTTGTTCCCCCTACCAATAGCTTTGCAGTACAGGTGAGAAATTCAGTAGTGGTATTTTTATTATGTATCATTCCACACACACCACAAGTAAAGTACTGTAAAGCCGAAAACACATTGGCGCCGCAGCGCGTCAAGTGCCATCCCTCGCACCAATAGGAAGTGTCGTGGTTTTGTCACTATGGGCGACACTTTTCACACTAGTCATTTTACCTAAAAGGTATTGATTAGTGCTGTTTTAAGACATCTTGGTTGTGAAACTGTCAATGTATTACAAACCAAAGAACATAAGCACTTAGTGCAGTGGAACAGTGGGAGACTTTTTTTTCTCTTCATAGAGCAATTTGTACCCTTGGAAGCAACTAAATGTGTGAGAAGACTGTAAATTTTTAAATTTTGCTTTAGCATACAGGCAGGGGGACATGCAATCAGTCATGGTTTCTGTGGTGAGATGCGTGATGTCAGGGACAGGGCAGTTGTTTCACTACACTGTCCTCTTTCGCCTGGGGGATGAAAAGATTTTGAGACCACTGCTTGTCTGTATGTTTAGGTGTTCCGATTCTTCTCGTCCAGAAACTGTGCGACCCTGTTTGCTTCCCTGCAAGAAAGACTGCATTGTGACGCCCTTCAGTGAATGGACAGCCTGCCCGTCAACCTGCATGCCAGGTAGGTCCTCACATGAATGTCACTGAACTTTTAGCTACGCCTGTCTAAAAAAAATCCATAACCAGAACTGACTTGGAAAATGAGGCTGATGAGTGACAGGAGGTCTTTTCACAAAGGTAAATCTATTAATGCATATTGGTGGACTGGATCAAAACCTAGTTGTAACTGTAATAGCACAAATACATTACATTTTATGATGAATGTATATAACTTAAAATGTGAGGCACGTGAGGTATATGTTAGAACAGTGGCATCAGATACACTATAAATCTCAGTGTAGCCATACGTGTTCTCCCCTCATGTCTCTGGTGTATTCAATAATTATCTTTAAGTGATTACTTACAACTTGGTGTCCACCAAGTTGACATGTCAAGAAGAAAATGGATATTTAATGGGTTTCAAATGTGTAGTGTAAATATCTTAGAAATCAAAAAGGATATAATTGTTTTTAAAAGAAGTGAGCAGGCATCTTGTCTCTGTAAATATGCTGTAGTCCACTGGGTCCTCTGATGATGTAATCACTTTCTTAATTGCACCATTTTCAATGTTTAGTAATTAGTGTGTGTGTAATGAGCCTTGAAGCGCGAGCCAAATGAAGCTATAACAGTGTGGTGTGTCCACAAGCAGACTGCAGTGAAGTGGAGGACATCACAGCCACAAGGGCACACCGATCAGGATCAGATCAACTTTGAAACTACTTGTTTTCTAGCCATGTCTTCCAGATATTAGACTGCATTGTTGTCACTGCGTCTCCATTTATTCAGTGTCCAAGACATTATGTGTCAGCCATTTGTCTCAGTATCATTTTACTTTCTCCTCCCTCTGGAAAACGTTCATTTGTCTTTAACGTGAGTGATCTCCCACTAAACACAGACTTCTGTGAAGATTGTGTTTCATGTTCAACAGAAAATGCAACTGCCGCCGCGCAGTCTCGATACAGGACCGTCATTCAAAGGTCTGCTAATGGAGGTCAAGAGTGTCCTGACACACTGTACGAGGAGAGAGAGTGTGAATCACTTCCAGTTTGTCCAGTGTACAGGTAATTGCACCATTTATGACCAGCCGCGTCTCATTCTTACCTGAGGACAGTATCAATTGTGATTTGTTTGTTAACATAAGAATTTTAATTGTAGCGCCAATTGTAATAACTTGCGAGGATGCATGTTGGGTGCCAACTTGAAAACCAAATCTTGTGAGTCTGCTGTGTGAATGAAACTGTAATAATACGTCTCTCTGTCTTTTGCATTTTCCTTGTAGATGGAGGACACACAAGTGGCAGAGTTGTGTTGTGGTTCCAGATTCTGTTCGACGTGGATTAACTGGACCAGGAGAAGCCTGTGGATTTGGTCTAGAAACAAGAGGCAAGTGTTATCCCTGACTTATTCTATTCTCTACACATCTCAGTGGCCGCTATATCACATTTTTAACATTAGCTTTTCCATCTCTTTCTTTATTTAATGAGACCAAATAGCCCTTTCAGAACTGCTCCTGTAACAAGCAGGTGATGGAAACATAAAGAAAAAAGCAATTTGTCTGCAGACTGTTATGAGAGGAGCCTCTCTGCTTGCTGGCTTGATGATCTCATCACAACGCTGGTTTCTTATTAATGGACGCGGCAAGTCATGGCCATAAGCACATCTTACCAGCAGGTTGAAAGACACAATCAGCTATATTACACACGATACACACACAGTACAATACACACGTGTGTGCACATACTCGCACAATAAAGTTGATAAAACTGTTTAAAGACCTGTTCGGCCACAGCGCCCTTCCAGTGGAGTATTTTGATGAACATGTCCTGCGATTTATTGTCCACAAATTAAGAATTAAAACCAGTGGCACAGACAGAATTAATCCACAGTCCAATTTACTCCTGATGAGTTTTAAACAGTTTTAAATAAAGCATTAGAATTGATCTTTCTAAAACATACTGTGTAATTTATACTTTATTTGTGGATCACACTTTTCTTTCTTCAACATTCAACATTAAAAGATGTATTTTTGCCTCTTTTTTTTCCTAATGGGATGAAATGATTGTAGGAATATAGGATGCTAAACATTACATACGTTTACAGTAGCGATACTTTGTGATATTATATATCCTAGTATTAGGGTCAGACCTAGTTTAGGCTGTAAATGATGTGGTTTTGTGGCACTAGTCAATGCTTTGTATACAGTTATGTCCAGTACAGTTGCAATACATGGTACTTGAATACACTATTGATATACTGGTACAGATATCACAGTTTGGTCTTTTTAAGCTTGTTTGTGATAGATAAAACGAAAAATATATTTGAATGTGTTCATGATGTACTTGCTAGTATTAGTGTTATTAATATTGTGTTATTTTTTTAGATGATTTGCTATTTTAAGTGAGAGATTAATTCTTCCTTTACTGCTGATGTTTTAACTCTGGCGCAGCTCTGTTTTCTAGCGGCCTTGTGCCATTTCATGACTGCTAGACAATTAAACGGCAGCACATTTTTAAATATTTTTTTTTTATCTCTGTCTGTAAAACTGTGCAACTGCTGCCACTCCATACAGCTGTGCATGGCATGGTTCCTTTCAGTAGGGGGATATACAAATTATTCTGCTGTTGTTGATGAATGTCTTCAGTTTAGTCCCGTGCTGCAGAATTATCTGTATCATGATATACTCATTACTGTTGGCAATATGTCATAAGTATTGCATCGTGTCCCTGTGATCACCATCCTGTCCCCTAATCGATTGTGCTCTGTGCATGTGTGAACGTGTTGCGTGTTTGTGTGTTTGTCATGAAGAATTGTGTTTCTCTGAGTGGAGTTGTTAAAACGACTGCCACTGGCCCAAATCGTTAAAAAGCCAGAGTGCTAATTGGATCATTTCAGATTCGTTTAGAGGAGAGTAAATGTCCCAATAATTCCCAGATACTGGCTGCTTATATCTAGTTGATAGATATAACTGATAGAACTGGGATTCGAGTGAAGTTTTTAGTGGCTTACTGTGCTGCCTGGAGAACTTTCTCTCATTCTTTGCTCTCACTATTGCTCATTTTTACTTGGCCATATAATTATGACTGACATTTCTCAATTGAATTTCTATGACTTTTTGGTGAGGATAGGAAAAGTGTCTCTAGTGTTGTTAGGTTAAGAGCAAGCTTCATTGACCTTTAGAGCTCCCTATTTGAATATGATTAGAAAATGACAAAGTTAAATACCTGTGACATTTCAAAAACTGAAGTATGAGTTTGGAGTTTGCAGTTGGTACCTTAGAAACACACTATTTAAATGTAGATTTTAAAGACTTTAATCAGAGTTTACATTCACTGAGCAGATGACTGAACCAATTCAATGAAAAGGACACATAAATGTCAAATTGAGGCATAATTAGGATACAATGTTGGGAATAGAGCCACATAAGGAGCATAGAAACATTGAATAAGGGCATATCAAAGATTAATGACAGAAAGTTAAAGCATAGGGTCCCCAATTATTTTATTCAAGGACATTTAAAGATGCTGCATTTCCCTGCCAAAGCCCTCTATATGTAATCATCCACCCATACTCAGCAATAAGTATAACACATTTAATAGTACCACTTAGTAATTAAACAAATTAAACATGTAGCTTTAGTTTATTTTCACTGTATTCATGTAATTGCTTTTGTATAGTAAGTAAACAGCTTCCATGTAATTTTTTGAGCATACTGTGCATTTCAGTACAATAACACAATAGGCTTTACTCTTTTTCTATTTTTCATTTTGGGGCAGTTCTTGCATTTCAGTTTTTTTCTGTTTGAAATGTAGATTTCCTTAACATAAAGTTCAGTCACCAACACAATATTCAACATGGTGTTATTTTCCATATATCAGTATTCACTGTCGTAGCTGTAGTCCTGTTCTGTGGGCGTGTGAGGTGGTATCTACTTCAAATATTTACATTCATTGAGAAACTGAATATGAACTAATTTTATAAACTTAAAATTAAAAATGCTATCTTTCGTAATGTTAATGCCATACATGAGGAAATGTTATATATGCATTTTTTACTGCTGCATTTAAAGTGAAGTCTACTTTTTGTCTTAGAGAATTTTCACATTACTTACTATAGGTCCATTGGTAATAACCTGTTACCACAATTCAGCAAGAAATTCAAATGTAGGCTTTAACTCATAAGTTAAAGAAATACGTGATAGGAATAATTTACCCTTATAAAGCCTAAGCAGTATTATTTGAGATACTAGGTATTGCACAGTTCTTATCAGGTCACAGTCAAATAGTTTGGCAATCTTTGCTCAGGATAAGTGACGCCCTGCAGAAACATTGCATGCATCCACACAGCTTTAGATTAAACTTATTTGCAGTTTAACAGTTAAGGCTAGTGTGAAATAAACCTTCTGAGTAATAGATGCAATCACAGCGTAAGTCGCAGAGTCTTGCTGTGCAAGGCAGTGAAGAGCAATGGTCTTTTGCAGACACTCATCACAAACCTGATGCAGTTCATTAATAAAGCATTAGCTAATAATAAACAATCATTAATTATCCATATAGCACAAGTGTAAATAATGTATAAATTGTCTCATTTAGTAATGTGTTATCATTTGCAGGTCATATGTAATTGTCAGCAAATTTGTATAATAAATACTTACTCCATTACAGAATAATGAATAAAAGTGGGCACTGCATGATGAAATACTTATCACCCCTGTGTAAACTGTCAACACTCAGCATAAAGTGTTAACATGGTGACATGGTCCTGCAGAGTAGCACTGTGCTTTGGGGTGTAATTATGTCTTGTGGCCACAAACAACCAATGCACGTGTTTCCTGTCTGACTGCTCTGACATTTGTGTGGTAATAAGCAGCACCTCTGTGTGTCACAGCTCAGCCAAGCTGATTTCAGAACCTACCAGATACTCAGTTAACATTTTCAGCTCACATTTGTCTCTGTTTTTCTTGCTTAGTGTACATCTGTATCTGTTCCCCATCTTTTAATGCACATCTGTATCTGTTCCCCATTTGCACATTTCCTCTGAGTTTGTTTGTATTCATGCTGTGTCAAATATCTCTGAATGACTGTGTTTCCGACATTTGCTTCAGAAATGAATCTGCATCAGGTGGTGGATCAAAGGCATCAAACCATAAACTTTGTGTCATGTGGGTTTGACTGGTCTTTGGGCAGACCCTAAATTGTTTTCAATATCATCAGTGACTGGCTGAACTAACACTAACTGAGAGGTAAAACCAGGCACACAAGCTTTACAGGAGCTCTTTATTTTCCATGAGGTCAGCAGCATTTTGTTGCCAGATTGCTGATCTTGGGAGAATTACAGGAGTTTTGACTGAAATGAAAGTTTTAATAGAAATATTGTGTAACTCTGGGAAACTGGTAGATGGCTAGTGATGATGAAACATTCGAATAGCAGTTACAAAATAGTTCATATAGCAACCAGGGATTTCCAGCCTGGTCAAAACCAGTAGTCAGATTGCTGGATATGTTGTGATCCCCCAGGCTCAGGCCTGTAGGTTGGATTCATGGCCAAGGTTTAGAAACAAGCTACCAGTTGGGTTTGTGGTTTACAAAGCCAACATGCCCTTGGCTTGAGTAAATACTTCCTCCCATCTCAGTGTGTGTCTGCCCCCAGTGTGTGTCTGTTGGTTGCACGGCTGCATGTTGAATGAATGCTAATGTCTGACCTAGTGTAGAATGAGGCGGAGAGTGTGTTACATACACTGACCTGACATGACACGGGTTACGAATAAGAAGAATTAAATGAGAGAGGAATTGAGAAGATGAATACCAACCTTGCCTGAGAGTAACAGTTTCACAAAGTAGAACAAGCAACTCTGGAAAACCTGTGAAGATTTAGCTGATAACTTAGAGCAGGCAACGAGCTAATGGATTTCAACTACAACACACTGTGTCTTAATTTAACCAACTTGTGGCTCATAACCAGCTGGATGTGTTATATCCCTCCCTGAGTAGGGCTGGAACCGTTTTGAGAAATTATTCAATAGAAAATGAGTCATGCTGATGATACTTTGCTGCAGGAAAAATATGACTTAATGGCCACAATGAAGCCAATCAACATTATCTTCACAAGGCATCCCATAGAAGAACATTATACAAGTAATATGACTAAATTAACATGAAAATTATATATGATGGGAGGGGTTTTTATGTGGATGAAAAACCTAGTATTAAAAGTAATGATAGAAAATGTAAAATGGACTGATGATTGATTTTGATTTTTAAATAATGTCCTTTTATCTCAAAGTCTACAACATTAACCCAGAAAAGATTTTAAAAACCTGGAGTGTGACAAGCCTCTTCAAAGCTTGTAGCTTTCAGCTGAGCCTCAGTGATGCTCACCTTTCTTCGTAACTGTATAATTAAAGATGATCCCTGTCAGTGGCAGAGATATTGTGAAAAAAATTGTTGCCATTTGTGAGAAGAGATAATGTGACAGACCGCACAAATGGGCTTGGGCAACCAGAGGCTGAAATAATTATGTTAAAAATGGATGGCTCTTAGTTCAAAATCAGAATGTCAGTACTTGCTGTGCTTGCTTCTGCTAATAAAAGACACTGGCAATGACAGAATGGGGTTGTCATTGGTGGAGGAGGTTGGCTTAGAGAGAAGACCATTCAAGGTAAATGGACAGAACTAAATGCCAACAGGGATGTATAATTATTCCCACAGAGGTGCTAATCAGACTAATATTGTAGCAGCTGTTCATGGTTAGTTGTTTCTCAAATAGGTTTGTTAAAAGGAAAATCGAATTCACCTTTAAAGGTTCATCATAATATCGGTGTTTAACCCTAAACGCATACATTTCAAAATGAAAGATCTGTTTTTTCGCCGTGCTTCACAGTTGCTGTGTTTGTGAATGCAACATAACGACACATTAATAAAAGCGACCATCTCTCTTTTGTAAGTCATGTATGTAAATGACCATCCCACACATTCTCGGCATGTAGAAACCCAGCAGTTTTTGTTAGAGGGCAACATTTAAAAGTCAAATAAAAATCAATAAAATGGATTAAAGGCATGTTTGTAGATCAGTGAATCCTCAAAGATGTTGAGGCATTGAGAAGATGGAGTTTACTTCACTGGTAACATTGCTTTACTTAAATCCCAGCGCATGTGTGCATGCGAGAACAATGCGTTTCAGCAATGTGTCCTCTGCTGTGTGTTTTTGTGTGTCTGTCTGTTTTGATGCCTTCTTTAAGGAGGCTGTAGTCCAGTCAGCTGCCCCTGTCTGATCAGTGACACCTGACAGAGCGACAAAAGTCCTGCTCCTCAGCCAGCAGACTCTGCAGGGACAGCGTGTCCTCACACTCACTTGTTTGTTGTTAGTTTCCTTCTTTTTTTAAATTTCTTTAATTAACTCAAAGTGCATTTATAACTATTCTTGTGGATCCTCATTTATGTTTCTGCCCTTCTTAAGGCTGAACACTTGATATGCAGACTGAAATATCAAGTGCTGGAAATTATGGAAATGATTTCTTTCCCACCATCTTGGCCTGCTGATTATTGCGTGTTGCTAGATTCACAGCATTACTGTCACAATTAGCATCCTGCAAAAATAATGTGAAATTATATTATTTTTGTTACTATGATACATGAAATGAGAAATTTGTCAGTGTATTTTTGTGAGAAGTGTATCTGGAGAACAGCAACAATGGAAATTTCCCTTCTTCCACCACAAGTTCCCTCTGTAGAGTAAATGATTAGATTTCAAGGCACCTTACTGCATATATTTGCATACTGATGGGAGTTCCTGTGACAGCGGTATAATATGCTTTAAGATATGTAATTTCTTAAGACATTTGTGCGAACTAACTTTTGTCGTTTTTATAGCTGGTTGTGTTTATTATACAGTAATATTGAGCAAAACATAAACTTTGTTTTATAATGTAATAACCAATTCAACTGTTTCTCAAGAATAACCTCCTGTTTCTTTCAGTCCGATCTTATTTTGAACAAAAACTAATAAGGCATTTTCACTGTCTCAGCATTTTATAAATGCTGTTCGGTCTGATGAATACACTATAAACCTAAACATGAGAGCTGGGAACACACAAAGGATTTAAATTTTTAACTCTGAATGTATTTGACTTTAAATAAATGTAACGCAATGAATTTTTTTGTTACAGATTAGCCCTGGCCTCTGTGCTATGCATCATGGGGGAGTACATGGTCACTTGTTTATGTAGAGTAGTAAAGTCTGAAAAAGGGTGGCCTCACTTCAGTGACAGTTTTCATTTTGCTGTAAGAGATATGAAAAAAAAAAAAAATAGCTTAGGGGTATTTTCCAAAGTTATCAAAGCAGCCACACTGGACTGAAAGTCTGCTTTCAGTTAATTGAGTCCTACATCAGACCAGGTAATCCATCTGGTCTTGCTGTGTGTTCTAAATAATTATTCTTAACACACATAATCACATATTGCAGCTACAGCACTGGGCTGTGATGTTTTTATTTCTCTTTAATCAGATACCAATACTTTGATTAGAACTGGTATACATCATTCTGTCAAAAATATTTAGCTTTCATGTTGATCTGTTATCATCACTTACTTGTTTTATTCAATACATCATAGTTATCTGATAAAGGTGTTGCGCTTGAAGGTTGAATTAGCATTCCAATAGACCTTAATATGAAAGCTGCACAGGGGTATTCTTTGTAACTTATGCTATGACTGGACTGTTGAAACCTTTCTGAGCCTGTTAAATCAAACATAAAACTGTGAACATGACAGTGACCTTGTGCTTACATCAGACTTATTGTATCACAAATGACCATTAAAAATATCTTTAGGAAGTTCTAAAACGATAACACTGACTTAATGCTTGGTGGGGTGTGTTTTGTGCATTGTCTGCATAAATTATGTGACTTTGTTTCCCCCCCTTGTGTTTGCAGGAGTCAGTTGTGTTGGGGAGGAGGGTGAGTCGGCCAATATGACGGAGTGCCTGCGATGGGCGGGCCCCATGCCCCCTCAGATCAGAGAGTGCCGAGTGGCTTGCAAGGATGATTGCACTCTAACTTCATGGTCCAAGTTCTCTGAATGCACTGGATGTGGCACTTCCAGAAGTCGCAAGCGATCACTCACAGGTAAAGGCTCTACTTTTATTGCCACAAATATCACTCAAGGCAACAGATTAGTCTTTGAATTGTTTTCTTGGGTCAAGCATTCTCACAATTATTGGAAGATCTGACTTCACATGAATGACATAAATGTAGTATTCTTTACTGCTATTAAAAACACTCTCATTGGTTGCTGTTTATACTGGTATAAATCTACATCAACCAGTGTCAAAGCACCAGTGGTGAACCGTGAGTTATGCCTTCAATCAACCCATTTGCTCAAGTATATTTAATTCAGATTAACAAGCTTCGTAAGCCAGACAATGAAAAGATGGCGACTCCCTACCTTTGAAGTGGTCATCAAGTCTGATTGTCTTCTCCTAAATAATTTATATTCCTTATGTCCGGTCGGGTCCACAGATCAAAGTGATCTAAATAGTTTTTCATAAAAGTACTCCAAGTTTTGAGTCTTGTCGTATGAAGTCCATTGCAGACTGTCCTGTCAATTTGCCCTCTGTGCTGTGACTGCAGTCGGACTGACTGATCTGCTAGCTTAAATCGCTGGACAGAAAAAGGTAAACCCCGTGAGATAGCTCTGGTCCTGACCTTTGGGAAGGCCTGTTATGAATTACTAACCAATGAGTGAGCCAGCTAACCTTTGCTTTGGCCAGGCAGCATAAAAACTATATCTGATTGGATAACTTTATTTTCATGTTTTTTAGACAGTAGCCCTTTCATTTCTGAAGTAAGATGATAGAAAATGAGGCTAAAATTAGAATTAGAAGAGAACCATTATGAAAATAAAAATTACAAGAGAATAATTATTAAATGAAAGAGATTAAGTATAACCTTGATCTTCAGGATTGATGTAATTACAGCAGTAATTTCAATACAGTACTACAGTAATTTCGTCATGTGCTGATAAACCCCTGTGTTTTGAAAAACATGCAACCTCTTTTTTTGTTGTAGTTCTGTTACTGTAACTTCCTACTGTCCCTGTAGTGTTATGTCAGGTCGAAAATTAGGTCTCTCACTGTTTGTAATCTGTTATTTCAGTGCAGATGGTAAAATCTGAATTACATGCTGTGGTTGCAGACCAGGCTGGATACTATTTGTCTTCATGAATATTTGATCCGATGCCAGAGGGGCTGTAGTAAACATACCCTGTCTCCGTCTGTAATGCTCTTAGAATCCAACACATGACATCAGCCTTAGCTCAGTGGTGGGTTGCTTTGAGAAGAGTGTGTGCATGCTCATGTTCAGTGGGTTGTAATGGTCATAATAAGTCACTATTTCAACTCTTTTATGCCTATTTTAACACTTGCTTAAATTTATCTGTCAGGTAACGACGCACTGTGGGTTTTAAGCTCTTGCGTGTGGATGAGGATGTTGGCAGCTTACCAAGGCCTCTGTTTAGATAATGCAGCTTTTCTGAGAAGCCTCCTTGAGCTATATTACAGTATACTCTGTGTCTAAACTCAATTTTAAAGGTCCAGAAGGCTGTTAAACAGAATGCTTTTTAGTAGTACAGCATGTGTCTTGGATTTTGTAGAACTGGAAAAAAATAAATAAAATATCCATTCCCACAGACTAAAGTTGGCATATGTCAGTGGACTGGCAGAAATAAAGGCTGCTTTTGGTTATGTTACAGGGAACAGTAGCAAGTATTGTGAGTGTTATAAACATAACAGCCCTGTCACTAATACACAGAAAAAAAATACACAATACAAGGAATATAATTGTCTAGTTTGCAAATCATGACAGGAGTTCCCTGAGGGCTGTGTATATATAATTTTTCTGTTGTCATAATTTAACAAACTCCTTTTTATCATGTACATATTACCCATAAGAATACAATTTACAAATTGGGGGCTTCAGCAGAGAAAGTGAGCAAGCCATGCCCCTCTTCTATGGAACAAAATGTCCTCACAACCATCTCTCTCTCTCTCTCTCTCTCTCTCTCTCTGTCTTTTCTGGCTTGATGTTACACCTGATTGTTTGCCTCAGTGAAAAGTTTGACTGTTGTGTGTGTTTGGCTGCTTTTCCTCCTGCTGCCAAGGCATGAGCATATATGTGACATTCTGTCTCCTTTGTGCAGCGTGGGTGGCTCAGTAGTTACCACTGTCACTTTTATCCAAGGCTGTTCCAAGGTCCACAGGACGCCTGCTTCCTTTCTGTGGAGGATTTATATGTTCATTCCATGCGGGTTTCCTCCAGGTGCTGCGATTCCCTCCCACAGTCTAAAGATATGCAGATTAGATGAACTACTGATACTGTAGCGTCACAACCCACAGCCAGCCAGTGGTCTGTTTCTTTCTTTTAGTCCTTGCTATATTCTTTCACCAACATGCACACACTTTATGTTAGAGACTGACCGCAAACACTAATACAAAGCAGATTGGTCATTCTGGTAATGGATACATTCAACCCCCATCTACACCCTGCAAATAGGCGCCCTAGGAAATTGATTGGTATTAGCCTTGTAATAAAGTGGTCATAGGTCCATATTGCTATCCCAGCATGCATTTTTGAATGCAGGCTTCTGCAAAACCCCTAAAACTTGTGACTCACCTACAGGAAGTGAGTGTAAGTATGCTGGAAGTACAGTCTTTTCAGCCACAGTGACAATCACTGCCCCATAGACAAAAATGATCCTTGGCAGATGATTTGCGTCTTTAAAAGTGCTGCAAGTAGCATTTTTAAACATCATAAGCAATCTTTTCCTGATTGATATGTTGATATGAATACTTCAAACAAACAAATGACAATAAGGGAGACAAGAATCAAAGCCTCTTTCTAATATCAGCAAAACACAAATTAAGATGTCATTTTCAGTTGGTTCCTGTTGCAATTACCTCACCAAGAACTGAAAACTCAGTATGCCAGTCTTCTAGTTTGTTTATAATTATATTGATGTCTTAACACTAATATGCCGGTGATTTATTGATGTTTAGATGATGCACATTTGAGCAGTTGTAGCTGTAATTTGAATCTTTCTCCTGTCAGAATAACGGATAATATGACTTGGATGGTGAAAATGTTCAGTAAATGGTAGGATGAATGTTTTTCCCTTTGCTATATTGGCAAGTATTGAGTCGTAGCTAATTTCTTTCTCGGGCCGCATGTTGAGCGTTGTATGGGTATTCAAACATTACGTTCTGTGAATTATTTCTACCACAGATCAGAGAGCAGAGTTTGTGTGTATCCGTAAGAGCTTAACTGCAGATAAATGGTTTAGCTACACTATCCGGCTTTGTTACTGAGCCATTCAAAACTGTTCAGATTCTCTTCTTTGTCACAGTAAGCCTTTAAGTACCTCATGTGTGCCATTGTAGTCTAGCCTTTTATAAAAATACTATAGGTCTTAGGGTCATTTTGCTGTCTTGACCTTAATTCTTTAGATTTTATTTCATGGATTTTTTTTTTTATGTTCACTGTACTTCACGGGTTTTATAATTTCAAGATTTGGTTTTGTTACTGCTCTTAATTTGCCTCATAATATTGTGAAGCTAAATGTATGTATTTATATTTCATTTTATACCTATGCTATTTAACTTAAGATTGATTGACTGATTGAAATCAACTCAAGAGAAATCCACTCAAATGTCTGCAAAAGAAAAAAGAGAAAGGGAAAAAAAGTTACATAGAGGTTAGAACATAGAGAACATAGAACAAGAACATAGAGCTTAAGTGTAGGGAGAGAAACCCTGTAGGATTTATTATACACCTATTGCACAGTACATGGATTCAATGTCAGGCATTATATTATAGGAGAGGTATACTACAATAGAGAGACTCGATACTTTATGACTAGACTGTCAAATGCTCTGGGGCAACTGACTTGTATTTATTGTGAGCTGTAGATACTGTAATTTGAATATAAAATATACTTTAAATTTACACTGTATATAGCAGTTTTAAGTCTAATCATTGAAGTTATGCTGTGTCAGCAGTATTGGTTGCTTGAAAGTTTTGTTATGTGCCTTTGTTTGTTATATTATTTAACCACATTTGGATGCTCTCAACGTCATTGTTGGAACAGTTGTTTCTTTCAGTTTGTACTTTAAAACTGTTTCAGGTCCAATTTTCACACCCAGTCAGTAGGTTCCCAGATGCACTGAGACTTCCTTGGTTTTGTTGTGTAATAGCCTCACCCAGTCAGAAAACAGTTTTTAAGATTTGATTCCAGAAACAAATATTCACGGATTAATTCAGCCAATTCGAACAAACATCATGGTAATAATGTGTCTAGCAGATCTTATCACCAACTTGTAAAACTAAGCACTTAAGATGAAAAATTAAACATGATTCAGCATCAACAAAGCTTGTAGAATATCCATCATGTTTTTTTGGGATTTTTTTTTAATATATAATGCCAGTGAAAACCTAGGGTGGGGTCACTGCTCCAGTCAAGTGGAGGAAAGCTTCATGTTGACCTTTCACCGAAGGGGAGATCAGAATTATCAGTAAACAGAATTATCTGTTTTCTGTCTATTGACTTCTTAGTCAAGGTAGTTCATCTGTGGCCTTGACATTCCACAAGGAAGCTAAAGCTCCTTCACTCAGTCCACATTCACAACTGCTTTTCAGCACGTTTGACAGTGGTGCAGAAACAAAGAAGACAGCTAAGTGTTACACTGCTAATGGAGCGTCAGTACAACAAATATTACATTTTGAAAACTGTGCTTAATTAAAGTACGTATTGTTAAAACAAGTTGGATATTGCAGTCTGTAGGCCTGTGTGGGGCCGTTGCCAGTAATGTAGTTGTCAAAGTGAAGTGATGTTGCACTCGCAGTGTTCAATCAACCACCAGCAGTGGTGTAGATTGAACAGATTGTCGGTGGATTGGAGTGCAACAGCAGTGAGTTCACACTCTGTGAGAAATGTTTGCAATCACACCCACTTCGGAAACAGATGGGCTGCTCACTTGGCACGCAGGAGGCAGAGGGCACCAGGGATCTATGAAATAAATAGGGGTGCACAAGTACATAGCAGGATTAGCAGAAATGCAAAAACTTCACCAGCTTCGTCTGTGTGTGTGTGTGTATGTGTGTGAGACTCTCTCTCCATCTGTCTCAGGTCAAGGAATTCTGTTAGCACTTACATTTTACAGTACAGAAACAAGGTGTTTACTTTAATTATGACAATTACATACCAATTTTTGTATTCTCTGTGGATTGCAGTTCATTAAAGCCATACTTGCACATTTTCTGCAAAGTGTTGATTGGCTCTGTTCTCTTTGGACCAGCATGATTTATTTTAACCGAACAACAAGAAAATAATCATCTCAACAACAA
Source organism: Trachinotus anak (assembly GCF_046630095.1). NCBI lineage: Eukaryota > Metazoa > Chordata > Actinopteri > Carangiformes > Carangidae > Trachinotus > Trachinotus anak. The sequence continues at coordinate 3,737,710 of NW_027273852.1, read as the reverse complement.
TACTGTATGAGCATAAAAGCAATATATCATAATATGTAACCTGCTGTCCCTTGTTCAGTTATGTTGGATTTGTTTTCATTTAAAGCATAAGAAAAAAAAGCACAGGCATTTTAAGACAATACAAATACAGCTGAAGTTGCTGGGAATGTCATTACTTTTGCAAACATAATAGGTAACTGTTTTAATTACTTCATCAAAGTAATGCAACTTATTACATTCGATTACTTTTCAATACCAATAGACTCTAACAGAGTCCAACTACATTTATTTTGTAATTTCATTTTTTTTTTCTTTTGTAATCCTGTTTCATGTAGCCAAACTATTTACTCCCAAACACCAAGTTCAGATTTTGACCTGATGTTGCCTCTAGATGAAAAGTTAAAAGTTATTACAATTCATCTTGGTCTTAAAAAATTGTATTTGTCAGGGATTCACTGTCTAAATACAGTTTCAGAGACATTTTCATCCTGCTAAGAAACAGTTTTGAGGGAAACTGAATTGTAGCAAGTTTGCATTACAGAATAATGAAAAATGAAGAGATGTCAAATGCTTTCATTTGCCAAACTCCACTTCCATTACCTTGGGCTGTCTCTCTATATTACATGCTATGAATGGGATCCAGTGCTCTTATCAAATGCATAATTTCATTAACTTTGACATGTACATGAAGAGATGTTGACAGTGACTTTTCCATAGTAACACTACTGTGTCAATGACAGCAGGATATCTATAGCTGTTGAGGACATAACAACATCTGTCTTTTCTCAAATCTTATGATGTGAAGCAGACAGTCAATCATGAGAAAGATTTTTGAGCAGATGGACAGCTTGATAGGTTGTGTTTGTTACTTGTCCAGATATTAAAACTGACACTGTCTGAGAGGAACATATGCCTTTCAGCTTCTATGGTTCGCTCCTGCTCAAGCTAATATATTCATACTTAACAGATATAATGGACATAACTAATTATTTGAAGCCAGAGGTGTACTATATTGAGAGTCTAGCTCTAATAGTCATAATGGAGGTCTTAATGGAGGTCTTATGCTTGAAATAAAAATAAAAAAAAAATCACCCTCATTAGATAAAGGACTTGGAGCTGGTGTTTTAGAGTTTAATTTAGATTTTAAAGATGAGAAAAAAAAATCACAACTGAATAAATCAATCTCTAATATTCAGTGATAAATGTTGACATCATGTCTCAGGTGCAGTTAAAATCAGGTTTGATTTCTAAGAAGATTTTGGTGCCAAATACTATATCAAAAGACATCTCAGTAGATGACATGACAACTCATAAGACATGTATTTTGTGGATTAGAAGGGAGAATACTGAAAAATACCTCTCTCTCTGTTGTCTCCTGGCATTCTGGGAAATATATGAAATTATTAAGTGGCATAAAACAAGACGAGACAGATGTAGGAAAGTGGATATACCAAAAAGAGAATTACAGCACTTAATCAGAGAGTAACTCCTGAGCTGAACATCAGTGACTAATAATATAACAGTGTGTGAATACCTGCACAGTTTTCCATTATCTGGCCTTTTCTTCATTACTGTCCCTAGAATCACGTCTCATCATGTCTGCGCACTGTTGATCACTGATAATAACCTGCAACCACTGTGCTCATCAGGAGAAATTTTTCCTCCTCAGTGGATGCAGCTGCATCAGATTTTACTCTCTCTGGTCTTCATGGTAACGCACAGTGTCTGTATGTGCTATGCCAAAATATGATACATGTGCATATAAATGGCATATTTTTTAATGGATTTTTATGAATATGAAAATATAATATAACAAATGTGTTCCATGACACTGACATACCTACACACCATGACAACACTCACACAGAATGTGTTGTTTCTATATTGTGGAGAAAAACAAATACTTCGTTTTAACCTTCCAGAGCTTCCAGATGTTAAGTGTGCACCATTCCCCTAAGGGGTTTTAAAATAAAGACAAACATTAAAGTTTAATATGCTTGCAAACAGCACTAATCATTCCCTGGGGTTATTCAGGGTGCCTTTTGAGGATGTTTCACACAAGTATTAGTTTGCATTAGTTTCCCCTGGACAAAACTATTAGACCCCAGCAATTTAAACTTCCAGAAAATCTTTATTATCAAAATTTTCTTTGTAGACTATCCAAATAGCCCATTAAATAAAACCTAATCCCCCTACCCACCAATCATGATGGCAACCATGTAGTCAGAGACATTAATCATTGAATGGGTCAAATTGACCCCAAGGATAATCGGACGGTTAAAATTAGCAGCAAAGTGGTATACAACATCTAAAGGACCAAACATATTGTAGTCCTAAAACTGCAGAATTCACTGGTACACGCATTTTGTACAAGCAAATCTTTTGTTTGTCATATGCTCTTCAGAAGAGAGAAGAGACACTGTTAGAAACAGTTTAGCTTTTTATTTGTGTTGCTTTTGTTACTTAAAATGTCACACTTGTCCAATGCAATATTTATTTGTTTCATTAAATGTCATGCAATAACTTTCTTTATGAATGTACATATTTGAAATTATTTTTTGAAAGAGGACTATCTTTAATATCATTTGAAAAAGAATTACCATATAACAACTGTCTCATCTCATTGTCTCTGTTAATGCAGCATTACACAAGGTGATTGGATGGTGACACATTTCACACTGGGCTAGATCGACACTGTCTTTTCTCCATTTTTACAATATATATATAATTGGGCACAACTGTGGTTTGGGCTCAAATGTGGGTGAGAATAATGAAATAGTTCCAGTTTCTAAACCAGTCCAATAACTGCAGGAGCTGACAGTTAAGGTACAGACAATGATTTGTGCAGTAGTGATGTTACCAGCCAGAAAACAAGCCTGTGGTTACAGGTGAGATGTTGGATACAGTGTTAGCTAGCATTAAGGGAAAAGTTACCATATTAGGAAGGTGATGGAGCCTAGGAAGATGTGTGTCACACCTAAGGAGAAAACAGTGTTAAAAATAAATTTAGCATGACAGCCGGTATATGGCCTCTGTCTTTCACAGCTGCAGTGATACAAATTAACAAGTGACATTCTTTTGCTCACCTGCTGACATTGTAAGAGTTTAAATATGTAAGGAGTAATCATAAAGAAACTTACTTAATTACTTCTACTTAAACCTATTTCTGCATTCAGCATCTCAGCGTCTATTCCAGCATGGGAAAACATTAGCTTTGTGTCCTATCCATGCACAGTAACTTTGCATTGTTTTGTTCATCTTTTCTTATGCAGGTCGCAGCAAAAAAAAGGAGCTTTGCCTAAATGAGGAGTTGTACCCACTGGAGGAGACAGAGGCTTGTCCCTGTGATGAGTTTTTGTCTCAGCCCTATGGGAACTGGTCTGTTTGCATCCTCCCTGATCCTTCAGTCTCAGGGTCCCTGCAGGGCTGGATGAGCCACCGGGAGGTAAAGGAGTGTGGCAAAGGTCTGCGTTACAGAGCTGTGGCCTGCATTGACCAGCGGGGACACTTGGTCAACCCTATGCTCTGCACAGACTCAGGTAGGACTAACAGAAATATATTCCATGAATTTGTAACTTTTAACTAGCATAACATTAGCACTTTACAGTCCTACAACATCCGATTTATAGAGGAGCACAAATGTCACTGAAATGGTAATGCAGCATTTTATTAATGAATATTATTAATTATAAATAATTGTACAATAAAAGTAGGGATACATTAATTTACTTGCAAATTAATTAATTATTATCTATAAATGTATCAACTAAATTACAAAGTAATGTTTATTTAGATGCATAATATGTATTTTCAAATAGAATTTTACATATATTAAATTATGTACTCATTGATTGTTTTATGTTGTTTTTGTAAACTTCTTCTTCATTTGAATAGTCTATTGATAGTTTAACATATTTATGAATCCCCATTTTTATTGTAATTAATGAAATGCTTTTATTTGTATTTCCATGACATTTGTGGTCCTCCATAATGCTAAGCCTGCATTTCGCTTCACTTCATTCATTGAACCCAACATTGTTCATGTTAGCCAATTTCTTGTTGGAAATGGGTCATTTGATTTAGTTTTGCCCTCTCACTTGCGTAATTTTAAGCAGTTGCTAAGATCTATTCATGTTTATATATTCATTTAAATAAAAAAGTTGGTTTCAGAGAATAAATTTAATGCTAACACACCTGCCACTATTTTCCATGGATGTAGCTAGAAAGCCAGCTAGCTATGTGGGAAATTGACATATTCGCAGTTTCACAGCGATTTTATACAAAACTTGGAAACTTGAAAACTTGGAGTCAGATTAAAAGAACATATCCACTACTTGCTGTATGCTGTATGTGTAAATAATTGCCATGCCACATTTCGGGTGGTGGTTATTAGACATGTTGCTGGTTGCTGCACTATTGCCCTATTTATCTACATATTTCATTTGAGTGTGAAAAAAAGTCAGGTGAATAATTATGATTATGATATCTAAGACAGCAAACAAACAAAAGTAGAGAATAAAAAGTATTATACAGTGTGAAAACCCTTGAGCAGTTTCACTAAGCCATGTTGGCAGTGTAGGAATGAGACACTCATTAGTCAGATAATTAGCTCTCTGTGTCACGGTGTGCTCTGGTGGAGCACAGGGCAGTGGCATGTCTGTCTGACATTATTAATGTGATCCTCACTGCAGCTGCTGACCAAGTCTAAATCAGACCTCCTCCTGTCATCTCCCAATGCTCAATTTCAGGCTACATGGTGGAGGTTTGCCACGTTCCTTGCCCCCTAGACTGTAAGCTCAGTGACTGGTCAGCCTGGTCAGCCTGCAGTGCATCCTGCGGCAGCGGGTTGAAGATCAGGTCCAAGTGGCTCAGGGAGAAAGCTTTCAATGGTGGACGCCCATGCCCCAAGCTGGATCTGAAAAACCAGGTAAGGCTTGCACCAGTTGTTCTATATACAAAACATCCTTCCAATTGTGGAAGGTGACAGTTTTTACATTATGTTTATGCTTTTGTTATCAGTGTGCCATTAAAGTGGAAATGAACTCATGCAGATGTTCTTTAGGGCCAACACTTGCTCATTGGGCATTAGAGTAATGCATTTCAATTTTCATACAGAGACGCAGCAAAAGCGAGCAAACACAGTTGACCTCATCATCCATCTACATTGTTCTCAAGTCACTTCTTCACTGACTTGATTGTTTCCAGGGACACATACAATAGAATGCAGACGAGGGCAATCGATATTTCGAGTCCACTCGTGTTCACTACCATGTCGATGTAATAGGAAGGCCATTGCTAAATGTAAAGAAATTAGTTCACTAAATGCTAATAGTGTCGTCCCTGCTTTATGCTTACACAGACATACAGCATTTTCTTACCAGGAACATTAGTATGGAACATGAAGTAGTTTGCATCTTCATTTTTTACACATCTCCAGAATGCTTTTGGAATATATTTTCCCTCAGCCCTAGCTGTGTTGCAGCCCAATGCTGTCACATAAATACACAAAGGGCTTGTTGCATTCTGCTTGCATTTCAATGACCCATCAGCCAGTGGGACTCCTGGTTGACCTGTTCATTTTCTGCAGTCAGACCACATCATTTGCCTTGCAAGACATGTCCTTTCCTTGGCATAAAGACAGGGCAGTGTTAAGTAACAAAAAGAAGAGGGGTAGCAAGGGAGAAGTGAGCAGATGGGAGCTTTTGATATTCCATAGTCCGGTTGGATCTGTAGGTCTGAATATTTTGTGACAGCGTATCTCTCATGGGGTCATCATTTAAAGAGGGGACGTCTTCTATGGATGTTACCTGTATGCTTGAGTGGGCGTGAAACTCTTTAGTTTGTAGAGGTCAGTATGGAGATGAGGCACAGTTGTGTGAAAAATATTCCAGTGTGCTCTTGTGGAGATCTGTGTACAGATGGTTAAGTGCCCACTAACAAGGTCTATATGGCCCCAGTTGTATTGCCCTGTAATAACCCTCACCACTGAAACAGGAGCTCGCTGTAGCCAGTGCCCTTGTGGATTTATTCTGAGGGTGGACAAGGGCTCAGCGTTAACATTAACAAATTGGCCATTTAAAGTCAAGTACATCTGTCCAAGGTGTGGGTGGAAAGATACGATAACCTCTACTCTAATTCAACAGGCATAGAGGCGCAAGGTTACTTCTCTCTGCTGTTATGTTAAACTAATCAAATCCGGGATGGTCACACAACTGACTTCTCCACATGATCCCAAAAAACCCAGCTTTTTCCTTAAGGTGGTGTACTTCACTGTTCAGCTTTCTGATTTACATTTGGTCCTTGGTACTTCATTAAGTCTCTGTTAGGATGCAGCATGACAGTGAATATCCTCAATCTTAATGGCTAGCCCTCCTCTCTAACAAACACTTGTTCTGTTATCACCCAATGTGAACCACTCTCTGGCCAAAGTCTGGCGTCGCACACGCCAGCAGATGTTTCCCCTCGAGCGTCAGCCGGAAGTGGCTGGCTTGACAGAGATGAAATTTACACTGCTCCACAACTCATCCTCTCGTCTCATGGTTGAGTGAGCAAGAAAAATAGGGAGAGAGATAGATAGGCAGGGAGAGAGAGGAAGAGAAAGTGCCACCGTGAAAATAATGAGCAAGAATGGCCACATTGTTGAACAGACTATGTAGGAGTTTGGCTGTGAAGTAAACTGTATGTGTGCCGTTAATGAGGTAGTCTGTAAGATTTTCTGGATTGGTAAAATGTGGTCAAGAATTAGTTAATCAAGATGAATAATACATGCATCACCCTACTGAAAACCTGTTGTTGTGGATCTGTTGCCCACTCTTGTGTCCAAGTGGGAAAATAGTAATTAAAGAACTAACTAGATGCATTTTCAGGGAGCCCCAAAGCGATATTGTTCAGCCATCCAACATATTTGGCACATCAGGTCTGTCACGTTTGGGATTTCTTTCGCACATGTTGAAGACGTATGCATGTGGCTGCAATAAGAGTGATGGTGGTTTTTTTTTTCCCTCTTTTTTCCCAGTTGATCGAAGTTTTTACAAAACTTAAAATGCAAGAGACAAAGTGAAGGCACTGGATTAAGCTGTGGGTTGGGTCTGCCAGTTCACACAGCTCTGCTCTGCTCTTCATTAGATTTGAGAAAGTTACACTCCAGCAACCCCACCCAAACTTATTGGCTAGTCCTGCTTTCACCACTGAAATGTTAAAAGTGAAACATTCTGTTTGAAAATGCAAACAATAAAACATTATAACGTCTGTCTTGTTTGGCCAAGTACATATTTATAGTGACATATTTACAATATTTCACTCCAGATCCTTTGAATCACACTTCCCTTGGGATTGAGCATATGTTCATTTTTATGTTCGGTTTCGTCTGACACATTTGCCAGTATGACTTTCTGGTTTTTCTTAGACTTTTAACTGGAATTATCACTGATTTTTGCAATTGGTATTTAAAGAAAAACAAAAACACCAACAAATACTCAGATGCTAATAAAATGGTAGATCTTCACTCCAACACTGTATTTTACAGTACAGCCCATGTCTGAAAAGAAGATACCCTGAGAGACTGCCACAGAGAGCTCACAGATGTCAAAGCAGAGCTCTCAGAGAAACACACAAATTGGATCTATAATTACTGGAGACATTTGAGTTTTGTCATAACTCCCTCAAGTGTTTGCTGTCAAATGCTGAGATATCAAGTGGTATAGATGCTATTTCCACTGTGCCAGTCAGATGGTTATTTCTCATTGTATTAATGCCAAGGGCCTCCACACCATCCACTCTGGCACTGTCCTGTTAAGAAACATCCTTCCTGTCCACCTCCAGCACTCCTCTGCTGTACGTTGTGTGTGTGGTGGGAGGTTTGTGTGTGTGCAAGACATCAGCAGAGTTACGAGACAGGTGACCTTGTTTGTGTGGACACTGAGGAAATGCTTTCCATACTGTTTTATTTATAGATATATAAATATATATATATATATATATATATATATATATATATGTGTGTGTGTGTGTGTGTGTGTGTGTGTGTGTGTGTGTGTGTGTGTGTGTGTATAGTGATCCCTCAAAAACAAGGTGCTACATGTCAAATCCTGATATAAAACATGACAAATTAAAAAGCATACGATTCACCAGTTATCAGCTGTACGAAGACATGCACTGAATTTTTCTGATTAGCTTGTAAGACTGTGGCAGATGAATCATTTTCACATACCATCCTGTTCATTTAGATAATTGGGTTGTGTGGAGCAGTTCACCAATTATAGGCTCTATATATTTCGGTTGAAAGAAAATCACCTGTTCGGGTGACTAAGATCTTCATCCCATCCTGTATATGTAGTACAGCAAAGTCACTATGTTTCCCATTTGTACTTCAGGCATGTCTGCCCGCTTGTTGCAAGCACAGGTCAGAGGGGAAATGAAACAAGGTTTGTTGAATAAGGTGTCGTGCCTTGACACTTTCTGTTCAACCGCTGGCTGCTGTGTTGCGAATGCCACATAAAAACACAGGATATATGTAGGTTTGAGAATAAAGGCTCTCTTAATTAACACTGTGGCCTTGATGCAGCCTCTGTCATAAATGTATTTCTGTTAAGTAGTTTAGACCATTTTTTTTCTTTTAAACAAGTTGCAGCCATACTAAAGATGAGAGGAACATAATTATTAGATAATTACCAGTACTTGATAATTAAGCCCCTTTCTGCTACACACTACATGTATCACATGGGATATTAATCAAGTGTTCAAATCACTTTTGAGCATTGATGTATGTCATGAGTAAATGGTCAAGCTTGAAGATACAGTTGTGTATCCTCATGTCCACCTGTCACAGTTGAACACAGATGTTATTTAATGACAAAATTAGAAATGGTCACTTCTAGGGATGTCAGCACATAAAATATAAGCCTGAGGTGTTATTGTGGTCCACTCATTTTTTTTTAAGCGTACCAGCAGATAGATGATAGCATTTAATCAGCAAGCTTGTATGCCAACAGTCCCGCTTGTGCCACTCCACGACAGATTTATGGAGGAAATAATCATGTCCGCTCTCCATATTCCACTGCTCCTGACAGCATTCTGCAACTCGGGGTAATGACTGATCCAATTGAAGTGGTTGCCCACAAGTACTAACTTAAAGGCAGAAGGCTGAACATCATTGTAAATCTTACAAATGTATGTTTTTTCACCATAGGTGTATCACCGAAATTAAGCATTTGGTGCTTTCTTTGTGTTTGTCATGTCATGATTGGATGTCTTGGCTCAATTCCACTAGGTGTTTTTTGTGCCTGGCAAATGTCAGTAAACTGTGATGATGGTGCTGGCTGTTTCTCTGTGGAAACTTTGAGCTTTGCTGCGGTTCCTGTTTAGAAAAGCGGGGTAGAAAACAGTAGATACAGTTCATTACAGCCACTCATTTGTTGAGAGTTTTTATTGCTTCCCCACAGATCTGCCCGTGGCTTATTTATTGGTTTTGGCTATTGGTTACAACACTAAATTTTCAACTACTTATGCCAGCACTTGGTTGGTTTCAAGCTGTTTGAAGCTGAGGTTCCCTCTAATGTTCTTGGCATTATTCTGGTGAGTTTCCTCTTGGCTTGATTTGGTAAACTAAGCGTACAAGTGGAGGGTAATAAATGTTGTAATCTCTGTCTTTAAATCCTTTGACATATTCTTTGTTTATTGGCTATATGTGAAACACAACCTGGTTTTGAGGTCACAGCATTCATATTCAGAATGAACTTCATATTCACATAATTAATTCAAAAGCATTGAGTTGTGTGACAGCATGCCTTGCTGTTCATACGTCCTAAATTAGGCCCAAACAGCTCAACTTGTGTCTAACGTCTCTGGATTAGCAGCTAGACAAGGATCACACGCAATGAAATTATGGTCATCTGCTGTTTATCAGTGCTGCCTTTGATGCATAGGCATATTGTTTTCAGGTTGTCCGTTCACCCCATTTTTGTGGACACAATATCTCAGTAAGGCTTCAGTGGTACCTCTTCAAATTTGACACAAACATTCACTTGGATGAAGTTATTAGATTTTGGTGGTCAAAGGTCAAGGTTGTGGTGACCTTACAAAACAAGGTTTTGGCTTTGTGAACGCAATATCTCAGTAACGCCTTGAAGAAACTTCTTCAAATTTGGCAAAAAAATTCACCTGGACTCAAGGACAATCTGATTAGGTTGGGGTGACCAAAAGTCAAAGGTCACAGTGACCTCACAAAACATGATTCGGGTCTTGTGAATGCAATATCTCAAACTCCTCAAGGGAGTCCCTTCAAACTTGACACAAATATCCTCTTGGACTCAAGGAGGAACTCATTAGACTTTGGTGGTCAAAGGTCCAGGTCATGGCGAACTCTTAAAACATGGTTTTGGCCTTTTGAACATAATATCTCCGTAATGCCTTGAGGGAATTTCTTCTTATTTGGTACACACTTTCACTTGGACTCAAGGACAAACTGATTAGACTTTGGTGGTCAAAGGTCAAGGTCAGTGTGACATCATAATACACATTCAGCCTTTTCTTTACTTAAGACTTCACAAATTGGGATTCAGTCTTGCTCAAGGACACCATGACATTCTTAAAATCTCTGTGACCTGTATTGACAACATGGGAAGATATACCTTGCACAAGAATAGCCAGTGTTGAGACTTAGGCAGAAACCCTGAAATCCATTGCACAGCTCTGTGGCAGCATTAGTTATCTCCCGTGTTGTGGTCTGCTGGGGTCTGAAAATACATACTGAATGTGAAATACCTGAAAATTCTAAAAGAAAAAAAATATGATTTAGAAATTGGATAATAAAATTAGAATTTAAATGTTTCATCCCACTGCACCCAGGTGCTAAACTCATCTCTCTCCTTCATTAGAAGGAAAGACTTTTGGATGAAGCCAACAGCTGATGAAACTACCTAAGGCCAATGAGGTGTAATTAAGAGGTGTAGAGCAATGCCTCCCTCCCACAGGCCCAGCCCAAAAAGCGAGGTGTTTCCCTGCATTATAAAACATGCATATTGTTAAGACAGTCTGAAGTACTGCCAACCAGAAAGGCAATATTTTTCGAATCTCTCAAAAGCTTTCAGCCACGCAGATGGTAAATAGCACTGACTTCAGAAACAAAGGTTAATCGTAGCTTCAATCTAGTAATTAGAAAAGTAAATTCTGTGGAGTGGCTGAATTACATACATGCTTATTATTATTTGATAACTGGAATGAATATTGCTGTGAAATCATAACCCAATAACCTGAAATACAGCCAACAAGCTCTTGTTTGCGCTCAACATTAATTCAACAAAGGATTGATTTTTTTATATATTTTTATGTTTTTTTGACTGCATATTTATCACATTGAGGAGTGCTGTATTTTATGTAATATTTAATATCATATAACATATAATATATATTAATTCTCCTCCAGATAGAGAATTATTATTTCCAGCTCTCAAACTGTTGAACAACAGATGAATTGTTGTGCTAGCCACAGTAAAATACAGATACGATTATAACAATGATGGTGGTGTTGTGACTGTAAACTTTGGCTTTACCAGAGTTTTCTGTGCTCACCAATGTTTTTTCCCTCCAAGTAATAATTGATCATATGCAATACTCATTTGAACTGTGACATGGAGGTATTGACTCACTATGATAGGTACGGTCATTCTAATTATGTGTGTGAAAAAGACCTTTGACCATAGCTACTATTATCGAAAGCTGGTTCAGGGTTAAGTGCTTGTGAAAATTTTCTGCTAATGCATCCCTGTCTTATTGAGCTGTGTGCTGGTAATAGATTACAAAGTAAATGAGAAAAGATTCATTTAGAGCTAGAAATAGAACTTGATGGCCAAATAATTATGTGTAATTATGGAAAGTCATGCCACTGCCCCGCAGGAGAGCCAACGCAGTGGTGTATCCAAGGAGGACGTTAGACATAAATCTTTTAATGCTTTTTTTGTTGTTGATGTCATTGACATCTAATCGGAAGACAGTGAGAGTGAGAGAGAGAGAGAGAGAGAGAGAGAGAGAGAGATGTGTGTTTGTTTGATACTGACAACTTGGAAAAATTACAGCTGAACTTGCAGATTCATTTTAATGCACATTTTAATACAGATCTACAATCACTCTATGCTGTAGCTAGATAGCAGGCTAAATGTGACTGGATGATTTATAGATGTGTGGCATGAACAAGCTCTTATTACAGGTACATGAAGCTGTACAGGCTACCGAGTTTAGATACTTCAACTTACATCTCATCTAAATCTTTTGCAGTGGCTTGGATTTCAGTTTTCATGAAGAAGAAAGGTTTCATTTTGCATCGGTATTGTTTGCCTTTCCTAAAAAGCACAAATAGATGTCTTTCTGAAAAGCATTAGAGAGGCTGTCATCCTAATAGCTACATTATATATTGGCACATTTTCAACTTATCATCTCATGAGTGTGTCAGAAAGGTCACCATCACATGGGGATAGACCTCACTCTCAGATGAGCCATTGTTTTCCAGCTCATCCGTGGGCACGCTGACAGTAATAACACGGTCTATTTGAAGTTGTAGTTACACAATGACAGTTAGAGAGATTTATAGGAGAGAGTGCTCCTCTTTAAGGCTTCCTGGCCCATTTTCCCCCTGTTTACAATAAATTGCCATCCCTGCAGGAGGGCCTGTTGGCACCATGTCCTGTTAGAAATGTGGTTGTCCGCCTGGGGGGGTGTGCATTGTGCAGGAATATGCAGTATGCGTTTATGTGTGTGTATGAGGTTCTCATTACACCTCATCATGTTTTGGGATGAAAGCATTATCTCACAGAGCAAATGAGAAAGATAACAATAATGCAATTCACTTTCCATGCAATGCAAAAGGCAATTTCAACTCACAAACATTATTTATCTAGAAACCAGAGACCAGAGAAGTCTTTAATCGCACTCAGATGTGCAGTCATTTAAAAAAAAAAAAAAAGAATGACTGAAGATGAAAAAGTCATTGTTTAGCCATCAATGAGAATTTACAGAGTATACTGGATCAATGTTCTTGCGATGACCATGCAGAAAGCATGCAGTGTTTGGCTCAAACAAGCAGTCTGTTCGTTCGGTAAATGTTCAGTTAAGATCCCTGTGTTCGTGCTGGCTTAGTTCAGGGGATTTTTATTTGAATGTTCCTTTTTACCGAGAAGAAGCAGAGCCTGAAAAGTAATATAACACTTACAACAGTTACAACTTTGTTTAGATATAGAGCACACAGCATCTCTGAGCATAGCGCTCATTCACGCCGACTTCCCTCTCACCATCTCTAGACAAATTAATTTCTGGGAGTTGCCTTCAGCTGCGGGTCTGGGCATTGCACAGCTGTTGCAACCAACTGCAGCACTTTAAAAATCTCTCAACACTATGAATCATTCAGTTTGGCAAAATATCCAGGACCGCTAGATCCACTATAACTGATGAAGTACTTTATCATCCTTTACCCTCATTAATGAAGCTCAGAACAGAATGCAGTATTCTTAAAAAAATAATTAAAGAAAAACTACATTTCTGTCACTGCAGGGAAAATCTAAACTAATGATCATATCATTGTTCTTCTCTCCCCTGCCCAACTTCTGGCTTGTCATGCACTGCTAATATGGACATCCACGCAGGCTCAGGTCAGTGCTGTTCATTCTGTACATATACTCTGCTTTAGCTAATGAAGAGAAATTGCATGCCAGATCTGTCCTAATCACACTCCTGTGACTCCTTTGGTCTTTTGGTCAAGAGAAAGAACAATAGTTGGATTAGAGAGAGCGCCACATGGATGGAAATAATTTCTGTGAAGTGCATTTGGATAATTTTCCGTCTGCTTTTTAACTGCAGGGACTCAGACTGACATTTTCTAGAGTACTAGCTAGGATGTCATTATGTTGTGAATAGTCAGTAAAGCTTTTGAGAGTGTGCTCAAAGAAATTGAGCCGGGTAATATCATTCTTGTATTGCTTATCAAAAAGATTTCAGAAGGGTCTATAAGAACACAAAGGAGCAGAGGATAGAGACTGCCCGCATCACATTCAACCAGTGAGACGATCTGGTCTGTAGCAGCTGTTTCTGACTGATGACCTATTCCTTCATTCCTTTTTCCTCTGCGATGAGCACTACCAAAAGTTTGTGACCTCAGGTGTACTCAGGAGCAAATCCTGTATTTTTTCTGCTCCATCTTTGTTTTGCAATGCACCAGCTTTAACCTGCCGAGAAATGATTTAATAACTCTGAGAATTTATGTGTTATGGTACCGTAGCACATTTGGTCGATGATTTCTCACTGAACTAATGGTGTTAAGTACTCAATAAATAGTGTATATATTGTGGAAAGTGACTCGAAAGTCATTCGTCTGGTGATAAAAATTAGCTGTTAAGTCGGGGCTGGGTTTCTACAGTAGCACTGGAGAAAGCGGGAAACAGAGCATTTGCCAGTTTACCCAGCAGGGGCATCTGCAGGGACAGATGGGAGATGATGAGGGTGTGTAATAGGCATCTGTGTGGCCCGTAGGGGAGGGAACACTTCTCCCTCTCTCTCTAGTCTGCACACACACACACTTTCAAACACACACACTTACAGACACCTATTACAGCTTGTCATAGCCTTTCCCACAAATTGTCCTCTAGAGTATACCTTTTACTCCGGCAGACTGTTACATGGATTGAGAGTAAACATGTGTTTACAGGAACATTGCACTGGCTGCTCCCTTGGTTCTACAGACATGCCAGAGTCACTGGTTGAGTGGGGAGAGGTGAATCGGCTCAATATCCAGCGAATTACATTCTCAGCTGAGGAGCCTTTTGCCATGGTCATTGTTTTACACACCCCATGCTGTTCTCTCCATATCATGCAGAGGTTTTTATTTCAGTCTGAACAGAACACCTCTTTGTTTGTTCTCTGCTGCAGTAGCATGTTAAGTGGCCATCAGTTAGTTTCCAGCCACACTGTGGTGAAAAGTGCTTCTTTTGTTTCGGTGTTGAAGATATTTTAACTCCTGTTAACAATCTATTCCACTACTTTCAGTTACTTGTTAGCCTGTCACACTGTGGATGTAGAAGATATAAGGGACATCATCCAGATATTAATCTCCAGCATCTCTGGCAACATTAAATTTTTCGTCTTTCAATTGGAAGTATTAGGCTACACATAGACCTCAGAACCTACCAAAGAAGCATTATGTATGTCCATAAACCAGCACAAGTCCTTACTGTCAATGTAATGAGACAAAAATACAAGCAAGAGTCTTGTCATGTAAAACTGCATTTAAGAATTCAGTTTTCTTCTTGTTAGATTAGCCAAATGAAAATCCATGAGGAGTAGAGGGTTTTACCTCCTTGTTAGTGTAATATGAAAGTAGAAAGTGTCCCTAATATGATCTACATTTTCTACACATGTATACATCAACTATTCTTATGTGTACATGTATTACGAGTGTGTGTGTGTGTGTGTGTGTATGTTTGGTTAGATTACATACTCCACTGCTTTCTTCCTACAATCCCTCATGTGTGTCCCTTTTCCCTCTGTGTATGTGTGTGTCTGTTCATGTGTGTGTCTGTACATGCACGTGTACAGGTGTACGAAGCTGTGCCGTGCCACAGTGAATGCGGCCAGTTCCACTGGAGGACGGAGCCCTGGTCCATTTGCACCATCAACACCGTGGATGACCTGCCAGCCTGCGGGGAGGGAGTCCAAAGCCGCAAGATCAGGTCAGTGAGCCGGGTTTGGCTTGGCAGACCGTTGGTCTGGCACAGCAACACACACTGGGAGAGGTAGACTGGCGACAGTCCTGTAGCTGGCACTCACACTGCTCCTAACATTTGCAATGACAGGTGAAAACAAACTACAGTATCCTGATGAGTGGCGTTAGAATTGTTTTTGCTTTTTAGTGGTTTAGAAAGAGTGTGAAGTGTTTTGCAGGCAGCAGGTACAGGTGCTGGTATTTGATTGCACACATTAGAAATAGGATATGCCAAGTTGGGAAACTGTGTCACTGTATCAACTGAATGGGTCTTGTGTCGTACACTGTATATGCCTAACTTTAAGTATGAGTCACAACCACACATCAAAAATTGTCATCCTCCTGTTTTGTTGAAAATGTAATTTGAACCCATTTAAATGAATAACCAATTCTGTCCTTTTTCTTGTGAAAACAGTGAAGTAAATGCAGAAAACTCTCTGAGAAAAGATAAAGTGTAATCTGTTTTGACTCCAAAACTCAGAAATAGGTTTTTAGACTCCAAGAAGGACTCAGTTAGCAGTGCCCAAGAGACTAGTTATACAGCTGCATCTGCTGTTGTGCTAGGTGTGTGAAGAACGGAGCGAGTGGGGAAGCCAGCAGTGTGGACGACAGTCTGTGTGATCAGGAGGAAATGCCACCCAGAGCTCAGGTCTGCTTTCTGGCCTGTCCCAACGACTGTGTTGTAGCGCCCTGGGGACCTTGGAGCAACTGCTCCCTGGTAAGAAACAATAACTGAGCGACTGTGTTCTTGGTTAGTTGACAGATTGTGAGTAGCAAGCTGGTTAATGTGTTGATGTTATTGAAAGCATGTCCATAATCCATAGCAATTAACTGTATAAAAAGAAGGTAGAAGCACAAATGGCCAGATATGGCATCAGCAATGACATATATTGATCAGAGGTTTTCCTTCTCTCAACAATTAGTTCTGTAGGCAAAAATATACATGTGTATGTGTATTTGGAATTACAAATACTCATACTGCATAACTCATACACAGTTTTCCTCTTTTATTTAATACTTATCTATAACTGAGAAAGAGCCTTTTTTACATTTTGACATGTAGCAACACAATAATTAATTAAAATGTATTTACAATGCATTTTTATAACACTTTTAAATAATAATAATAATGAAAATAATATATCAAACAATTTTTTCATTAGATTTCAGTTTGAAATCTGTTTTGCTTTTTGACTTTTCTTGGACTGTGATAGATTTATAAATGAAAATGACTGCAGCACTGTTAAAGTAATCAACAGTAATCCCTCAGTATAGAGCTATTTTGATGGATTCAGACAAGCACAGTGTTTCTTCAGGCTTCCTCTGTATACAAGATACACATCAGGGAGGTGTTGGTCATAGTTAGTGAATGTGCATCCACCCACCTGTTTTATAGAATTGTGTGATTTGAAATCACATTTTCCACTGCAGTGATGTGTATTCCAAATGCAATTGAGTTTATGAATGTACCTTCGTTCCCCAGTGAAGGTTAGCCCTCAGGCTACAACCATGTAGAATATGTTCCCCAGTGATTATAGCCACAGGCTACTGGTCACATGGCCATGCTGGCGTGGTATAGGCTTCCTGTCAAACACAATAGTTCAATGAACTGGAACATTGCAGTCAGAGAAAGAACAGTTGGGGGGGGGAGAGAGAGAGAGAGATTACTTAATTAGTCTGAGTTCTCTCCACAGACATTTTGTTTCATTCAGTCATTCAACACGCAGACTTCGGCACCACTCTCAACATCAGGAGAAATCAGCCATTTAATGCATTTGGTGATATAACGGTGTTTAAACCGGAACAGCCATATAAAATGGTTATAGATTTGTTTCTACAGTTACACACCTTTTCATATTCAAGAACATGTCTATTCATAATCTGCTTCCTGCAGCACATCTGGGGGCAGACTTTGAAATGGTTATGATGAGAATCAACAGGCCACAGCCTCTGTCGTGGGACAGAGGTGGGCAAAGGAAGGGAAGGAAGTGTTTTTTTCTGTCTTTATAAAAGAAGGAAATGGGCCACAAGTCAAGCAAGCACACTGGTGGGTCCAGTGTTCTTGCTTCTCGAGAGCTCCTCAACTTTATTATTGCTCAGATTTTGGGTTTAGTGTTGCTCACTACATTTTGTTCATCCTGCACATGTGTTACAACTTGTTTTAATGTGACTTGTCTGCTGTTTTTATGCCAGTCAGTGTCTGAGCACTTACTGGAACTTAGTAACTCTCCTTCCAAATTACAAATGAGCAGATTTATGTGTTGATTTTGTGAACTTGGTGGGTCTTATTGGTCTAGTTATCAGTTAAGATGCTGTGAAAATCTTTCTGATTGCGGGACCTTGTGTTGTATGTAGCATACAAAATGCATGTGTGTGACTGTGAGACAGTTGTGAAAGCCTAAAAAACGCAGTGATTGCAGCTGATTCATGAGGCTCACACAGAGGTCCCTCATTAGGAGGTGACAGTGACTGAGGTACACGCCCAGATGTACCAGAAGCAGAGGGGCAAATGCAGCTCAGTACAAACACCTTCATCTTTTTTCCTGTGAGGCTGAGCTGACAGTTCCTCCACATTCACACATTCCTTGCTCTTTTAGTCACAGTTTCTTTTCTCCTGTAGTGTAACTTGAGCACTTTGCGAATTTTCATCATGCCACCTCTGTCCCTTGTTAGACATTTGGTAAATGTTACAGTTCTAATAATTGCTGTCCTAATTATCACTTTCGTCTCCATCTGCCTTTGGCTGCGCCTATAATAGACAGTAGTACAATAAATTCACGTTTCTCTCCAGGATTATTCAGACTTAAATTACACCATTTGTAGCACAAAGTCAGCAGCACTTACTGAATATGTGTCAAATAATGTTGAATCCCATTCAAACAAGTGTCCTAGTTCTTTCCAATGCCTCAGAGAAGATGTTTATAGAGGTTTGTATCAGTAAATTTGCATTACCTTGTGGAGCTCAACCTGTTAATACCAAAGCATTAATACATTGCTCTTAGAAAAAGAGAATCACACATAAAACCATTGTGGTTTGACATCAAAACTGTTCCCCGGAGCTGAAATACTGTCATAGTTATGAAGTGCTACTCATGATTACTACTTATTTTCTCATAACTGTGAGATATTATCACATCATTATGAGGTTATATATTATAGTTAGGAGATAATTTTCAAGTGTCAGAAATGGGTTTCTATAAGTGGAAAACAATATTAACAAACATTGAATTATGTTAAAAGCAAAGCTAATTTTGGACAGTTACTTAGTTTATCATTTCAAACCCGCCATGGCACAGAGACAGAAGGCCAGTTCAGACTGGAGTGAACAGCACATACGTTGTCGACCTCTTACACCAGGTTTGAAACTGAAGACCAGAGATTAATTTAAAAACATATTGAGGGTTAGGATGGTGAGGTTTGGTTGGCATAATGACGTAAATGTAAATTCTTTACATTTAGTATTCAAATAGCAGTATATAGTACATATGACTTCCTATACAACTTTTGGATGACTTATAAGAGTCAGTGGTTCTTTACTGACAGAAAAGGCTCAAACTGTGGGTAAACAGGGTGAAAATGTTTTCTCAGAGTCGAACCTCACTCAGCTGCAGCTGTGGCTCTCTGTGATTTCAAGAGCTGAATCTACAAATTGCAACTGATTTATTTCTAACATTCACGTTTTGATATCATTTAATCGTATTAAGAGATAACATTAATTTTACATGGTGTCTTTCCACATTTTTCTCTCTTTGCTACCTCAAAAAGATTCCCTTCCAATAAGATAAAAATCACCCCATAGATTTAAAAATATCTCATCTGAGCAACAACTACTCTTTTAAGGTATTTTTAGCATACCCACAGTTTTTCAGTGGCATTTTAAAAAATCCTGTCTTTTTCTCTGTTTTTTTTTTCCTGAAGGTAATATACCAGATATTTCCTCACACATGTAAAAGCCAATGCCCTTGAAATTAATAATTTAAATAAAATCACAAAATGTAATTCAATCAGGGTTAAAGAGGGTGATAAAAGCCTTATAGTTTAAGGTCACAGAGCTTTCATGTCACAGAAATATATATTTTTTTAAAGAACAAGGAAAGGACTGTGGAGGAGTTGCAGCACAGTGTTAGTTCCTCACAAACATGATATAAATTAGACTTTGCTCAAGGAAGACACAGTGTGTTGGAAGTCAGGTTACCACGTGGTTTGATAGAGCCCAAGTAAAGAGAAAGATCTCCCCTCAAAATGACTCATTTGATTTTTTTTTCCTTTTATTGAATGTGTTTGTCAAGGACCAAAAAATGGATATCAGCTACTGCACTTTTCAACTGCTTAAATTTACTCATTTTTTTCTACATTAATATTATTCATAGTGAAATACACTGACCCATTCCTCAATTTCTCCCAGATTTCAAAATCCAGTTGTAAACACAAAACACATGATCAGGGATATTTTTGAAAGTGATGACTTTCTCATCAGTTCCTCTGATGAGAATGTCCTCTACTTCACAAAGCAGTCATTTATTTGCAGTTTGTCCATGAGAAATCATACAGAAAGCATGCATTCACTCTCCTCGTACAGGAAAAGAGAATTAATTACACAAAAAGGGAAAAGATGTGCCATGGAAAATGTCGGTTTTTGTTCTGATGGTCGATGAATCTAATCTAACGTAGATCAGTGCTCTGGTTTGTTGTTTTGGGTTTGAGAGCAAAATCCTCAATTGCATTTTCAATGAGCAATAAATAATAAATTTGTCATATTAAAATATTATAATACAGAATGTCTGTTTTAGTTATCAATTCAGTCTTTTAGGATTTTAATCAGACATAAACAAAACTAATAAAACTGGTAAAACTAAGTTTGTTGTTGCCAAAGGTTAGAGCACATGCACATATTAATGCAGGATTTCATGACTCTTACTTTAGGCTGCTGCTATGAAAACAAGTCAATTTAATCATAATATCTTAGTGGGTAGGTCATAAATGTAAATGCAGGAAGCAGCTTTCAGTTCCTTTGATTTGCTGACAGAGTTGGTGTCATCCCATCTCTCTTTATTCTTAAACTAAACCTACACTTTTCTGCGCCGTCATTGTTGTACAGCAATGTGACCGAGGGACAGCAAGAAACAGGAGTAGACACATCCTCCGCCTCCCAGCCTCAGAAGACTCTGCCTGTCCAGAGCTGGTCCAGTCAGAGCCCTGCATCCTCAATAGCACCTGCTTCACATACCAGTACCAAGTCTCAGGTAGGAACATCTGCAGAGCCAGGCTGAGCTGCAATTGGATGACAGACTCTTGTTTACATCCAGAGGGAATGTATTGAATGAAATTAATGTGGGGCAAGAACTGTGTGGTTTGACCAAGTTGCCTTAACCCGGTATAGCATGAATTTTTATTTTGGTTTTTTGCCTCCGGGCAGCAATGTGCTGTGAGGGTACTGAAGCTCCAAGGTTTTTTATGGTACATGTTATCAGTGGAATAAGCAATATATATTTTGTCTATTTGTGTGTGTGTGTGAGGAGGAGTCAGCCTGTGTGGGTACACATACACACACACACACACACACACACATGCACACACACACACACACACACACACACACACAAACGCACACAGGTTACTCTGCTGACTGACCCCTGACCTCCTAAATGTCTCTCAAACCTGATTCGGGAAGTTCACTCTTCCTGACTGTCTCCAAATTCACTGTCCTCACTGTCAGAGGGAACGACCCTAACTGCTGCACCATGTTCCTTTCACTCATAAAATGCTCTTCTATTCGTCTGTTTCCTGTAAGTATCACGGGGCGGTGTGAGGTCCAGAAAGGTAGTTTGTTACATGAGGGCAACACCATGCCATCGAGCAGCAAGGTTCAGAAAATTCCCCTAATAAAAATGTTGGCTTAGCTGGTTGGGTGCAGTAGGGGTTAGTTAACATGTAGTGAACGTGTACAATGTTGCTGGATAGAACAGACAGTGATTCTGCAAACAATGGCATACAACCCAATGAACAGATACATGTATATGCACGTTTGTGTTTCTTCTGTGTGTGTGTGTGTGTGTGTGTGTGTGTGTGTAAACTACAGACTGGAGTACGTGCCAGCTGAGTGAAAATGCCATCTGTGGTCAGGGGTCACGGCTGCGTCTCCTGGACTGTATTCGCAGCGATGGAAAGATAGTGGACCTGCAGAAGTGTGAGCAGGTAATCACTGTACGGAAACATTCATAATTTGAATTGCACAATTGTAGTCTGAGAAAAATCACATTTTCACAGTTATACAGTTATGGTGTAAATACTTTTATTAATTTTTTTTGAATATTAACATTTAATAATGTCAGGCTGAGATTAATCCACACATGTGGTAGTGCAAAAAACACAGTGCAAAGGCTGTTACTGTGGTTGACCTTTTGAAGCAAATAACACAGCAGTTTCTGTTGAAAACCAATAATGGACAGCAGTTACAGTTTATTCTTTTCATACACTGTACATTTAAAAATCTCTACCAAGCCAGATGGAACAAGTGAACGAGAAGTGATTTGCACCAAACTACAGAGAGATCCCTTACAAGAACAATGGAATATTGTGCTTCAAAATTAAATTGTTTGGAGAGCACTTTGAAGTATGAAGTATTGATTCATACCACAGGACTCCAATTCCTATTCAGTTCCCATTGGCTCATACATTATTGAAAGCCAAGTTGTCCAATTTAAGTGAAAATGTTGGATGCAATCTCCTCACACTTTCATGTTTCACCGAGCAGTTTGCCATCGAGCCAAACACAAATTTGCCCAATTTTTAACCAAAACACAGTTTTATTTCCTAGACATGATCATGTATGGATAAATAGTGCTCTTGAAGATGCTGCCAGTTAAATTCAGTAACAGTAGCGGCTGTAACATTTCTCGCTGCTGTGTTGCAAACTGGACATCAATCTTGTTCTACAACCTGCACTTAATATCTGGTATGTCCACAATCATGTTACGGTGAGATAAGGGAGCTTTATTGTGATAAATGTGATGCTGTCGCCTCTGTGTTTAGTAAAATGTCACAAATGCCACAATTAAAAAAAAAAAAAATAATAAAAAATCAATAACAGTTCAATAACATTTACAAGCAAGGTTAATGGTACAATTGCTCCACTGTCCTGAGATGAACTGCAGTCTGTTTAAAATATGGAAACGTGGGCACTTCCTCTTTTCCTGTTAGAGGAAATAATTAGCCGGCCCTGCTCACTGCACTGCTCTTGTTCTCTGCAGTTCGGTCTGATCAACAAGTGGAGGCTGTCGGAGAGCTGCGTTGTTGACTGTCCTGTCAGCTGTATTCTCTCTGATTGGTCACCGTGGGCGAAATGTTCGCACACCTGCGGTAATCAAGGTAAACCCTCGGAGTAAACAAACTTAACTGCAACCAAAGGGAACACCAACCTGATGAACAGACACACACGGTCGGCCGCATGTGCAGCACCTCATTATTCCGTCTGCTCAGGCTTTCACCGGGATGTTGAATTGTGCATGAATACATTTAAATGCATTAAAATATTTACGAGGATGTGTAATCCAAAGCCTTATTATACAGGGAGGCTGTGTGCTGAGTTTTTTTCTTTTTTTTTCCAATAATGTATATATTAATATTCTCCCTTCATTATCCTTCTGTATGAAGCTCAGTTTTTTTATTAACATGAGCAACTTTGCTTTATGAGGTTACATGTTAAGAATAGCAGGTTCATTTAAACAAAATTTCTCAGAGCCTTTACCTTTACAGACGTCATAAATAATTCAGTGTTCCTAAATAAAATATATGCTCTACCTCTGCATGATTTCAAAAATGCAATTAGTAATCACCAACCTGTGGCATGCCCACCATCACTTTGAGAAAGTCAGGGTGTAAGCTCATGCAATATACAAAAGTTAATGAAGTTAACCTAAATGCATACATTGTTTCTTTGGCCTCCCAAACTCCCAGAGAGAAAGCTTGTTATTCTGTTAATTAGAGAAACTCAACTGTATTTTCTTAAGTTCATCAATATTAATTTGTCGTCAGCTGTCTGGTTCCTGTCTGGTTCCTCACATTTAACCCCTTGTTCCAATAAGCTCACAGTTACACAGCTGGGGATTTAAACTCAAGACGGCCTCCCTCTGTCTCCCTCACAGCTCTGTCACTGTCGCTGTGACTCTGTTTCTGCCACTCTCTCAGTTCATTCTCACACATTGTGAAACACATCTGTCAGCCCTGATGAGGGATTTGCGTCGTATCTGTGTCAGATGAAGCACGGATCTTGTTTTGTCAGGATGCCAAGGGAGTGTTAATGTTTTTGGTTTGATTTTTGAGATGGCAGGGCTGAACGTCTGCTGTGTCTGCTTGGGGCCCACGGAGCTCAGCATCTCCCCTGGCATAACACACACACACACACATGAAATGTGTCTTGACTTGATGGCTGATGGCGACCATGCTTTCACTGAGCCTCACGGGAACCAGACACTAAGCTGCTCCACAACATACTAAACTCGCTATGTGGCCACTTCTTGTTTCTGTTGCCATTTACCAAACATTTCCTGCCATGCATTATTAATGGCTCACTTGAACAAAGTACTTGTTCGAAACTGTTAGATCTGAGTATTATGGTGGTGCAGTGACACAGATGCATTGTACTGTTGCACTAATTCCTCTTTGTCATGTGGGAAATGTTTCACAGGCGAGAGAGAAGGTGTAACCTTTTTTCTAAATTTTTCCTTTGTAACAGTTTATATTATTTAGCAGTCTCCCCTGTTAGCACTGCACAGTAGCTCACTATTTTTGAGTTTCTCACATATGCAAGCAAAACGAGTACTCAGCTTGAACATCCAGTTTGCAGCTTTCGAATGCACTCGAGTCTCCTCTGGTATATTGTCCTTCATAGCAGCGTGTTGGCTTTGGTTTTTTGCAGGTCTGTCTGTGCGCACACGGAGAATTCTGCAGCAGGCTCACGAGGAGGGTCGTCCCTGTCCCAGCCAGCTCACACAGACCAAACCATGTCCCATAAGGCCTTGTTATATATGGCTGCTGAGTGACTGGTCCCCATGCACTGTAGAGGTATGACCAAGTTTCTACCTCCATGTGATGTCATCATGTCCTTATGGAAGGTGCCCACCTTCACCTTTGCTAAAAAAGCACCTGGTTTCTGGTTTTGTTAACCATCAGCATTTTTTTGTTATATTGTTTATTGTTTTATATCATTTTCTCTCCATCACATTTTTCAAATATGCGCCTTGTACTGTCCTTGCCATGAGTGGTCCTTATTCAGAGCTAGACAGTCAGCTTACAGCGTGACGTCCTGGATATTTAATGAAGGTCCACAAACAACTGTAAAAACCCAAAAGCGCAAAATACAAATACAAATAAGAAAATGAACATTACTCATACTTACCAAGTCAGTAGCGCAAGAACAAAACCAGCGAGTCACATGGCTAAACTGGTTAGCCAACAGATTATGCTAGCTATCAGTTGAGTCACCCTAGATAATTTCCAGCTAACAACATTTTGAAAAGAAGAATGGGTGGGTTCTCGTTTGCACGTACTTGCACACACACATGCACATGGGTGACGCAATACATTTTCCCACCAACGGTTACACACACAGGTTGCAGTATCTTACCAAGAAAGGCAGAGAAGAAGACGACTGCAATCGAGTAAACATGGAAGTACACAGTGCAGGTTTCAGATTGAAAGAGACGTTTGCACGTGTTCTATGAAGAAATAAATGCATTCAACAAATGTTTAGACCTCAAAGATGCACACAATGCGTTTTGCATATCATGTAAATGAGGATAAACCTATCCTGTGTATTTTACATGTGACAAACCAAAATAATGTCTACAGTTAGCATCACTCACCAAATGTTATCGTTTGTATCCTTGAGGTCTAATAAACTGCATTCCCTCCCTCATGAAACATTTGCAAAGCCAGTATTTTTAAATTAGTATTTACATCCATCATTGTTTACATCCATGTTTAGTAGCTTGCAGTCGTCGTCGTCGTCGTCTTCTTCTCTGTCATCATTGGCACATTGCAGCGCATCTTGGCATCTTACCACCAAGCTGATCAGTGGAACATCGTGACACCACTGGTTGTGCATGTGCATCCTCTTGGACATGCACAAGATAAACAAAACGGGGACCTATTCATAGGAAACCTTTAAATTACATGTTAGATATCACATGGAATCCAGTTTTGGTTATTAGTCATTCTAATCCCACAAATAATGACTCAAGTCAGTTTCATTGTTTTGTGTCACTAAACTACGGGTTAACATTCCTTTGCAAAATGCTCAGAACAGCAAAACAAACGGAATAAATGCTTCTGTGAGAAATTTCTTCTGTCTTGAACTATAGTGAAGAAACATCACCTGTAGATGAATCTTAACAAGTTCACACTTGTGTGTGCATTTGTGCAGGGTGCAGAGTGTGGTGAGGGGCTTCGGAGAAGGAACCTGTCATGTGTCGTCCACTGGGGTGACTGGCCTGAGTCTCCTCCTCAGCCAGTGGAGGAAGAGCTTTGTGGCGACAAACTGATGCAGCAGATTCAACAGGAGATGGAGCAGCCCTGCTTTGTTCCTTGCCCAGGTATAGCTGCATCCACATTTACATAATGAGCATCTTTGCCAGCAGCCAGTATATTATGGTTTATTATTGATGAAATTACATGAAATATACAATATATTATAATTTTAGAATCAGCTCAAATAGAGCAAAACTACATGATTGTATGAATTATTTATTATTCTGGTCATTTTGGATTCAGAATACCAATAATTACTTGGCCTGGGTCACTTACTTTATAATCAATAATCTTGTTTTCAAGCACCAACTCATTTGCTGGAGGCTGTCAATACAGCGTCCCCTCGCCCAACTAGCTGACATTTTCAGCTGCTCAATAATTATTGCAAAATCAATCAGACTCATAGATTAACTAATGGCCCTTTTAGTTCTACATTATCTGGTGGGACATGTCCAGTAACAACCAGACAAAAAAGACACCATGTCCACCTGGAAAAAAGAGAGTTCGTATCTTTTATTAATGCAGTACCTAAAAGCCTGCAAAAGTCAGTTCTGTCTGACTGTAAGAGTGACAGATTTTATGATCAATTATATAACAGCATTATTGATTTTTACACTACTGTGTGTAAGAACCCAGGAATAAATGAGGCGTGAAAAATCATCCTAACTAACTGAAACAATTAACTGATCACACCGCTGAGAGCAATCACTCTGCCTATGACAGCCACGCAATTAACAGCTACAGTAGAGGAATTCTGCACGAGGACACACAGTGATTTTCCAGCGGCAACAATTCAACATCAGAATGACAATGGAACAACTTTAATTACATGTATTGTTTATTTATTGCTATTGCAAAAGCAGTATATGATTAAAAAAAGAAACAAACATGAGATAACAAAAAAAGTTGCTATTGTTATGTTGTTGGGTTTACCCTGACTTCTCATTTCACATTACAGTGATAAACTAATTTAGAATAGTGACCTTACAAGGTGATGGCAGCACATCATTTTGCAGCTCCAAGCACAGGCACAGTGGTGCGGTGTGGTGCTAAGGGCAGCAAAGGTATCAAACGGTGAAACACCGAGGCTATGAATAAACAAAGCATTGCTTGAGTTGCTGGGTTATACCTGTATCAGCTGAAACAGCCAGTGATGTCACAAACCTCATCACAGTTTCACACAACTTTTCTTTTTACCGACTTTATTTCAGTTTAGCAATGAGATCCATTAGCTCACAGACAAACAAATCATGGATTGTAATGTCAAGGGAAAATAAGGAAATTTGCTTTCTGTGCAATCAAATATGTGTTTTTGTACTTTTTAAAGTGGTTTATTTAAATAGCCAATAACACACACATCTCCTCCTCTGCAGGGGATGTGCTATAGTCTATTATTTTGCAAAACAGTGTGAAAAATGAGAGCAGTATACATGAGGAAAACACCAAGTATGAAACTATATTATTTCTATTGATACTGAAATATATCTGGTAGTGAGCTAAACATACAGTACCCCATGCCTGGATATAATTTCTAATAACCTAAATTCTGCTGTAGCTGCTAAAGAGGAAAGAGCTCACAGCTGCATCACTACACTTTGATCACTTAAGTGCATCATCTAAGATCAGCTGTCACCTTTCAATAATCAGACGCATTGTTGCACACAGATTACACATAAAACACATAAAGCAGGTTCAAAGTGCCGATACACAGCTGCTACACTGCTAGCGAAATGCATCGGGAGCAGATCTAGATCAGCTTGTTTCTCTTGCAATTTTTACAGTGTTACTGCTTTCAGTGTTGCCTGTTTGCAGGACACATCAAACCACATGCATGCTGCTTGCTGTGATGCGATGTGATGGGTAATAAAAGAGCACCAGTCTTGGCAGAGAGCTGCCTGTAGCTGTAACTTGGCAATAAAAAAAATAAATAAATAAAAAAAGACAAGATATAAAAATATTGGTGCAACTTGGCACTGCCTGTGTGCTGGACTGTATCTCAGCGGTTGAGACGGCTGGATAGTGAAAACAATGAATAAGCTTAGGGTAACTTTTTTGTGATATTTTGCTTTCCTCCTTCAATGAAGTGGACACTGAACAATGCACTGCCACAGTCAGGCCTGGTAGAGCCCCTTGGTATATTGACTTTTTTTTTTTTTTTTAATTTAGTGAAATATTGGTATCAGGAAATCAAGCAGTCCCACTGCTATCAATTGATCATTTTGGTGAGGAACCTAGGGACCTACAACATAAAGAATTTCACAGATTTGTATTTGTATGTGTACACACTGAAATGGTCAAACTTATAAAAATCATCATAGCAACAGGAACCCAGCAGATCATAGTTGACTGACATCCCACAGGTTTATCCCTTTTTAGGACACATTTTGAACGGAGCATATGCCGTAAGTGAGGGAGCTGCTGGTCGGCTGACAACTATGATTTGCTTCACTTGTCACTGTCAGTCTTTCCACCCTTAAAATCTACAATGACGCTGTGTTGTGCTAAGGCACAAGCCAGTTACACAAGTATCATAATGTAGAATATATATGAATGTAGGCATCTTTAAAAGAGAAACACAATCATTATCTGATTTTAAAAAAACAAAAAAAACTCAGATCTCCTTTGGCTCTTGCCACGTGAGGCTGTTGTTAGCTTTCACTGTGTGAAGAGGCACCATCTTGCAGTGCTTGCTCTTGCTCATCCCTCTCCCTCCTCTGATCCTCGCCTTGATTCATCACTCAAACCGCCTTTGCTGTCTGTGAGCCTTGGCTCGGGATCAGGACTGTTTGATGGCAAGAGCAGATGTTTGTGTATTTTTCTTGTGTGTTCATGTGTCGGTTGGTGTGAAGGTGGCAGGCGAAGTGTAGGGGCCAGGGGAGGGGTTGTCGACATGTATGTGATGTACAGTGTGTGTGTGTGTGTGTGTGTGTGTGGGTGTGTGTGTGTGTGTTGCTGTGTGCTGCTCTTGCCACAGCATGTCTCCACAGCCGTAGCAGCATGAGGGAAGCTGATAGAGTGGATCCGTTTGAAGATAAAAGATAATAAGATGCGTGAATCCACAGAAAGTCACTGATGGACGTTCAGCATAGAGAATCAGAGAATCAGAGGGTTGTTCTGGCTGAAGAGCTGTGGTAGCCGGTGATGTCCCTATAAAATTGTACTATCAAAGATTATATACAATGGACACTAATGTCTGACCTCCAAGGAAATAAGTGTTGTTTGTAGACTGACAGAGTACATGAGCCAACCTTTATCCGCCACAAACATTTCCCAAACCAAATGCATTTTGCTTCTCCTATGAGACACATTTCAGTGCTGGGTCCTGACAGTTGGGCTCTGCAGTATAGCTTGTATTGTATAATTTATAACTCTCGTTGGTCAATTACTTCTGAATACCCACTGGGCTGTCTGAGTAATTTGTTTGTGCATTTGGTACATTATCAGCCGCAGATGTGTGCCGAAGTTGCTTTCGATCTCTTTTAAATGCTCCAGGAGCAAGCAGGGGAGCCAATAAAATGATCCCTGAAATAGTACTGGCAAGCAGAATACAAACCGACCGCAAGTTTCAGAAGAGAAAGTCTCTGTGTTATTGACCAAGTTGTGTCTTACAGTGATGTTTTTCCTGTTTTTTTCTTTTTGCCCTCAGGAGACTGCCATTTGACTGAGTGGTCATCTTGGAGCTCTTGCCAGCTGACATGCCTGGAGGGGCGGAGCTTTGAGACCACAGGTCGCCAAGCTCGCTCCAGAGCTGTGATCATTCAGGTCATGGAGAACCAGGGCAGCTGCCCACATCAAGTCTTTGAGACCCAGCCTTGTAAAGGTACTGAGGAAACCACTTCTATACACACCAGCCTTAACCCTAGTTAAAGCGGGTATAATCAGTATTTTTAATCACCAATGCATCACATTGCATCACTAATATCTAAAAAGGGTCACTCAGAGATAATTATCACTCTGCTCTGCATATTCCAGCTTTTTTTTGTTTTTCACTCTTTTAGTTCACTCTCACTGCTTTCAGAGCGTCGTTTCCAACCAGAGAAGGCAGCTGTAACAAACATCACTGTGCACGACTATCCTCCATCACAAGAAATAGCGGCGTCAAAAACACAGAGCTTAAAGGAGAGTGAATAATGGACTAACATTAATCATGTGGCACGAAACATGACTTCAAATGAATGCAAATGTTGCTCCATAACTGCTGGACATTTTAATAAGCAATTGTTTGCTAGGGTAATGATATGTCAGTGTTGTGTTGCCTGTGAGCTGACAAAAAAAAACAACAGTTAATTCAGGTTTAACAAGCACTGCAGCCACGTGAGAACCCCAGCCACTGGAGGTCAGCAAGAGCTGGGTATGTTCAGGTGCCCTTTAATCTCTCTATAAACGGACAAAGAAATAAGGGGACTAGCTCAACATTTTGTGCATATCAAGTATCTGGAAGGTCAAGGCCTTTAGAGCAGCTTTAGTTTCTCCTTGTGCTTCAGTTATCCTGCATCTATTGAAATTTTGAACAAGAACAAAAGGCTCTGTTCCTCAAAATGGATCAATGAAATGGAAATTGTCCTTGGATAAATGTTTATTAAACTTTAGATCTGCACATGAAGGACACAAAAACATTTCTATTTAATCCTGCCCTGCTGGAAACTGCACTCTGATACTTATCAGAGTGTGTCGAGGCTCCATTACCTTAGATTAGAGTTTGCACCATGTCAGAAAGCTCACTGCCACAGCTCATAACAGACTTTATGGACTTTAGGCTCCTTGTCAGTATGGAGGTAAAGGCTAAAAGGTGGTATTACAAGTGTGTAAGTGGCAGTTTTGTGTTGGAAATGGAAAAGTTATGCTTGAAACTGAGTCTCCGCAGGGTTAGTGCTTAAAAATTCCAAATACATTGAAAATGTTTTCATTAAAGGATCAGTATTTGAGCCGTCAAAAGGTAATGCAGGAGCAAGAAAAAGTCTGTGATGCCTTTGGAATGACCTAGTTTTCTGAAAAAAAGAAATTACAAATGTTTGTGTCTTCATTGAACACAACCATTAAACATTCACAGTGCAGGAGAAAAAGTGAGTGAAGCCTTGGATTTAATAACTGGCCGAACCTCCTGTGGCAGCATTAACCTCAAACCAGCTCTTCCAGTTGCTGCTGATCAGACCAGCACAATGTTCAGGGGGGATTTTGGACTAATTCTTCTGACAGAGCTGGTTCAGCTCAGATATATTCTCAGGATGTCTGCTGTTAGTGTCTCTCTTCAGGTCATTCCACAGCATCTCTATTAGGTTAAGGTCTGGGCTCTGACTGGGCCACTCCAAACAGAGGATTCTCTTTGTTTGAAGCCAGTCTGCAGAAGATTTACTCTGATGTTTAGGGTCATTGTCCTGCTGCATTACCCAGCTTCCTCTGAGCTTCAGCAGGTGGACAGACACTCTGACATTATCCTGTAAGACACCTTGATAAACTTTTGAATTCATTTTCCCCTCGATGACGTCGAGGTGTTGGGGCACAGAGGCTGCAGAACAGCCCCAAATCATGATGCTCCCGCGATACATAGTGCTGCATGTTCTTCTTAAACAATTCAACCTTATTTTCATCAGTTCATAAAACTTTCCCAGCAGCGTTGTGGGGTGTGAAGGTGTTCTTTGGCAAACTTTGGGAGAGCAGTGGCTCCCTCAGTGGTGTCCTGCTATGGACATAATTGTAACTTAGATGTAGAACTGACCATAGTTTAAGATAAGTAGATAGATAAAGGGTACATTAATTTTTCTTTTTAGTCACAACTCAGCTTGATGCACCTGATTGCTGGTTTTGTATCTGGATCTATACCACAGTGTTAATTTTTTTGATTGCTGTACCTACATAACCCCATACAATCAGCCTCCAACTATTCGGTCTCTTGCTGACTCTCTTTTCCCTCATTAGCTAGATTCTTTTACAGGCTTTGCCATTGTTTTAAGTGCTGTACACCTGCGTAGCTTATATGTGTTATTTTTCAACAAAATTCTGTATTTTACAAGTCCTTCCCTGTGGTGTTTCTTCCATTTGTGAGCTTGCCACAAAGTTCAGCACTTCACATGTGACCAGATTTTTTCTGTAATGCATGAAATCAGACTCAAGTCTTGTTTACCATTGCTTCCCCGACGGAAATAAAACAGGTGCCTGTCATTCTTTTCCAACCAGTTCCTACATTCTCATTTCCTCCAAAGATGTCTTTGTGTAATAGCACACTGCCTAGGTGGAAAAGGTGCTCTTTTCCTTCCTCTACAAACATAATACATCTTAACTTATAAGATGAAGTAGCAGAAGTGGTGGTTAATGTTCATGAGAGCCGAACAACAGAGCTGTCTGCCCAGCACAAATTGCTAATGAACACCGTCTCTGCCTCTTATCCATTACTGCAGAAGGAAAATGCCACAGTTACCAGTGGAGGACAGGAGGATGGAGCAACAACGAGAGAGCAGTGTGGTGTCAGCGATCAGATGGCGTCAATGTCACAGGTGAGCTGTTCCAGGGTCTTCTAGTCACTCGAGATGAGTCACGTGGAGACATTCAAGGGAACACATACAGACCCACATGCTTTTATAGATATGAATATCTATGTATCACTGGTTTAGTGCAGGCTGCAGCTGAAAGTGTCCCAGTTCTGCTTTTGTTCCCCCGCACTCAACTGAATCCGTGTGAATTCAGGCTGGATCACATGGATATGTGCTACAATATCTGATTGTGTGATGGCTCGAAAAAAGGAATTTGTAAATGTTGCCATGAGAGTAAGTGAATCTTCTTTAATTCATCTGAGAAAGCTGTCGCACAGGTAATTTTCGCAGAGGTGGTCGTGGCAGGTGGTTTAGAAATACATTGAAAACAGTTTTCCTCTTTGGCTCAGGAGATAATTGAAACATAATGTGATATATTTTGCTCTTGTTGATCTCAATTTACAATAATTTTATTCTGTATGTGGATAATGTCAATAGATTCAGTTAGTTCCTTTACCTGCTCTGAAGAATGGTCTGATCTGTTGAGAATTATGCCTGATTGTCTGCAGGGTGAACATACTGAAAATACAATGTATTTTCTGCCTCTTACACACTCGCACAAATACGCACAGGCAGTAACGAATAAAGGAAAATTTTGGTAGAGTGTTGTAGTTGAATTTAACACCTTATTTGAGCTGCCCATTCTCTGTGCAGTCTCTATTGATTTCTCCTCTCCCTCTTAACATAAGTAATCAATACGCCAGACACTGCACTGGGAGGCTTTCAATCCATATGAAAATAATCATGCATTTGTGTTTGTGGCAACTAAAGCAGGCGTGGAGAAAGAGAACAAAGGTAATAGTGCTGTGGGAACAAAAGCTTTAGGCGAGCCTGATGTGCTGTAAATAGTGGCTGAATGTGATCTTATCGCTGTAAGGAAGTGTTTCTGACAAATATGAGCCCAGAAGGAATAACCTCCCTCTGCAGAGAAGGCAAGAACCCCAGGCATTACTCTTTGATATTTTGACATGCAATTTTCCATGTTGGAATTAAAATGTTCACAGATTGATCAGGGACCCTGATAGGCAACTGCAGCCATTAATCAGGTATGACAGCACATTAATTTAGTGATCAATGGGTAAAGGAACAGAAATTAGAACCTGTTGTCCTTCTCCAGGGGGGTGTTACCCACAGAAAAGGCCAACCACGGTCAGACACTGCCATCCTCCGTGCACTAAACCCTTCTCACACTGCACAACGGTAAGATCATTGTACTTTGGTCGGGCTGCTGAAATCTCCATAATTCTCACTGTGCTTCCTGCTGCTCCCACATTGTAGGTAGGGAGTTAAATGGATTTTGATAGATGGCATTTTTAATTGTCAAGAACAGGCAGTAAAAGGAAAACCACATTAGCACCGGTGAATGTGGGCTCTGTATCAGATAGAGACTACACCTTGATGGGAAGGGGGGACAGCTGCGCACAGGCAGCAGTGGAAATGAGAAATAATAGCCTCTAAGCTTGAAGTTTTACTGCCCCTTAGAGTACCCTTCATGCAACTGCACTTAAAATACAAAAAAAAAAAAAGTGTTGGCATAATCCCCCCCTGAGGAGCACAGTTTCATGCCAGAGTTGGGATGAATCAACCTGCAGTAAGAGTAGAAACTCTTCAGAAAGTAGAGTGAAAGTAGAGCAGACTGTTTTGTAGCAACAGGAAAGTAACAATCACAGCTGTCTTGTGCTGGCTATAAACGATGGTCTTCTTAACGCAGAGTGGAGTGTGTGGGTGTGAGAAGGGTTATACTGAAGTGATGACAACGCACGGTTTCTTGGACTACTGCACCAGAACCCCGGGGGTGGACAACAACAAGAAAGCTGATGTGAAAACCAACTCTGGAAGATTCAAACCCGGGCCGTCTCAGGCCCAGGACCTGTTCAGCGAGTGGACCTTACGACCCGTCGGCCCAGGTACTGAAATGGAAATCACCTTTACAGCTCAACCAGCTGCCAGAGGTCATTGCTGCCTTTGAACCTGCCTTTGTAGGTCTAGGGTCACTGGGCTGGGGGTGGACTTCATTCTAGGTCAATGTTGTCACTGGGCTTATCATCATATGCTGTCAGCACACAATAAAACTGCAGAGAAAATCTAGTTATGCCTCTGCATTATGTTTGAAAAGAGAATGCACCTGCTTCTATTTCTTTAAATGTGACAAACAGAGTGTTAAAGATATCCACACAAAAGATGTACAAATATTTACAACTTTGTATTGAAATTGCTTTTTGATTGCACAGATGGAAGAGTAAAGCTGTGGGTTTACGCCGTGACTGCCGTCGGATTCATCTTAGTACTCTTGATAATTGCATTGTCATTCCTGGTCTGGTATGTACCATACTCTGTTCAGAGATTCCTCACTATGCACAGTATAAAGAACAAAAGCTCCATTGTCGGTCACACACACTTCAGACAAGATCAGAGGGAACAGTGGGAAGCAGAGAAGCAAAGCAGATTCCTAACCATCAGCTTTTCCTGAACCCTGTCAAGTATGAGTTATATTCCGCACAATATTTTGTCTGCTGTGTGCTGCTGCTATCAGATAATGGAATTCTTTGTAAAGGCTGAAATCACGTTGGGCTTCCCTGCGCTACTAAGTCAGATACACTGTCAGCTTTTCTTTCTTGTCTGTGTTGTTTTGTGTTTTTTTTTCAGTAAGCCATCCAAAACCACTAAGACGTCTCCTCCGCCGCAGAAGCCCTTGACTCTGGCCTATGATGGTGACATGGATATGTAACCAGGCTGCTATACCTCATCATGCTCGGCCTCAGACAGACTCCTGACTGCCTTCAGATCGTTGGCAACCACGTCCGGCACATACCACCGATTACTGACCTGTTTGAAATGGGTGACTTTTTTGCTGTAGTGTCAACTGTACTGCAAAAACTGAGCAGATGGACAAAATGGCAAAGGTCGCATGTGAATTGCTGCTGAAGGGCAATGTTGCCCAGAAGTTTGACTGCAGCCATCTTTCCTCCACGAAGAAGAGGAACCAAAGCTGATCAAGGTCAAAATGGGACAGAGAAGTCTCTGGGCATAGGAAACAAAAGGACCTCTAGTTTCTTTTTTTTTTTTCTTTTTTTAACTGCTTGCAACATGAACACACAGTTGGAGCACTGTTTGAAACCCACAAAACATGAAGACTCCTAAAAAGCAAAGACAAAGTGGATTCACAGGTGTTGACCTTGGAGTTCAGAGGGGCCACCTGGTTGTCTGTCTCGTGTCTGTGTCGTGAGGGAGACGAAAACATCTGGAGTCAGCAGTCACTCATGACATTCAAAGGACAATGGAACATTGACATTTGACTTTGTCTCATCAGTGCTGGATCTTTGTAAAAGAAAATGTCACAAGCCTTTTGGGTAAACTGCCTTTTTTTGAATTTCTGAGAATAAGCAAGATGTTTTATGCACTATGTTAGTGCTGATTCACTTTTGTTTGGTTTTCCTTTCAAATGACTTTTCTAGTGTTTTAATTGTACTGCAAGTTGTTGCTGTTGGATTGTGTTTTGTTGATGATGCCATATGTTGTGTATATGTGGAAACCAAAAGCAGGCTTGCCTTGAGTTGAATCATTCAGTGATGCAGTAATTTCTCCTCCCTGATGCTCATATGACACTAAATTAAGAAACAATGTCAGAACTGTGTCATTTCCACTGCAAATGGATGTTATGGTGACAGAACAACACAGACAGACCTTTAATGCAAATTATCAAATACCAGCATGATAACGATCACAGCTCATCGACACTTCACTTTCATCAAGGGCAAAACAAAAAAAGCGCTGATCACCAAAACAAACACAAGAATGGAAAAGACGGATTATCCACTGGATCACACAGTTTTTACTGGGGTAATGTAAGTTTTATTTCTTTCACTTGTCAGACTCATTTCCCTTTTACACCATTTATTTCACAAATTATATCCAAATACAAGGTTGGGTAGAGGCTGGGTACAAGGTGAGTAGTTTTTGACAGTTTTGAATATATATATATATATATATATATATATATATATATATATATATATATATATTCTTCCTTTTTTTTATTTTTGCACCATGAAGACAGGGCTTAAAACATGAAAGACAGCAAATACCAAATATGTGTCAGCACATATGAATTTAGTGGGCTATTTCTTATTTCTATTTCTCCGACTCATGCACAAAAGTAAAGGCTTTTCTTCTATTTCGCCTGAAATTGTTTTTTTCTCTCTCTGATATCCACTTAACAGTACAAGTCATCCATGATTTTATTGCCAGAGCATCCTAAAAAATCATCCCCGTGAATCATAAATTCTTCCTCCTTGGATCATTCCTACATCCTCCTGTGCATTATTCATAATAACCAGTGGAGAATTCAGTTCCTAATGCTCGGTGGTTTTGGCACCAAGCAGAGTTTACGCCGTTTCTCTTTCTGCCTCTACAAACTGAGGATTTGATCTTGTGTTATCTGACCTCCTTCTGAATGTATTTTACCAGACACTCTATAATCTTAATGGTTGTGCAAATTCAGTTGTTACATGCTCTAACAGCTGATTGTATGTAGGCATGCTTGATCCATTCTGGCAGAAAGTGCTCCAAGTGGCCTTGCAAAGATTCTGTTTTACAAGTTGCCAAACATGTTAGAGTAGTTTCTTTTAGCCAGTGTTTCTAATATTTGGCCAATGAAGGGACATGTGGTAAATGTTACAACTAAATTGTTAAATGTTTTCAATTTTTAAATAATACGACCAACTAATTAACAACATTTACGTTATAAAACAAAGAACATCCTCTTAACTCTATTGGGTTATGTCCCAAAAAAAAATCTCAATGTTCATTCATTGTTTACAGTACCATGCTATTTGTGTTACTATTGTGTGTACATGGAGAGCTGGACAAAAATGCAAATAAATTGTGAAACAATGTGAAAATAAAACACTGCATACTTTTCCTCTTTGTTGCACAGGGTGAAATGTTTTTGGGAGCGACGCTCTAGTCCTGCCGTGATCTTCATCGCCTCCTTGACTCTGGAGTCCTGATAAATTGTAATTACTGATACAGGCTCCCAGGCAGAGCCTGGAATAGATGAGCAGCTGATAAGATTCATCTTGCCCTCCAGTCAGATTCCCAGTCTGATAGTCCCATGATGCTCGCAGGTTGTGTGGGAAACGGTGTTTAAATCTTTTGTCTCATCTAATTCATTTATTTAAGACTGTCACTTTTG
Organism: Trachinotus anak; assembly: GCF_046630095.1. Lineage (NCBI taxonomy): Eukaryota > Metazoa > Chordata > Actinopteri > Carangiformes > Carangidae > Trachinotus > Trachinotus anak. Next base: position 3,699,741 of record NW_027273852.1, on the reverse strand, counting down.
TTTAAGAGAGGGTTGAATTCAAACGCTTGTGTCATGGCCATCTGATCTGTGGCTTAGACGTGGGCTGATCTTGTCATGTCCAATTTATCTCATTTCAGCAGCTCTCAAGACATATTTGCAGGTTTCAATGAAGATGTGTGAACAGCTTGACAATGGCAGTGTCTAGTTTTAATCAGGATTCATCCATTACAACCAAGCTGGATCATTCTAATAAAATGCAGTGTGCTGTGGTTTGGCACAGCAGAACGAGAGCATAATGAATATTTTGTAGGAAGGATGCATAACCTTTTAAAGTAATGAATGTTTTTTTATCATTTATTACTAATTTACCATGTGCTTGTTTGCACCCCAGCAGAGTGATGAAAATAAACCTGTCACTGTATTTTCCCGAAAGATTGTTCTCTGATTTTTATGGTTGTATTTAACCGTATTTGTGGAGTTCAGACCTCGTCAGACGGTAGTTTCTGAGGCGAAGAGTGCAGCAGGATGACAGAGGAGGAAGCTGCTCAGCAGAAGACACCAGCTGGAGTTGAAGCAGAAATCAGCAGTCACATGTTGTTTGATGCTCCATAACATTATGACACATCAAGGTTTGAATACATCAAGGTTTAAATGCCTGGGTCTCCCCTCTAGCCTGTTAATCAATAGAGCTGAGGAAACCTCTTTGATGAAAGATGAAATGTCTTGAAGACCAAACGGCAAGTGTAGTTGCCTATGACTTAACTAACTTAGTACATAAGAAAAATATGTTTGAGGATGGAGGGTTGTTGTGAGTTTTGAGGTTTCCAGAAGATGAATCCCACTGACTGATTTTGATCCTGTAACTTAAGTTCCTGAGGTTGGTACAGATATCCATGTTCCCCTCAGGATGTATCAGATTTAACTTTGGTGATGCCTTAGCTGCTCATTTAACACCATCATCAGGTCAAGCCAATGCCATTTCCAACAGCCTCGGCTGCACTTTTTTGTGTTTAGTGCTAATTAGCAAATATTGGTATGCAAACCCATTAAACTGAGATATTGAGCATGGTAAACGTTATACCCAACCATTCAGCTAACATTAACATGTAAGGATTGCCATTGTGAGCATAGGAGCATCATTTATCTCAAAGCACCACTGTGCCTCAGTACAGCGTCACAGAGCTGTGAGCATGGCTGTAGGTGTTTGGTAAATATGAAGCACAGCGTTATATAATCATACAAACAAAGTAACACTGTTTAGCTGCTGTGTCCTGTATACATAGCAATAGCAGTGCATGTGTGTGTGATTGATAGAGAGAGAGAGAGAGAGAGAGAGAGAAAGGAACAGATGGTTGTTTACTTGTTTAAAATGATGAATATCTGATATTGAATTAGTCAGTGTTCGTCAGACTGTGTTTCTGCTTCATCAGCTGCAAGAGGGAGTTCATTCTAAAGATGTGAGCCTGATAGAAAAACACTTTTCCACCCTTTGACTTTATGTCTTATGTCTTTTTGTCCTCTTTTAGGTGCTATTTTCCTGACAATATGAAGAGCAGCACCCTGGGATCCAGAGCATGGAGGTGGCACATGGAGAACAGATAGATAAGCTTGTGCAAGCTCATGTAATCAATAAAAGGACTTGGACCTTCAGCCTGAACTCAGAGCTAATGAAAGGAGGACAAATTGATGTAATAAGGTTAAGCTTCCTACTTATAGTTCATATTCTATCAGCAGCCTCTCTTCAATATGCTGATGGATTAATGATTTACCATACTTTCTAAAGTACTACCATGAATTCTCTTGGATAGGCTTCAAGAATACATAATAACCACTGACAATCAGTTTGCTTTTAAAAACAAACACGGCACAGATTTGTGTACATACGCACTCAAGGAAGTTGTTAGTCAGTGCAGAAGGCAAAACACTGCAGTATTAATGTGTTTTCTTAAAGTGTCTGACCGAATTAACCGTGTAAATTATTTGTCAAACTACTGGAGGAGGTCCTCCATATTTGATAAGGATCCTTTTGGTATTTGCATCACACCATGCAAGTTAGATGGGGTAATAGTATATATATATATATATATATATATGGGGGGGTCTCATTAACCATCTGATGTATGCTGATAATTTAGTCATCCTATCTTCTTAAAGTGCTGGCTTAGAGCAGCTGTTCAGAGTAGGCCTATGCTCAAGTTATGGTGTGCAGTATGACATTAGATCTAACTCTAAAAAGAGTGTTATCATGTGTGTCATCATGTCATCATTCATTATGGCAGACCAGGTGCTAAATGTAGTGAACAAAGTAAGGTACTTCGATCACATCATCAGGAATGATCGATGCGGTGATGACGATGTGCAGTGCCAGTGTTGTGAACTGTACACAAGCCGACAGGCTGGCGAACGAATTTCATGTCAACAGATGATTTGAAAACAGCCCATTTTCAGAGCCCACTGCGCTCCACTCTACGCAGCCCATCTGTGGTGCAGTTATAGTACAGCAAAAAAGAAAAGGCCTCAGGTGGCATAATAATATAATAGTATATGTTCAAACAAGACTAGGTCAAAACCGTGGACCGCCTATTGTCAAATCCTCATTTTATAACCGTGACATCGTCTGACAAAAATACCAAACACATACATTAAAGACAAAGAGTGTGCTGTGATTTCAATTATATTTCCTTATAAAATGTTCACTCAGAGAAAAGGTTAGAACAGACAGACTATCTTTAATATTTACTCTCTCATACCACACACAGCCTCCTTCTGGAATCCACAATAGCTTATCCTCTATTCACCTCAACTCCACAACATAAAACTTTTCCTAGAGGCACGTCTTTATTTCTAACTCGCTCTGTTTGATATGTATAATTGGTCATAGCAGTATTTTAGTGGGAAGCCTCATTTTCAGACGCATTACGTGTTAATACAAACTCAAAACTTCCTGTAATTGTTTCAAATTAAAAACCCTCTAGCAATTTAGTGGATAGAAACCCTTTACTTCTTGACGGGGCTTTTATTGCTGTGCTGCAGGAGGCATATAGTCTCATCTCTGGTTGATGGTGTTTCTGTTGTTTACATGCTCTTCAGACCTGCTAGTTTCTTTAGCAGTTACCAATGACTTCTCTCTCTCCCTCCCACTCTCCAATTTCTCTTTTTCAGTGTATTTTATGTTCAGTCATTCCTCTGCCTCTTTTAGGGATAACAGTAGGCTATGTGTAAAGAAATACGTTTATTTGCTGTAATGGAGTGCTCCTCCCCTTCTCTGCAGTTCCCGAGCAGCTGGGAAACCAGAGCGGCTCGGCCTGCCCATAGCAGCCCTAAACTCCTGGGTGGCGTCCATATACGGTCCAGCTATGTACTGGGTTTATACCTAATCTTGTTTAAGAAAAGTGGTGGTCAGTCAGTCATTCAGTCAGTCAGTCAGTTACATTCCAGATTATAGGGCTGGCCCCACTGTTGCAGTTCAGCCAAAAAGGTCAGATAATAGTAATAATTTGTTTTCTTCGATTCAGAGAAATCGTTATGATCCCTATTTTCCTCAGTCAGGGATCCAGTAAACCAAAAACAAATTAAGATACAAATCCAACTGTCCCATGAAAAGCTGTGGTAATAGTCAAAGAGGATTCCTTGACTTGTTAAGGATTCAAAGAGGATTCCTACATGATTGAAGAAATGTGTTTATATAAAATAAAATGTTTTTGAATGTAAAGATGTGCCAAAGTACCAAAACAAGGTCAGTCTGTTTCTTGGGGTCAACAACTGGAGGAGTCACTGAGGTGCTTTAGAAATGTCTAAAAATGGACTGTAATTATCTTCTGTCCAAACAAAACATCCATGTATACCACTAGGCTACTAATTCATATCTGTCTAATCACTCTCCTCAGGATTCCCTCCCTGGATTAAAGTCTCTTCAGATGGGCTAAGTGTCCTAATTACAATCTAATTTGGGCTCTTGGCCTAGTTCCTGTCTATGTGACAGTATAACAAGTGGGAAATCTTGGTGTCACAGACACACTATAAGACAGCATTTATAGTCTCATTTTAATACCCAACTGTAGTCTTTTAATACACTTCACATTACTGCTGACTCTATGAAAGCATGCCAAAGTTTCTCCGATTTTAAAAAAGATCTTTCCAGATACAAGTCTCCATGCAATGAAAGAATCATCACGGTGAGACATGAAATAAATCATAATAGCTACTGCGTCTGTTTTTATTCTAGTCAAAGTTACATTTTCTTGGTGTAGTCGTGCAGAAGTGCAGGGTTGTACTGTGCTGATATACAACAATAATGTATCTTTGACAAAGGTAAAACTGGCTTGATGGTTTACTGAAGTCCAGCAAGTTTTCAGTATAGTTTCGTACAAAGGTGTAATGGAGACAATAAGCGTGCAAGTATACATTATCATTTCTGTCATTTTATATTGAATATTTCAGTCACCTCTGTTGAAGCTGTTGCTCTTATAGTCTTTTTTTTTTTTTGTATTTCTTATGATATCAAGGCACAGATTATAATCCAAATAGAAACTAAAGAGTTACCCAATCACCCAAGTTAAAGCGGACTGGAACCTGCTTTAACTCTCTGTTTTTCAAGTCAGACTTTTACATTTGTGAAGACGCAGTATGTCTTTCACCGACTGTACGGGTTTAAAAATGAATCACAGGTCAGCAAGTACAGAGGTTTCTAGTTTGTCTGTAGTGCTCGACGATTGGATTGATTTTTCTTGAGGATTTTTTTTTTTCCTGCCACCCTTTGACCCCACCGGCGGAGGAAGCTGTTACTCCGGTGGGAGGGTTTTCTTCCAGCCTGCAGCTCTCTACGGACGTGAGCCCCGCATGTAAGTGAAAAATGTCGCGTCATGTCTCGATCTGTCTGCAGCTTTCAACACCACATGCACGGGAGATTCACACCCAAACAGACGCCGTGGCATTTCACGGATCGGCTTCCGATCAGCTGTGCACATGCCGAGGGACGCGACAAGCTCTTTACCGCCGTGTGTGTGTGTGTGTGTGTGTGTGTGTGTGTGTGTGAGGGGGGGGGGGGGGGGGGCTGTCTCTGTTTCCGCTGCTGCCGCTGGAGACGTTTCTCTCACAGCTTCTCTTACAGCAGAGATTCAGCTCCAGCGCTCATACAGCAAACAATAATAATAATAATAATAATAATAATAATAATAATAATAATAATAATAGCAGCCCGGCAGCGTGAAGTGCGCTCTGCGATGGGAGTCGAGCTTGATGGTTATTCGCCTTTCGATTTCGAGGGAGGGGTCAATATGCAAATGGTGACTTCTTATTGGAGAAAGTGTTTGTTCGCTAATATAATACATTTACCAGATGTGCTTGTAAATGAAGTTAGGTTAGTGCAATGTACAGTATGACAAAAATCGTGGAATAAAAACCTCGCGGAGCGGATGTAAATAAATAGTTGGGTGTTCAACAGTGAGTTTGGCTTTGAACAGGTGATGGGAACTGATGTTCACCTGCAACAGCAACTGTCACTGAGCTAAAATAAAAAGAAAAAAATGAAGAGAAAAGTGCACTCGCATATTTTGCTCTTCGTTCTGACTTTCCTGCCTGTTGATGGTTATTTATTTATGTAGGTATGTATTTATTTTGCCAGACTATGTGCCATGGCATCTCCACTGATGAGTCTGGTAAATGATGATAGCAGATACCAGAAGTCCTTCCAGCTTTTTCTGGAGCGCTCCTCTGAGCATCAGTGTATGCAGGACTTCATCCACAATAGGCTGCCAGACATATTGGCCAGGTATTATAACACACACACACACACACACACACACACACACACATACACACACACACACACACCTGGTATGAGTGAATTCACACGACCACACTATTGACACAACAGAATATAATAAATCAGAGTGAAGCAGAATGTAATATATTAGAATAGAATTGTTAACAGCATTTAGATGATATACTGTACAAATAGTAGTATAGTAGAGCTCTATTCTTTGACCAGCACAGAAATAATCAAGATGAAGTAAGTATAACCCTTCATACAATATTTAACCACTCTACATTTGACAAAGCTGCAGTAATTTGTGAAAATTAGAGTTGGACCAATATAACTGGCTGATATTGGTTAAGATATTTTGGTATTTGCATAAATGGAAGCTACAAAAAAAAGTAGTACAAAAATAAAGCACCAGAGGCTGACAAGTTTATTTTTCATCTGTAGAAATGTTTATCTCAGTATGTCTTAAACAAGTTAAAGCAGATTGAAGTGTTACTTTTGTTTGCATACAGAATTTAATAATTGCCAGTATATGGTTACATCACCAGAACTCTCAAACATGCTCAACAATCTAGTACGGTTCAAACTGCGGTCAACATGTAACTTGTGATTGTTGCTGATTAACTAGGTGATCAGATGATGAGGCAGGAAGCCGTCTTCATATTTAAGCAGTGAAGAGGGGATACATGAAACAGCTTTTGTTGCAGGGCATGTGAATTTCAGGAATAATAAAAGGCAGTTAGGAAAAAAATAAATTAAGTAAATTAACTCCTGGAGTGTGATTAACACGACACATAATGCGAGAGTGTCTGTGAGAGGAACCACTTATTCGTACTGAAGAGGATCGTCCTCATACACCCCCTCTTACTGCAAAACAGACCTTTGTCAAACTTGTACATGTGTTGTTGTAACAAAATTATCCAGTGGTTGAAAATAAGTTTCTGCCTCGTTAGCCATTAGCTGGCAACTATCCAAAGCATGCAAACTTCAAAGAGAGCGCTACATGACCCAAATCCAAATGAAGGACGTACAGGTATTGCAGTGGACTTTTTAAGAATCTGTATATTTTACTTAACAGTGCAAACAAACAATCAAGTGACATAACTTGTGCAAATCCACCAACAAGCACTGCGTCCTAATTATTACTGCTGAAATCAGTCACCAGTTTTATAGGACTGAACTCAGTCCCAAAACAGAATATGTAAGTACTGTTACTGTTTGCCCCACAACACTAAATAATTGATTACCCAAATGTACATATATTAACCAGCTATACAGTGTGTGTGACCGCGAATGACAATTAGTGCATGTATATCTCCTCCTGCGTTGTTTATTTTCTATCTTTATATTAGCTTTAGGTGGAGAGTGTCATGCAGGAGAGAACCAAACTCTCTTCTCCGTGACTGTCCTCGAAGCAGATCACAGAGAAATCTGGAGAGCTGTGACTCACAACTAAATTAAAAAGTGTAATAGAGTTATTAAAATCAGGCGGTGAGTGACAGAACATGCCACGGCAACAATCAAAGTCCCGGTGTTTGGAGAAGCTTCAGACACAAGATCAGGACACCTCACATACCCAAGTGTCAGGAAGAAGTGACAGTTACAAGCCCAGAAGTGTGACCCACATTCGGCAGGTTGCAGGATGTGAATTCCAACACTTGACTGTTCTGAAGACTCAAAGTGTGTTTTCTTGCTCTCCCCTCAGCATTGGAGACGGAAAGTCCCATCTAAATGTCATTGGAGTTGGAAGTGGAGCTGGTGAGAACACACAATATAGGACACTTTCACTGCTGAACTTATCTTATGTTCTATGTGACACAGTAAATAGATGAGCGTCCTCCGCAGCAGACAGCTGAGGTGAGGAGGCGGCGTTGAGTCGGTGAATCAGCCTGCTCTAGCGGTTCCTGTTGCAGCGCTGTCATTTATGGCTGCAGCAGTAAAAACCTTTACCCTTATTATCACTGTCAAGGGTTTGTATGCATCTGTCTGGCTGTCAGATTAATCTTTAATGTCAGTCACAGACAAAGTGACCTCAACAGTCTGCAGCTTCACTGAACATTGTTTCTAGTGCTCATGACACAGCAAGGTTAATTTGTTCCTGAACAAACCCACTACTTGCCCATGAGTGCTGTTACACTTTCCCCTATGTCAAAGCCAATCCTTTCAATTTACCTGAGCTGTCATAGCAGTATCATAATGGAGCAATGATACAGATTCTCTAAAGGACTGTAAAATCCAATCAGATGACTACAAACTCCTCCGTAAGGCATCATTCGATCTAACCAGAAAGATTCAGCATCTGTCCACATCAGCTTCTTACTCCTTTTTACATGGTAACTTGTCAGCCTCAGAAAGACCTAGAACAAAACCATCTGCCTGTGGTTAAATGATATTGAAAGGAATATCATAGTGATAACTCACTCCCCTGGTATTGCAGCATAAAATGCATCATTTGCCAAACTGTCTAGAGCCATTAGCTATTTCCTGCTTAAATCTGCAGCATCATTTGGGCTGGAGCATCATGATGATCCGTTGGGTGACTGAATGTAGTCTTTATGTAGTCTATTTTTTTTCTCTTTCTTTTTTATTGACTTGTAAGAAATAGATGGCTTTTAAAATCAAAACTATTGGTGCCTGTAGGTAAGATTGACCTAGAGATGCTCTCCGAGCTCCGTACGAAGCACCCTGGGGTGACTGTGGATAACGAGGTGGTGGAGCCTAGCAGCCAGCAGCTGCATAACTACAAAGGTACGGCCTTTAGAGACACACACTCACAAACCACAGCTTTATATTGCATCTGTAGTGCAATAAAAAAGTATGTTTCAGCATTTAATTAAACCACAAAAAAGGTATCTTCCTACATTTAGTTATATTTTTTTAAGCTGAAAAGGCCTGAGTTATACTCGCTTGCAGAGATGTAGTCGTTTTCATTTATTCTCTTCTTGGAGGATGTGTTTCATACACGCGCCGTACATTGACGTCTACGTGTTGCGTGCACTCTGAATCAAAAAGATACAAAACACGTTTGGTTGCCATCCACACGTCCTCACACAGTCTGCTTGGAGAAAGTTTGTTTTCCTGCTCGTGCAACAGTTGGTACCTTTGTGGCTGTAGCTGATTTGTTGTGTCAGCGCAGATTGGTGAGTACACAGACGTCCACACCAGAGCCTTAAGTACAACCTAGGATGATGAAATTTACATCACGCAGACCCTAGCAGACCCTTGCAGACCCTTGCGTACTCGCATATGCGTAAAGTATAACACTGGCTGATGCATTAGTAATACAGTTATTCATGCATCAGTTGGAGGAGGTCCTTTAACAACCAGTCCCACACTCAAACCTTCTGAACTTTGAGTAAAACTCTGAATCCCTACAAGCTCCGAGTCTGCTGCCCTCCGACCAGTAGATTCACATACTTGTACTACTGTTACCACCAATTATTCACACGTACACATCATATATTCACACCTAATGAAAGTTGTAGTTAGAGTGGTGGTCCTCAGGTTCCTCATTTTTATCTTTTAGGTCCGTGTTCGATGCGCTGTGAGTGTTCATTATGTCCTCGCCCTGCCCCACTTCTCTTTAGATGTCTGTTGGTGTCTCTCACAGCGCAGAAACTGTTGACACACATCTGTGGGAGAATTCGTGCTGTATTGTTGAAATCTTTTGTGATTCCAATACTTGCTCATACTTGCCCACTTTGAATCAGCAGCTCACAGAAGGTCATAGCTGTAGAGCTGCAGTATTTAGTTTAGGTATTGTGTAGCTTGGATGGTATGACTCACTGCATTCAGTCTCATCCAGACAGGCAGACAGGGCACAGTTCATCAGGTGTACAATATCTTTCATTTATTGTGAAGTTTCAAATTTGTCATATGTCATACTTTTATCCTCCCTTTTCCTTGTGCTTTGAATGCCGGCTCTGTTGTAGCATGCACCATAGGTTACACAATAAATTAAAATTAAGCAACCCTGCACTGTCACGCACCTGGGGGCTGCCACTGGGAGGCCCATTAACGCAACGCAATGTCCTTGTATTAGTCAGAGCTCAGGCCCTAATGACTCCATGAAATATCTATAGGCTGAATCGCAGTTTTGTTGGAAAACAGTCGTAGATTATTTGTGTATTTGCACATGAAAAATGTATCTCACTCAAAACCTTGATCATATGCCGTCGTTGAAGATATACTGCAGCACGACCAAGAGTTTAAAGCACAGTTTTATCATTTTGAATTTCTTTCTCAATTTCTTTCTCTTCATAAGAGACTTAATAGAGGAGGGGGGGGGGGGGGGGGAGGCGCACACACACACACACACACATCCAGATGGTGGTGCCAAGTGGTATCAGTAGTAACGCAGCTGAGTTGTTTGTTTTGATAGCAGAGGTGCAAATTACAATGCGACAATGCAAAGTGTCAGTTGCAGATATTGTGGCCTGAAAACCTAAAAGTCGGTGTAGAGAGCAAAATCTCATAGTGTTCTATCTTTATGTTCTATCTGACTGTGTAATGCAGTCAGTTTTTCTGAGTTAAATAATTATGTTATACTTTCCCAAAATGTGTGATACGGTGACATGTCAGTTTACACAAAGCAACATGGAAGAACACAGATTCTGATTTTTGCCACTGTAACATTTGTGTGTAAATATGGTGACGTTTGAATTGCACCGTTTGTTGCCCGTGTGCAGTGTTAGTGTCGCAGGAACCAGGTTTAGATTACATCAAATTTACCTGGAACAAGATGACTGCCTCAGAGTTTGAGGAGCACTGGAAAGTGAAGAAGATGACAAAGAAAGCTGACTTCATTCACATGATACAGGTTGGTGTTGGCGACGCAGCGCTTGTGTATTTTTTGACACATCTAGGTCACATTCATTTGGTGGCGCTTCACAGCAATTAATCCCATTAGAACATCTGTCTAGCATAGCGTTATAATTAGGTGCTCCGTGAATCCAGTTACCAGCTCATTATCTGTGGTGAAATCGACAGATGCTGTACTATGTGAAAGATCCTGGAGCTACCATCAGCTTCTTCCGCAGTCTCCTCAACCAGAATGGGAAGCTTCTTATCATCCTCGTCTCTGGTAAGAGAATCTAATCTTCAGTCGAGAAATTTTATCTTTTTCTTTTCTCTGGTGTGTTGTGGTTGGTTATGCTGTATGAAGTCATTGTACTTACTGCTCATACATACACTGAAACCAGTTTAACAGTGTATCTCAGTAAAAATACTACTAACACAAACATGCATTCTGGTACATACAGTACACATTTCTCATAGAGGAGCATTTTATTTTAGTAATTAGAATAATTTCCCTTTGTTGATGTGGCTTTGTTTTCATTAGTAGTATCAGTAGACCATCATCCATTGCTTGCAGCATTTCTCAAGGGATGACAGTGTTGGTTGCTCCACCACGTTGGTCCAGACTGAAATCTACCAACAATTTTTAATCAGTTTTCATGACATTTGACACAGACATTCATGGTCCACAGTCACTGAATCCTACTGGCTTTGGTGATCATATAACTTTTCCTCTAGTGCCACCAACAGGTCAAAATTTGTACTTATTCAGCAAATATTTAAACATCCAGTGGATGGTAATTAGAAATTGTTACACAAGCTAACAAACTAAACTAAGACGGCAACAATGGTGAGCATTACCTGCTGAACATCTGCACATAAACATTGTTGTTGCATGTTGATGTTAGCATTTAGCTCAAAGCACCGCTGTTCCAACAGTACTAGTCAAAAGTTTGGACACACTTTCCCAGAATAGTGTGTCCAAACTTTTGCCTGGAACTGTAGGCACATGACTACAGACTCTAATTCATGTTTTCATGTCATCTATTCCAGGGGAGAGTGGCTGGGGAAAGCTGTGGCGGACATACAGGGCCCAGCTTTGTAACACAGAAATAAGTCAGTGTGTGACCACTGGAGACATCAAGAGCTTCCTGGACTCCAAGGGAGTGAGCTACCAGAGCTACGAGCTGCCGTCTCAACTGGATATCACCGAGTGTTTCACTGAAGGGGATGAGAAGGGAGAGCTGCTGCTGGATTTTCTCACAGAGGTGCTGGACTTCAGTAACACAGCCTCACCTGAGCTGAAAGCTGGCGTCATGGAGTTGCTTCGGCACCCAGACTGTAGTGTGGAGTCCAACGGCAAAGTGATCTTCAACAACAATCTTGGAGTGATAGTAATAGATCAGCTCTCTTAAAACCAGTTTGTTAGTACAGAGAATGTGAAATTTGCAGTATATTGGTAACATAGTTGTTGATTTTTTTTTTAACAGGTTGATTGATCATAATTGTATATTGTATATTGAGCTGTATATAATTAACAAGCTTTTAGCACATGTGGGAAATACCTTGTTTTATGACCTGATCTATTTCCAGGAATCTATTTTGATTTTGAAGTTTTATAAGAACACTTATTTTGGGTTTTTTCAGTATTATTTATTAATTGTGTATAATCTTCTATGCTTGTGCAAATAGAAAATAGCTTAATAGTAATTTTTTTGAAACACAGTTTGTTGTTGTCAGTATTAGTTTTAATCAGCTTCAGATTCTAACATCATAGAATTTTAATGGGCTACAGTTGGCAGGCTGTGCTGCCAACCCCATTACACTGCTGCTTCTCATCGGATCAAATTACTTTGGAAATATAAAAATAAATGTTAAATTGAACATTTAATGTTTTCCATGGGGGTTGAACTCTTAATTTTAGATAAGATGAACACTCCTGTGAGAGTGTATAAACCAACTAGTCAAGGACAATCTGGGTTTTACACAAAATGTGATAACTCTATACAACTCAAACGTAATTATACTCCAAAAACACCAGTGATACATACATGCAATATACAGTCAGGTCCAAAAGGCTGAGACCATATTGAGAAAGTGGTCTGGACTGTATTGCTTAGATAAACACGAGCATGACAGCAGCTGCTCCGAGTCTCTATCATCACCCAGGTCAGTTATTCCTGATTTAGCTGAAGTGCTGGCACCATCTTGAGGGCAGCATCAGTAACTGAACTGTAAAATACAGGAGCGGCCATATAAAGAGTCCAGAAACAAAAACACACAGGTATCTGCAGTAAATTGGGATTATCTGTGGCTGCTGCAGTTTATTCATTTTTTTTAGGTTGTGTTCAACTGCTCCACACTGACAACAAGCACTGGAGCTGAAACCCAGATCTTTCTAAGGGAATGTGGGTGACCAATGTACCTCCTGCAGGAACGTGTTCAGATTGTAGAGAGGCCTTGTGGTGTTGCTGTTATTCTTCTATCCGATAAGATAAACATACTGTCACTGTGTCCATAAATTAAATTTCTGTCCCACAGATTTGATCAGAAGGTTGAAGTTATCCATTGCTCCAGTAATTTCATCTTTTGGTTTTAGTTATTTCACTTCGTTTTTAACAGGCATATCACAGATTGTTGCATCCAAGCCATATTTACATTTAAAGGACCTGCCCATGACATTGCAGCTATCAATATTAGCTGATGTGTTTCATTTCCACTGCACTGCCTAAAATTCCATTTAAATATATTCTTATAAAGGACCAATGATAAGGCTGATCGGGTAATTGTCATGAGAGTCCAACAGGAATGTGGCTGCACAGCTGCAGTTGGCTCAGCCAAAGTTCATCTTTCAGGGGTTATGCAACACATTTGGGAAGGAGCCAGTCAGCCTGTGGGAGAGGAGTGTTGAAGCCCTGCAGCTTGTAAGAGTGGGAGAGCGATCGACTCAGTGTCCTTAGCCTCCATATATTCAAGGTAATTGTCAAATACTTACAATGTACAATTGGTGTTTACTTAAGTGATTTAAATTCAGCACAGCAACTTCTTAAAAACAGCATAACACATTTTAGACAGCTTTAGAAAATATGCTGTAACTATGCTTTACATTTAATTTCAAGCCTCTGTGTGTCAATACATTGCAGGGATCAGTCATGGCTGCAGAGGCAAAGCAGACGTGTTATGAGGGCAGTTCTGTCCAAAGCTTTCAGTTCTACTTGGAAAAGTCAGGAGAACACAAGGCCATTCTCGAGTGTGTTCAAAGCATCCTGCCAGGAGAATTTAAAAGGTACAACAAAAGAGGCTTTTATCATCTTTTTTACTATTTCACTACTCCCAGCAGAGGGGTCATGGGCGCCTTCTTTCTGTCTTTTTTGTGCTTTTTGAAGGAATGGATCACTTAGCTCATTATCTGAGGTCTCAGTTAATGACTTCTCTCAAAAGTTGGAGAATGTCAAATGGAGATGAAATTGCTCATGGTTTCATGCTGGCACGGAGCTGAGAGTATTGTGAACAAATTCGTGATGCCAGTTCAACTGGTCAAAAGCCCACTTTTTTCATGTTTGTGCAAATAACCCTGATGACGCAGAGGCCAGGAAGCACAGTGCAATTTTCTTACCATTTTGGCATGAAATATTTTTGTTTTTCAGTGGTAAATTTTCATAGAAATTTAAATGCAAATAAAAGTCCAACTTTAAATATGTTTATGGCAGAGATTTGTACCGGTAATGCCATCCACATCTTCTTGCAGGATTTATTCTTAAGTCCTTGTAAATTCGTGCCACCATAACCATATAGGCTTTCTATGTGAAGTCTGTAATTCTGTTTATGTTCTACCATGAATACACATTGTTTAATTAGAAGGGAATGTACGTAAATTTAATAAATATGACATAATTTGCACACACAAAGTCCACAAATGCATGTATTAAGAAATATTAGGAACCCTCTTAAAAGATTCAGTGAATAAATGCCAAGTTCTCTGTATTAATCAACAACCTAGTGACACAGATATTGGATAGTACAAGTGTTATGTGCTGTCGTGTAATTCACAGTTATTTATCTTATTATTTCTACTTTTAAATTTTTTTAAATTTGTTTTTCTTTTTTCTTGTGTTCGACATAGAACTGGAGCAGGTAAAAGCAGCCTGGATGTTCTTGGCATTGGAAGTGGTGGAGGTATGTGATGAAATACAACAACTGGTAATGGCTGCATGAACATATATTGTTGTAGTGGTTTGTTGTAGTAGTTTTGGCTTAGTTACCTTCTATAAACCAAAAGGGCTCCTGTTAAACCAATCATCATCCTCGTGATAAGGAGAATTCACAATAACACGCACTACTGAGCCCTATAGAGGTCAACACAGGTCCGAAGATACAATGATTATTGCACAGTGGCCTCATCAAAGTCATTACTCATGACAGAAATGAAAAGACTATTGAGCAAACACAAACTGTCTCTCTCTCTAACACACACTTGAGCTGCGTGAACTGTATTTGACATGTTGACCTTTCATTAGTTTTGATTGTTTCAGAAATGTTTGCAGTACTCAGTTCAAAAACTTTGGGGGATCGATGTTTTCACATTGAAGCAGCAGTACTCTGAGGCAGTGGGATTTCAAAATCTAAAGACTTCCTGGTTTATTCCAGGGGAGTTGGATGTCCAGATGCTCTCTGTACTGCAGTCTACATTCCCCGCTCTTCCTATCACTGCTGACATTGTGGAGGGCAGCTCTGTACTCTCAGATAACTTCAAAGGTATCAACGATTCAAAACACTATTTGTCGTTTTCTGTCTTCCTTGTCTTCCTTAGTAGAAGTAGTTTTAGCTGTTTTTTTTTTCTCAAAAATGCTTTAAAAAGCCTCTTCTGAAGAAACACAGTACAGAACAACACACAATTTGATCGACTGTTTGGATGTAAAATGGGTATAATTATAAAATCTGCTTGTACATCTGCATCTGCAGTAAGATAAAACTGCAACACTCAATAACTCATAATGACAAAATGAAAACATGTTTTTAGAATTTTTTATTAAAAATCCAAAAAAAGTATCTATACCTTTAGCTGTGACTCCAAATCGTGGTCAGTCGCATCCTGTTTGCTTTAGTTATTCTTGAGTTGTGTCTTGAACTTGACTAGACTTCACCAGTGGCAAACTGTATTGATTAGCCATAGTTTAGGTGTAAATCTTTGAGTGTCCGGACTGAGTAACCAGGCAAGAATAACACTGGTCAGAGAGGTGACCAAGAATCCAATGGTCACTCAGACAGAGCTTTAGAAGTCCCCTGCAGAGGTGGGCAACCTGCCAGGATGACCACCTCAGCAGCACTGCATCTATCAGACCTTTATTGTAGAGTGACGAGATGGAAACCTGTATAAGGCACATGACAGCCTGCTTGGAGTATGCCAAATGGCATTTAAAGGACTCTGTGGGCATGTGGAAAAATGTTTTTGACCTCTTTGGGCAGAGCTCCAAACACTATGGCTGGCTAACACCAGGCACTGGGAATCACATGGCTAAAACCAGGTAGGTGGGCTTCTCAGCAGCAGGGATGGGGAGACTGGTCAGAACTGAGGTCCTTAAAAGAAAACCTGTGCCAGAGTGCACGTGACCTGAGACTGAGCCGACAGTTCACCCCTCAGCACAACAGTGACCTGAAGCATACAGCCAAGAAAATGCTGGACTGGCTTTGGGACAAGTCTCAGACTGTCCTTGAGTGTCCCAGCCAAAGTCCAGACTTAAACCCCACACAACATCTGTGGAGAGACTTGGCAGTTCACAGATGCTTGAGAGGACCTGCCAGGACAAATGGGATAAACTGCCCACATCCAGATGTGCATAGCTTGTAGAGACTTACCCAAGACGACTGGAAAGTGTAATTGCTGTTAAAGGGGTACTGGATTTAGAGTCTGAACACTTTTGTACATTTTGATGAAAAGAAAAATTGCTTTAATTTCTAAAAACATGTTTCTCTTCATCATCATGGGCTATTGAGTGTAGATTGATGGGGAAAATGACCTTTTTATGGATTTGAAATTAAATCTATAACACATTAAAGTGTGCAATAAGCGAAGGGGTCTGAGCACTTTCTAACATAACACTAACTTTGGTACCCACAAAGCTTCGCAGGTCAGTTGTGGCGCTGCATGCTCCTAATGGATTGCAAGCAGCTAAACCTTGTATTAGTTATGTATTGATCATAATCTGTGCTTAGATCATTGCTTGTTGGATGAAATGGTTCAATGTACTGTACATACATTCTGATATACAGTATATCCGTGTTACTGACTGCTTTCTCTCCTTTTTTATGTCTAACTTTTAGCTCTGGTTGCAAAGACCACCAATCTTCAGAAGATCCAATTCGCTTGGCATGTCATGAACAGTGAGGACTATGAGAAGCAAGTGAAAGCAAAGACAGACATGAAGAAATTTGACTTCATCCACATGATTCAGGTGTCATTGCTTTGCTTTATGGACATTCAGTTTAAAAAATTATCTAATGTTAAGAAGATTGTGGGTTTGCTTGCCTGGGGAACCCCTACAAGTGAGGTGGACTAAAGTTTAAACAGTTGGTAGAATATCAGTTTCTCAATTTGTGCAAGCAGTTTAATTTATTCAGTTCCCTATAAATCCTTTGCTGCTCTTTGAATTCATCGGGGGAACATTTTGAGAGCAGAGCGCTTGCATACCAAACAGATGCATACAACTATTGCACCAACTAGTCAGACATCTTCTCCAACTTAAGTGTCCCTATCATCCCTACAGTGAGCGAAAACACTTCTGAATATGTGCTTGCATGTATTCAATCTTTCTTTAATTTGAAAATTCAAATTGAATGTTCCCCACAACTCTCCTGAACAGATGATCTACTATGTGGATAACCTCGCAGAAACTATCAAGTTCTACCACAGTCTTCTGAAAGACAATGGCAGACTTATGATCATCATTGAAACAGGTAAGTCGAACTGGATTTTAATTCACTTTATTTGTCTGCCATAAAACAATTTCGGTTTAGATTATTGCAATATATAATATATAATTTTGAATGTCATACTATCCAGCCAACGGTGGCTGGGACACCCTGTGGAAGACTTACAAGAAGGAGCTCTGCGTCGACGCCATCACTGAGTACCGCTCATCAGCAGAGGTGATCGCGTGCCTGAGGAGCCAAGGTCTGAAATATGAGGAGCACATCATTCACAACACGTTCGACATCACTGAGTGCTTCAACCCGAGCAGCACGACCGGAGAACGTCTGTTGAATTTCATGACAGCCAAAGATCACTTCTACCAGTCCTTCACCCCAGAGATCAGAGCAGGCATGTTAGACCTTCTCAGAAACAAGTGCAGCACTGAAAAAGATGGCAGGGTGTTCTTCAACAGCAGTTTGAGCTGCATACTCATTAATGATTGAGTATGACTCTTCTTGCATCCAATTATCCCTTATCCATTTGATCAGATGAACAGTATAGCTGTGTCTCACTTCAGAGGCTGCTTTTGAAGAACGGTTGCATCACAGCAGCACAACAAGGCTGTCGCGTTTCGAAAGCCCCTTTAAAGGAAGCTGAGAAGTGCGTCCATTGTTTTCCTAGTAATAAAGGATCCAACAGGTGGATCCCTTGTTGAATCCCAAGATTCATTGCCTGCCAGTGATGAATCACTATGGAATCACAAAAGGAGAACATGGCGGGTTCCACAAATGAAACAGCAGTCAGAGTAGACCAGACCGTCTCAGCCTTCGCAGTCTACAATGGCTAGAAAGCCTCCTTTGAAGGATGCAGCCCCTGAATTGAGACACAGCTTACATTAGCCTGTTGCTAAGATTAACTATGTGCAGTAGTTTTCAGTCTTTGCGGCCTATATTCACCAAACTTTTTATGTTTACTGAAATTATCAATGAAAACAATCCCGCCACTATTTTGTGATTAAAATGGCTTCCATTGACTGTTCACACTTTGCAAAGCTTTATATCTTTATTGACTGGCACACAATTTTAGCTATGCAGGAATATTGAATCAGCCCTCGGTTGGACTTCTTTCTAACATGTGAAGAAGTTTTCTTATTATGTCCTATAATATTAGAGCTATTATGATCTAGTTAATCATAGTCATCATCATAGTTAATCAGACCAGTTAATTTGCTTCTTTGAGTTGAGTTGAGTTGAGTTGAGTTGAGTTAAACTTTATTGTCTCCATGGGGAAATTTGGCTTGGGCACAGTGCATGGTTGCTACATAAAGCACTGCAAAACATAAAATGTTACATAACAGTAACACCAACAACAGCAGCAAAAGAGATATAAAAAAGGAAGATAAAGTGCAAGTGTTAGTTAGTGCTTAGGTGCGAACATTTATTGCACCTTGGTCTGTTGCCCCTTGTTCAGTAGCTTAATGGAGGCTGGTACAAACGGTTTGACGTGCACCTTGGTACCCGGAGTCTTTTACCTGATGATAGGAATTCATATTCAGGAAAGAGAGAGTTGAGGTTGAGAGTCTGAAATAATTTTTTTTTGCCTGTTTCATAACAGCCTGCTCGTACAGGCTTTGTATCGGCTTATGTTCTCTCTTCCCTAGGAGTTAGTGGCTAAAGACAGACAGGTTAGAGGCTAAAAACTGAGCTAGGGGTGAATATTAGACTTACATTTATCAGGTGTTCAGAAACACTGCTCCAAATGAAAACTTCCATCTGATACTTCTGTATCTGCTGTATGTGTAAGGAAGCAAGTCTGCAAAATCAACATTAAGGAGTGATTTGCTAGTTTTGTTTCACAGCTTGTTCCTACTGGTTATCAGTTAGAGGAAGTATAAGCACTTAAGTAAGTCACTGCTGTCAGGTACCTGACTAGCTAGGTGGCAGTTCGTGTCTCAGAAAACTTTTACTCACTTTTACATTGTGACAAAGCAAATCCAGAGTACAACACAAGCTTATCGAAAATTCATTATTTCCTGCTAATACACAGCTGCCAGACTAGTTTGTTTTCTTAGAAGATGAGAGCATCTGTGGCCTAAACTATACCCACTGTTTATAATTTCCCACAGTGAATATGGGTGAGAAATGAATTTAAAAGCAACACTAAGGAGGGTGCTGCAAATTTCTTTGTGACACGTATAATGCTAATAAATGTTCAGTTTCATTAGAGAGACCTGGATTAATTGTAAAAATGACAGACTTTTAAATCTAGAGTTTCCCTCTGATGCCGCTCACCATGAAGCCTGCAGGTGGTACTACATATCTGAATGTTCAGGGGACCCTGCAACTGTGCCGTGATGCAGTTTGTCCAGTAGATGGCACTCTTCCCTCACATTTAGATATGACAGTACAGCCAGGAGTGAGGACACCAACTTTTATTACACATAACCAAAAACAACATGTCTAATGTGTGGAAAATAATTCTCATGGAGTCATTTGTTATGTGACTACTGCTTTTGAAGCTCCCACTCAGCAGGCTCACACTGAGACATTTCCACGGTAACGGTCGCACCAACACCATGCTGTTTGCCGTGGCTGCGCGCACACACAAAATCACGTCAAACTGCTGAGGTCTTGTCTCAAGCCATCTAGCAAATGTATTCTGGCTGCTCATTTACCTCATTAGCTTTAATAGGTCAGTAATTGAAATTCATCAGAAATTCTTGTCAGTGCACTCCCCCCTGATGTCAGTGGGCTTTCAGCACCTGCTCAGGCTCCATTACCGGGGGTCCTCGCTGGGCCCTCTCATACCACAGAGTGACAGAGTATTAGTCACTGAGATAATCAACCTCAAGACAGTGTTTGCCGCTAATGCTCATCAAGAACTATTTACCTCGCATGCCAGTTGGTGGCTGATCAAAGAAGAAGTTCTCTGCTAGATAAATGTGATGAAATGTTAACAGATCACCTCGTTTTCCTGGTGATTGATTATGCAGAAGTGCCGAACAGCTGGATATCGTTTTTATTTACTGTCTGTGGCATGCTTATTCGCCGATGACACAATGACAAGCCATGTCTCCCCAGCGTGCCTGATACATACAGAGTACATTTACATCTCCCCGTGAACCTCGTCAGCATTATATGGTGCAGGCGATGCACCGTACTGAATCCATAAATACTTCCCCATCAAGATACGGGTCAGGCTCTGCAGCCGTGCCAAATGTCCACTTGGTTGTGAGAGCCGTCTTCTTCAGCACAGCTTTCTTCAGTCCATCTGGCCGACGATCAGGGCCGAAGCTCCGGCCCCTGGCTCTAAGGTGCTTGTTAGTGTACATTCACTCATCCTTAGTGTAATGAGGAAACAGGCCGTGTGTTCAAAGTGTGGATATTATTTTTATATCTTCACTTCAGCATGCTTTAGTTGCTTCGTTTGATGCAGTAACTTTTTCCCACAATATGGTCCATGTGTATAAGCTGTTCATTTTATAGTCTAATAGTAAGCTAGGTGTTATTTATAATGTAAGTATTATGTATTTTCTGAGAGTCTACTTGTTGCCTTTCAGTGCTGAGACTCCAGGTAAGCCAAGGCCGCCTTCATTCTCCAGGAATAAATTAAATGAATTAAAAGGTTCGGCATCAAAAGGACAAAAATTTTGCCATTAAAAAAATAAAACCTACACCATTTAAACACAAAACTAAAGCAAGATGTTTTGTAAACAACTGTTCAAAACATTTTTCTTCATAGCACTTAAGTGACTGGCTCTTTAACACCCACTGCACTTAACAAAAAAATTAGTAAAGCTTCTTGGTATTTTGTTGAAGATAACTTTGTGGCTAATGTTTTGACATCGACCGGATGTTGATAGCTGCGCAATGTGGTCAGTGTTGACAGAAATAACAACAGGAAAGTTGATATGACATCTTTTATTTTCCGTGTGTGGACCTGCTTGATTAAGAGTCATAATTTTGTAGAGTCACTTCCAAATGATTTTTCTGCTGATAGTTTCAGAAGCTTATTAAATTAATAATTACCAGACATAACATCAATTTGTGAGAAGATACAGGCATTAAACATAACCCTGGCTACCATCTGCATATTTATGACTCCACTGCCTACATCCCACTTACTTGTAAAGGCAAAACACTGATGGCATTTTGGTATTCTTTTCTGATATTCACAGTTTGGCCAAATTGACTCTTCAGATGTCTATCTTTTTTAATACAGCTCCTCTCCCCTGGTCCCCTCTGTACGGAGAGCCGATATCAGGCCAGAGGCGTCTTCTGTCAGCCATCTTGTCAGTGTTTAGACCCCTCTGAGACCAGAGCAGGACATAAACTGGCCCTAAAATACATCACATACTCTGTAATGGGCAGAGGCTGCGGCCAGGCCTTGAAATATAGCTGTGATACTGGTGCTGTAAATGGCTGCCCTCTGTGGCATATTTCATTCTGGAGAATTAGTCCTGTTTAGCAGCTGCTGTTATATAGCTGCTGTCCTCCATAGTCCGACAGAATGTGGCCCTTTGATTGATGATTCTGAGGATTTTGTCTCCTTTTTTAAATTCTGTCTAACATGAAATAAATCGGTCCCAAAAAAAAAGGGGGAGGATGGAAATTCCAGTTTTGGAATTGAGTCTTTTTCTCTTACAGATGTTGATTTGTGCTGCACAAAAAGTGACTCGCAGGCTTAAATCAATCCAATGTGATTAACCACAAATCAGAAATGGTGGAATAGGGTGACTCTGCTCTAATCAAGTTTACCTTTGTCTGTCTCATTAATCTAGTGATTCGAGGCCTTATAGTCTGATCTTCAGTTTCGTTCCTGTGGGTGTGAAAATGGAGGATTGCCACAGATAAACGATGGCACCATATTTATGCTGCATGCCACATATTGAACTGGAAGTATGAGAGATAAACCAGGCCAAAAAATGCCATTAATTGACCCCCTCGGTTCAGACAGTATCTTGACCAATTACAGATAACACATCGCATTTAGTGAATTCATAAATTATATATTTTGGGTTAAGCCTTTTGTTTTTTTGGTTTTTTTTGCTGCAAACTGTCAAACTTCTTAATGTGGAGAGGAGAAGTTGAAGTGAAAAATAGGCTGCTTCAGAAGAATTTTATATGTGCCTGACAAATGGTGATAACGATTTTGAGAAACAACTTGATATTGACTCTAAGCCATACTCTTTTAAGCCCATATTTGCTCATTTGATAAAAAGAGTCACTGTCACTTGTTCACTTTGTCAACCGGGAGAGTTCCTGAGGGTGTGATCCTCCTTAATTACACTCAGTGACATTTACCCTCACCAAACGCCCCAGTTCCCCTCACATGGTGCAGTGTTTGGGGGCGTGCTTGACGCTTACTGTTGTGCGATGTGGAAAAAAAAAAAAAAAAAAAAAAACCTTATAAAAAGCCAGTTGTCTTTCTCATGAAGTTTTAGCTGAGATGACTAAGCTTAGATCCTCCATGACCAAATCTACTGCTTAGATAATTTTTTTCAGTGGATTCAATAAATGAAAAAAAAAAAAAAAAAAAAAGTTTCAAGGTTTAGTGATGCTGCTGCAAATACAGACATCTGTGAACACTAAGAAATTCTGATTCTACCCTGACTTGAAATGGCCAAATTAAAGATATTGAACATTACCATACTGTCTATCGGTGGCTTCATTGTATCAGCAGAAGCCTTTAAAATCTATTATCAGGTGAACCCTGCTGTGTTTTATTACTCGTATTACTAAGGGTGATGTCTGTCTCTCCTGCTGCTCTGTTAGCGAACAGACTCAGAACTTGCACTAAAAACCGATCATGACAGAGCAATCCTGCCAGAAGTTAATACCGGTAGCAGGGATATTTGTACTTAATCCCTGTCATGAGAAAAAGAAAATAAGACCTTACATTTCCCTGCAGATCTGCTGTGGATGTTATTATTCTTCCGTGCATTAATCAGCCTATATCCCGTCTTTTGCTTTTATTAAACGCTCTTTCTGGCTCACATCAATTCATTGTCTCTTAAATATCCTCCTTCTCATGGGTGTGTGCGCTTGATGAAGTTGGAAACTTTTTGGAGCTCTATTTAAAGTGCGGGTCCCCCGAGCGACCCCTCTGCCTTAATAACTTACGATCAGGTTCCCCGGGTCCTTACGTTTTATTTGGCCTCGCCAGTCTTCACGACTAAACGGATTCTAATGAAATGTTCTGCTAAATTGTCAAACGGTTCTGTTTTCCATCCATAAACAAAGGTGTTTAGTCCTGGTGAGAACCCAAACACAATAAAGATGGTTGTTTAACTTGATAAATCATGGCGCAGGTGATTGGGCGTATTCGCTATCTCATTTAGGAGCTGGGAGTCATTCTGAAGCTAGCTCACTTCTAATGGAGACAGGGGCAGTTTGAGGAGTTTCCTTGCAACACTGATTACCAGTGGGAATCAATGCAAATTTGTGTTCAGTGTTTCTGATGCAAATTTTCTGTAGAATTCAGGCCCACAGATGGTGGCATTTCATTTTATTTCCGCAGAAAACAGGCAGAGGATTTTGCAGCAAGTTTATACGTCAGCTGCCACTCTACACCTGCTACATTTGTTGCAGCCATGATCAGATATTTGTGTGTGCAGCATTTTTTTTTTTTTTTTTTTTTTCCCCTTCTCAGTTCTCACAAGGTTCGATTCCACTTGCGAATCAATACAGGTATTGATGGGCGTCAGATAAAACCATTATGGCAACCAGCTGTAATTTTTCAGCAGAATTGATTTCATTTTAAATGATCCATGTACATCCAGTGGAGCACGCCACCACTGAGAGTGTGTTTTACCTTGACTTCATGCGAGAGAGACATTATTCATCACCAGGAGAATGTCCCATCTTCACACCCCAATAAAAAGCAGAGTAATGAAGCTTCTGTGGGCGCTGTCACCCCAACACTGCTTTATAAAGGATGACACAATTATATTTTACCAGCTCACCAAAAATGCTGACAAGCCTTGGTTCAATAAAATGCAATCTGTAGCGAGAGAAGTATGCTGGTTTCTTTGCTCTGGAGTCATAGCTCATGAACTACAAGGTGTCGTCGCCTTGGGAAGCTCCTCCGAGAACGTTTTCTCCTGGCAATTAAGCCAGAAAAAAGTGGGTGTGTTGGTATTGGGAATAAAGAGTGATATATCAGTATTTGTGATAGATCAGTTTTGTCATGCTGTCTCCTATTCTGCGCAACATATTTTTTCTTGCTGGGAAATAGCTTCACAGGTCTGTTCACAGGCAAATTTGATCTCAACATTTTCCCCTCTCAGAAATGCATAAACAGGAATGACATTTGCCTCTGAGCAAACAGAGGCTAATGCTGCATTACCGTCAATCAGTCAACTTGGTAAATGTTTGTCTAAAGTATGATGGATGATGTGTCGACAACATTAAAAGGCAACCGCTTCCTAAACCTGAAATCTTGCATATTCAGAGACAGCCAGCGTGATGCTCCAGACAGCCGACCGCCGACGCCCTGCTGCTTGACGCTTACCAGCGGCAGGATATGGCTGCTACTTAGCGGACGGCATGTTTTTTCCTTGGAGAGAGACACATCTGGCCTTGGATAATCTCTCCTTAGTCTTCTGCTGTGTAATACATGCAAAGCTCTGCTCCATGTAATTCCCCAACTGCTCTTTTTTTTTTTCCCCTTGACAAGGGTGAAAAGACCAGTAGTATGAAGTGTATTGCATGTTTTTTTCTAACCCACTCTCACTGTTGCCAGGGTTAGGGTTACATTATATAAACGTGAAAAAGAGTAAGAGTTATAAAAGTACAAATAAGACAGGATTTTTTTTGTGTGTGGATATTTTCTGATTTTACTCCTGATTCATAAAAAGCCAAGCCAAATCAGAGAAAAAAAAAGTGCTCTGGAGAGCAAAATACAGTAATCACTGGGAAAGTAATGGCAGCTGAAAATGGGGAGGAATTGTATATGCCAGTTATTCATTAGCATTCCTGATCGCATGCGAGTCATACATAAAAATGTCATAATTATGCTTTGTGAAAGGAAATCAGAACAAAATTGAGATTGTACATCATGCAATGTTAATGGTAATGAAATGAGCGGTGCGTGGCCAGATGCCTCGAGCCTGAGCAATATAATATGTACTAGCAGTGTCTCACTTGTTTATTTATTAACAGAGGAATTGTCTGCTTCACTTGCTATCACTGAGGCTTGACAGCTACAGAGTCCAGGTGATGCATGAGCCAATATGTGGACTGGAGAGAGCTCAACGTCGCACATCAATATGAAAATCAGTTTCTGGTAGAAATAGCCTGGGGCCGTACATCCAGCCTCAAAAAAGTGACTAATCTTAGGGTCATAAACCCTGCACAAGAAGCCCAGGGTCTTTTTAGAGAGACAGAACTCAGAAATGCCATCATTTTCCATCCCACAAGCCAAGGACCTCGCTCCTTGCATTAGCAGATTTCTTTTAATAGTGTGTGAAATAGCAGGGTTGTGAGAACTAAGCAAGAGCAAATAAAAGAGAGAGTGAAGGGGATTGTGAAAGGTGACCTTAGTCTCTGGAGCAGCAGATTAAAAACTTCAAATGCTCTGCCAGAGGCTGTCCTAAAGAAACAAAAAGACCACAGGCACGATGTTACAGTAGATGGAGGTGGCTGCCAAATATCATCTTCTTACAGAGAGGGATTATGAATTTCACAAGGCAATGGTGGTCCCATTGGTGAGGATATTAGTTCACATATTGTGGTTCAGATCTGCATATATTTCTGTTTATTTTTTCTTCCCCTGACTTTCAGAACTTGGTAGCAGTAGTTGGGTTCTGAAACAAACCACATTGTTCAAAGTGTCAATTTTCAGTTTTTATATGGAATCTTTTCATGATAAGCTGAACATGACTTACATGAGGAATCAACTCAACTGAAGTGAGTGATATGTAAAGTGAAATATAATGGTCCTGTTTAGTGTTAGCTAACAGAACTGACTCTATTGCTTATTGTTGCAGAATCAGCTTCTTTTTTTTCACATCTATCTTTGATTAAATAGGCACATATTTTAACAGGATTGTTGCCCTGTAGTTTGGACAATTGTAAGGATAAGAAGCAACACTGAAAATGTGTTGGGAAGGTACAGTTCAAATTGTTTTCAAGCAGAAGTTGTCTCACCCTGGTAGTTTAGCAACAGCTTTGTTATGAATGAGTGCACATTGCACTTTATAGGTGACCAGGCAGCACTTCTCCAGTCCTTCCAGTGGCTTGATGATAACTCCACTCTCTTAATTACAGACTTGGCTTCCCAGAGAAATAAAAAAGAAAAGCAAGAAAATGATTTTACTCGTGAGGAAAGTGAAACAATGGCTCTCCAAATCCTTGAATGGATTTCTATCTCAAAGCTCATGGTGGAGACGGTTTGAACTGTAGCATCGGCGGGTGCTTTAATTACTGTTCAATGACTTTACTCTGAGTCCTTGGCCTAGTTTAGATTCCTTATCAAAAAACAGCCATGCACTGAGAGAAGATTACTTTTTAAACTTTGGGAAGAGGGGAGCGCAGACAGAAAACAAGCTAATGCTGTTGCACAAATACATGGAAGGGGACACAGCCCAGAGCCATTTGGAAAGCAATAGCCCATTCCAAGATGTGGCATCGGGCTGGCATCCACACAGCTCTTAAATTCCTTTTCTCGAGCCAGATGGCTATGGAATTACACATTTTTTAATCTAAAGCATGAACCTCTCTAGGCTCGGGGAAATCTTCTTGGGATAGCCATTTTGGATTTATTTGCAGAGGAGACGGTCTCTTGCCCTGGGGGCCACATTTGATGGTAAACATGAAGTTTGACACTGAATGTCCTGACTCCTCTTGGTTATACTCTGAGTGATAAGTCAAACCCACAAACTTTCCCAGCATTCTGTAAATGGAGCCAAACAAACACCGTCTGGCTACTAAGTTTGAAATACACTTAATAGCCTATATATTGATATTTGAATATAAATAGGTCTTTAAAAACTCTCATGTTTAATTGATACAAAAACAAAGGGGTGTTATGTGGAGACTATTTCTTGACATGTTTGTGTTCTCAAGATAATCTGGCTTTTACAGTTTGGTTTTGTACAAATTAAACAAAGGAGACGAAGAACATATTATGAAATAATCATGTTCTTCAGTGAGCTTTAGAGGTGCTGGTAGGAAGAGGCTGTTACGGTTGGACAGAGCCAGGCTAATTTGCTAAGTTTAGCTAACTGACTGCTGGGTGGTTTCTTGCCAGGAGCAGGTAGTGGTAATTTTTGAGCTTCAGCCATCGTTGTGTTTACAAGACAAGAGGTTGTAATAATCTTAAAGTGATGATATGGGCTAGCTGGTTAGCAGGATGACCGGTAGAAGAAAAGACATGATGGAGACCAGAGTTAACATTGGCGTTGCTTTCCACCACTGGAGAAAGCTCTTTGTGAGTAAAGGAATGAAGTTTGATGCTGAACTTGTGATGTTTCTTCTAAACTGGTAAGTAAACAGCTGTTAATGCTAACTTTGGCTTTAAAGCAATAGCAAAACTTACAAATACAAGAGGTATCAATCTTCTTATCTAGATCTGCGAGGAAACAAATAGGCTTATTTCCCAAAATGCTGACAATTTCCCTTAAACTTTGTTTAAACATTTTAATCCCTGTTTATTTTGTTGTCTTGCTGATTTTATCACCACACATTACATATTTCATTGTTAAATCACTTTTCTATAACAAGTATTTGGAGCTGACAAGTGCTGAGTGGAGTGTTGTTTGACAGTGTTGCTTAAAGCACCTGTTCAAAATGTGTGTGAAACCACTCGAACTGGTGGAAACACTGGCGTAGTGTTGATTGCTACACTGACAGTTACACAGACAATCTAGATTTGTCATATCTACATCTCTCAATATACATGCTGAATCAATACTGCTTTTTTATTTTGCCCAAAAACCAAGATGATTTTTGTACAATGGGCTTACAGTGTGTTCATGCACACAAGCCCCTGACCTGCAGTCGCTGACACATGTAGTTGAGGGGCTAGTCTTTTTTTTATTTGAGGAGACATTTCTAATTTTGTCAACAAATGAAAAGTCTGTGAGGTTCTTGGGGGTCTTTCCACACCGCTCCACTCGCAACGTAGAGCAATGCACTTAAAGGTTAATTAGAAAAATTATCTGTTGAGCTGAAAAACAAACGGTACCATGGAGTCCCCCTGCTGGTAGACGAGTCAATCTATGGCAGGTCTCCTCACTGGTCCACCTGCGATCTGTCTCCGTCACTCTGCTGACAGTCCCTGCGGCCTGCTGAGAGGATATGCTCCATCGCACCGCTGTGACTAGCCTGCTAATGAATACAGAGGAGCCCAGGATGTTCAGACGCCCACAAAATGGCTGGGAAGACTCCTCTGGCTGCTCAGATCATTCTCCGGCCGGATGTCGGCTCAAATGAAGCGGAACATGGCTACCAGACTGAGAGTGCAGAGAGGAATGCCACTCTGCACGGACAGTGATTGCTCTTGATGTTTGAGATTTATTCAGTGAACCCCAATAGATCCCTAGGGCTGAGAGAATGGGTTGCACTTTATGGTTTATCCGATAGACGGGGTTTAATCTGTATGAAGATTATGCTGTAAAAAGGGAATATAGAGAATGGGTAAAGAAACAACTTTCACTGGAGGGTACCTTGCTCATGGCTGACTTCAGTCCAAATGAATGCATTTTCATGGTACATTAAAAGTTTATATTAGGATTTAGAAACTGGAAAGGATATCAAGATAGATAGAAAGACATTTACAGTAGTGCCTGATTTTGCAAAGCAGTGCAGGTAGCATTTTAACCTTGTCTCAGGCAATTGAATCAGCTCTGTTGGGTTCCTGCAGTAAAGCCTGCATGCAGAAACATAAGCTTATTATAATGAAAAAGGACTATCTTGTCACACAGCTCCTGTAAGACCTGAATTTCTCAAGAGGACTTGGTCATGTGTTTAGCCAAGACACAACAATAATGTTGAAAGATGAATATATCAAAGATCAACGAGTTAATGTGCACAAATTACTATGAAGCTGTTAGATGACTTCCACTTGATTGGAAAGCGGACTTGTTTGGGTCTGGGTGCTATGTCACAGCTTAATTTATTGTCCCCGCTGACATTCACAGTAAGCCATTAGAGACCCTGCTGCATCCCTCCTTTCATTAGCAAACCAACACCAGCATTTAAATATGACCTGACCTACTGTACCATCAACACAGGAAGAGCAGGGAAAGGGAATGAAGTGCAGGAAGCTCATAACTCAACACCACGTCATTTATTGTCAAATACTTCACAGCCTCCTCTTAAAAGTTTTTTGATATTTTTAAGAGGCACAGTCTGATGTTATTTCCCAGTTTTAGGTATAAGTGCAAACCAAAACTGAATAGTGGTGTGATGAAGCCTGGCCAGAGGGTCTGGGAAGATGATAGTAGTCTAAAGTGTGTGGTGCAAATGCATTTAGAGCATGTCCATATAGCTTTTGTTATTTTAACAGTGGAATAAATTGCACGAATCACAATGTTGGAATAGTTTATGTTATATTATGAGAAGCTTTCCTCAATATCAAATGTTAGCTGGGCACATCCTGCTTAGCACCGAGACTAATACCTGTTCTGAGAAGAATCAAGGTTGATTTCCTCATCTAAACTGCTACAGATAGTCAGGATTGTCCAGTCGCTCTCATTACCAGTTCAAGTGAGATCAGATTTCTTGGGGATGAGGCCATATGTTGGCATGGAGAGTCAGTGAAGTGATTGACAGCTGACCACAGGGAGCCTATTCCTCCAGGCGCCACAGGTACACTGATGCCTGTCACAGCAGAGACACACACCTTCACAAATACACACAGTCATGGCCGATATTATTAAATTTATTTTTATTAAATCTAAGGCAACAGGCAGTCTGTGTCATCTGCCTCAGACATGATAGATGTGACACAGATTTGCTTGATCATATTTGTGTATTGTAAAATTGTTCAATACTGCACTGGTTGTCTATGAGAACCTTTTACTTAATGTGTTCTCATAAGCTCTCAGGAATGTATATACTGTCTGTTTGGGTTTAAATTTCATATTTAAGTTCTCAATGAAACATTAATATATTCTGGCAGAAACACTAAATACTAATAAATGCTCATTTTTTCATATGAACAGAAAGTTTACACATACTTATACAAAATACTGGTTCAAAGTATATGCTAATACAATTCTACTGTGTGTGCTTGCTTAATGCTGCATTTAAGACTAACTTAATTTGAATCAATGTGGGTTATTGCAGATATAGCAAACTAAAAGCTCTGGACACTACACACCCAACAGATGTGTGTATGCACACATGTATGTGTGTATGTATGTATGTATGTATGTAATTGTATTTGTGGATGTAAGAGTTACCATACATCCAGAGAATATGAACATTTCAACAAATGGGAAGTATTAATCCCATTTACAGTGGCTGCTACAAAAATGGGTTAGGATTAGGTTGAATGCCACTTAGCAGCATTTGACAGCTAGCAGCAAATAGACCTGATATATGAGTTTTTAAAGCAATGTATAACATCTGAAAGAACTCCCAAGACACCAAATCATCTGTGCTCAAACTGCTGCAACATCAGTCAAAAACACAGCGCAGTTTGAAACTAACCAACAGGGATGTGACACATACTTATAATAAGGTTTTGAGTGAGATATAGGCTGTAACCTACTACTTTGTAGAGGTGTTCACTAACTGGGCATCTACTGGTTATTATAACATTATAATCACAGCTGTTGCTGACATATGGCAACAACAGTACCTTAATAAAAACATCAGGGCAGAAAACACAAGATGCTAAAACATGGTGTAAACAAAGCAATTTTGTTTAGCCAGATTATTTAAATGACTTATGTGAAAGTGAGTGTATCCATGACAGTAATACTAGCTCATTAAATAGGACAACTGTTTGTACACTCAAGTGTAAACATTTGTTTTCTCCTTCAATATTTAAAGCTCCACATTAGACGTCTTTTGAGGAATATAGTTATCAGAACCCAGGAATTCATTTGAAAGGTACAACTTTAGTATTATTTGTGTTTAATGTCCAAAACTATGAAACTAGGACCAAAGTTGTAATAAACCAATACTCTTAACGTTCTCTCATCATAAAGTTTTGGTTGTTTGAAAAAAAAAAAAAAAAGGATCAGACTTTTTTGATTATTTATACAGAAACCAGTATGTTGCAGTCCAGTCAGTTTTATACAGCCCAGTGTCACAAATCACTGATTTCCCTCAAGGGACTTCACAGCACACAACACCCTTTATCCTTGACACCCTAAATTCAAATAAGGAATCTGATGTGAGACAACATCAAGTTACTGTAAAACAAACCATGTAACTACCTTGAGCTTTTCCCCAGTAATCTGGGTTCGGGAGATTATTCAAAGTAATATTAGTAATATAATTGTAATATTATAGTCATATGTTGTTATGAGAGAGAGAGATTACCCTACACTTTTTTAAACCACTACCAGCTACTACAACTACAAATTACAACTACCAAGTAAAAAATCAATGTAAATACAGCTCCAAAAGTAATGACGAGACAATGTTCACGCTTAATGTACAGACTCATGCCATTTTAAAGAATCGGACCAGTTTAATACAGTTTGCCATCCCCTCAGTTACATACTTTCTAGGCTCCAAGCTACAGTCGTAATTCTCACACAAACTTTTAACAGTGCATACGGTAAGTACATGTTAAATCAGCAGGGTTGAAGTTGCAAATTGTCCCCAGAAGACCATAATAATAGTCCTATGAGCGACGACAACCACTTCATTTAGTTCTGCATTGACTATGATAGGGCTCATTCACTGCGATCCTCAAACGACATTATATTACGAGGAAGACGGCCATGTCTTGGGTGTGACAGCATGGGGGTGTAAAATCGTGTCCCCTTTCATCAAAAGAGTTATGATCAGTCAAGTTGGGCTCATAACAAATAGCAGGCTTTGCGCTTTTATCAGCAACGCCGTGACCCTCAACGCTGTGACCTCATCATTAATATGGGAAGGCCGGATGATAGATCAAAGCATGGTTCAGTGGAGCATCCCTGGGCCAGAGCTGGCCTTGAATCGTTCATCACACCATCCCTATGGGGACTTTACGAGGGTCTGGGGAGAAAGGACGCTCTCCAGGCTGTCACATTTGTTTTACCGCTTTTGATAATGGCTCCTTTTTAAAAGATGATGCACACAGGAATTTCTCATTAACACATAGCTGCAATTTTAGCTGTGACAACATCCTTTCATGTTAATGAAGTTGGACTGTGACAGAGTGGTTTCAGTGTTCATTGTTGGGACAGTTTGGCTCAGGCTTGAGTCTGTTATGCTGTACAATAGCAGGCTGGGAAGTCTAAAAAGCTAAAGATTGGCTAATGCAGCTGACTGGGGCATTAAAACATCCCAGCAGCTTGCCCAATGAGTGTCGGCATAGTGAGCAAGACATTTTTTATTTCTTGTCATGGATGACTCAAAAATGATTACATGAAAAGCCAAAGACACAGGGGGAAATGCCATCTATGAGTTGCCACCTATGTGAGTAAGCAATTTGAAAGCAAACACAGCTTATCTTTGTGTATGCATCATGTGCATCTGTCAGATGCAAACAATTTCAGTGAGCTTGCCACACCTAAACCTATACCATGCGGTAATGCCATGCACTAAGAGCTTGGAAGTAGAAACACATAGAGCTGGTTAAAAAGTGCTTGAGATGATTTTCCAAGAGTAATCTAGAAAATGCTGCCTCTCTTTAGCAGTGGGGGAAAAAAAACCTGCAAAGAGGAAACAGTTGTGCAGGCAGGTGTCAGGTCACAAGGGTGTTTAGGCTCTGAGCTGAAGCAGGAAAGTGGCCAGGGAGTCTGACCCTCTGTGTCACTCTGCATGCTCATGTGGTGCCACATCAGGTCCCATCCCAAACCAGTTAGTGACAGGGACTGGACTATTAAACCATTTAATACCAACGATAATATAAGTCAACTGCAGAGTGAGCCAGGCATCTCTGACAGATGTTTCCTGCTAAAGGTGGGGGGGGGGGAGTGCTGGGTGGATTGGGAACAATTTCAGTTTCAGTCGTAATTGAGTAAGACTGACCTGATTTCAAATTAAGTTTACTTTTACTTTTGCACACTCTTAGTTTTTTGTTGGTGACTCTGAGTCATGGATGCATACAATCATTTTAAAGAAATATCTATGGCTGCCATTAACAATGTGTCATTCATGCTACCTACACCTTTATGTGGAGCCAGGAGATAAATATCATTATACTGTATCAGTTCAAAATAGTTTCTAAAGTTGGATCACCTCCCTCAGTGTCAGTCATGTTGAAAAGGTTATGCATAGCCCAAGGGGCAACTTGATTTAACAATTATTGAGGAGATTCAGTGTTACGTTTCTGTTTTGAAAGAAACACAAAAGTGAAGAAAGACATTTTCACAGTTTTTTAATATTAAGTATGTTAGCCTGGTGCTGGGAGACACACTGGATCGATAAAATCAATATTATGATATGATACAAGATATTGCCAGGGATGACATTGTAGCATACAGAAGCTTAAATGTTACCTTGTCTTCCTCTTAAAGGCTGCATTATTATTATGTGATAACATTTGTGATTATATTCAGCTTTGAAAATGAATGCATCTGTCTGCTTGACTACATCACTCACACTTAGACTGACTACTCTTTAAGAGCAGCAACAATCATACCCATAATTTTCTGACATTAATTGACAATGAGGCACTGAGTCAAAACATTTTCTCAATATCACATATTTCTGTTTTAGCCTTCTATGCATCTATAGGTGATTAAGGGTCAGCTGCTGCAACAATAGATTCCCTCACAGCCTCACTTTAAGTTTAGATGAGACGATCATTGATCATTATTGTTTGCTTGGTGGTTTCCTCGTAACCACTAATAATCTTTCTCATCATTGTAAAGATTACAAATTAACAGTTTTTACGCAGTTACATCCACTTACATGTCGTTAAAATGTTTTACTGTTTCATGATGTGTTACACATGCATCTCTACATCTATCACATGGCTTTTACTACTGTATTTGTGCACTATAGTTCTTTAAAATATAACAGTTCATCTACAGGCTATATCAATAATATGTGTCACAGGTTATAAACAATAATTTTGTACACTGAAGAACATTAAAATACATTTTACCTAATAGTGTAAGTGTATAAGTACATATGAACACTGCTGAAATGCAATGTTTTATACTGCCTAGTGTCATAAATCACACATTTGCATTAAAGGCCTTGTGTTGTTTGACAATTTTAAATTGCTGAAGTTGCTTAAGCTTCTTTGTTTTTGATTTTCTGTTTCCACAGTGTTTTAATCTGTCATGGATAAAGGATTCATGAGTCTTTGACATAAAATGTTACTGTAACAGAAAGGGGAACTATTGAGGGCATTAAAAAAAACATCATTTGAAAATGATAAAGGGGATATGCAGACATATGTCAACTAAGCTGCAAGGTTGGAATATTAAAACAAACCTTGTATTTGTGGGGAGTGACAAAACATTGCACAGGATTGGTCACATTGTGGTTGTGTTTTCTGAGCTATTGTCACATCTTTTGCTCAGCCTCAGCAACTGTCAACCATAAACATTCAAGTGATTTAAATAGATACAACAACTTGATGAATTTACTCTATGTGATTTAATGTGACTTTAAAAACCTCTTCAGCACAGGTTTCTTCCAATTTCTGATTCTGTGTCTGGTTCTTCTAACATTTCATTGACTCTGTGTGATTATGGTTGTGACTGAAATATTCACATCTAAGATGCATGAGTGCAGCCTGACATATTGTGCGTAGTATATTAGTTCCGTGCTTAACTGTCTATAATACTTTGAATTATTCTCAGTGCACAAAATGCAGCTTCAGATGTTGTGATTCTTTCTTTCTCTGGGTTAAACTTGACTCACTGCTGATCAGTAGTCATTTAGATTTAAATGTTTTGTTTTAACAACAGCAAACTGAATGGTGTCTTGGCTATGAGCTATTTTGCAGAAAAAATAAATAAATAAATGAAAACTAAAGTAAAATGCCTTGTGGAGTTTACATGACTCAAAATACTTTTCCTGAAACTACTTTTGAAATCTGTTATAAGAGTCACCCAACATTTCTTCTCATTGGCCGACACGACTTTATGTTTTGTTAAAGTCCAGCCAGCCATATCCCTCAGGCTGCTTTTCACCTACGATAAGAGGGACAGTTTCTTTCAGCACAGACAGACATAGCTCAACTCCTACAGGTAGCAGCTGACATGACTATTAGTCTTTCTTCTGGTACTTGCAGGTGTCAGACTCGCCGGTGCTCACTTGTCAGAGCTGCTCTGTGTGCTGTCTGAGGTGATTCATCTTCTTGCCAGCATCATTAACTTCCTTGTGAAAGGACTGGCAGAAGGAGACTCACAGCAGAGCTCCAAAGAGTTTATGTGCCTTGTCAGGAGCTACTTTCCCTCCTCTATAATCAGATTGAAACTTCTCACTCTTTTATGTACTTTTTCCGCTTTTAATTGTTGTTCTCTGGCTTCCATATCTCAGGATGGAAGACCGTGTCCTGGAAAGCCTTCTGTGAGAGGTAGAAATGCAATATTTAGCTAATTGTTTAAAATGTTTTGTGAATGAAATAATCTCATCCGGACACCATTCAGTAATAGAACGAATATTGCAATTATGATTAAAGAGTTAAGAAAACAACTAAAAATACAAAGATTAAATGCAGTCATATTTTTTAATGCAGACACATTTATCATGAGTAAAAACTAACAAACAAATGGACAATAGCATAAACACCCTAGGCACTATTCTATTTTGTAATTTCCCCATTAAACTAATGGGTTTCTGTGTTTCACCATTAATTGCTTCATTTCTGCTGCAGATGTTTATTTCTGCAATGGCATATATTGACTGATTGTTTGCTTTGTTTAGGCTCCTAAATGAAACCATTTAATTAGTGATTGAAACGTAAAGACCTGTCAAATTAACCCCTTTTTCCAGTACATTACATTTCTGCATTAAAGCAAAAATGAATTCTTGCACAGGCACAAGACACTGGTATATAGGTCAGACTGGAAACAAATGATAAGTCTGGGCTTGATGAAGCTCTCAAAGATGTCATCATGTGCGACTGTGCACAAGAGCAATGGCCTGAAGTAATGATGATATATTTACAAAGCATATCTCCCGCTTTATTAAATGTAGCACAACACTCAGGAGTTTATGGGAGTCACTGAACCCGAATCTACTTTTCGTTATGCTTGTATTACTGCTGAAAATGGTCAGATGTTTTGTTGGGGGGTTTTGTCGTTGTTTTTAAGAGATTCTCAGCCTCTTGAAACCTTTATTAAACTTTTTTCTGAATTAACAGCAAATGAGATATGTTAGATCTCTGAGATTTTTTTCTTCAGGGAGAAAATAAAAGGAAGCTAACCCCCTGACCCTTTCCTTCAGAATGTACCTCTTTTTCAGGTGCTTGATAACAAGTTATTATCCAATATGGCAGCCTTTTCAGAGCCAGTGAGAAGTGGCAGAGGGTCTGTACCAAGGTGTTATTAAGCTGGAGTATGGACTTTTAAGGATTGCTATGGACTGTCCTTCAACCTCAGAGTGGTTTATTATGAAACCATACGGCTTCAGATTCAGTTTGTCTTCTTAGGTTATTTTGCAGGGGAAAGCCCCCACTTCCTAATCTTGCTGTCTGAGAGGAGATATAGATCTGAACTCTATAAATGTTTTACTGTCAGATATATTCATTTCATTTTTCCCATTATTGCCTATGGCTTTACCTGTATCAGTAGAATTTAATAATACCAGAAAGTACATGCATTTTTTTTTCTTTTTTTTGATCTGATGCAATTGCAGACTGGTTGCTGCAGAAGGAAATACACTCAGCTTTAATGGAGCTGTCACCAATAATAGCTGTAAGTTCATTCTATGCAATATTATACAGGTGGTACTATGTGTCAAGTGCAGGGGATGATGGTGAAACTGTTGTTCCCTGAGCACTGCAGATGATTCTCGCTCCTTGTTCAATAATGCAGCTCATAGAGAATACACGCCCATTTGTTTAGAGCCGTTGTTTGCTCTGTATATGTTGCAGACGATTGAGCCAGCAAACCTCCTCCTTGAATTTACTGTGTTCGTTAATAGGGTTATAGGAGGGGAGTGAGGGAGGGAGAGTGCTAATGGGGAAAACAGTGGATACAGGGGGAGTTTCATCTCTTGTGTCTCCACTTGATTAGTTTAACAGCTCCTTTGATCTTTAGCTGTGATTGAAGTGTTTAAGTGGAACATGGGGGGCAATGGCAGAGCCAGAGAGCAGGCGCCGAGTAATGTGCCACCAAATGCCTATGAGGCACAACATCTTAATGTCAGGGGGAAATTAAAACACTTTTCCATTACCAAGGCCCTTGAATCTTAATTCATTTGTCCACACACAATACAAAGTAGGTGACAAGGTCAGTAAATACTCAATGAATAAGATGTGAATGGTGACCTTTGAGAGAAGGGAGAATTGAGAATAATTTCAAAATATGTGAGAAGGAGAGTTCACGTATTTCGCAGTGACTAAAGCCGGCAGGGGCAGTTTCCATTAATTAAAGCCACTCCCGGCAACTTTTCACATTCACATCTACAAATGGCAGTGAGGGGAAACTTTTACAATTTTAACCTCAGTTTCCAGAAATCCTGGTGATGTCAGCAAACAGCACAGTCATGCTCACCAACCTTAGTGCT
Organism: Trachinotus anak; assembly: GCF_046630095.1. NCBI lineage: Eukaryota > Metazoa > Chordata > Actinopteri > Carangiformes > Carangidae > Trachinotus > Trachinotus anak. The sequence goes on along the minus strand of NW_027273852.1, from coordinate 3,661,505 downwards.
AGTAAAAGAGTGGCAAAGAGTGAGCCAGCGGAAGCACTGTTGTTGAGTCTGTTCATTGTTGGCAAGTACAGTGGTTCCTGACCTCTTTGGCTTATGTCCCCTTCAAATAAAAGAGTCTATAATTATGATCCACGACAGCTCCATGTCAATGTCTTCTCACCTGTTCATCCAAATAAGTCATTTTTTCCTTTGCTTTGTTTGAATACTTCTTGAATGCTTCTCAAAACCCTTTGTCATTTTTCAAACAGTGGGTCCTATATTTTGTTCAGAGGTAATCAAAAGCACGCTTCTTGTTTGCCGCCAACAACTGTCAATTTTTGTCAGCTGGAATGACAGCTGTTTCTGTTTACGAACAGCAGTTTGGTGGCTCCATGAGTGGCTTGAAAACAGCATTGCTCTTGTATTGCAGTGTAGAGATAGTTGATCCAAGTATAATCCTATGATTAGGAAACATATATGTATGTGTAATCTAGTTGTTCTCAAACTTTTTCAGGCATGCTCCCCTTATTGCAATATAAAATGCAGCATTTCACTGCACATCAGCTGCTAGCAAAGACACTATTTACCACTGGTAGTCATGACTGAGATGATGAGATGATGAGAAACAATCAGAAGGCGAGAGTGGATGTCTGTGTCATTGTTTCCAGAAGCCTCTGTCTCTGCCCGTCCAGACCACAGTGCAACCCCAGAGATGGCAAACTAAAACAGCATCAGCAACATTTCTAAAAGTCTGTTTTACTGGCTTGAAAACTCTGGGGTAATGTTGACGCCAGGCATAAATGTAACAAAAAGAGATGCGTTTTAAAACTAACACATATTAATGTGGACATCACCACCTCACAAGATTTCTCTTCCTTTGAAAAAGCTCCGTCCTCCAAGTTGGAAATTGCTGGTTTAGGATAAACTCCATAGTTGGTCAATAGAATTTCATTTGTATAAACAGTTTTATGAAGTTTATTTAACTGAGCAGAGAGTCTCTCCTCTGCTGGAGTATCTTAACAAACAGTAAAAATCTTGCAGTGGTTACTCAAACATCAGAGCAAATTTTGTCATTTGTCACGCCATTACCTTTTTGTGTGCTGACCAACCATGTGCCATCAACTCTTGAAAACCTGACACTGTCTGGAGCTGTACTAGTCATAAGCTTGAGGTATCTTCCAGACACACTTCACAACACAAACAATTTGGTACCTGTAATGTTATGTCAATACCACCGGACAGAAGACAGATGTTGTTATTACTTTGTCATTTCAACATTTTCGCAGCAGTTGGAGAACCTCAGAGATCCTGTTGCCCTGCACCAGAATGTCAACTAATGACCGGACAGTTGGAAAAGAGCAGCAGATTTGTTACTGCTGACAGAAAGCAGTGATGGATACAAGAACTGGTGAACATCCACAAAACAACAGCCTGCAGACAGCCTTAAAGGTCTAGTGACACAGTAGCTGCACAAGGTGTTACTGCAGATATAAATACATGCCTAATACCTGAAAGTAATAATAATAGAAGTAAAACATCACTTTAAATGAGTTCAAACATCACCATTAATAAATCAAACCAATTATATAGACAAAGATATTTTCATTGTTTTCTAAAATAATGTCATTCCTCACTACTGTTGGCACTGTTTTTACTTAAATACAAACACAGTATCACACACATATTAGTTCACACACTGGGATATTTAATTGAGTGTAAATCAGCAAAACATAATACGTTATATTAGATTGCTATCTTTGCCTGTTAATGTGATTTTCCTCATGTGGGAGCCACAGATGAAGCCTTCACTCTTCCATTCTGAGCAGCAAACAACAGACCCTGATTTATATCATTTAGGTTCCAGAAAATTCTCCAAGCAAGATTTTATCACAGCTGAGTGTAGAATCACAACATCCATGTTCATGTTAATAGCAAGAATAAGACAACTATCTAAAGGGCTGCAGATTCATAATACATCTATAATAGCACTGTTTTATGATGGACTTATCCTTTAAAAACCCTTAAACATTTCTCTAAAATTTTTCGGACATGTAGAGAGTATAATTTCCACTGTGGTCTCAGCTGGTCCCAACCGTAGCCAACCCACATGTCACCTTGAAAAAGAACACAATACAGTGTTAAATTGTGTATGTCACCTTGACCCAATACAGCATGAAGCACAAGGCTGCCAGACTGACTCTGACTTTTGTCTATTTCTTCAACAGTCCATGCTGTGCTGCCCATTGTTGAGCTTGTTGTCTGTTTTTGCACAAGCTTAAATCAGAGGAGATTATCCACAGATTCTTGTTAGAACTCCAATCACTCCAATTACATTTGCTCCAAAGTGACTTTTCCCAGTCATCCGGCCAGGGATTTCTTTAGCCATCAATTAGAAACGTCGCTTCTAATCTGAGCCTGCTTCCCAGACACTGGTCATTTCCCATTAGAGTCATTTTCCCCAGGATCCCGTGGAGCGATAGACATCTCCGCCGCTCAATAGAGGAGACGTGGAGGAGACCATAATTAAAGAGGTGGCATTTACTCTCAGTCAGGCTCTCTCAGAGATCTGAATCTGCAATTACCTTCCAGAAAATAGCATTGTCAGGACAGGACCCACGTTAATAATGGCCCCCAACTCTGGGGCAGGGTACAGAATGCAATCATTTCCACTGAAGCCGCACTTTGATTGTTTATCGCTTTACCCAGGGTTATCAGCCACTCTACTGTAGCGAATGTACACAGAAGGAAATAATCCTGCGGGCCACTAGCTGGGCCATTCAAGTATTTTGCTGAGCAGTGACTGTGCTCATAAAGGGTAACTTTAACACCATGCTCATAAAGGTTGTAATATCATGGCTAGGATTCACCAACCAGCCATCACCAAGTCTCACTATCTATATACTTGTATTGCTCTCTCTCTCTCTCTCTCTCTCTCTCTCTCTCTCTCTCTCTCTGCCTATCTCTCACACACACTTTCTATCTCACACACATACTGCAAGTGTACAGACTCCCTTAAGCCGCTACCAACCCGTGCCTGATGCCTGGCTTTCCAGATACTTTATCAAGTGCATAAGGACCATTTGCACAGAAGGCAATTAAAAGCTTTAGTGGTTCCTGCAGGCAGAGGGGTAGTTTGGGGGCCCCAGTCGACACATGAGCCAGCACCTTATTGGAGAGGGCTGGCTTTGTGCAGCAAAATGGCTTCAGTAATTTATACCAAATAGACTGCAGGTAGGGTATGAGAGCCAAGAGGAACGCATCTGCATTAATCAATATGAAATTATCCTGGACATAATTTGTGGAGGGCAGCCATGCACCTGCCTAGAAATGTGATCGGGGGAAGCCTGCACATAAACAAGTGACTAAACACTGCTGCAAGTCTGGTGGCCAGAACAAGAAAAGAGATCCAAAATCAGATCCAATTGTCTGTCAAATCCCAAAGAAACAGAGGACTGAAAGGGGAGAAATGATGAATGTACAACCATGTTGAAAGTACTGATTTATGAAAAACACTGGCTGCATCTGAAGTCATCAAGCTTTATTTGAGCTGAACAAATTTAAAGTATAATTCTCAGTCAGTTCAGTAAATGTGACTTTTAGATGTCCATCCAGAAACAAATGCAAATCTATTAGCGTGGTAAATTCTGGTGGCAGAGATAAGCGCGTCCTTAAAATGACCATATGCTAAGGTAGCGATAGTGAGGATGTCCAGCGGATTATCGCGTTTGCATATCTTCTAATCAATCCACTTGTGGCGTTCATGTGTAAAGGCCAAGATCACAGTGTCATGATTTTGAGTCAGTCATGTGTTCATTTGCCTCAGACTGCAGTTCTTTCTTTGTCCTAAAGATACTTCTTCCTTCTCCTGGTATGCTCCTCCACCGCAGGCTCCCAATGTGATTAGTGTCAGTAAATAGAGGAGAAGCCGAGGGTATTCTGGACATGGTCTGCCCCTTCTTTGGCAGCTGGTGACCTTCCTGGTCTATGCGCTCCATGACTCTCTCCAGCCTCTTTTTTCAGGTTTTAGACAGCCCAGCTCTCTTTATCACTCCCCAGGATCAGCAATTGCTCACCGACAGTCTCTCAGTAATGCATCCATGCTGGGTATCTCTTCAGTGCACAAGTGTGTGCTTTGCAAATGCAATATACAAGGGGTGAATACAAGAGAGAGAAAGAGTGGGGAGGAGAGAGTTCAGAGGATTTCAAGTACCATCCCAGACAGGAATATTTTAAGCTATAAAATGTTTCTTAAGGCAAGATTTAAATAGCATTTCACCTGCACTGAATTGTCAGTAGTAGAGAGTAACAGGAAAATACAAAGAGAGAGAGATGGCTCTAATGTGTCCGAAACTGCTGGGCGTCCATGATGTTTAAGATGGCAAGATTTCCATGTAATGTTGTAATGTTCAACAGACTATTAACTCTGACTATCTTATTTTGACAATGTAATGAAATTCTGGTGTTGAAATTAAATTCTAACAGGGAGCAGGCTTTTTTTTAAATCATCATAATGCAGACTATAACCTTGAGACTACAAAACAAGAGCCACAGTAAAACAACAGGTTGTGTTAAATTTCAACATTCAAGTTCTTGGTGACTCACAAGTGGTTTGCCAATTATGCAGAGTGAAATACTGGAAAACATCTAGAGCCCTTCCTGTGATACATGGTTCATAAGCATAGTAGCTCAGGCTTAATTGGTTGAATTCCTCTCTTGGCAGACAGGGAACTGTACCCCCAGGCATAGATAAAAAGACTTCTAAACTCTCTTTTGTGGAGCGAGGAGATGAAAGGGCAGAGAAGACAGGAGCTTGTGAGGAAGAAGCCGGTCCCAGCAGCCAGTTAGTGTGCAGGTGTAGCAGACCAGAAGAACGACAGGTTATCATGAGCTCCATGCCTGAGAAATGAGACGCCTCGTCAAGTCATGATGTCTTATTCCTCTCTCAACTCTCGCACCCAATCACCCTCACTCCTGACATGACAGACGGCATGTTGTTTACAAATATGAGACGCTGACTGTACAACGGTGCCTGCTCGGATTTAACAGCCTCGTTTTGCCACACTTAATTTTTTTTTTTGAAAACAGACACTTTTTTTTTACATGACATAATATTTGTGACTTTAGTTTTATCGTGCTTTTCCTCTAAAAAATGATTCATTGTAATGTGAATGCAAGCTTCCAATCTTATATTGTGCACAAATGACCACACCATCTATGGATGACAGAGAATGATAACATAACAATTACATTACAAAATGGGGGAACAGTATTGGACTCGTAGCATTTTATGCACAACCATTCAAATTTAATAGAGTGATCTTATATAGATCAACCTAGGATACTGCTGTAGTATAAAGAGTATAAAGATAATTTGTCTTTCATTTATTTTACCCTTCATCTGATGCGGCTGCAAACACCTTCAAATCTGAAGCTATTATTTAGCTCTTTAACTTTTTCATTGTTGTAAACTGAAACCAACAAAACATGTGTCATTGTCTGAATACTGTATGCACTGCACTAAAGCATATGGATAATATGACAGATACTGTGAATGCTGAACTGATGATTTTTTTTTCTAATGTTTTCTAATGTAATGTTAGATTTTCATTTAATATTTAGATTTATTATTGTCATTCAGATATTGCATTTTGAGTTAATTTCATCATCTGCTCTGGGGAAAAATTAACTAACTATTACACTAAATTTCACTATAAATAACAAAACAGTCAGTGTAATTTTGTGCTGTGTTTTTTTTTGAGCTCAAGTGTGGCAAAACTGAGCTGTGAAGAGCCACTGCCCTGTCAGAGTATGACTAACCAGATGCGGTTGTATTCTGCGGTTTGAGTAACATTCACAAACAAGCATGCACAGCTGGTTCAATACAAGACCCGGCTGTCAAATGCACAAAGAATCATGGACAAATGATCACATTAGGTTTGTTCTCTTTAATCAATTGAAATATGGAAGAATGTGGTTGAAATGTGTTCATCTTAAAACTAATAACTGTGGTTCAATTTCTCAAGAGTGTCATAGTTCATTTGATAATCAAACCAGGAAAAAAAAAATGTGCATTTTGGATAAATTAGTGTCTCATTTCCATACCAAGCGGCACTATTAATAACATGGAGCAAGTGTGCAATTTCTCTCACTGCTCCATGGGAAATGAGCTATGAAGAATAGCAATAATTGTCAATGGACATCTTGGTAACAGAGCATCTGCTTCATGCTGTATAATCAGCCCTGTCAAAATCCTGAAAAGGCTCAAAGATTGTTGGGAAAGAAAACAAGGAAACCACTTAATGAAGAAGAACGAAAATGGAAACAAGTGTAATTTAATCTTGTTTGGAGTTTCATTACACTCACCCTCATGCAGTCTCCTCACAGTTAATTTTCTGCCAACTCTGATGTTAAACTGTGCTGTTGTAACACTGGAGGTATTTGGCTCATCATACAAATGTAGCTTTGAATTGTCAGATTTTTTTAAATAGGTCTTGGTTTTCTGGCTGTGTCAGAATGTCTCACAGGGTGCAATTATAGGCAGAAAGACGGATAGAAACATTACAATGTAATTATACATGCTAAAAGCTGTTTTTTAGGCCTATTACTTGTTTTATTTTTCGAAGTATAATACATAGCAGTGCAGGAAACCCTATTATATGTATAACTGCCTGCTGAACAGCTCAGTTATCTGCTCTCTGAAGAAGGCAAAATTTCTTGTCATTTTAGGGAGGGTCAAGCAAATAAGGGGGAAAATGGTTTTAAACCCTTTTTCAGTGATTATATCTAAGTATAAGAGCTCTGGCTCAGTGCCCAGGCTCAATGGAGCTGCACATTTCAAATATGGGATGAGAGTGGTAATCTGTTCAAAATTCAGACACAGACCTTCATCGATGACATGCAGCAAGACTGAATTCATTTGATCTTATATAACAGAATATAAGCAACCTTCAGTCCAACTCTGGAATGTAGACTTTTGCATTTCAAAAAGGTGAATCTCCAGCATGACTATAGTCCTCTGTGTGACACTGCACTGCACATTCAACACAGTTGATACTGTAATCTAAAAGCTGTACGTGCAGTTGGTGAGGAGAAAATGGATTACGGTGGCTCAAGCTCATTATGTATTATAAAGTTATTCAGAAATCTGTCCATGGATTATGAACACTTCAACTCTAGGCAAGCAGCCCATCTCTGAAATTCAAAGTGCTGCAAGACACAGAAGTTGTGCTGGACTTCAGCTGCCACTGCAGCTGTATATTTGTTGATAAGATAATAGATAATAGTAGAGACTGGGATTCCATGAGGCAACATGTTGTCTGACTTTTCTCTTGCCAAGCTAAACCTTACAACAACCTCTCCCATCTGTGTATGTTTCGAACCAACTGATAATTAACATGTCACACGTGTTTCAGTGTCATTAACACAGGCAACATGAGAGGTGTGCATATTTCAGATACATCAAATTCTGATGCATGAGGTAAAGGACACCTTGGATGTTACAGAGGCAAAATTTATGCTCTTAGTCGAAGGAGATACTAATTTCCCACTTTGCATATTTTTCATGAAATATTCCATACATTTTCTGACAATCACTGTGATTAGTTTGGCAAGGAGATTCAAGGTGATCCAGTAGACAAAGTTAATGACAGCCTACAGAATTATTGGCATTTCATTACACTGGGATTAGATTCATCATGTTACATGGACATATTCAAATGAAAAGTCCACGACGAAGACATCTGTGGCTTATTTTGATGTTTGGTGCTGTATTTATCCTTATTTACATAGATAAGACATAGATAATAACAATAGTCACCCCAGTAATCACCAAATTCACCAGTGAATGTCACATTTTGATGTCTGTCCCTCAGACTCCAACATCAAAAAATTGCAGTTTTGTACCAAAATTCAACCATAATCCACAGAGAAAACAATCACAAGGGATATGTTTCATACATTTCATTTTCTGAGAGAAGCACTGAAAACACATAAGTGCAGATAGAGAAAACTGAACACATACTACCAAAACTAAAGTGCGAGCACTTCACAAAGTATTCATTCACTGCCTCAGAAGAAAAGAAGAAGAAAAGATGTATTCATCTTTCACAATAGGAAAAATATTGGGAATAAAGAATTTTCTTCAGGACTGCTGACAATCTGATCAACTAGTGGCTATTTTCCATATCCACCTTCTCAACAGTCGCGTATTACCATGTATTTTATTACTTAGATTTAATCAAATTAGATGAAACTGAAATCTCTGAGCTTTTCTATCATCTCCATTGTTCAGTATGATGACTTGATTTCCAAGACACTGAGAAAAAAAAGAGCGTGACCGATGTCACACTCCATTTTTCTCTCGACATGACCGTGTTCTGATAAGGTCACTGGGGCTCGTCTTGTCACTGTAGTTTTTTTCTTTCTGCTCATACGTTCTGTCTATATCAGTCTTCATCACTGAAGGCATTGAGCACTTGTCAGGAATAATATCGGGGGTATTTTGAAATCTTCTTAATTAGAACAGTATTGTAGATTGGAGGTGGAGGAATGTCACAGCCATTGTTTAAAGAGATACTCATGCAGGGGGCTATTCATACTTGAGGAACATATCAGAAAGAACAAAGACACAGAACAGGTATTCAGTGCCATTCATTCTGAAGCCAAACAGGCACTAAGAATAGAAACAAGACAATCAAACTGATGTGAAACTGATGAAAAAAACCCTCTGATTTATTTATTTTTTATTTTTTTCAAAGATGTAATTCTCCATGTGCACACACTGTGCCGCACACCCACTAATTCAGTGCTAGTGCTTTTAAAAGAATGGCAGATAAATACAATTAAATTATTATTCCTGGGCCTCACCATTCTTCAATTGCTGTACGATGTTGTCTGTGGACACATTCAGCAAGGCCTGTCTCCCTGCCCTTAAATTAAACCGATTTAAATTCCTGATAAGTATGTCTTTATCTCTTCGACTGTGATCTTATCATCCATCCCTTCTACTTCAAGATGGGTCACTGTATCATCGCTATGATATTAAAGACATTTGATGTGGGCCCCAGTATCAAAATGTGACATTTTGCTGCTGTGTTTACAGTATATTTGACCAAACCGAGACTGGCTTAGTTAGGTGTTTGTCATCACTCTGAAGTGCAAAAATTCAAAGATTGCACCGTACTTTGTCCATGAATGTAGACTGATTGGTGCTGAGGAGCCATTTATCGCTCATAGTGCTGAACAATGTCCATCCATCTGCGAGGGAATTAGTTATCACAGGCCTACAGGGAGTCTTTATGGCGTATTGTTTCAGAGAATGACTTACCCCAAGCTGCTTTGTGTTTGCTAGACGAGAAACATCAGAAGCAGACAGAAGAGACAGTGGCTGAGAATGAGCTGCATTTGGGGGTTTCATCTATCGAGACTCCTTTCTTTCTTTATTTTTTCAGTGTCTGTAGCCTATGAAGATGGGCTATTATAGGCATATAATAGGCAGATGATGAGCACACCTACTCCTTACATGCATTGTTTGCATTCCATATGAGGACCTTCGAGTGTCATGTGAATTAATAAATCTTAAAATCACTACTATATGTATGATATCAACCCTAACCAAAAACATGAACCTCTAACCCAAATCCTAATCTCAACAGCAAAAACAAACTCTATGCCTAAAATGGCCCTTTAAGGAAGAGAGGATCCACACAGAGAAACCACTTCCCAAAGTATCTACAGTCTGGGAGTCTAAAACTAAGGTTTTTATTCATTTGTTTTATTAATTCATCCCATTTATCTATTAATTATAGAGCGGGAGAGAGTGCAAAAGAAGGACACCCACTTACACTAGTCCTGATCAAGTGATGGAAAAATATAACAGTCTCTCATTTCCATGTTTTTTTTTTTTTTTTTTAGAGAAGAGGTAAGCAGTTACCTGTACTTAGAGATCAAAATAAAAGCACTTAATCTGTGGATTGTTCCCTTCTAAATGTATTGATCTTAAGGTTAATATGGAACTAGGTCAAACTACTGGATATATTTTTTGGTGTCTTGAAACAGCAGTGCACTAGTATCATATAATCTTTTTTTTTTTTTTTTTTTTTAATACAAAGTTTGGCTGAATAGAAACAAAAACATAGCCTAATAGTATCCTCACAAGGTGCTTCAATAGAGCTCTTGATTTAATGCACCCTATTACTTTCCTATTATCATCTTCATCATCATCATTATTATTATTATTATTATTATTATTATTATTATAGTGGTAGTAGCTGTAATACTAGAAGTGCTTGTCTGGATTAGTTGAAAAAAATTAGATGGACCAGGATGTTGTCCAAATTTCGCGCATGCGCAATATGTATATTTTCTAGCCTGTAAAGATACCAGCCAGCTAGACAGATGTAAGCTAGCACAGATATAAATTAGACAAAGAAGCCTTGTGAAGAGACTGAGTGAAAAAGAGTATAAAGTCACCGAGGGTGAAAGAAGCGAGTGTGACACAAAGCTATATGCGTTATCCGATATATATGGAAGTATGAAATTGAAAGGTACGCCGTCACCGTGTCTTTTTAAACTTTTTGTGAGCATCAGTGCAGAGATTAGCTTTGGCTAGCTGCTATTTAGCCACCGTTGTTTTCCCACCGGCAGACTGTACCAAAACGTGAGGTTTTACGTTAGCTTGGTTTGTTAGCATCTTGCCACAGGAATCAGTGAAGGCCCTTTGTTTTACACTGGGTAATGCGGGGTCTACACGGGACATTAACAATTTAAGTTGAGCTATCGTTAGCTAGTTTGTGTTGCAACAGGGGAGTAACTAACGTAAGTCTGGCCAGATAAATGAGGACGGGTTTATTGTTAACAAGCTAGCTCATCAGCGTTAGCTGTATTTGCGGTCCAAGGCTAAAGTGAAGTTAACATTAATCTTGCTAATGAGAACATTCATGTTAGCTTGGGTTAGCTAAATACGTATTGCACTCATAATTCACGGATTCGCGAAATCGAATTATTCTCCTTTTGTATTGTTAACATTATTCTTGGTTAAACTATCTTAAATGTTTAAAGAAGACATATCGTGATATAAAGCGATGTTGATGATGGTTTGGGAAATAGTGTTGACACTTTAGCCGATGTTACGCTAACATTGAGCTGTTGCTTTCTACTGATTTCGATTGTTTGTATTAAACGTAGTCACATCTGGTTGCATCTAGAATAGCGTATAACACTAGGCTGGAGTAAGATGTAAAGCTCAATAAAGATATGATCATTTAACTTTCAACTAATACAAACTAGCTAGATGCCTCTCCGGATAGCATCACTTCTGCTGTAGTAAATGCGAGGTGGCGCGACCCAGCTAACGTGTTAGCCAAACAAAGTTGCCGGTGAGTCTTGAGTTAGCTAATTTAACTGACTGGTTTATGGGCCGACCAATCAGTTACAGGCAACGCTTCAGTTAATACTGAACATGGCAAGGTATGTAAAGCCTACACTACCTGTGTGGGCTGACAATCTGGTTTCTGATCATCTTAATTTTTTTAATAACGTGGCTTGAATTCTTGAATGGTTTGAAAGCTTCTAATGGTGCCACTTGGATGATTTATATCCCCAGGTAGATGTGGCAGCTCTGGTTTATTGTGAGAACTGTGAGTTTATAGCCAGATGCTTCAGTAACGTAGCATCACTTTATTTCCATTTTCAAGGTCTAATCTCTTTCTTTATTTCTAGAGTGGAACATGGAGATGGGGCCATGAAGGATCCTGTGATAACTTAGAAAATCTCCATCATTACACATTTCAACTAGTCAAGAGGTGATGATATTTTTTAATTTCATTACTCATGTTGCATGATTCACATTTCATATTTAATCATTATAGCTAAAGGTGGCAGCAGTGTGCTGTGCTCAACTTGAGGGCTGTTTTCCCAAAATTATCCTGTTTCATAAATAACACATCAGGTTAGCACAGACTCTAGATATCCTTTTTGTATCCTTTTGTAGTCCCTGCTGGCATGGTTATAAGTGCACATTGTCTCACAATCAAAATACTTTTAGCCTCAAATGGAATATTGAAAATACAAAAGATGAATGAAATAGAATTTCATTGTAAACAAATTTAAAAGCTGGAAATGTGTGGCACCAAGGATACACACACATAAACAACCAGTCATGCTAGATAAGTATGCATGTATTTGTGTGTGTGCGTGCGTGTGTGTGTGCGTGTGTGTGTGCGTGCGTGTGTGTGTGTGTGTGTATACAGTTCAGTTTTACTCAAAGAAGCAGGAATTCTGTGATGTATATTGTAAATCACATTGTGGGACACTCAGGCAGAGGGAAATTGAACTAGAAGAACAGTAGTTCAGCACTGTCATCCTTTCTTTTGGCTTTGATCTCTTTGTGTCATCTTGCCACGGAGGCATCTCTGTTGTATGTAATTCTTGCATCAAGCAGTGTGTTTGTGTACAATATGTTAAAAGTTTATGCAAAGCATATTTTTAGAGATACAGTTGTGTTATATTTGTAGGTTTTTGCCTCTGTCCTCATTTGCCAGTTTTTGAAAATGTATTCAACCGTCTAGACCAAGTTATACCGGTTTTTAAGAGTTTTTAACAGGAAATACCTTCACTCTGAGATGGCTTGATCAGCGGGATGATAGGGGTTTAGAGGCTTTTACATCAAGTTTGTAAGAAAGGTGAAATGAAATGTGCAGACTCTCCCAATAGTGTCAGTTGAGAAGGGAATGTAAAACACTTTCAAATGCTTTACTGAACATGTACATTTCATGTTTGGGCATGAAAATGTATGACTAAAACAACATGCAACATTTTCTGTATCACCAGTATCTGCACAGGCTTGCTGACCAGGTGTTACTGAAAAAATGCTATTTAGTAACTAACCAATTCACCTCACCAGTGAGTCAAGAGCATTACATGAGGAGTTGTTTTTCCATTGCATGTTTTAAGTTGAATTATCTAGATTCCATTCATGTGTGTCTGTTGTCCTTTGTTTATTTATAAAATGAATCGGAAACTAATTCTCAATTCTCATAGAGACTATACTCAAGTTATGGGAAAATCTATGCACATGATTACAGAAGTGGCAACTAAAGACAAAGTGTAACAGAACGTCTCCCCGGTGTCACAGTTAATTTGCGATTAGCAGACTGCCCCATCTGGCATAATGTGCCATTTAAAAACTTACAGTTTAAGCTGCACCAAGCATACATACATTTAGCTGCACCACTGTAATTGACAACAGTCCAAATTTGTACAATGTTGTTTTTCTTTCTAGCATGCCACCAACAGAGGATTGTGTCACTTATTTTAAAGTCCCTTTTGTGTATTGTATATGTATGATGTGCATGCAATATTATGTGAACAGTTCTTCCTTGTGGATTTCTCCCTCATGAAAATGGATTATTACTAGTTGGTCAGAATTATGGTAAAATGCTTTCTGATACAATAAATGAAGGGGATGAATTTATGCTTTTCTGTTGTTTGCCATTTGTTGAGTGTTCCAGGAATTTTTTTAATAATTCTGGAAACTGTTAATGTAGTATATTTCCTCAGTGGTAAATGAGACATCAGTTTTTACTTCATCTTTACAAAGAGTGTCTGTCTCACTGTAGTGTGGTTCCTCTTTGGTTGCCTTTCAGAGGTTTCAAAGGCTATTGATTGATTTGAAATTGATTTGCAAGTTATGTCTACAACTCCCTCAGTATGAGGTGTTCAGAAAGTGATGAAATTAATGATTTTTCCCCCCACCTTCAAGGACATGAACATTGGTTGCGTTTCTCCACTGTTTGTGTCTTGTTGCCGTTTTTGTTTTTGGACAACCCCTACTGCCCAAACATGCTTTGTATGCATTATGTCAACACTGTGATTTGATAGCTGTGAGGATGTGTATTTATGTGGCCACAGACAGGAACTGCACATTTACAGAAGCTGTCAGTAATGCATTCTACATTTCAGTAGGTACTGATTTTACCACAGACCACACAACACACTAATCACTACACTTGTGCACTGAATTCACATTGTTTCACTTTGCAGTGAGACTGCAGACTTTTTTTTCCCCATCACAATCACAATGCAAGCTGATTAGAATTCCTAGGAAGGGTTTTGCCTTCTTGAGAATTTATTTTCCGGGCTTATTCTGTCCAGCCATATTGAACCATTGGTTTGAAAAAGTGAATTCATTTCATAATTGAAAGTTATGCTTTTAATTTGTGCAAAACTGATGACACTTACTTTTCTTGGAACAATTAGTGCTTTAAGGACGTGAGTGAGTGGTACTTCTAAGCCGGTGATGTCACGGGTTCCCACCCCTCCTCCTCCTGGGGAGATGTCAAGTGGACCTGTGGCAGAGAGCTGGTGTTACACACAGGTATGGGCATAATGGAACTAATTGTATCATGATATGTACACAAAGATGGCCGATTATGTTTGAGATTCAAATTAGATTGAGGTGCAGCTTTTTAAATAGTTTCAAACCATGTCACAGTGTTGAGCACTGTTTTTCCCTCCCAACTTACTCGGACTCATTTTTATTTTTCCTTCTCTTGTTAATATGCCTTTTCCCAGCTGACAGTTTGACATGTCCATAGCAATAGACCAGGTGTCACTAATAATATTAACAATAGCTCTGTTCTATTGAAGTCCCCTTGTAAATCATGAAAGTGTGACAGTGAGTCAGCATGAACTGAAGCAGCTAAAGGGAATTCAGCCATAATTAGTTTCATTATTTACACCTGTGCTCTTCTGACTGTGACATAAGAAAATAATTGGTATAATTCAAATTACTGTAGTTTCAGACCCAAAAGAAGACATGCTTTACTATAGTGTCAGAGCAGTAAGAAAGTCAAACATTTTAGTTATTTTGGGAGGTAAACTGTCCAAGCTGTCATAATTAATTTTTCAGTCCGAACTATGTTAACGGTGTGTTGACAAAGTGAAATGTTATTACTGTATTTGAAAAGTGGAATGGAAAGAAACAAAGGTCTGATGGTTCTGTGTGTTTCTTTTTCTGGTTCCAAGGTCAAAGTTGTGAAGTTTTCTTACATGTGGACCATAAACAACTTTAGTTTTTGCAGAGAAGAAATGGGCGAGGTGTTGAAAAGCTCAACCTTCTCCTCTGGTCCAAATGACAAAATGAAATGGTTCGTACTCAAATTAAAGTTCTCACTGAAGTTTATTTATTTGCAGGTATTCTGTGGCTGTGAAAGTCCTTGATTATGTGTGAATAAATGTAGGCCTTCGAAGTTTTGGAATTTCATATCCATACTTGAATGTATTTTTGAATTAATCTATATTGAGCAATTTTGTTACATCCAGTTTCACGTCTTGAATTTCCTCTAACAAATATGAAAGACTTCTGAAAAGTGTGAATATTGTATTTCAGTGTGGAAACACAAAAGTAAAAATAATTAGTTTTTCAAAACAAGAGAGACATTCCTGAAGCCTCGTTACAGTGTTGTTTTGGCAAAAGTGATAAAAGCGATTATGACTGTCTTCTCTAGTTTTTAAGATTACTAATGCGCAGTTTACTTTCCAGGTGTCTGCGAGTCAATCCGAAGGGACTTGATGATGAAAGCAAAGACTATCTGTCATTGTATTTACTACTTGTTAGTTGTCCAAAAAGTGAAGTCAGGGCAAAGTTCAAGTTTTCTTTGCTGAATGCTAAAAGAGAGGAGACAAAAGCGATGGGTGAGTGCAAGCAACCAGGAACGTCACCACATTTATATTTGGTGTTGCTTTTATGGCACCACCTCTGTTTATTATCAAAGGCAATAACAAGACTTTGCATTTTTTCCTTCTTGTTACAGAAAGCCAAAGAGCATATAGATTTGTCCAAGGTAAAGACTGGGGCTTCAAAAAGTTTATAAGGAGAGATTTCCTCCTCGATGAAGCCAATGGACTCTTACCAGATGACAAGCTCACCTTGTTCTGTGAGGTAATTGTTATACTGTTGCTTTCCTGTTTGCATAGAGCCACACTTTCCTCACTCCTACCCGTGGTGAAGGTGGAATGTGGAACTTTACAAAAATGCCCTATTGACATGTGAATGGGAGAGGAGTATTTTTAGTCTTTGTTTTCCCATTGAATCAGTCACTCATTTTGGAAGGTCATTGATTGGGCTGGAACACATTGCTCTTCTCATCTGTTCACAGAAAACGACAATCTCTCAATTCTGTCTCCTTTTTGGAGATACTTACCATCCTGTAAATATGCCCTGTTCTATGTTGTTCAATGACATAGAAAGGATTTGGAGTTTGGAGGTACATTATTAGTGAATTGACTGCAGTGTCAAGGATATGGCTTTGCTTAAAAGTAATTGTGTATAAATTATGGGAAGAAATGTGATTTACATCTCTATAAGGGCACAAAGAAGCTGTGTTGTCGGACATAGCTTGTGGCATCATTAGGTTATTGAAAAGACACTTCTCTTTGCTGACTGGCTGAATAAATATGATGATGCATCATAATGTCAAATAATTCTGTGCAGCTTCTGTTAGCTTCATTTTCCTGTGTACTAGTATCATGTTACTGACCTGCTGTTGTGTTGTATGTGGCATACAAATCATTGAATTGTTATATTGACTCTTTGCCATCAAAAGCAGATCATTGTTGTATTGAAGCATTTATACCAATATTGTTACCTTTTGTGAATTAAAACTAAAGTCTCTTAATTCTTGTCATTGTGCATTTACACCTGAGTGTAAACTGTAGTGCCATTTAACTCCAAACATATTGATGGCATTTGCTTCAAATTACATTAAAATCTTAGGAAGTGAAATGCTTCCTCCTTTTCCCATTATTTACAATGACACTTGTTCTGGAAATAATTGAATTCAGTCTGTCAAGAAGAATAAATGTCTCCTAAATTGCTCTCTTTAGGGACAAGTTAAATTAAGTTTCAATGAATTTTGATGTAAATGCAATTGGCTGAATACTGCCAGGACTAGACGGTGTGCCAAAGAGCAGTTCCAGAAAGATCCAGCAATTTCAGTGAAACTGCCGCTTTGAAAAATAAATTACATTCAAATTAAAGACAAATGCTTTTTCTCCTCAATAAGGTGTTTCAGCAAAGTGAATTAATTTTGGTTTCAAGTGGATGTGTTTTCACAAACGAGTTGCTTTCACTGTTGAGTCCTTGAAATTAAACACTCTCCAATGCCCTTAGACATATTTGCTGCTAAATTTGTTAATATGTTTAGCCTTGATGAGTCTGTTTCAGTGTGTGGTTCTCCCTGTGATGTTTCTCATGTACAGGTAAGCGTTGTGCAGGACTCTGTTAACATTTCGGGCCAGTCCAACATGAACATGCTGAAGGTACCTGAGTGCCAGCTGTCAGATGACCTGGGGAACCTATGGGAGTGTTCACGCTTCACAGACTGCAGCCTCTATGTGGGAGGGCAGGAGTTCAAAGCCCACAAATCCATCCTTGCAGGTAAGACTGTCCTTGGCCTCCACCACTAGCAGCAACTAGGAGAGAATCCCCCAAACTGGCTCCAGCAAGACATGTCTATGCGTTTTCTTAATACCCCTCTCGTGGAGCACCATAAGCACCTTGAAAGGCTACAGAGGGTCTGTGTTCCTGCTTGATTTGTAGCGGCCTAGTTCTGCAGTGGGCACTAATCCACCTCACTACCCCTGCTTGGCCCTGCTCGACCCAGATGATTGTAGGATCCAAGAGATTGAGAGGCTGGCTCTCCTCTCAGGCTTGTTTCCATTAGACACGGTGGCAGCTGCTGTAGTCAGGGGGAAATGCTGACAAAGTGGCAGCTTTACAGATTTTGCAACATTTTAGAGCTGTGATAGTTCAGTTGTAATAGTTTATGTTTTGTGCACTTCTTTTGTGTGAGACAACTCTGTCATTATATGCTGTTTTCTCAAGGCTTCTTTCTTCGTCACATGATTTGTTTTGGTTTGCTAACATGCTTGACATGAAGTCAACTGGCCTTTATATTTATTAGTGTCCAATTTATTTGTTTTATTGCAGCGAGGTCACCAGTCTTTAACGCTATGTTTGAACATGAAATGGAAGAAAGTAAAAAGGTAAGAATAACTGGTTCTAATAGCTTTTTGTTTGTTTGTACTTTCTTTCATTTATGACCATAATGGTACAATGCCACACAAATGTTTTGCCATGTATTTAATGAACACCATCCTAACAGTGGTAATGAAACTCATCACCCTCTGACATGGATGTTTTTCAGTTGCCAAGTTCTTGTGAGTGCTCAAGTAACCTTTGGTCATTTTTGCAGAACCGCGTTGACATCAGTGACGTTGACCCAGATGTCTTTAAGGAAATGATGGGCTTCATCTATACAGGAAAGGCCCCAAACCTGGAGAAGATGGCAGACAATTTGCTGGCAGCTGCAGATAAAGTAAGTACCCAAGAAACTGAAACTTTTGTTCAGATGCTTGGAAACATCTATCCCCCACTTCTTTTTAAAAGCAGGAAAAAACCATTTCCTTTATTTGTGGCGTAGTTTGGCCAATCATTGTGAATTAAAAGCATTGCAAAAATGTTGCCTGCTAAATCCATTGTTTAGTTCTGGTTTTCATACTCTGACATCTGATAATGGGGGTCTCTGTCCAATCATTTCTGAAACTTTTCGAAACCAGCAATCCAACTTCTCTCTAGCTCTCTTTTTTGTTACACAACTATTTGTGGTACTTTGCATGTGAAGAATCAAGTGTAACACTATCAATGTCTTCTAGCAGACACTGTTTGAAAATGTGCGCTGTTATACCTGCTGTATATTTAAACAATAACATGTTTCCCCTTGGTGACAGCTGACAGCTGACTTTTCACTCTACCTCTGAGTGTGACCGTTCGGATCATGTATAAACACTTGATTTCCGCCGTGGCCGGACATCATGTCACTGTGTTTATTTGGTAACCAAATATTGAGACCAATGTTTCTTTGTCTTGGCTGATAATATCAGAACACAACACTCTTACACATCAGCTCTTATCAAAATAATATGAAAGTTTGAGTACTTATTGAAAATGTATTCTTTCAGTTATGTATCGGCTTTTTTTATTTTATGGCTTCAGTTTCAGACTTGTATATCATCAGTAGGTATTATTATGCAGTTAGTATTAACATCAGGCCACTTAATCACTGAAACAGTCATGTTTAGATGTGATATAGTCAGGGACATGTACCTTGCTGTCTCTCTGTTTGCCTTCATCTAATGTGAAATCTTTTCAGGCCTGAAGTTAGAGAAATGTTGTTTACTTATTCCTTAATTTTCACCCATTTATATAACAAGAAAAAACATGTAACGTATAATTCAGTATAGCTCTTCAACAAATACTGATGTATGTTTTGATGCTTACAATCAACTTCTGTGGGGACTGTTAGATGTAGTCAACAGAGCTTATTGAAGATAGTTAGTGATGTTGTGTCTCTAATACGCAGGCGTGTGGCAGTAATGAAAATTTCTTGTCCATTATCTTATGAAAACATACTTGTCTTAAAACAAAAAAACTTCACTGAAGTTATTGTGCTGTTGTAAAATAACTTTGACATAAGACAGTTCAATACAACACAGTCAGATTGCATTGATGATCAGTACACTTTTACAGCTGATAAAGCAATGTCTCCCCTCTTTTAGGGCAAGTGTACTATGAATATCGTATTGATCATGGAGCAAGAACCTTAATTCCCCCTCCACTATCACCCTGATGCTAAATTGATAAATTTGCACCATGTGGTGAAATCTTGTAATTAATTTTTTTGGCTGGACCGAAACGGCAGGGCCAGCCCTATAAACACAAATTTCACTGACTTAGTGAGTGAGTGAGTGAGTGAGTGATGGTATTTCCACCACTGCTCAGCAGAGTGCCGAGCCGCAGTCTACCAAGCCACTCTGGTTACCCAGGTGCTCAGGAGCTACAGGGAAGTAAGGGAGCGTCTCCAATACACTGAGCCTCGCTTCCATTACAGCAAATACACTAGTTTAATTACATGTGTATATATATTATTAAAATAGGCAGAAGAATAACTAAAAACACCTATCAGAGAGAGAGAGAGAATATAGAAGTCATCGGTAACAAGGCTTCAAACTAACCGCTATGACCAACTCTGCATATCGAACAGGAGTTAGACATAAAGACCTGCCTCTAATAAAAGTCTGTTACGTTCTGGAGTTGGAAGTAAATAAAGACTAAACTATTGTGGATCCCAGATGGAGGCTGTGAGCTGTGTGAGAGACAAAATAAGCATAGTCTTTCTCAGAACTGGCACTCTGGTAGCTGACCTGGTAGAACGTGCTGTTTGGGCTAAGTCTTTGCCCCAGCAGCCCGGGTCCTAGTCTCCAGCCTGCGGCCCTTTGCTGCATCTCTCTCTCTCTCTCTCTCTCTCTCTCTCTCTCTCTCTCTCTCTCTCTCTCTCTCTCTCTCTCTCTCTCTCTCTCTCTCTCTCTCTCTCTCTCTCTCTCTCTCTCTCTCCCTCCCTCTCTCTCCCCCCCTCCCTCCCTCTCTCTCTCTCCCTCCCCCCAATTTTTCCATCTCTCTCTCTCACAATGACTTTAATAAAGTCAAAAGCTTCGAAAAAATAACTGAAAACTGCTCCATCTTACCTAACTTTCATTTTATAAGTGAGTAAATACAACTGAAATCACAGCTCAGTCTTTGTCTTTCGTTCATGTGTTTGGTGATTTTTGTCCAGCCACATACTAGGTTTTGACCTAGTCTTGTTTAATATTGCAGCATGTGTTACATGAGCTTGATGGTTGGTCATTTTGGATCCTGGTCATTTTTTCCTCATTCCTAGAGAAGGCAGCTTTTAATAAGAACAGTTGAGACAAAACCTCAAACCATGAGCATCCTCATTGAATCATTGATGTAACTGCTGCTGTATATGTGTGTCTGTGCGCGTATGTGTGTGTGTCCCACCGCCACCCCAGTACGCTTTGGAACGTTTAAAGGTCATGTGTGAAGAGGCCTTGTGCAACAGCCTTTCAGTGGAGAATGTGGCCGACACCCTCATCCTAGCAGACTTGCACAGTGCCGAGCAGCTCAAAGCACAAGCCATAGATTTTATCAACAGGCAAGTATTGCAAAAAAAAAAAAAAAAAAAAAAAACTCGAGTGATAAATTCCTGCTGCCATTTCTGTTTACCAGCCCTGAATGCTTACCTTTTTATCTCCTTGCCATAGGTGCAGTGTCCTGAGACAGCTGGGCTGTAAAGATGGAAAGAACTGGAATAGCAAGTATGTAATTAGCTGATATATGTGACACAAGATTAATAACACGCTCTTATCTCTTCCCCCAACCAGATGCATTAGAATTCATTGTTTTAGCCCAGGCAGACAGAGTGCTATTTGCCTTTTCAGTTTGAAGCTCCATATCTTTGTATCCATGTTATTAATAGACTCATACCTGCATAAACCCTTGAAATGGAAGATTTGTAGACTTTTAAAAAGAAGGGAGGTGGTCGCTATGGGAAGTTTTTCTTTCAGATCATGTAGTGTGTTATTAAAGGACACTTTGAAATGTTGAACTTAAGTCTGTCTCTGCTGTATTCAACATGTGACGACGTTGTAATCCCGCATTCATTTCAACCCATGCACATACATAAAGCACTAATGGCCCTTTTCAAGTTTCACTGTGAAATTCACAAATCAAGTCCTCTTTATTTGCTCTGCCATTACGATGTCATTTATGTTTATTGATTTTTAATGTGCACATTCTTATGTCTGAATGTTAACTTCATTCTGCCTGTGCTTACAGTCATGCTACAGATATAATGGAGACTGCAGGCTGGAAGTCAATGATCCAGTCCCATCCTCACTTGGTAGCCGAGGCCTTTCGAGCCCTGGCTTCAGCACAGTGCCCACCCTTTGGTCTTCCCAGGAAGCGTCTAAAACAGTCGTGACTGCCTGACTGTGCCCCAGGACTTTACTGGAGGTGTGAAGCATGGGTTTACAAAGGAAGGACTAGCAAGGGTACCACTCTTATTTCCACCAAAACTGAACACACTTGAAAAAAGAAGAGTGGAGCTTTCTGGCCAGGAATGTGGGGAGGCTGGCACGTGGACGACTGACATCAATGCATTGGGAAAAAATCGGTTCAGTCGGTGTTGCTTGCTTGCTTTGCTTCCCCAGCTGAATTCTGTTCAACCCGGGTAGCAAGTCAAGCTGTCTGCTACTGTTTTTTTCCCGTAATTTTAAAAATGGCCTTAATATATCTGCCATTGCTCTGGAGCTGCTCTAGAGTACTTTGTCTATTTTACTCTGTGCCTGCCTTGTCACAAAGACCAGGCCTCCTCCAGGTTGCACTAGTTCCCATGAATAGTCATTTTGATATGGAGTTCTATAGGAACGTAACAAAGGTTTAACTAAATGGGAAATATTATATATATTTGTAATGTTTAGCCCGTTTTGTGACTAGACATTAAAAAGCATGAACACTTTCAGTGCAAGGTCAGTTCTTTACACTTTTTAAAAGATGTGTATGCCCCATATTGATGGCACCATTTCTATGTAAATGACAGTTGAACCATCTTCAGAAGACTAGTGTACAAGAAAGTCTGTTCTATTGCATATTTGTGGGGAAAAATAATCTGCCATTATCAAGACCCAGTGTCAAACCTAATGATTCATGTAAGACAGAGAAGTGTCTGTACCTTGGCCCTAATATATGAAAACATTGGAAGTATATGGAAGTATTTACTCAGTCTCCCATTTGAACGACATATTCCAGATCATACGTCTGTGAACTGTTATAGATTAAATTTTAAGAATTTTTTTCCTTAGTATCGCCAACTTGCAAATATATATTCTCAATATATTGTGGTTAACTAAAAGTGGAGAGACTAATGCATGGTCATGTTATTGTCAAAGAAAGTGTCCAAGTACCAATTTTGTTTTTAACAATTTATTTTCTGCAATTATCTGACATATTTGTGCAGAATTAAATGAATTGAGTATGTGCAAAAACTTCCTCTAACATGCTTGGATATTTGTAGGATGCTGAGCATCACTTCTACTGGCAATGTTATTGTGTGTTCGAATGGGGGGGTTGTCATGTTTATTCAGTCCGTCTCGTATGTAGTGTGGTGTGACAGACACTTCAGAGGATTTTGTAAATTAAAAGAGTAGCATCATTTTTACATGATATTACTCATCATTCAGCGTCATGTTGAGATGTTGGAAGCAAAAAAGATGAAGTTGTTGTCTGCAAGAATGCCTGCATTAACCCATTAAAACATTTTCCAGCAGTATGAAGTGCCCCAGGTTTGTTTATTTATTTTTAACAGGAGATTGTTTAACTGCGATAAGAAATTCCATTATGAGAAAGAATTATTATTATCCACACTGTCTTTTTAATGACTATATTAATTGACGTGGTTGTCGGGCAGAGGCGATTTGTTTTCTTCTTCTACTGGTTTTCTTTTAATATATATATATAAATATATATATATATATATTCAAAAAAAATGCCTCAGTGATAATGAAAAGAAAATATGCTTCAACTGCATTAGCATGGAAACAAGTTTAATGTTGGACCTTTTACGACACATGAAAGACATTTTTTTCCCCTCATGTTTTATGCGTGAAGGTTCGGCAAAGCCTCTAATTAAAGTGAATGCGAGGCAGCTCTTTCCTGCTGGAACAGAGACGTCTTCATCAGCAGCTTGCTGATCCTCCTCCACCCCTCTCAGCACAGATCCTAGGAAAATACCTGATACCATCTCTGCTTTAGGACGCCTCTCCAGCCTTCTATCTTCCTCCTCCTTCACTGTCTGCAACCGACCGTAACACTTGAAAGTGAAGATGCCTGCAGTGGCGCTCTCAAAATTGAAAATTTGTTCTGTAATTTGGATCGTTAAATAAGCAGTGAACAATGACACTGGGTCAGAAGTTTAGATGCTTGAATATGAGCTTGTTAATATGAAAATGTCTCCGTTTTATGAGGCTATAAAGGGAGGCTGCAGCAGAGGACAGTGCTCTGGCTTGCATAAAGAAGTAACAGGTTGAGACAAATCAAACAATTCCTCTATGGTGCTCCCTGCATCCCTGGAGGTATTCTGTGATAAACTCTGTTTTTAACGACTACTTTTCCTCAGCCTTATTCTATTAAGTACTAACATGAACTGTAGCTGGAGAGGGGATGTGGCATCGTTGACAGATTTTGCAGTGAGGTGAAAAGGAGATTATTGCATTTTTAATGAATTTTCCCTGTGTAGTTATTGACTGTTAATCCAGTGTGCTTAACCAACAAAAACTGATGTTTACCACTGATGAGAAATTGTAGCTCTGCATTTGTAGATTACTGGTGTGTTAATTGTCAACAACGAACAAATTGAAAGTTGATCATTATGTGTTTAATAATTAATAATATTACCACTGAAAACCAGGAAAAATGAAATGTATGTAAACATTGCTCTTAGTTTTTCAAGGATTTGAATGTGTGCAGCAGGAAAAGCTGGTGTGACTTGATGCCTAAGGAGTGGGTGCCTCACCCTGATCAGATAAGAGTAATGGAAGCGAATGAAAAGACCCCTGTCCCTGATGGCCACAGCAAAATGGATGTGCTCCCTGAGGTGTACCTCTGGTATCATCCACGCCTGTGGACACAGATTTATTGCCCATTAAAAAGCTACACTGAAATGTACCTCTTAAAATGGTGTGTTTATCCTGTTGAGAAGTTGTTGTAGGAATGAAATGAGACAACCGCGAGCACCGACAGGCTGGAGCTGACTCAGTGTGACAATATGCTGTGAGCCAAGTTCAAATAAGGTTTAATGCCATAAAAACCTAAATTGATCTTTACATTTTCATTTTAACAAAAGTAACCCCCTATGAAATCAAATATTCCAAAATGAAAATTTGTACTTACACTATACACACAGCAGTGCTCTTATTCGTATTTTACAGGGGGAAACCGTTTAAACAAGATAAAGCTAGCAGAAATCAAAATAGGTACAATCTGCAAGGATTACAAAAATGGAAATCAAAGCAATCTATAACTAGCAATAAATATAACATCTATCTACATGATATCTCTGAACAAACACCAAAAAATAAGGACCAGTATACTCATTGATATATTTCTCTGGAAAAAATAAGAATAAATTGACATCATTTACTCTGAAGCCATAATTAAACACGTTTAGTTTTAGAGTTACACGATAATACACAGCATTTTCACAAAGGAGTAGAACTAAAACATCAACATAGATCAACTCGGATTTCGGTGTTTCCTTATCATACACCTCTCCACGTGTGTGATGTGACAGGATCATTTACAGTAGATGGGGAAAGACATGAGATTCAGCAAACAAAGGAACTGACAGAAATATCTGCCTCGCGATTAGTCAGTTGCACATGCCCCGGCCTTAAACTCCTGGGTATGTGCTAACAACACAGCGTATGGCAGTCAGTGTGTTGAATCTTTTTGAACACCGCCTTTAAAAAATGTTTTTGTGATTGCTAAGTCAAAACACATCACACCATTTATTATGAGACTGGATGTTATCCACTTTTACACAAAAGTTATTGGGTTTAAGCCTGCTGTACAACTGGGAAATGTCTGACATTTTCAAACTTTGTAGTCCCTCTTCTCATTAAAATTCCAGATGGATTCTGTAATTTTAACTTTCTTTTCTTTTTTTTTTTTTTTACTTTTGCTTTTGGTTCCTCCACTCTTGGTCTTAGGTAAATGAAATTTCCCAGGCTAATTAAAGCCTATTAAAGACAGGTAATGTCAGGGCTTGTGGCAGGACCATGACAAAGTGCTGATAATTGTCTGCCAGGCTCACTAAATCCACCTGTCCTGCAATTATCGCTCCCACCCCCCACCTCTCCTGACACATTAATCCACTGCGGGCGTTGCACGGCAGGCTGATGCCTCAAAGTGCATCCTGCAAACACAGATGTTGGATTTCAGGCTAGTTTAGCATACACATGCCTTATGATGATTGTAGCAGAAAACCAACACATTTTAAGGAGCAAACAAGGCAGCAGCCAGGTTATACATGGATGGGTACCTACATATGTATGCGTAATAATTTACGATCGTGCTGTCAGGTTGCTTTTGGATTAGATTTGTTGGATCGATTTATTTTGTCGTGGCCACTTACAGTTAGGTTCAATGAATCAATTCTCTTCATTTCAGTCCCCACAAGAGACAGATAGCAGATAAAAGATCGGTTGAAAGGCCATATTAATTATTCAGAGCTACTTGAAAAAAATGCCCATTAATCACACTAATCTGAAATAATAGAGACTGTCCTGCCTGTGTTCTGTTAACAGGTACAAATGGATGTTAGCTCCACTTTGAAGACAATGAGCAGACCATTTTGACTAATCAGTCAAAATGTAGTGACGTTTCAAATGGGGAATATCCAATTTTATGCCCTGTTGAATAACAATTCAAATGTCTTGGTATTGTAATTATTAACATGATTGGAAGCCTTGTCATTTTTCTTCCTATACCTGACTGTTTAAATTAGGTGAGGAAATTGTTTGATTATTCTAGCATCAATGCAGCGTTGGCAGAGAAGCCAGCTATACACTTCACACTGAGAGGCTGCTTGCCTATGGTCTAGCCTCGAAGAAAACATCTGGACAACATACTAATTATTCCTGTGGTTTACACAGAACATGTGCTGCTGTGATGGGAAGGAGTCACTCAGGGTTGGTAGCTAGCTCTGAATCCCAAGTCAACCCCTAACACCAAGTCCCTGGACACCTAACTAGCTGAAGTGTTAGAGCTGTGTACTTGTGCAGTACATACATAAGTTTTGTAATAATGTGCTGAATCTCTCCGGTGTGTGTCCCATTTTAAGTTGCACCTCACGCAACATGTCTCAGGTATTTAGGTATTTCGGGACAAGGAGCTTAGAAGTTGACATTTACATTATTTGAAGGTAAAACAAAAGGTTGATGCATGCCAACAACCGCTAGGTCATCCTGTGGAGGAGTAAGGTGTGTCACTATGGTAGTTGTAGTCAGGGCATACCTTCTGCACCAGTTTATAGTCTACACTGTAAAAGGCTATATAGATGCATATGACTTTAAAGGGTTTCGAGCACAGCCAGGACACGTGGCTCTGTGTATGCTCCTGAAAGCACGTTTTGGACGGGTCAAAGTTGCACAAGCCATTCTTCTTGTTGCGGTCCGTCTTCTCATACTCAATGCGACAGTTGAATGATTTGGTGTCTTTGGTCTCCAGCGTGGACTGCTGGGCGATCTCAAACTCCACCACCTTGGACGGCGGCACTAGGCTGACTGACACGTTCCCCAGGCCGGTGGAGTTGTGGCGGAAGTAAACGCTAAAAGTGCCGTTCCCGTGGTCCACAATCTTCCCTGTGATCAGCAGGTTGAGTTTGACAGTCTTGATGTTGGAGTGGAAGTCCCCCCACCCAAACATCTTTTTGAACTTGCCAGTCTTGACGATGGGCCTGCGTTTAGTTCTGGCCTGTGCACCCTGAACATCTGTCTGGTTAGATAACCAGTCCCAAAAGTCCTCCATGTTCTGTAAATATGTTATTTCCCTCATGTTGCTCTTGAACCCAGGGGAGCCCCTGGCAAACAAACGCAGGGGGTTGAGGATCCGTGGACTGGCTCCCGTGGGAGAAATCTTCTGTTCATTACTGTCTCCCCACTCAATGAGCTCTGTGACCCCTCCATGCACCTTCCTGCATGTGACCTTCAGAGAAAACAGAGCACAGGTACACAGAAAAAGAATAATAAGTGACACAACATATTTAGATCTTTGTAATTTCAAACAATTAAAGTTTGTTTGTTATTGTCAAGGAAGAAATAATCCACAGATACACAGGCCGTGTATCTGTGTACATACTGGAATACATTTGATGTTTCCAGTTTGTTCAGAAAAAGTCAAAAAAGCTCAGTGTATTTTGTGCAGGCAGTGATGCCTTTCACAGACGATAAATCTAACACAAAACAGCATTAAATTCAGCAAATCACAGCACTGTTCACGCTGACTGACAACTTATTTGCGGTAATTGCACTGTAAAAATGCCACAGCAGCAGCTCAGCAATAAAGAGGGAGAGGGAAAAAACACCATGAACATAGAGCACCATTTGTCAAACAACTTAAAAGATTAAAGAATTCATTTAAGGAAATTTAAAGCTTTACAAAAAGTTCTTCAAACAGATGCAGCACTTCAGTCAGACTGGTACAGTCGTGCTCAGTCTTTGAAAATATGATATTTTATTGAAAATACAAGGAGTTCAGGACAGCCACTTGATTTCCTGGCACAATAACATTGATTAAAGGAATCAAGTTGCCTTCCTGAACTTTCTGTACTTTAGAAAATGTAGTTAAAATAAAATTCACCACTGACAAGTGAAGATCGCCAACTTTCATTTTCATGCAGTGTCATCTCATGAGTGAGAACCTAGTCTACTAAATACTGGACACATGACATTGAGTGATTATTCACTCTGTGATAACAAAAACAGCATTCAGCTGTTTATCAGATGTGAATAAATAGTTATTATTGCCTAGTGCGTAGAACACCAATACTAATGTTTAGTTTTACAAATATATCTACAGCTCACAGAAAATAATGGAACATGGGTTCCTCCTAAATGAAAAAAAAATGTAAGATGTAATGTTCTCACTGACGTGAAAAGAATAGTTCCACGTTATGAGAAATATGCATATAGCTTCCTTGCTGAGAGTTAGATGAGAGGATCAGTACCCCTCTCGTGTCCGTATGGTGATGTAGCTTTAGCCAGCAGACACTTAGCTTAGCATAAAGAAAAAGAAGGAAGAGCTGGGTGGCTCTGTCCAAAGTAAAAAAATAAAAAATAAAATGCCTAACAACACAAATTTGCATGTTTTCTTTGGTCAGAGCCAGGCTAGCTATTGCATTGTTTCAAGTGTTTATGCTAAGCTAAGCTAACTGCTGGCTGGCTGCTGGCAACAAAGCATATTTCCCAAAATGTGAAACGTACTCCTGTAAACTCAAACACTAATTTGGATTTTTACAATTTCTTTCTTCACAATTTATTACACACATTCAAAACATTTTCAGCTTTCAACCTTTAAAGGTTTGACACCACCACAGCACCTACACAATGAGCCTGACTTGTCCGTCCTCTGGGATCTTTAATAAACCACAACTTCACCAACCAGCTTCATCAGCTTTTTCTACCACACAGTCTAAACAAATGGCCTTTTGTTTTAAACGTTAGTGGACATTCCCTTGTTCATACAATCTTTAAGATGCTTTTGTGTGTGTGTGTGTGTGGGTGGTGGCTATGAACGATGGCAGGCCTGCACAGCACAGTGTGAACAACGTTGCCTGGGCATCTACTTTACAGCAACCAGGATGAAAGAGAAAGAAGGTGCAGCTGGTCAGAGCAGTCTCAATGAAGACAGAGCAGGTTTAGTTCCAACAAGTGTAGCGGTATCTACACCAAATGGCATCAAATGTAATTGTGTAAACATACATACACTTGCAATGAAGCTACTCCTTAAAACTAGTAACACCAGAGAAGGGGACAAAAACAAGAAATTTGTACTGAAGTATAAGGGAAGCTTTTCGGATGCACTGATGAAATTCTGCAGAGCTCTTACTTGCATAAAGCTGCTAATATTTTAGGACGTCTTGTCAGATTACATGACAATAAAAATCCAACCTGAGCTGGTCTCAGATCAGTAATGCTATTCTTATAAAGTCTATGCATATGAACTTTGTCTTGTAGGGGTTCCCAACAATAAAATCAGCTTCCAAAGTAGTGTGGTAAAGTACGTTCCAAGTGCTAATCCCGAGGCAGCAATGAACTATGATCCCTGCTTGTGCCTTAAAGCCTTTTAGCTTCAGGAGCGATTCCTGGTCCACTTCAGATAAAGCTTTAATAATTCACGGCAATAAGCTTAGCTAGTTTTATTAGTAATTAGTAGTGCCGGCTTTCCCCAGGCCCGGTTGTAGGGATCACTGAGAGAAGCAGATGTTGAAAGCGCAGAGCAGCGGCTGTTTGAATTCTCACTGAGCTGCTGTGCGCTACTTCCAGACTAATTATAATTTTGCTGTAAGCCTAACTGAGGCACATGTGTACAAAGCTAACAAACTAGGTCTGTCTGCCACAATTTGTTTTGTTATGCTCACACTTATAAACCGTAGAGCCTTTACTTTATTACGTTGCTCATGTCCGGGACAGTAGTAACACTTTAATGTAGTAAGCAGAATTGAATGGTAATCTGGATATGCAATGTGGAATCAGTGTGTCTCCCAGTGAGCCCGGCTGATCTATTAGCCCTCACAATGCTTAAACAAGACAGTTGCTCCCTGTAAACACGGATGAATGAGGCAACGCAGTAATAATGTCCCTCTGCGTAGCTCATCACGTCCACAGTCATTTAATCAACCAATTCCAGTGTCAGTATTCCCCGCCGATGCTGCCACTTAGTAATACCTTGTGCGAGCTCGGCTGTTAATTTGATTAGACTATTAAAACATCACAATAACAGGCAAAGCTGAACATACAGTCTGCAGGACTGTGGGCTCCCAACGGGAACATTTCTGGCACTTGTCTTCCCACCAGCCCGAGCTGTTATATCCGTTTCACATTGGGTGTCATGCTGCGCAGCTTCAGAGGTGAAACTGAATTTTGTCTTTCAGTGTAAATCTCAGGTGAGCTTTGTATCGGGTGATTATAATGGAAATGAGAGAGGAGTTTAAGTATGATGAGCAACTGGGGAAATTGCTGTGACAACAAGGGGATCAGCAGAGGGATATCTAATACTTAAATGCCCCAAGAGAGATGAAGCACTGGGAACTTGAAAGCTTGCGCTGACACGCAGGCTTTGGTTTCTTTCTGTCTCGCTGTCTCCCTGCACACATGCAGCACCTACACACACACAAACACACTTCCTTCACTGAGGCGGAAGTGGTGTCTCTTAAAAACAGACTAAAGGAATCCAAGTTTTTTTTTTTTTTTTTTTTTTTTTTTTTTTTTATATAACAAGACGCTTTGGGAAAAAAAAAAAAGGAGGCAAGGTCTGATGAAGGAGAATCTACAAAAGCTTAATTAAGATTTCTTAATCGGTGCTGCTGTGCTAGAGGCATTTCAGGGCGACTTGAAACAAGACATTATTATGATAATAACTGCAGACTTATGGAGCTCAAAACACCAGACCTCATTTCAGCAGCAAAAGGGAGAGTGCTGCAGATATGTCTGTGTGGTTTCGCTTCTTCCTTTTCCTGTAAGTCCTAAGCAAAAACACAGAGATGTGCATGAACCTTACACACACCCCTCCCAGCAGAGATAGCACAGTAAATAGTCCCCTGCCGTCATTGGCAGACCTGCCTTATAAAAGAGTGTGCTTAGATATATAGTGGTAAGCATAAGGGTGGATGGATTATAACTGCTGTCAGTAATTTTAATGGCCACAAACAAAACAATGACACAGTTTTTTAAAAATGTTTTCTACTGTAGCTGCTTATGGTTCATGTTTCCAGTTTTCCACTTAATATTCAGTTATGTTGAATTATAAGGTCTCTGCATTTTACATTATGGCGACTAGTAATCTGAAATTTCTTACACTAAGTCATTATCACTTTGCAATATATCACTGTAATTTATACCTCTGTAACCTCAGGTGCAAAGGCTCTGCATTACATTGTCAGATTTGAAGCCAGTGTATAATTAAAGGAGAAGTTATAATTTGCGACCTGAGTTTACATTCTGATTCTTTTCATTCTGATTCTCAAAGAAATTGTCTGAAAGTAAAGATAGTGGACTATTGGTCAGATTTCTAAACTAAAGCTCAATCTATCATGATTATTTTGTATTCATCTATTGTTTAAGGCAAGCAGACCCACCGAATATAATCAGTTTAATTTTAAATATTAAACTCATTTGCACGAAATGTTAAAGAAAAGCTTGATTAATAAATAAAAAAATGCTATGAATAAAAACACTGTGTTTTGGCCCAGCATTGTCAATACTACATCAGGCCACATCTACTGATATATACTGTATGAGAGCAGGGCAGATATTATCTTCCAGTTTCATCTTATCACAGATTTAAGGGCATGAGCCTATACGTCAGCTGATAATCAATAACAAGAACTTGTAGTATGAAAATGCCTAAACTATGTCTGAAGTCACTTAGAAACCGTGTCAGCGTTACAATGTTTGTCCTCCAGAGAGCACAGAAAGGTTTATCTTTGAACTGTACAGTGACCCACGCACATATCTTAGCCGCAATTTCTTTAATAACCAACTTTAAAGACATTCTTGTTTACCTTATGCATTCATATAAATAAATAATATTGGCCACTATATCATGGTCAGAGTTTTTGTATATCATCATTTGCATCATTAATTTGTATAGTTGTTTGGGCACCTGTGGGCAAATTACCTATTTTGTTGATTTCTGAAGTGAAAAGAATTTAACACAACCCCTGAAGCAAACAGACGTTCAAAAATGAGCCTTTGAATGTTAATGCACTGCTACTTTTTATTTTATAGACTTGTGAATATTGAACAGTATTTGTGACATGTACAAACATTTGGGCGTTCTTCTGCTTATAAAGAACATATCTATCTCGTTGGGCCTCCATTGACTCATTAGGACTTGTAAGGCAGGTCGAGGGTTTCCATTAGGAATCATCAGCTAACGATAAATTCTCTGACTCTTCAAACTGATGCTACAGAGCAGGAGAGGATACAAAAAGATATCAAAGCTCTTCCAGCTTGAAATTTTCCACTGTCGGAAATGTCATTAAGAAATTGCAGTTAAGGGGGACTGTGGAGATCAAGAACAGAACTTTAAGTTAAAACTGCACATGAGCTGAGCAGACAGGCAAAGCAAAACCTCCATATGACTGCAAAGGAGCTGCAGAAGGGGAAACTTCACCTTCTGTCTCATCACAAACATCAACGTCTGAAATCTGCAAAGCCACGTCTGGATGAACCAGAGGCCAGTTTGGAAACAAGAATTAAGTTGAAGATGTGTTTTGAGAAAAATAGGAGCAGCATTTGATGAAAAGAAGTTAAGCCTGGGGTTGGAAATATGCTGCTGTGGGGCTGTGTGGCACAGATAGACAGAAGAATGGATTCCACTAGTTATCGGCGAAATCTGGATACAAATGTCCAGCAGTCAGTCCAGAAAGTGAAACAAGACAATGATTCAAAACCCACCATCAACTACTTCAAGAAAAGGAAGCTGAAGCTTTGGGAACGGCTCTCACAGTCCCCTGATTTGAACATAGTTGAAAATCTGTTGGTGTCTCTTAAACATGCTGCGAGAGCACAGAAGCCTAAAAATATTTCAGAACTTGAGGTGATCAAGAAATAAAGAGTCGAGAAACTCTTGGCTGCCACAAAAAGCGTTTGCAAGCTGCTATAGGGCATTACTACGTACTGACTCAGCAGGGTGCTCACACTTTTGGATATGCCACATTTCATTTATTGCTTAAGTTCATGAAATAAGAAGTAAGAGTGCATTAACATTTGAAGATGTCTATTTTTAAAATCTGGTTGCTGTGGGGGTTTGATTTACTTTTCACTTCAAAAATCAACAAAATGCAGAATTTGCTTGGTAGACTTGAGTTTTGGAAAGTTCATCCTCTACAACATCCTTAAAGTACACGCATTAGTCTGCCTGCCACTGACAGGCAGGTCTTTCTTAAATCATTATACTTTGGGCAGAGTTGCGTAAATTACCTTTAATCTCCAGCCTTTTTGTCTTATTTCACACGCAGTTATTCCTCTAGATCTTTTTGTCACATTCTTTTTTTGTACATGTGTCAAAAGTGCATTCACAGCTCAGTGAAACAACTCTACATCTGTGGACCTTGGTTGTAGGATTAACTGCAAAATTACAAAATAATTTCTGCAGACAGGCGCCCTTTACTTTTAATGTGTTTTCACAAACTACCTTGAAGAAAACCTGTTAATGTTAAAACATAAAATCTGACTTAAGGCTTTAAAGTGAGGTATTAAATTACATGGGCTGCATGTAGGCCGCTGTTCTCTTGTTTTCATGAGCACGTTTTTCATATTTCTGCTGTCATTTTTGCATCCTCTCCCTGGCTAAATGTAGGAAAGATAAAACCTACATGCCTTCAATGTCACCAGTAGAGTACGATCATTGGTCATTTGTAAAGGTTCCATCCTTGTGACACATGGACTGTATATTTGATTTAATGGTGTATAAATCAATACTAAACAGAGGTTTTAGTGGAACTTAAATACTGACAGTGGCCTGAGCAGCAGCAAGCTACACACTGAGTCAGGATGAATCTGCCTCGACATTCATCTGTAATGAGCATTATGGAGCTGGCTGTCTGCTTGTCCCGTGGGTAGACATATCTTTTAGAGGCCTGACATAAAGGTAATTGCCACGGTGACCAGAACTAGCCTCTAGAACGTTATTAAGAAGCCAGTGACATCTGGCTTCTGGATCATCTGAAGAGATGCTGTTAAAATGCATTTGCAGTGAGCAGCCGGCGACATTGTGCTCGGCAATGATGGGTTCTGGGCCGCGGGCAGGGCTGCAGTCCTGTGTTGATGGTGACGATGGAGTCTCTCTAAAACTGGCACAGTTGACTTGTGAGGCCCCCACCCATGATCTGCGATCTGCTACGTTGTCTCTGTCTGTTTCTTTCCTGGGTCTCTGTGAGAGCGTCTTCATTACCAAGTTCCTTGTATCAGTGAGCTAAAATGATCTGTTTTTCAGCTTCCCGTTGTTGATTTTTTTCCAGCACATAAGGTTGGGATATGCGTCTGGGGAGAATTGGTTTCAGGCATCTTTCTCACAATAAACAAAATGGGCAATTAACCTGCTCATCAGTGCAAGCAGAGCAGTTCCAATGATGCACTCCACTGTTCTTCATGGATTTATCTGTGCAAATTGACCTCACTTTGGTGGTGCAATTCATTTCTCTGCTAATTTTCTGTGTCTGAAGCTTCATTAACTTGATGCGCTCATACGTAGTAAAAATCTGGACGTCCCACGGAAATTACACCGGCTTCACCACTGCCTGCTGTATTACTTCCTCGGCACCATTGCAGCACAACACCTGCCATATTAGAGCTTCTCAGCCGGTGCTGCTAGCATTAGACCACAGATTGTTGCAGAGCTGGATTGACTGCGGCTCCTTGCTTTCAAGCATCTAACATGACAAGCCGCTCCACTCGCATTAAAACCACTCTCAGCCTGCAATCCCCTGCCCCACGTCCTTCCCCAGCCATCCACCTGATGTTACAGGGCATATCATTTGTAATGATTCACACCCAGAGCCGGTTCCAGGAGAGAAGGCCCTGGAGGCGCATAGGCAGCACAGAGCGAGAGTCTACACGCTGCTGAAGAATAGATTGGTGCTCTGATCGCTGGAACAGCTTCACGCTCCAGAGCCATCACTTTTAATCAGAGGCTGTCCAGGGAAACACATGGCAGGCACTTCAGC
Organism: Trachinotus anak; assembly: GCF_046630095.1. Lineage (NCBI taxonomy): Eukaryota > Metazoa > Chordata > Actinopteri > Carangiformes > Carangidae > Trachinotus > Trachinotus anak. The sequence continues at coordinate 3,626,121 of NW_027273852.1, read as the reverse complement.
GCTGTGGTGGATCGCAACAGCAAATCCACACCAGGGGCACCTTACCAATCACAGAAGGCTATGGTTAGGGTGTGTGTGTGCATACAGCATATCTACTCCCCTCCAGTATAATCCTTGAGGCCATTACCCCCTGACCTCTGTGAGAATGAGACAGACTACAGCGTCTAATATCTCACTCCTGCTTAAGATCCCATATTGAATGTGTGGCTTAATTCATCATCTACATACTTGAGGTTATTTCTGGTGAATATCGAGAGCAGCCGGGATGTAATGATAATTGCATTTGGAGCCTACTACGGGCATAATGTGTTTCTTTGCTTGTTACATGTTTTGATACAATACATAATATATGAAAGACTATTTATGTATGTGGTTGTGTAGTGCGAAAGCCAACCTCCAAAGGCCTAAAAGCTCCTGTCACCACCTCCGTAAATTTACCGGCCTATGACTGCCTGAGTGTTAATGATGACAGGAGAGGTGTTGACATGCTGATGATTTCATGAGTGTAATCCCGGCAGTTTCACCAGTTCTGCACACTGCTACAACAACTTTGAGCACACACTGAATAATAATTGTGCAAATTTGGTCTATGCACTGAAATCTGTGGCCAAAATGATTTAATGTTAAGACAAAAGTAAAATGCATGTGACTGTGAAGATTTTCAAACAATATGCCGCTGCACCTGCTTAGCGCTGTTGCTGCCCTTTTTCTTGCTGCTCGATGCTGAGAGCTCAGTTATCCTACAGCACCACAAACGTACAGGCCAGCCACTTAGGGAACGTAGCCTAAACCTTCACACTCGTGGAGCTGTGTAATGTTTGTTACTGTCTAGTGCAAGCATCAAAATTAAATAGGCATATGGAAATATGTTGTGTAAATTAAAAACAGATATTACAACTTTACATAAAGACCTCCTATTTAGCGTTTTATGTAGTTCACAAACCAATTAATACATGCTTTGATAACACAGTATAACGTAGAAACATTTTTAAATGTAAAAGAATATTATATTATTTCAGCAGCATTAGCTGGGGATGAGTTCGATGCTTTGGATTTCAAGTATAATGACAACATCAGCCAGTATTCATTTTATGATTGTGTCCTTAAGCAAGACACTGTATCAGTATCACTTGTAGTGTGTTGATCTGATGCTGTCCCTGACCTCTGACCTCTCTTACGGAGCAATACAGAGAGCAGCTTTATCTCCTTTCCAAGAGATATGAAATATGAAGACTGCTGGAGTTCTCAATGGAGGGTCCCCGTCCACTTAATTCCTGTTTTATTCTGACACAAACAAATACATTCCTAATGAGCTCTTAAAGTTATAACAGTATCTTAAAGTGTACTAAACTAAAATGAGCCGTGTTTGGGAACTTGTTTTTGTACACTTGTTGTGGCAAAATATTATCTGATTGCTCATGATGTCACTCGAGGCTGCTTGCATATCATGATTAGCATAAATTATAGCACATAACATAACCCTCCCGTGGCTCGCATAAATCATATGATGTGAGTCATTAGTCATGTTTATACTGTCAGTGATTTTCTCCTCTTGCTCAATCACACAAGCTCCTGTTTTGCTCTGCTCCCAACGACTGGCACTGACTGAAACGATGGCTCACCTTGACGGACTTTTCTTTGTATTGCTGTTTGTATGAAGGTTTTCATACTGAAGCATATGGAAAAATCTGAGAGTATTTCCCTGCAGGAGCAATACACTGTGCAAATCACACACAATTGCCTCTCCTGCAGTGTGGACGCTGCCAACGCGGAATTGTAGAAACGTGCTTCAGTGTTTCCTGATAAATGGAACAAATTATGGCACAGTTAGCTCCGGTCTCGCTGGCACACTTTGTTTGGATTCTAATAAGTGGCCAGGTCTCCTGTTGGAGCTCTGAAACTGTCACATCTACTAAGTGGTCTGCCCTTTTAGTCTAAAGTCACCTACATGGTTACATGTAATCTGTATCATCTTTTTTTTCTCTTGATCAAAAATAAATGTCAGTGACTTTGTCAAATTGATTGACAACAGGAATCCATTAGACTCCAAATTTCCATCAGGGCAGCGCAGGTGTCAGGAATGTGATCTTTCAAGAAAACCAGTTCATCTCTCGTTAAACCAACTCACAGGGAACTGCGCTGGTAGCAGATGCAGCAAACCAGTGTCATTATCACACAACATGGCACATAACTGCTCTTGTATTATGGCTTTAGTGTTAAAGCCAGCTTGCCCCATATTCACTTTCAGGCCGCAGGAAATGAAAGATGATTGTAGTATTTCTTTATACAGTAATTGCTTCAAGCTCTTGAGTGTGTTTTATCATATTATTTGTCTTCAAAAATGAATAAAAACAACTTTTTTTTCCTTTGTTGAGGTAAAATGGTTTTTTGAAGGTGGATACCAGTTTTTATATTGAAGCTGCCAATAGTTGCGCTGCTGAAGTGCAGCATCTCTTAAATTAAATTCTAAATTGGACCACTCATGCACTCCCAAGATGTTTCCCCCATAGTCCACTTATCAGGACAGAAAAAGCCTTTAAAACAGCATCAAGCCTCAGGGACTCTAAAACTGTCAGTGTATTACTGAACAGCAATGAAGTTACATATTCATATCCTTTAATTATGCAAAAGTAGAATACTACACATTAAAAATACTTAAATTATAAGTTTACACAGCAGAACTGCCCCTCTCCATCTCTGCCCCTTTTTACTAATTTATTACTGAATTAATATTACAGATACATCAACATGTAAGCAGCTTTTTAAGAGGAAGCAAATTTACTGTTACCTATATGCGCTACTGGGCAGTTTCATCTATAGCCATGCATCACATTTTATAATAAGCCTACCAATTATTATGAAAATTGTAATTATAACTTACATTATGTTATAACCTGTGACTATAGTTTTCAAATAAAATTACTACAGAAAAAGTAAAATGCTTCATAGTGTCAAGTATGTGTAATTCCATTCCACAGCTGTTTGCAGCTATATCACAATATCTATTTAACAGTTGCATAAATTCTAAGATGCAATGACCTGTAAATGAAGAATTTATCTACACCCATCAGCAATAAAACAATGACTCAAATAAATCACAAATTGAAGGAAGAATGTTTTTTTTTTTTTTTTTGAATATTCACTGTTGATCCAAATCCTCCCCCTTGCATGAAAATCAATAAAAATCTAAATTGTATTGCTGCATTGACCTCGACCCAATTTGAAATAATCTCTGCCTCTTGTCAGTTTGTGAATTAACTGCGGGAGGTGACTGACATTCTACTTTTCACTTACATCGCCGGCAAGGCCCGGGAGGTGAAAGTGGGAAGTTAGTGAACGTGGCTCGGGGTGGGAAATTTAAATGCAGCGATGATGTCAGGTGTTCAGAAAGTGTTAACAAAGATCCCACCAGGAGAGAGGAAGCAGAGCAGATGGAGGCTCTGGGACAAGAGGCCTCCAGGTAATCTGGATACTTGTGTTATCTCAGCACCTGTCAACATGTGACAGCAGCAAAGCCCTGAACACTTCACTTTTAGGCAGGCGTTACCTTTCAACGCATCATCAGTTTCATAATCCCCTTACATGGTCAAAGCGCCATCTCTTGCGCTGGCTCCTGACACCTGCAGCGCACCTCACTGTGTCAGATAGCAGGGATTCAGGAGGATAATACCACAAACCATGGTGGACTGAGTGTAATTATCGTTCTCTTGACTAATTTCTAATACCTTCTACTTTGTATAACAATGGCGTATGTGCGTGTAAAACTCCTACTAGAAGAGGAATGGCATGTTATTCTTAAATTAATGCTTCAAGCTTCTGGTTTTAGTTTCTCTTCTTTCATCCCGGGAAGACGTGATCTAAATGTTCCTCTCACCAAGATTTTTTTTTTTATTGATGTTGTTGTATTGACAACGTTTTGTCAATTTTATGTTTTCGCCTCCTCAAATCCGTGCTGCATATGATGCGAGTGTTTTATTCAAAAATGTTTTCGCTTGATTTGCTCAAACACACGTCCATTAAATTTGACAGAGCAAATGTTTCTGTTCTGGAAGCAGATTGCGCTGCGGCTGATTTTACAGAAACAGCTCCCTTTGAAGAAGAAACAAGAGTTGGAAAGACGTTGCTTCCTTTTTCTCTGAGTAGCTCTGAAGACAGGTACTTCACAAGAAATATACAAAGACAGAGCGGAGCTGACAGTGCTTTGTTAGGGCTGAAAATGACAAGCTGAAAAGAGAGGCCTCAAAGCCCGGAGGCAGAGGAGGAAATGCAAAACTGAGAATAATCAGAAAGGAGATTTATTGTACTTATTCTAAAGCTGTCACACCTCGTCTTTTACAGGAAAGCAACGCCATTTTAATTAAAGAGGTCAATCATTCTCCTGCTCTCTGACATGTCTTGTGATTGCCTTTTCCATGAACCAACCAGGTGCTAATTAAGAACTTTGTATGTCAGAGTGTTTGGGAAATATGAAAGCGTTCAAAGGCAGAAACTTTGCTGCAGTGCCTGCTGGAGAGGTGGTTTCGTGTGATTACGGAGCTTATTATGAGTTTGGTAGTTCAAACATAAATGGGGAACTCACGGCTGTGACAGCAGCGAGACAACTGTTGCAATGTTTGATTGACTAAAAGAAAACGCGATAAAACAATTCCTCATTCATACACAATCTAGACAAAATAGGTGCCGCGTATGAGCTGATGTCCACGTTTTGCTTTGTTGCAGCTTAGCAGTTCAGAGCAGTGCAGAGCGCGTAAGAGCTGCTAAACATCGAGGTTGTGCATCAGAGAGTGTAGGATGCTTCTGACCCTGCAGAGTGGTAATCACAATGCTATAAGGCAGCAGAGCCTCCAGATCTAACTCCGCCTCGGGCTGCACATAGCCCATAAAAATTCATAGCTGTGGACCAAGATCAGGAGACTCAACATCGTATTAAACATAATGTTCCCTGCACCACAGCCACCAGAGTGGGTGCGACATCTTCTGAGAGAGCTGCTCAGCGCTTCACTCCATTCTCAACCGTTCACATCATATGAGAAGCTTGGGGAAAAGTAATCGTGCTGTTCATAACTGCTTGAGTTAAATCTTTAATGGTCCATCCAGCCGCCAGATTAGGGTTATTGTGAATGCAAAGGGCAATTGTGTCACACCTATCAATCATTAGAAGCTTCTTTCTCCTCATTTCAGGACCTTTATGGATTTATTGCCTATTACGTACAGAACTATGATCGATGATTAGAAAAGGAATAGGTTCCAGGGCTCAATACAGTCAACACCACTTGTAGTTGCTGCAAGCCACAATTGAGGAATTTAAAGCGAAGAAACAACAACCTTTCCCTCAGAGGTCTGAGACAACATACAGGCAGAGGACTTCAAATGCCACAGACGGTATTGTTTATGAGGGATTATCTAGTCAAGCCTTCTGGCTAGAAAGATTGTGACCCCAATACGAGCACCGATACACATCAGCACCATGTAAGCTCCAGAATGATTCCTGGAAGGCAGCACATGCATACAAGGCCCCTCCGCTCTGTCAATCCACGTTTAATCACTTCCACAGAAATTTCTACTGGTCTGCTTGACATTTTCTCTCATATTTTTCTCCCTCCCCACCCAATTTCTCTGGTGGGTTTTTGAAGACTTAAGTTCCACTCTTTTTTTTCCTCCCCCTCTCTTTCTTACAAGGCAAATCCTGGGCGAGGTTGATGTGAAGACCAGGCAGAGCAGGGATGTGAAGAATATAAACACAATTTTTTTTTTATTGTCCAGAGGAAAAGGGAGGGTGCAGGGGGTTGGGCGGTGGGGTCTGTAAAAGAGACGAGGACCTTATCACAGCCCAGCAGCTCTGTAATTCGCCGCCATGATAAAGTGGCAGCGCGGAAAACCTTACAAGGCTGGCACAATCCAAAGACGGATTAGGTTTTTCTGACATAAGCTTCCTGAAAAACTAATCAATCAGCCCATGCAGTATTATCAGAAGCGTGAGATTAAAGCGCTGCTCCTAATCCCCCCACTGTACATTTTATTACACTTCCCAGTGTTAGTTGCCTTTAAATACACATAAATAAATAATAAAACCAAACCTAATTGAGCATGGGGAAGGGGAAAAGGGTTAAAGAGCCCTTAGAGAGGGAATTTATGTAGAATTTGTGTTTTGTTATGAAGACAGGGATAAAACTGTTGTCCTTGCCACAGCCCTTTTTGACTTTGAATGGAGCCTCACTGTCTCACTCCAGCACTGCAGAGAAGAAAATACAAGTGGGAATAAAAATCCCTTACAACAATATTAGCAGCTAAAAAATGACCCAATTCAAATTCATATTCAAGCTCTCTTGTTCTAACTCTTTCTGCTGATGGGTGAACAGATACATTATGAAGTAACTACATGTTAATAAATACATAAATAACTTTTGAAATTTATGCCAAACCCTTTGAGAAATGACTTGTAATCCCTTAAATCAGTGCACATCAAAGTTGCAGAGATGAACTCAGAGCATATAGCAGACCCAGAGGACAAAGCACGTCTAGCTTACTGGAAACCAGCTAAGCTTTGTCTCTTTAATGCGTCACAGTCTTCCATCAGGACGCTTGCTCCTTCCCTGCACAGTCCGACCCTGGGCGGCGTTTACAGTAACAGAGAAGGTAGCGGTGCTTTTAATACCGAGCCTCTTGGCATGGGCCACGTAGATGTTTTGTCATGACATAATATTACCAGAGAGCTTTTACCCCGGCAATAAGACACAAAGGTGTAATAAACTTTGTCAATGTCTTCTCACACTTAATCCCAACCAACGTTGAAAAACCCACTTTCGCTGCAAGCAATCTGTGGAATAGAGGCAGGGCTCTCAAGTCATCTACATTGTTCTGCTGTCATTGCACAGAGGATAACTGCAGCAGATGTCATGAGGAAGAATGGATTCTCCCAGGATGGCTTTGACCCTCTTATTTGTCCCTGGGGTATGGCACAGATGCTGGGGCTGGGGTTTCATTTTCACCATTTGATTCATGCTTGGAGTGTCTTTTGTATGAGTGTGTGTAAAGATGTATGAGGGAGAAATGTGTTTGTGTTTTGGTTTCTTATTTTGGATGACCGCTCCAGACACTGAACCTCTGGTTAAAGCAGAATATATCCCTCCATATTAAAGGTTATCCTGGCAGTTCAGTTGGACCCTGTGACACCATGTGATGCCCTGGGTTGAAATGTGGCCTTGCAACTTTGTCCCATGTCATCCTTAAGAGACACTGGAAGGATGCTTAAATGACCCTATGAAGCAGCCATGCTGAGAAAAAACAAAGATTGGTCACAGCTGAAGGAGTTTTGGGCGGGCATATTTCACGCTTTCTCCGAGCGTCAGCCTGGTATTTTAGTGTTCTTTACCCTCAGAAAGGTGGAGGGATATTGATAAGGGCCAGAATGTCCCCAGTCAGACAGTGGTGGGTCTGCTGGGAGGGAAGCCACTGAGGCATATGAAGCGAGCCTCTCCAGGGAGGCAGCCTGTCCCCCTCTGTCCCTCTGGAGGCAGAGCTCCCAATGGGCACAAGGCTGATTACAACAGCAGCCAGAGCAGACAGCGGTTTGCCGCTTCATCTGCACAGTTCAAGGCTATCTTTAAAGAAGCCCTCTTTGAGGATAGCACAGATGTGAGGAACCTCTTCAGTCACATGGCATTTTCTGTTCAGGTCTGATCACGGCACGAGCCCGGAAAGCAAGGATGATCATGATAAACACCCCCCCACCCCACTGTTTTCAACGAGAGGACAACATGAGCAGCTGCTGGGAAAAAAGAAAATGAAAACTTTATATTTTCCTAAAGCTCCCAATCTTTCTTTGGAGAGCTTATTCCTGTAATAAAAACAGAATTAGACTGCAGAAAGATTATGTCCAGAAGCTTAAGACAATCAGTTTCTGGTGAATACTAAATAATTTCTCATGTGTTCACTGGGACTTATGATTCCATCACATTGTGTAAGTTATCAAGGAGGAAGAGCGCAGGCCTTGAAAACCTGTGAGTACTGCAATTTTCACCTATTATTCTCAGTCTTCATTTCGTTTCCTTTTAGTTATTTTTTTATACCCTGGCCTCAATTTCAGTACGGCAACAACACTTCACAGGTGTCGGGGCTTCAACACAGAGGTTAGAACTGGTTCGTGCTTGGACGCAAAATGGATTAGAATGATCCTTAACCACAAATATGCCTGAATGAGGGAGGGTGTATATTGTTGGTTTTGTTGAGCCATAAGTGACAGACGCAAAATACCAAGTCCAAAATATAAGATATAATATAAAAAAAAAAAACACCACCACAGAAATAAACTGTAAACTACAAGCTGGCACATCAATAAATACTGCTTCATATCCAGTGAATAGTAAATTGATGGATTAACCACATTACCTCAACTTCTCAATTAAGAAGTACTAAAGAAATGTTAATTATAAACTGTAATAATACTCATTACCTCCGAATGTAATGTAAATGTGTTGTACATTCTACAAATATACATGCAATTTTTTTTCTTAATCTGATCGAATGTCCTGAGAAAAGTCACAAAAAGGACAAATGGGAATAATTAGTTAATTCAGATGCTGCTAAAGAAGTTAACTGCATATTGTGTAATTAATATACCATGGCTGTTGGCAAAGCTCGAGTCTATTCTGAACAATAAATGCTGGCGGCTGTACTGAAAAATGTTATGTTTGTTTCTAAAATATTTTGAACAGGGTCCAGATGTGAAACACATCAGCCTAATGGTGGAGGTGCTGAGGAATGCTCTTTGAGTAAGAATTCAGGTTCATGGAGGTGAACAGCATTTCACTGAATAGACTGCAAGTTCAGATAAATTCAAAGCAAGCTCACCCCCCCCCCCCCCCCCAAAAAAAAAAAAACTGATTGAAGAGTGCTAACAAATTTGCTGCTGATGACTGCGTCAACTAATTACATGCCAGGAATTTATTCTATTGTCTTTTGGTATTAAGGCTATGTGGTGACTGATAAATCTGCTGTTGCATGAACGCCTCCTGAGCGCCTTTAGGCACACTTCCCCGGGTCTTATCTGCTGGCATTGAGTATCCTCAAACCTCACCTGGTGCAGGAGGAAAAGGAACAGGAACGTTTGCAGAGCACTCATCTTCAATGACTTCTCGACTTATTCAAGATGAGCGGCGCTTACACCCTCTCTGGAAGATTTGGGGAGAGGCAGACGCACATCCAGCTGAAACATCGCTGTGATCACCTGCGAGAAAGATCCACGACGTTAAATCACATAAAATAAAAAGAGAGAGAGAAAAAAAAAAGAAAACAATATGTGGTTAATTTTAGAGGGGGCCGCAGAAATGGGACATTTGAATCTAATCATATAAGAAAATGATGAACTTTTTCTTACCGTTTTGCAAAGGCAATACCTCAGTTAGTTGAGCAAGGAGACTGGAATCAGCATTGTTCAATCCACTTTCGGGCAAAGAGTCCTTAAATCCTCTCAAAACGTCTCCGCCTCTCAGGATGTTGAGTGAATTCTCCCTGAGCAGCTGGGACTCTCAGATCTCTCTACAAACAAGGTTCAGCGGCGCAGTTGAAAACAACACAACACTCCTCTAAGTTGCGAATCAAACCAAAACCGAGGTAAACTGAGGGCTTTATTTTCCCCTACTCACTCCGGAGCACTGTTTTTAATAAGATGTCGATGCAGGCGGCAAAGTGCGGCCAAGTGAGCCTGTATCCCGGTGACAGGACTGCAGCCGGTCAGACAGCTGTCCGCTCGCTGTGCGCTCTCCTCAGCTCGACTTCAGTGCGCAAAATCCTCCGCCGCGCGTCTGAAGACTCCAAGGTCGGCGCGCATCCGTGCAGAGAGTCAGCCCAGATCTACCTCTGAAGTCTTACTCTCCCCATGTTGGAGACAAGTAAGAGCCTTGATGTCACTGTTATCGGGTTTTGTTCAGCAACACGTCCACATGTTTAACCCTTTAAAGGCGTCGACGTGAAGCCACGACTAGTTTTTCTGGATGCTGATGAGCTGGTGATCGGGCCTACAAGTCCAGACACATTCAGGCAAATGTAACCATGGCTGCCCTGCACCCCTGTGGCCTGTTTTTGAATGTGTGTACCAATATATAAAACTTTGACCCAACGCTTTTTAGGATTTGAATCTATGCATTACTGACTTTACTTACACAGTCGTGTTTGAAAGGGCTGTTTGAGTCATGCAAGTAAAAACGCAGTGGTGAACAGTATTTATTCATCCGAGGACCAGCTGACACAGCAGCCCTGACCACACAGTGCAGACAGCAAAAAGGTCAAACACTGACTGTGGCTGTGCGAAGGAAACAGGGTTTTTTTTTTTTTTTTTTTACCGTGGACCGTGGACGAGACAAGTTATTTAGGGATCTACGTGACTTTGGCTCCACCATGTGGTCACAGTCAAAAGTGTCACTATACAGAAAAGACTAGGGTATTGGTTTTCATTTGTCTGAAATAATTTACACACACACACACACATCTATGTGCTTTTCTATATATATATCAAGTTTTACCCCACTCTGTAAATTATTCCAGACAAATGGGGCATGATATCTGAAGGCGGCCTTCCTAAGACCGGCATTTACTGCAGCAACGTCTAAAGTCAGCCAGGCCTGAGAGCGTGTGTTAAAAGTAGAATGTCTTGGGCACAGGAGTGACGATAAATGAGGTGATCATTTTTGGAGTAGCCCTTTATAAATGAATAGATAATCGTGTTGATCTGGGCCAGCCCATCTTGTGGTACAAGACGCAGTGATGGGTGCTATATGGTGGTAAATCCTAAACCGGAGTGATAGGCAGCATCCAGATGTTTCGGGTTTGAAATGGGAGCATGTCTTTAAATAACACCTCCATAATCCAATGCAGACAGAAAGGTCACCTCACAGTGGTGCGCAGGACCTGTTCCTACACAGACTGCCATGCTCCAGCCTTAATTTGTGATTCAAGCTGTCTATGTGAGTTTTTTAAAGCTTCAGTTTATACCTTGCCGTTTAAAGAGTCTTTTTATATCACGTGCTGATTGTTTGTCTAATCAGTGGGAACCTCTACATTTAAGCTTTAATGACAAAAGTCAGGCAGTGATGCATTACAGGCCAAGCACAAAGGTGAAACAGAAGCGTTCAGGGAAAAGTGTGGCAAAGTAAAATGCTGAGCCAGTATCAGTTTCTTTCTTTTCTATGCAAGAATAGACCTTTGGTGACAACACTCCCCCTGTTAAGCATTAATAAGCAGCACATAAATGTTTAATAAATGCTTTATAGCACAGTGAATCGTTATTGTAACTGTTTATAACAACTGTAACTCCTCTTATGGGGAAAACAAACTGGATGCCAGAGTATAAAATGCTAATGAATGACAATATAGTGAAACACAGTTGTAATAAAAAAAAAAAAAAAGACAAATGCTTGAAAGTTGTTTTCTGATTCGTCCTAGTTCCAGTCACGTCTCATCTTCTGGGAGCTGCCATGAATTTTATTTCATAAACTGTATATTAACTGTATGTGAGTTTATTTGTGTCACAGGCCCAATTAGTAGTTTTCTTTGACCGTATAAATTTGAGGTACATTTACATGCATTATCAAAAAAAGTTATCTTAGCCTATATGTAGCTTCATTTTACAGCCCAGAAAGCTTTACTTGGTAGTAGTAAGTGCTTTGATTGGCCCTTATTGAAGGTAGAAATCCAAACAGACAGACCAAAGCAAAGTGTTTCAGTGGAATGACCCTTCACTGTACTTATGACATGTTTGAGTCGAAGCAGGAGGAGAAAGAAAGGGAGGATGTGCACACTGCTTGTGTGTACACAATCATACTTATCACCTTTTAATCCATTTAGCTCAAATGTGAAAACCACACCATCTGAAAACAGCAGAGACTATCCCACAGTCTTTTACTTTACAGAAATGTGACATATATTTGCACAGTCAGGCTTACAACCGACAATGTGCGGAGCAACACCCACTGTCCTGAACTCTAAACACTGATATGAGGCTGCCGGTGACCTTACACATAAGCTGGATCTCAGCCAGTGGGAGTTAAACACTGCTGTAAGGACCCATGTGATGAAATCACTTGATAACATTGTGTAACTGATTAATACACACACCGGTTGTTTGCAGTCTGAACAACCCAGATGAAAAAACAAGTCAGTTTTTATAGTTCCACTCACCTAATAATCAACTAAGGCTATGAAACAGAAATAACAGGACTCGCTCTTTGAAATTTGGCATAAACAAAGAGAGGATATGAGATATTCGTCTGTTTATGTGACAGCATTACAGCGGCTTGTTGAAGAAACAACCACCCCCCCGTGTCCTCCCTGTCTCAACCCTGTTTTTGATTGAACAGTGCAGTGTTCAGTGCTTGAATGTTTAGTGTGTTTAGGCACATTGCAGCACGGGGAATGATAATGTAAGCCAAGTAAACCAACAGAAAAAAACATTTGCCAATATCTGCTCGGGGGTGTTTTTATGTCTTTAGCACCACCATCTGGTTGAATAGTACACTTCATAGTTTTTCAGCATCATCAAAACTACACTAGTTTCTCGTTAAAAGATTGTTGTTCTTGTTTTTTTTTCTCTCTTTCCACACGTCATCAAAGCAGTTAAGAAGTCAGATGTTCCTCCCGTTTAAACATTTTAATTAGAAATTGACTGTGAATGGAAATACTTTGTTCATAAAATGGTCAAAATATGAACACAGTGCACACAAACTGTGCAAGTAAATAGACAAAATCCCTAAAAGCGCTTTTAGCCGCATGATTGATCTGGAATTAATTATGTTTTTTATTTAGCCGTGTTGGTTGTCTGCAAACTGACAAATAACACAGTGTCTTCCTATTTTGCAAAATGTCACATGTCCTCGGGTTGTCAGCGGGTTGTCTGGCTGGATTGTCATCTTTTATGAGCACGTTAGTGTTTCTTTCATATTGAGATTTGTTTCATTTTTATGACAGCCTGTCTGTCAGCTACACACGATGATACTGCATGTTGTTTGAAGCCGAGAATGTTTATTACATGAGCTCTGTCTTGTGGTGATGGCATGAAAAGTTGAAAAATGTTACTTTAAAATATGTAAAAGATAAAGAAGTGCAGTTTTTTTTTTTATTCCATACTCTCAGTTAAAATAGTCAGACAAGATGTCTATATGTGATTTGATGTTTTCAAATCGCAACCCTTGCTATTGCAGAACACAAACATCACTCTACACACTGTGTTTACACAGGAAGCACCTTCGTGTTAGCCAGAGTGTGTTGTCCCAGAGAGGAGACACATGATGCAAGTTTAATCAAAGAAGCTGTCTACACTATTTCCCCATCTAGGTGCAACCCAAACCCATACAAAGTAATGCTATGATAGTGTTTTGGGCTATGAGTAATTTAACACGTCTTTGAAGTGCACAGCAGCACTTTGACTGGATAGACCCTCGTTGCTGCTGCTGTTGAGGTGTTGCTTTTGCTTTGTGGCCAGTGTACACAAGGTCATAGGCTGTGTGGAGTGATGCTCACCTACACACAGATATACCACAGCAGGAAACAGTACCCCCCCCCTACACCCGCCAGATGAAGTGTCAACAGAACAAATTGTAAAAAAAAAAAATAAACCTCATCCACGCAGGCGGCTGAGAAGTTGTCAAACGGCATTTTTGTGCGTGAAAACACTTCTGTGTTAGAAAAGCTCCTGCATGCGGGTGCCGCTGCAACATGAAGGTAATGTTTTTCATTTTGTATTCATATAATATCAACCCAAGCACAGCCCCTTTTTCTCTTATTTCCATGTCAGAACTGTTGAAATGTCCCCCCTCATTGCTCTGTGGGTTTCCTTTGTGGAAACAGAGCTGAGCAAAAGTGGGGGGACGACAGGAAAACTGGATATCTGTGTCACACTTCATGCCACAGGCATCAACCTTCAGGTGGTGCTATCACTGAAGTCAGTAGGGTTCATCCTCTGGGAGCCATGAAAGCCAGTGTAATGGCAGTTCATCCAATAGCTGCTGAAAAATTTCAGTCTTGTCCGAAGTAGTGGACTGGCTGACAAAATGACAGATGACAATGCAGTTTCTAGAATACAGCACTAGAGCGGCTAAAAACCTTTAATTTTATATGAGCCTTCAGATGCAGCATTCAGATTTGTAACCACTGCTAGGATTGTTTGTATTACAGCCTTTAGGTGCGCGCAAGGCTTATTTCATTTGTTTGCCACTCCTTCAGCCTCTTTCAGACATGCACCTTGCTTTGTTAATGTGCTGGAAATGTTTCAAGATGGTTTCATGTTTGAATTAGTCTCCTGGTCCTCACTTTCCTCGCTTTTCCCCACGCAGGAGCAGTCTGACCGTAGGGCCTAGTCAAACTTCCATAACACTTACCACGGCTTCAATATAAACAAAAAAGCCACAAGGTTAAATAGCCAGAGAGCTATAATATCACTGAAAAAAGGGGCTGAAAAAAGTTTTGCATGTCAAATGGATTGTTACAGGGATTTTTCAGTTTTGCTGCTTAATCGCAACAGTATGTGCAGTCATGACTTTTACTGCGAGCATGGAACTTGTCAAACCACTTAAGTTAATAAAAAAAAGATAAGGCAACAGATTGTAGACCAAATGAAAACACAAGTTATTACATTAAGCCTATGGCTAACATTACATACTGTAGTTGCCTCAGTGCAAAGATATCTATTTAGGTGTCCATATCCATTAGTCTATTTTCATGGAATTTCAGTGTTTTGTGAACAATAAATTCTAAGAAAAACAAAATATCTGCCACTTCGTATTCGGGTAAAGATTTGGGGCGTTGCATTACTTTTTTGGGGGGATTTCATAGTCCTTAGCCAACGTTTTTCCCACATCAAATTCATTTAAAAGGTCACTTAACTAAATAACAAAAAAGTAAATAAATGAATAAAAAAAATATAGAGACTAAAATGTTCTCACTTCCCCCATGCGGTCTCTCACCATGTTGGAGATGAATGGGATTTAGTTTGTGGTATTGTATTAAAAAAACAACACCTCTTTCTAGAGACAGTGCCATTGTTAATCTAGACAATCCACATCCACAGAACACACACTATGTCAACAATAATGTCTACGCTTTCATTGAAGCTACATGAAAAACCATACCCATTCCCCCAGCCTCATTGGGCTCCTCCTCCATCCTCCTCACATATTTTTTTATTTATTTATTTTTTTAACAGGAGAAGGTGGTTATTCAACTACATGTGTAAAAGCATGTGTGTTGATCTAGAGATAGTTTTTAACATGAAATGAAAACAAAGCAGGGCCAGCACTTTCCAGGACAGGAGAATTCAGTGTTGTTTATATCATGGCTCTATAAAGGTGAACCCCCGATGACCTTCTATCGTCTTGTTCTTTACTCATTTGAATGAATAATTCTTTTATTCAATCACACTACCGGTGTGGCAGCTATCCTAAACAGGAGTGTATAAAGGTGAACCAAGTTGTAACCGAGGGTGAAATTCCACACATTACAGAATTGGTTTGATGTTATCATCGCCCTCCAAAGAGGAGGGTGTCGGTTTCCTATTACAACTGGCTTCGCACGCCACCGCTCTCTCTACAACAGTTGTAGGTATACGTGTGTGCGTGTGACTAGAAAGAGAGGGGGGAGTAAAAGAGGTTAAAAGCAGACACACACAACAGCTCATTGCACGCATGTGTCTGTTTTTTCAGGAGTAAGATAGCAGGAACAGCCAAGATAAACAGAGAGGACTTTGCACAAATTAGTAGGCAGAAGGCAAGCTGCAAACATGCATGGCCACCATGACTTGCAGATCTTACTGACCGTGAGAGTCCACTGCTGAAGTGTGTTTAATGTTGGAGTCACACAAGACACTAAACCTCTCTGGTTACTTTTTTCATTGTTGGATAAGCATACTGTATTTCTTCATTGCGAGAGCTATATTATGTCACTTGTAAATGTTTGAAGTGTAAAAGAAAGACTAAAGTGAGAAAGACATAGGGAATGATTAACTGGAGACAAACTTTGAATGCTAGACCTCACCACAAAATCCACTGGGAATCTCCACTCTCTCTGTCTTTCCTGGTTACATAATAGCCCGCCTACAAACTCCTGCAGAATTTAAACACACACACACACCCACACATGCACACACATAAATGCACCTCTTAAAGACAGGCACCACTAGCTCTTACAACAAGTCGGCTTGCACAACTAAGAGGAGGCAATGAGCAGTGGGGTGTGGTTTCCTACTCTGGGACTGGTGGTCTGGATGTGCTGCCTCAGTCTGGGGCCCGTTCAGGGGGGGAAGGTGCTAGTTATCCCTGTGGACGGGAGCCACTGGCTTAGCATGAAGATACTGGTGAAGGAGCTCGACCGCAGGGGCCATGAGGTCTTGGTGTTGGTGCCAGAAACCAGCCTTTTGATCCACAGCTCAGAGAGTTTCAAGACTGAGATTTACTCAGTGTCATACACCAAAACAGAGCTTGATGGAAAATTCAGCCAACTGAAGGATGGAGTGTTCCTCGAGCCACCAGGAATCAAAGATTTGTTTGTCAATGTGGAGCGTTTGGTAAACTTTACTTCAATGCAGGTGAAAGGTTGTGAGAGTCTGCTTAACAACCAGCCTCTAATGAGTCAACTGAGGGGAGGGGACTTCGAACTTGTGCTTACGGACCCCTTCCTTCCCTGCGGCTCCATCCTGGCTCATGAGTTCTCCATTCCAGCCGTTTATTTCCTGCGGGGACTTCCATGTCAGCTGGATATGAAGGCGAACCACTGCCCCTCTCCTCCTTCCTATGTTCCTGTGTTTTTCTCTGACAATACAGACACTATGACCTTCCCACAGAGAGTCAAAAACCTGGTCATGTCTTTTGTGGAGTCCTATATGTGCAGAGTAATCTATGGCCACTTTGATGAATTGGTCAGCAGGTACTTTGGAGACAACATGACCTACAAGGATCTTCTTAGCCATGGTGCTGTCTGGCTTCTCAGATATGATTTTACTTTTGAATGGCCCAGACCTCTCATGCCAAACATGGTTTTAATTGGAGGTATCAACTGTGCAAAGAAAGCTCCTCTGCCAGCGGTGAGTATGTAAAAAATGTATGCCAGAATAAACAAGCATGCATCACATCTAGATTCACTTATGGCAAATCACATATATGTTCTTTGAGCTGAGTCAAACTAAAGCAATCCCCTTAATCTTCGATGTAATGAAAACTACAATGAAAATCAGAAAAGCTCCACCAATTAATAGTTATGTATTAATTAATTACTGATCAAGTGACAGTGCCCACCACGAAAAGGGCCACTCTTAGTGATGGCCCCATGAAGAATAATCATCCGATTCTGTAGTTCTATAAAGCATTTTAGTCCCTTGTAGTTCATTGTTTTGGTTGCACAGCCTGCAAATTTCTGATGTTATCATCCCTGTTTTCAGCTGCAACAGAATAAGCTTAAAGTATGTTAAGCAAAAAATTCTCTGACAGACAAAGTTAGCCGCTAATTATTGAAAACAATGGAGCATCTGGCAGGTGTAAAAAAGTGTAAAAGTAGATATTTTCACTGAAGTTAGCTGAGAAAAAAGTAGAGCTAAAATGTGTTGAAAATGGGATTTGGGACTTGGATTCACCGAGTGGACATCACTCCAAGTGAGTGCTAATTTTGCCCCATGTTTATCTCATATGTAAAAAGGTAACTGCTTTCTAACACACTGGCCAAAATAACTTCATGAGGTGACAATATGTCCACTGAATGTGTCATTTAGCTTCTTACAGACTTCAGGGCCATCAACTAATGTAGGTTTAAATCTTAGATCAATATCATTGTCAATGACGTAAAAGACTGAACATACTTGTTTTGCTTAGGTTTTCCTTATATCTCATATCTCTTTGCAATATGTTTTAAACCAATCAGCAGCTGTTCTGACCACAGTGGGTTTATATGCTCTTCATTTTAGAGACCTGCAAAATATTGCACTGAAAGATAAAAATGTTACAAGAATAATCTTTGATTCTGATTATAAGATCATTATTTTGAGTGCTAATCATGGGTTACCAACCTTTGGCACATAATACTGTGAAAGAACGGGTTTGTCTGCTCTTCTGAAAGATTCAGTGTTAAATCTGAGCCAAGGAAGGCTGATTTCTGGACTACAGCCAGTGTAATCTATGGAACTAAGAAAGGGAGAGGAGCCCTTATTAGCAGGTATCAAGTAGTCTACCAAAGCAAAAGATTTGTTGATACAAGCACAAATTAGATTGTGCTTTTAAGATTACTTACTTGGGTGGATCTTTCCTGAAACCATGTCAATCCAATGAATTCCCTTCGGTATGTTTGAAAATAATGTAGGACAGCAGATAAGATGGAAGTTCTATAATGGCTGGATCTTCAAATACTGAGGTTTGTGCACATTGATCTGTGCCCACTAGATCACCTTACCACACATCCGTGCATTCTACAAACTTTTGTGTTTTCTCCAAAATCCCTGCAGGACTTGAAGGAGTTTGTGGATGGCTCAGGAGACGATGGATTTATTGTCTTTACCCTGGGCTCAATGGTGTCCACCATGCCTGAGGAGAGGGCTAAACAGTTCTTTGATGCTTTTCGGCAAATTCCTCAAAGGGTAACTATTCCCTTCAGATAAAACATTAATATAACCTAAGTTTCTAACTACACAAGCATGGCAAATGTTAACACATGAGCCAGAGACTTTCACACTCAGCATAAAGCCTTAATCGGTCTGAGCTGTGGGACTTTGTCCCCTGCATTGCCTTGTTGTAAACATGCCAAACACTCTATTATTGCAACAAATTGTTTACACATCATGTGTTAAAAATGAAGAGGTATTTTCTATGTTTCAGGTGGTCTGGAGATACAGTGGAGTCACACCTGAGGATGTACCCAAGAACGTCAAGCTTTTGAAGTGGCTACCTCAGAACGACCTCCTAGGTGTGTTTAGTTTTATCCAGACAAATGTTGTGGTGCTATCTGTCACGTCATAAATTATAACAAAGGTTAAAAAATGGTTTGTTACAGGTATTGATATGCATAGTTATTTCAAAACTGATAAGTTGGCAAACTGTAAATATATTAATAAAATAATTGACAGAGCCGACTTTTCTTCAAATGTCACCCCACTAACCCTAACCCTAACCCTAACCCCACTGTTATTCAGTGATAATATTTTATCATTTTCAATTTCAAGATAACATTTGATCATTTAGAAATACTTTTAAGTGATTGTGTTGTATTAGGACCATGGCATTTACCTTGAACTTCAATGTAACTTCTCAGCCCATCCCAAGGCTAAAGTTTTCATCACTCACGGAGGTACCCACGGTATCTACGAGGGTATCTGTAATGCCGTGCCCATGTTGATGTTTCCACTGTTTGGGGACCAGGGAGACAATGTACATCGCTTGGTGGACCGTGGTGTTGCAGAGACGCTCAGTATTTATGATGTGACGACTGAAAAACTATTGACTGCGCTAAATAAGATCATCCATGATAAGAGGTAAGACAACGAGATGTTAATGAAAGAGAACAGTCTCTCAGTTGAGTATGGAAATCATAAAATTCACCATTAAACAAAAAAATACTATCAAGGCAGGTAAACAGGTAAACACCAGGAGGTGGCAAATTTTTCTTCTTATTTGTTAAAAAATGTCTGTCTGTCTATTTGATTATATTTCCAGGATTAGTTGTCAAATACCTGCACACCCACACAGGTATTTTTACACAGGTATGTTGCTTAATTAGATTCCTATCTGCACTGTGTACCTGACAAACACTGCTCCATAGCTCCACTAGTGGTACCTTTACGCATATTTCTGTCCAAACTTGACCTGAGCCCCATACACTGAGTGTAAGCTGAAGCTCTGAGTTTGTGTTACCCTGTTATATTGTTACCATGGGCACAGCTTCCCTGTTTAACACAATAACATGTGTGAGCACCTTTTTAAATGACCGTCAAAAGCCCAACCCGAACCAAAACATCATTTCTAAATTTTTGTCTGAAACCAACCCGACCCAGGTGTGTCCCTCCAGGCTCGGGTCCAGTGTCCACCCTCTATCACGAGTGCAGCACAGAACTTCATCTTCTGATTAATTCATGGAGGTTGGTGACCTCCCAGTATCAGTGTTGGGCAGTAACACGTTACTGAGTAACAAATCACAGAAATAGAATTACTTTCCCCAGTAACGTGAGGTGTAAGGGATTTCAATTTCTAAAACAGTAATAAAATTACTGTTACTAATCCTATCAGCATTGCGTTACCAGAACGCAATTTGCTTTTTGTCCTAGGTAGGCTATCTTATGATGACGTCAATTTGCTGATGACCTGATTAGCACAGATGCACCTCTTGCAGTTGCTAGTTGTCTGAAGTTCAGACTCCGGCAGCTGAGAGCTGGTGAGGGAGCTTCTGACAGAGAAGCGGCCTCCGTGTCCACTACGTCACTCAGCCATGATGAAATGGACTGTTATGCATTTGAGACGGAGTCCAGGGACACGTAGCTACTCGACAGAAAAAGAAGTAATGGACCACTTGAGGTTGAGGAGATTTGAGGCTGAGACTCTGAACAAGTTCTCAAATGTCAAAAACATTGACATGATGTAGCTACAACCTGAGCTACGACCCGAGGAGCGTTTTTTTAGTTTAGGAGGCTTGGTGCTCAGGAACAGGCTGTCTGATCAGAAGTTTGAGAAGCTACTGTGAGATATAATCATGATTTCTCTTCTGAACATCGGGACCTTGTTTAATATGTTGGGGCAGGACCCTAAATATGAAATGTTTCATATTTTTGGAAAATGGAAGTAGTGTAGTATGATGAGTAATGTAACTAATTACTTTTGATATGACTTAATAAGTAAACTGATATGATTACTTTTAAAGGAGTGATAGGCTAAGTAAAAAAGGAACTCATTACTCGTCCTGGGCAACTTGCCCAGCACAGCTCCACCCAGCATCAACATTAGCAGAGGGCTACTCGGCATGAATAAGTGAAAAGGCCTGTGTGGGTGTGCAGCTTTAAAAATCCAGTTATCAAAACCTTTGGTTCTACAAAAAATCACAAACCATTGATCATACTATTAACTTTTTATTTTGACTCCTCCGCAGTTACAAAGAGAAGATAGTGGAGCTGTCTCAGGTACACCTGGACCGTCCCGTTGAGCCTCTGGACCTGGCTGTTTTCTGGACCGAGTTCACCATGAGACACAAAGGAGCTACGCACCTGAGAGTAGCTGCACATGAGTTGAACTGGGTTCAGTACCACAGCCTGGATGTCATTTGCTTTCTTGTCATAATTCTCCTAACTGTTCTGTGGGTGACACTGAAATGCTGCTTGTTCTGCACCCGCAAGTGTTGCAGAAAGGGAACCGCAAAGAGAAAATCAGAGTAATATTTTTAATGCAACATTCTCTAAGGTTTATAAGTTCTGTGAAGAAGTGAATAATGGGGGTTGAAACACTGCAGTTAGATTCCACATTTAAGTACTGTATGTGTGTGTATATGTGTGTATTTATGTGATTTTGTAAAATTTCCCAAAGTGCCATTACTACATAGTCTTAAACATACACAAGATGATGCTGGAAATGATTGACTGAAGACATTTGGAATGAAGACAATTTGGAAAACAATCGTCCAAGTAAATAAATGTTTTAATTAATTGCTCACTGGCTTTAAATATTTTTGGAAGAGGAACTTTAAAGCTTCTCCGGGTAGTGATTGTGGGGATTGTCGGGAAAATGATTTTGCTGGCTACAGTAAAAAAAAAAAAAAAACTGAAGTTTTGGTTATTGTGTGGCTAATTGCTGTGTTTCTTACTTACAACACATGGTCTGATACATTATTCTGCCTCTACAGACTTTTCCTGTAACTTCAGCCAGTGGAACACACCCTTTCACAGCTATACTGGAGCCCTTGGCACAATTACCCTCAGAACAGATAATCACATGTCTGAACTTAAGCCATGAAAGTTGGTGTTTCACTCGCTGCAAAGAGACAAAGAATATCTGCCTTTAACTTGTACCTTAAATTCAAATAGTGCATTTAAATCATCAATTTGTTAGCTACCTAACAACTAGCTAACACAGTGTCTTATTGTTAATACATGTCACATATACAACTACAGGAGTCAGTGGCCTAATCCTTACATTATTGAGTTTAATTAACTGGCTGTGTTAAAGCTGCACTAACAAAAAAGAAGTATTGGAGGCACAATTAGCCGACATATACTGTATGTGACCCCCAAACCCCCACCCGTTCTTCTTGCTTTCCTTTGTTTTGCTTTCTGTTCTTACACTCTTTGAATTTTATCAGTTTTTTTTTTATTTTCATCAAATTGTTTTTAGGCTACAGGCACAGATATGCAGTACATGTACAGATGGATGTAAATGTACAGATATAGATATATATGTGACTTCAAGTGTATGTTTATATTAATGTACTTTAAATGAGTACATTAAGGAATAAGATGACAACCCATACTTCTTCATATCAACATCTTGTGGGATTATTTCCTGAATAATAATCCCCCATTTTTCTGGGGCACTCAGAGTCTGTTACTAGGGAAACAGGGGGCTGGTCATGGTTATTTACAAAGTGATGCAAGACTTTGAACTGGTGACCTTTCAGTCAGTTTTATTTGATACCCTCAGGCTGCTATGGGTTGGCTATCAGCCCAAGCTGTGTAGATTACCAAACAGTCAATTATCCTGCCCTTGAAGAATGGTTATTAAGACACTCTTGGCTTTTTTCCACCTCCTTGACTATAAGGGAAAAAAAAAAGTGAAGCTGTGTGGATGTATTGTCGCTTCACTTCTACCTTTTCAGCCTGCACTCCATCAGTATCGTGGTAGAACTACTAAGAAGGTCTCCAGTCAGTGAGGGAGGAGGAAATTATGTAATATTGGCTCTAACTTGGTTTGTATTCAATGAAACTTAAAATGCAGTCTATCAGAGTAAGATGTGCATGGTGATCTAGAAAACCACAAAACCTCACTGTTAAATGTGCTGGTAGACTGCATGAAGAGACATAAAATATGTTTTTCCAAGTTGTTCCTCATACATCAGAAAGGTTTATTGCTGAATGGATGAAAAATAATTATTATTCATGACACTTTTGGAACAAGACACATAAAAATTCAGGATGATGCCAGAACCCAGTGGAAGTTGGGACCTGCTCTATTTTAATTTGGACTGAAAAACTGTGAATTTTTTTGGTGAATCTCCTTTTCCTGGAGAAACATTATTAAAATGATCACACTTTGTGATACAATTCTCTTCAAATGTCACAGTGCCAGACCTGCCCTGTAAATGTTACACACTTTCAGTATTAACATCACAGCTGCCGGTGGCTCATTGTGATCATTACTGTGGAAATTCCACAGTAAAACAAGAGTTAAGTTCACATATCGGGCAACCCAAAGTGGGATGCAGTAGTTTGAATAATGCTGCCTTCTTACTAACTACTGAATTTATGCCCACCACTGTTTGTTAGGCTGTGGTTTGCACATGCTACAGAAGCTGCAGCTTTTGTTGTGTGGCTTTGCCTCTCTGCCTGCCTTGCAGAGGGTGGACTCATGCTGGTGCAAACCTCATAGTTCTAGTATCAGTATCATGTAAACACTTTCTGTTCTTACAGACGCTATTTATGCGTAAGGTCTTTACCTTACAATATAAATAAAACTGAATTGAACGTGTGTAGAATTTGCATTGTACAAACTGCACAGGTGGCCACTGAAAAAGTCTTAAAAGTTGCTATGTCTGTAAGTTGGATTTCTCTCCTGTTTAATTATACATTGATATATTCTAAATGTTTCCTCTTCACCATAAAACTGAACTTACATTTAACTACACTGCTATATTAAGCGTTGTTCATTTGACATCCAAATATGAGTTCGAACTCATTTACTCAAAATAAAACTACAACCAAATTAACAGAACGTACAGACAACCCAACTAGACAACTAGACAGCCATCTCCTCCAGATGGATGTCGACTGGTGCACTGAAACCAGAACTCTGTGTACAAATCCTCCTAAGATTCCCTGTTTTGTCGATGTCACTTTTATCTGTAAGTTATTGTGTACTGTATATTGTTCTGTTTGACTGCATGTAAGGGCCAAATAACTTTTCCTGAGGGTGCAAAAACATGAGAATTACTTGCATTGAGTTACAAGCCTGAAAGGACAATGAAGCACCAATATGGAAACTCTTACTAACCTTGCTAGCATGTTTTGTAAGTGCTAATTATTTTTACCGCTACTAAAAAAAAAAATGAATGTGAGTTTCTGTGACTCACTTCAGTTGTATTAAGTTCTTCTTCTCAGTGGTGAGCAATAACAGCAAACATCTGCAACTTCACAATAAAAGTCAAATGGACAGATTTTTTTTAACCTGCCTTCACGCCACTGTACCTGGTAACAGAGATCTCTGCACAGACCACTGCAACTTTTGTTACAGCCATAAATACTCAGAAGTTAAACAACTTACCAGATGAGGACTGGATGAATTTCATATGCACACTAAAATGATTCCATCTAGTGCACTGTTTGAGGCTTATCGCCGTCTTATGTTTAATACCTCTAAGGCCATGTTCAAAAAGACACTTGTGTGAAAGGTTAATCAGACATCATTCCTCAAAATTCCTCCAAAGTGTGTGGCCTAGTATTCTGAGGTATATAGAATCCCCACTAGAATTTTGTTTTCAGTAAATGCTTACTTATTGGTTGTGGAATTAAAAAAAAAAACATTAAATATGAAGAATTAATATTAATGGCTTAAATGGACTTCTAATCTACCCCTGAGGACAATTACAGTAAGTCCTGCAAATACCTCCAGCAGATGAGTCCTTAGCTTATCAGAGTGGGTACAGTGCTTAAATAGAATCAGTATGTACAGCCTGGATTTACAACCTGGGTTCAAAAACTGTACTTGTTTGCTAACATGCAAGTCTGTCTTTTGAAAAACGATCAAGTGGCAAGTGAAAATCACAAGGGTTAGAAATTACAGGGTTATTCGTGTGTGTAGTTTAGTGTGTAACGTTCCCATTGTGGTCAATGTGGCCTTGTCACAGTTTTCACTTGACCATTTCCTTCACACCTTAAACACCCTTCCTGTAGAGTAAAGTTATTCAATGGACAAGTTAGAAAAAAAAAAAAAAAAAAAAAAAAAAAACAGTCAAGCACGAGAATAAAAACTGTTGTTATCTAACAGTTCATACAAGCAGTAGATAGGACAATCAGTCAGGACCTAAACCTCTGGTCACAAATCTGATCTTTTCTTATTGTTTGTTTGTTTGTGTTTTGCCGGTAACACAACCATTCCCCACCTAACGGCAGAGTGAGGCGGTGTATAACACAGAGAAGTTACATATTTAGACTCGTGATGATTTAACGTCTGTGTAAGCGAGCCAATTCAGATGACAAGTTGACAGTTTAATCTGCTTTTGTGAAGGGGCCTCACACAACTCCTCTCAGCAAGAATGATTTTGACACTTGCCCACAAAGTTTCCGTTGTGGGTGTTTTAAGTTTGACTACAAAAGTAGCAGGGGGTGCGCACCCCCTCACCAGACTGTTCATCCTTTACTTCTGTACGACCATGATGCGCGCCGTCTGCATTATTCTTGTCTCTCAGCTGTTCTCCCTAACTGGTAAGATGATGAAATTCCTTTCAAAATTATTACTGGGAGAAGTGATTATTAATAATTCTATAATAATGGCGGTTTTTAAGAATCGTTGCTGATTTTTCTTTTACTGGCTACAGAGTAGGTTGCCTCTTTGCTTTTTTCATTCCTTAATTATAAAAATAATTTGGTGTCTGAGGACTTTGTATTTTCTCATCTGCGTATTAATTTACCTTCTCTCCTCATGTAAGGGGCTACTGAGAGTGGCATAGTAGGTGGGAAGGTTTCAAAGCCTCATTCTAGACCCTACATGGCATCCCTCCAGGTTAATGGACAACACTCCTGTGGTGGGATACTTATTCGGGAGGACTTCGTTCTAACTGTAGCACACTGCAAACAGTGAGTTCATTTTGCATCAGTACAAAATCATAGAGCTAATATGTGTGTATGTGTGTGTGTGTTTAACCTAAAATTTAGAACAAGACCAAATGGAATTTGCTTTTTATATGGTGATTTGAAGTTTTCAAACATATTTATATTAGACTTTATCATCAATGTTTTTAGTCTCTTTTAAAGTGATATGTTTTAAGTATAACTAAATATTTTATATTGTTTGTTCCCTGGTTTGTCAGAGTTCAGCATATGACAGTGGTATTAGGGGCACATGACATAAGTAAGAAAGAAAAAACTCAGCAATGGATCAACGTGGCTGAATACTATCCACATCCACAATTCACTGGAGAACAGGATTATGACATCATGCTACTTAAGGTAAAGTAAAACTGTGTAAAATTTCATATCAAACTTGAGCTTAAAGCTGAAATCTGTTGTTTTTGGTCTACAACGTAGCTGATGCTAGGATTTCCGTTCCATTGTTGTCTTATGTGGAGCTGAAGATGTAATATGTGATTTCACACATTAGCACTGAAGCAGGTGAAGATGCTTTACTTACTATGTTGCTTTATGAGGATATAAACACACACTATCATGTCTGACAGATGGGTAAACTGTTTCATGAAATATATATACTAAAATCACTAATGAGGTAAATACAACTGCTGTGACTTCCTGTTCTGCTCTGTTCTGTTTCACAGTTAAAAAACAATGCCACACTGAACAAGTATGTGAAGCCCATCGGTTTACCTAAGAAAAATGGGAAAATCCCTGCCAATGTTAACTGTGTCGTTGCTGGCTGGGGCAAAACTGGAGTCGGGAAGCCTTCCTCAAAAGTACTGAAGGAAGCCACGGAGAAGATTCAGTTCAGCTTTGAGTGCAAAAAGATATGGCAAGAACCCTTCAATACTGATCATATGATATGCACCAAGTTTAACAAAAAGAAGGGAGGAATTTGCCAGGTAATTAAACAGTATATGAAGTAAACCAGAAAATAAGCAACCAGTCATTACATACAACAAAACGCACCAATAATGCTGCTAACAATAGAAATGTTCACAAACTCTTTTCTTTTATTCATGGAAAAACAAATGTCATCTTTCCACAGACTAAATCAAGTCTTTCTTTTGCCTTTTTCCCAGGGTGATTCCGGCGGACCACTTATCTGCAACAGCAAGCCTCAGGGTCTAACAGCTTTTACTTTGCGAGATGATTGCAATAATCCCAAGTATCCCCATGTCTTCACTAAATTACATTTCTTTCTTCCCTGGATTAAGAAAATCATGCAGGCATAGTGGAATGTTGCATGAGACAATACGCTTTGTTTCCTTTTTACACAATTCCTGTGCAAGTTTTTTCAACTATATACATATTTTTTCTTTATTTTTTAAAACACATTTAAAAAATTCTACCTTTTGTGGCATAGGTTTGAGTCTTTGTAGAAAAGCAGATGAAGACGTGACTGAACAGCAGAAAGGAGAAACAAAAGTATAACAGTGGTGGGCAGAGGGAGGACAGGTATAGAAAGTGTTTCGGTGAGTGTGATGGTTGTGGTGTAAAAGCCCACACACATTAAGGCCAAACCCCAGACCACTGCTGTAGCATTCATGCCTTGTCAGTCATAGTGCAAACTTTTGAAATTGAACCGTTTTCTGTCTGTGAAACCCGTCATCTGCAGAGAAAATGAAACAAATGTGCTGTTTTACAGGAAATGCCTCCCTTAAAATTCAGTCCGCATCAGTCACAATTGAATTCTGATCTTTGCTTGAAAATTTCCTTTTACCAAAATCATTGTGACATTCTGGTTTGTTAATCTTTCTTTTCATGACAGGAATAAAGCCAAATGAAATGTGAAACTCACCTGACTTGGATCTCTTGTGAAATATCTCTTCTCTATTACCTGTTAAGAGATTGGTTGCAATGTTCTGAGTTTATCTTGATACAAAACACACAAAACCACACTGACTGAAAGAGATTCCAACTTGATTCTACACATTAGGTATAACGCAACAATCCAGGAAATTAACAAGAAACTTTAGATGGTTATTATTATGTCACTATTGTAAACTTCAAAATTAGGCCTATGTGGCAAAGTCAAAGTTGTTATTGAATGTTCTACACAGTGATATTCACTTTGACATTCAAGTCACCAACAAAAAATATTGTTCACCCCTTCCCTAAATATAGCACAATAATTTCAACAAGGCATAAAACACCAAATCATCATAAATTAAATAATCACTGCAATTGTCAGATGCTATTCATAGATCAAAGGAGGCCAAATGATTTTTGTCTAAATGCTAAATATCTGATAGTTTTATGCTCCCCTCAGTAAATCCACACCACAAAGATATAACAGCGTATGTATCAACTGTAGGTACTTTATTTACTGTAAAGACGATCAGAAACAGAAAATAACAGCATGTTGTCTCATTTCTGGATTTCTCACCTTGTCAAAGAACCTGCTAAGCTTCACTGCATTTGATGTGCCTGCGGCGAGGTATCTCGGGTTAGTGCAGTCCTTTGAAAACAAAACAGCACATCAGCCACAAACACCTTTCTCAGGTGAACTCTTACAGCTTTATGTGAAGAGCGTGTGCTTGATGACAGCTTTTTGCAAATTGTTCTGTTGGCATGCATTTTTGTCTGCAACATTTTTTCTACATTTGTGATGAAAATTTGGCATGTATTGCTTTCACCCATGGTGTCTTCTTTGAAAATACCACCAGGTGTCACCAAAGTCAGAGATTTTCAAATTATACACAGGGGCTACAGTGTTACTAAAGGGCTCTTTGATTTCCTATTTTTGTGACCAGTTATAATCCAGAGATTTCATTATTTTTCATTTTATTTTTTTATATTTTACTTTTTATTTACATTTTTACTGTCAGTTGATCAACCCAAAAAGGGAATTTCTTTTTTTTTTTTGGAACATTTCTGTAACAGGGACCCTTGAATGTCAAAAAGCTCTTTTTTTAGAGACACAGATGAAGCCAGCAGTGTCACAGACTCCATGACTGAAAGGGCCTTAAGGTCAGAGCTTGTAAGAATGAAAAAGCGAACCTACGAGATTGATCTCCTCTGCATTGAAGTCTTCAGACAGAAAGGCTGTTCGGGTGAGAACTTCATTGCGTTTGGTCTCTGGGATCTGGTCAAACTTGGTGCCAATTAGCAGCAAAGGCACTGGGTTCTCAGCAAACTGCTCTCTATCATAGTCACTGCAGGGAGAAAAAACATGACTGAACTCCCCAGTAACCAACATTTTCAGTGATTTATCAGCATCTTCAGTTTTGAGAACTGTGTTAGTGTGTTACTTACCCATTTGAGACAATGACTCCTGTTGGAGAGGAATCCTTGTTCAAAGCTTCTAGTGACCAGCGGTAAAGATTCTGAGAGGATTTCTTATTTGTCAAATCATGTACCAAGATAATTCCTAAAACAATCGAGAAAATGACAAAACATACCTGAATAACATATCTTGTGATTTCAGGTTGTTTACGTAATTATATGAAATTACCATTTACCATTAACCGAATTGTAGAAGACCGCTCTGGTGCTTTTGACACTGCTGGCACTGCCCACAGATCCTCCTACATCCCAGAGTTCAATGTAGTAGGTCTTCTCCTCTGGGGTTCCCTCCTTATAGTCTTGAACCTGTAGTTGAGTGATTATTTCAATCCTCTATAGCATCTGTAACATTTAAGTGCTGTACTCATTTATATCTAACTTGAATGTGCTGAATGATATATTTGGCTGACTTTAAGCATATATTGTCAAGTCAGTGTAATAAGTGTCTGATATTTATGTTATTATTCCTTTCACCAAGTATGGTTCCAACATTTTCAATCGTTACATATTTAATTTTGTTATTTAGCAGCAGCTTAAGTTTTATCCCAATCAAATTTTGTAAATTAGGAGGTGTCCAGCCTGCTTACCCGTACATCCACAGAGCAACCTACAGTCCATGATGGATTTCCTAAAACCTGATTCTGACATAGAAGATGGACCAAGGAGGATTTGCCCACCCCTGCAAAAAATGCAAGAAATATGGGTAGATGATTGACAATTTTGGTGGGATTAATATATACTATATATAATATATAATAGCTTTCAGTCACATTCACTCTCGATGTAATGGTATGATATTACTCCTACTACTGACTGCAAAACAATGAAGAAGTGGTTCACTTTTACAGTGGCAAGAAAAATATGTGAATGACCTTGTTTTTCAGAATGTATTGGTCATAAAATGTGATCTGATCTCTGATGATTTTAGAATATTTTAGTTAGTTTTGTAAACAAAAAATAAAGTTTCAGTTATTTAACTTTTTTTTTTTTTTGAAAGCCTATTTGTATTTCAGTTAATGATTTTTATTTATTTTTATTTTTTTACACATAGGACTGAACTAATGAATATCTAAACCGAAATCACTCCATAACCCTCCAATCACCTCCAATCTGGTTTCACTGACTGGACACCAGGTTTGACAACTCCTGATGGCAGCTGAAGGGTTCACATACTTTTTCCAACCTTCCCTGAATTTTTGATGGACGCCTACAATGCAGTGATTTTTATTATTCGTTAAAATAACACTCATTATCCATCATTGACGTAGATGAAGATCTGACCATATGTGAAGACAAAATCATATATAAATGAAGATAATTCCAAAGGGTTCACTTACTTTTTCTTACTACTGCATGAGATGATAATAAGCCTCCGTTAACTACTATTTAATTCGGCTGACATGTTTCTATATAATTTCAACTTTGGGGTGGATTCGTCTTATAGTAAGGCTAGTTCTTCCGCGCAGAAGCACTACTTAAATCAGCGGCGACCATGCGGTGAATTACAGGTGCAATGATTACACCTGTAATTCACCGGGATACATGGCAGTTTTGTTGCGTAAGGTATACAGGTTTACAGAGCCAGTGACACAGACAACTGACAAAAGGTTAGGTCCCTTAATTAAAGATCAATGGGGTTGCAAACCGGACAAAATCCATCCAAACCAAAGAAATGTTTTAATAAAATAAGCAAATATCTTTATATAAAGAGTATTAATTGCGAAAATGTCACTTAACTTACCAGAATCTCCTAAAACTAATACTTTGACTCTGTCAAGGGAAGCCATTTTTTTTTTTTTTTTTTTTTTTTTGGTGACAGCAGCGTCCCGGAAGAAAACAGTATAAGTCCCGCCTTCAATGTCTAATCTGATTGGTTCCTACAAATTATCGGTCTGACACAAAGCAGAACCATTGGTTAAAATTTACATCAGTCAACAGTATTTTGTTTCCGTTGGCTATTGAGGGAAAATTTACAGCTCGGCCAATTGAAATTTACGAAACCTTTCATTGCGGTTTTGTTTTTTCCTTCCGGGACTTTCTCCTGAAAATGAGGAAGTACATAAGCTAACCTCATAGCTTGAAGCATTTGCACACTGGGATGTGCAAATGTGTGAGTTTTAACTGAGTTTGTTTGAGACCCAGTCAGCCCGCACTCTGAAATGGTGGCTGTACACTAGCATATTGCTGGACCATAAATCTGGTAAGATACTGGTTAACTGGCTAACGTGTATTTTTTTTTTTTTGCAAACTACAGAAAATTAAAATAAAGTCAGACAATGGCTTATTGGTAAATCGACTACCGTTTTACTGTCATTAGCCGACCACAGCTTGCTGCTAGTCGCTGTTACTTGTCTTTGTCTTGGTTAGCTAGCGTTAAGCTACCGGTAAGTTACGTTACCGTTACCGTTAAGTTATGTTAATTTAAAGGTTTGTCAACCACTTAAGCAGAAATGTTGTGTGTAAGTAAACCCAAGATGGAGGGGGAAGGGACGTAATTCAAAAAATATGAATTTCTCTCCTTTCAGATTCCCCTCAGTGTATTGGTTCTGCTCAGAATATTTTTAATTTACATCAAAATTTTATTTAATCTATTTACCTATTTATTTTTGTTTAAAGTAGTCTCAGGCACTCATCTCCAGCATTGTCTCCCTAAAGTCCCTGCCCTCTGTCACATATCTTCACACATTTCAGCCTTTTCATAAGCTTCATTTCTCTCCACAGCGGAAAAATGATAGAACCAGAGCTACTGACCGAGGTCCCTGCAGCACTGAAGCGGCTAGCCAAGCAGGTTGTAAGGGGCTTCTATGGAGTGGAGCATGCCTTGGCTCTGGACGTGCTGATCCGTAATCCATGTGTACGTGAGGAGGACATGCTGGAGCTGCTCAAGTTTGACCGTAAACAGCTGCGCTCAGTGCTCAACACTTTGAAGGCAGACAAGTTTGTCAAGTGCCGTATGAGGGTGGAGACGGCTCCTGATGGCAAGACAACAAGACACAACTACTACTTCATCAACTACAGGTTTTTTGGTTAATTTCTAATTATTGCTTTTAACAGTGTCCACAGTGTCCAAAACACCCCCTGCAGACAGGTGGAGTTTTATTGCGGCTGAAGCCTTGGGGATAAGAGATGGGTGACACCACATATCCACCTTCCAGGCATTTGCATTATCAATCTGCACATCGTGTTAGCAATGTTTCAGCGATCTAAGCCCATAACACACTCAGAATGCTTGGTGAAGTTAATCTAGGCGCCATTGAATCTCCCCTATAGATGAAATGCACTCTTGGTGCAGAAAAGTGTACATTTAATATCATAGAAGCCTTCATTTTAATG
Source organism: Trachinotus anak (assembly GCF_046630095.1). Classification (NCBI taxonomy): domain Eukaryota; kingdom Metazoa; phylum Chordata; class Actinopteri; order Carangiformes; family Carangidae; genus Trachinotus; species Trachinotus anak. The sequence continues at coordinate 3,593,438 of NW_027273852.1, read as the reverse complement.
TTGTTTTTCTTTCTAATGTCATCCACGTCAAAGACAGTTTATCCGACCATGTCCATTTGCTGCCATCAACAGTTTTGTCAATCTCATTTTATAGGGTGCTGGTCAATGTGGTCAAGTATAAATTGGATCACATGCGACGGCGCATCGAGACAGATGAGCGAGACTCCACCAACCGTGCTTCCTTCCGCTGCCCTTGCTGCTTCTCCACCTTCACTGACCTTGAGGCCAACCAGCTGTTTGACCCTATGACAGGTAAACCTTGAGAGAAGTACAAAGTATCGACAGTTCTATGGCACACGGTGGTGTTGATCTTCAGTATACTGGAATATGAGAAGGTACTTTGGCAGTTTTGAGGAAATTTTAGCTTACTCTGTTAATTTCCCTATTGGGATAAATAGAGTATTTCTTATCTTATTATTTACAATGTTGTGTTATGATTGGATGTACCTTTCCTAAGGGTGTCATATATTTGTACTGAAATGCAGTGTGCAAAAAGCTGATTTTTGTACATCCAGTTTTGGATACACAGATAAACTGCTTTCCAAAAACTCTTGCTAAAAATCCAAATAAACCAGGACCTAAATCCTGGTTCAAGACCTAAAGTAACTTCTCCACTCATAGCATACAAAGAAGCACGACCTGTAGATCTGATTCTCCATCATAAATACTAATGGTTATTTCTTAGGTCATTAAAAGTGTTTATTGCTGAATGAGTAGTTTGGGTTAGGTGCAGCAATTCAGATCAGCAATGCATACATAGAAACATATATAGCTCCTCTAAATTGGTTGTTGTCAAGGCAGAAATGTTACTAGAATCTCTTTTTGTGCCCTGAGCTTGTTTTACAATAATTAAAAAAAAATATAAACTGTCAGTAATCCATGTCCTTTGTGGTGTACAGAGCAGTACACCTCTAGATGGCAGTCAGTGCTCAGTTTAACTTCAGTGAAAATATGTACTCTAATGGATTCATTAATAACAGGTTCATTCAGTGCATCAAGTCCCTAATAAAAATGAAATTGCAGCACTTATTAAAAAAGATGGTTGAGCCACGAACAATTTTTTAAAGTTGCGTTGTCTCTTACTTGCATCTTCTTTCATTTCAGCTTTAAACAAAAGTCAAAAATATTTGCGTGTCTGCAAGCAATTTAATTGTTTGGTTTTTGTCTTTAATGTGTCCATGTGCGACGGCCATGACTTGCTGATGCCAGTGTACTTACAATTTTCTCCAGCCTGCTTTGTGAGTGGTGTTTTTAGAAATGGCAAAACAGGTCTGTGTTTGCTATTAGCAGTGGAGAGATGCAAACTGAAACCCATATTGGGTCTAATGATGTGTAAGTGGTCCAGTGTAAGATAGCAGGCATGTATTTTCTGCAAATTAACGGCAGTGTGTTCACTTTATATGTCTGTTAATCCAGCTCTATGACCTGTGTAAATTAGGATGTCTCATTAGTATTACACAGTCATATACTGTGTCTGGTGTCTTGCCAGTTACTGTGATTTATAGCTAAAACATGTAGGTGACTATTTAACCTTTTGGTATAGGTTTCAACATGTGCACTTAAAAAAACTAGATAATACAATTTGTTTATTTTATTTTTACATTTTAGATAATCAAAACTTAAATACTTCAAATAGTTACAGTAATCAGTCCATCACTAATTATTATTTTGCTGATGAATAACACTTAAGTACTGTATTTTGACATGCCATGATCTTTAACTCCTCATTGTGCATGTTTCCCTCAGCGATGTCTCTAACAGGGCAAATTCAACATAGTTTTACTCACAAAATGCATTAAGGAAAACCAAAGTGGGCATTGTCAGCTGACTCTGTTCCCCACCTGATGCTGAAATAGTTCAGTGTAAGTTTGACACATCGATCTACAATTTCATTTATATCCTGACTAATGTGCATGATTTGAAAAGGAAGACTTAAATAATCATTTTGTAATTCACTTTTTCCGTTACCTTTGAAATTGTATATCATTGAATGTAGCCGTTCCTAAGAGATGTGTTGTTTTCCTAAATTCCCGCCACGATACAGTACAAAAGAAAATGTTTATTTTCCATTGGATGAATTAGGCTTCCTCATCACAGCAGAAATGAACAAACAGCCTTTAGGCCTTAGGTCCTCTTTCAGCCTGCCAAGAAGTATTTTAATCAAGCTGCAGGGGTCCTTTTATGCCTTAGTTAAAAATAATAATCATACCTGACAATATGATGGGATTGGATTGGCCAGAGTGAGATCTGAGACATACAGGTTGGTTGACCATGTTAACAGATACAAACAGGGCTGATTCCCATATTGATTCATCTGCTGCTATCCATCATCTCAACCTACAGTACTGAAAATCACTCTTTGTTCCTCTCACCCGCCCCATCTTTGCATTTATACACTTTTTTTTTTTATCTCCGTCTGTCCTTGTCACAGTCCGATTCCCACCCTGTCTCAATATGGGCTGGCAGCTGTCCAAAACCTTGCTTCTAAATGGGCATCACATCGCTCACTTATCACTAGGAGTTATCCATTATGTTGTGTTAGTGCAAGTGTTTGACAGGTGAGCAACAGAAGCAACCAGAAAGTCTTAATCATCTTAGGCAGAGCGTGGGTGAGGATATGCAGAATTTAAAGGGAGGATGAAGCTAAATATAACCATGGCAGTATTGTAGATATAGTCTCCCACTTGCACTTTTTAAAATCATTAGTTGACTGACAGAGCGAAGGAATGACCACCTCACTGGAGTCACCAGAGCTTAGTCAATTGAATATTAAGTTCACTGAAATCTGTAAGGCTACTGTTCAATCATAAAAAACTTTTGCAGGCAGATGCATGTGGTATTCATGTTGTAATAGAAAAGCTTGTTTCAGGATTAATTTTCAAGGCCTGGGAAAGATAAGTTGCAAATGGTAAACTAGAGTCAGGCAGTTCTAAATGCATTTAGAAAAGTGTGAGGAAAACGTAATCCTCCTAACAGCTTTCATCTTAATTCAAATAACAGATTTCCTGATGGTGCAAAATTCCCTTTAAAGACTGAAACAAAGCTTTTTAACAGATAACAAATATCTAATGATACTGGTGGTTGTATGTGAGATGCTCAAAGACTGTGGCTTATCACTGTATTTATTTTTCTGCAAGTCATCCACCCAGAATTTCTAGGTGTGGATGGTGCTTTCCATTTCCGTGCATCACCAAGATATGCTGTCTGTCATCTGCTAAAAATGCACGAAAATGTGCATTTGATTGGAATGATACTGCTACAGAAGAACGTTGTGCTTGTGATGATGATTGTGTACGTTTGATACTGTGAGGAGAGCCCGTCCTCTAAACTGTGTTCATTCATGAACTGCATTCATTCTTGAGTCTGTCAGAATAAGGCACCAGCTTTAGACCGTCTGCCAATCCTAAGGTTGATTACTGATCAGCCAGCATTGTTGCTAGGATACACTGATAGGTGGTGCCACACAAGCGTTTAAAAGAAGATCTCAGATGTTCATGATTTAAATTTAAATCACTGTTTGCATCGGGTGAATAACAGTTGGAAATAGTTAATTTGATTTGGATGGGAATCAGAAAATTAGGGTTGTGTGTTGCTACCATTTTAATGGATATAAATCACACATTGACTTGAGCTGGAATTCTTTTTATTTATATAGTGTGTTTTCCAGTTGGGTCCATCACATATTTTCTGAACTATCGTACTTATTTGTTTTCATCATCATTTGGAAGTGAAATTACTATTTTCTTATATCTCAGCTCCAGCGCAGCTTGACAGGCAAAGAACATGTTTATAGAGATGTTACATAATGCACAGAAATCAATATCTGTGGTAACCTATTATACTACAGCCAGTATGCTAAAGCTTGGATGACTTTTTTCAGTCAATATAATGATTTGAAGTATAAGTAAGAATGAAAAAACAGAATTAGAGCAAGTTTTAAGCTGTGGAGGAAAGCAGCAGAATGTGGGCGTATCTTCTTAGTCAGGGATGAGTTGTAAAAACTTGTTGCCCAAAATGCTGCATATAACTACTTCAGGAAAGAAAATGCACCGTAATTTCACATTGAACAGCCGGTGTAAATTTCATGCCGCAAAGAATCCGCATCCCCTGCTTCCTGGTACTGTTCGAGAACAGTCAGCACCTTCGTGGTGATACATTAACAATCATCTTGCCAATTCCTTTGCGCTTGTCTCTCGTTTCGACATATCTCAACCGGTATCGAATGTTGCTGTGAAGGCAGTAACCCCACACCCAGACAGAGGCTGACAAAATGAGCGCCTGGAGCTCACACAGTGGTAGTCTGATGGACCGGCTGCTTCTGCAGGGCCAGCAACACTCACTGTGGCCTCACTGGGATAGGAAATGACATTACTGGTCTTCCAGCTCACTCTGACCCACAAAGGAGAGCCGAAAACCCCGCAGCTCTGAATTTTCACAGTGTGCTGTGTGAATGTTTAAGACATGCATTTTTGTACTCATTGCACCTGACGTGTTGTCTGCCCGGCTTTTGGTGGAAAAATGGCAGTTTTTTTTTTTTTTTGTTGTTGTTGTTCCTAAAATGTTACTTTCTTTTATCAGTGGGTGCCGTCTGTTTTAGACTTGTATGAATGCAATTATCAGCATGTTTAAGGTGGAACACAAACTCTGTGTGATTCAGAGCACCACTGGAAACGCTGGGCCTGTCTCATTACTGTATACGAGACCTCCTCCATGCTGGAGTGGTATGAAGTGAAGTGTTTGCATTCTTTCAGTTATTGCGATGGCGAGTCACAACAGTCAGAATGATTTGCAGTGATGATGTATTTGCTAAGACTGCTTTTATTTTCACAAATCTCTCTAGCATCAGAAAAAGCTCAATGTACCTCTAAAAATTAACTTAATCGTTTCCAGCAAGTTGCTTTATTCATAAATGCTGAGAATGTCCTCATATGGCACAGGCCTAGTGTTTTATTCTCTCGCTCTGTGGATGTCTTTCCTAATATTAGCACAGTACTATGGTACCATGGACAGTTTTCCTTCTCTTTCTGACACACACACACACACACACACACTCTCTCTCTCCTCCACACACACTTTTTTTCTCTATCTCTGTCACACACATAGACACAACGCAGATATGGGGTCTGTGCTAATGCTGGAACAGCTCCCATTACTGAAGCTGAAATCAGCCAGAGAAGCAGATGGCCAAACATGCCCTTGTCTTACTGGTAGGAAGCAAGGTGCGTGTGTGTGCGTGTGTGTGCACGTGTGTGTGTGTGTGTGTGTGTGTGTGTGTGTGTGTGTGCGCGTGTGTGTGTGTGTGTGTGTGTGTGTGTGTGTGTGTGTGTGTGTGTGTGTAGACAAGGTCCTATAGCACCCCCAAATATAATGCAATGTTTGTAAAAATTATCCTCAAAAGAGGTCAGGCCCAGAGCAGTTTGTCCTAACTGGTTTTGCCCTTAGGTCTATATTCCTCCTTAGTTATTAAGTCATGGTCCCCACACTTAAACGCTGAATTAGTTTTATGGCACAAAATGAAAACAAAATTAGACGCAGAACAATTCCGGCGTAAACAATACTTCAAAATTTAAGCGTCGTGACATAACATCTTACTCACCTCAAATATAGTTAGTTTGAACAAAGTTGATCCTCATCCTTGTCATAGAGTCCTGTAGTCCACTTTTGACTGTAAACAGTGTGTTTTGTTTCAGAAGTGTTGGGTGGTGGTTAAAATATTTTGGGGTGGCATCTTGTATATATGGTCAGGGATTTGACAGTCTTGACAATTTTCTGTTAACGTGCATTATTATAAAAGGGAGCGTGGAACTGAGGTATCATAGGATTCATAAACGTGGAACTGTGCAGAATCCTACAGTTCACAAAGCACAGCAGTTAGAATCGTGATTTATAGTGGCAAACATTTTGACCCCTTATACGATACTTATCTCCAAATGAAATTGGACACATACACAGTGATGTAGCACTCATGACTGTCAGTTTAGTCATGACCTTTGACAAAACAAAGCATGTACATTTGACGAGACACACCACAGTCCCAGCTACTTGTTTGTGTCAGTGGTTCTTTAAAAGTTAGCGTGTAATCTGGACTGAAACAGAATGCAGTGTCTGTAGGTTCAGTTTTGCAAATCTGCACCCACTGAGCTTGATGTCAAAACTGCCCTGTTATCCGCAACTATGAATATGAATAGGGCAACCTGGCCCATACCTACAATGTTAATTAAAATGCAGAGGCTTCACAGTCACTCACAAGATTGTATTCAGCCCCTGATGATGATACATAATGGCCGGTCTGAAGTCGTGTCATTTCATGTGATGTGCTGTCTCATCCAGCTCCCACTTGTTGTTGATGTAAAGTGCAAAGTGACACAAAAATAATAGGTTTTTGCTGTAATCATCAGTCCATATTCAAAGTGTGTCCTCGTTGCTATCAGTCAGCTGCATCCTCAGTTCTGGCTGAGAGTCCGTGTCGTGAGGCAGCACAGTGGTGCAGCGGTTAGCATGAAGCATGAAGGTTTGGGGTCCAACCCTGCTGGCCGGTGTCTTTCTGTGAGGGGTTTGAATGGGTAGCCCAAAGAGGCAACCCTAAACTGGCAACTCTGAACCCTGTACGCGTTGTTGGTAGCTGATATCTGCTTTGGCCAGATGGCTTACCTAAACATCCCCTCACTCATTTTAATCACAGTTCTTTCGTTACCCACAGGCACATTTCGCTGCACCTTCTGCCAGACGGAGGTAGAAGAGGACGAGTCTGTCTGTCCTGATGCCAGGACGCTGGTGGCACGCTTCAATGAGCAGATCGAACCTATCTATGTGCTGCTACGTGAGACTGAAGATGTCAACTTGTCCCATGACCTGCTGGAACCTGAGCCCGCTGAGATCCCTGCTCTCAAACAGAGGTCAGTTGTGGACAAGGCTCAGAAATGCACCGATTTATTCCCCTCAGTCAGCATCACGGAGGGGTGGGGGTCCTGCTGAGTCACATCCTGTACCAGTTTTGCTGACAACACATGGGAGTTCACCTCTGTTAACAGCAGTAATTGCTGCAGTGATACTGGCTCAACTTTACAACTGTGCCACTATGGAGTTCTATTCTATTAAGCCACTGTAGCAGTTTATAAATGACATTCTCACAATTATTCATGTTTCATTTAACTGATGAAGATCATTGTTTAAAGGACATTTGCTCAATCTCTCCTCTAGCCGTGAACGTGCAGCAGCATCCGGAGTGAACTCTGCAAGCGGCCCACACCGCGAAGCCTGGTCTAACAAAGGCTCAGCCTATGCCGACCTGTACACCCAGAATGTGGTTATCAGCATGGAGGAGCAGGAGGACCAACAGAAGCAGGCCAATGAGGGCAAGGCACCTAAGGAGAGGCCCGTGTGGTTGACCCAGAGCACCGTGCAGGGTGCTTACAACGACTCTGATCTCCTCAAGAACCGTAAGTTGTCCTTGCACTACGCTCAGCCACTATGCCACCGTAGAATTTATATACCTTTCACATTGTTCTGATGGCATACGTTTTTGTTTGTATAAAAATTAGACACGTTTTTGGAAGCCAGTCTAATTTTGTGAGTTGGAGAGAAAAATGGAAATAATTAATTTTGACTATATGAGTTTACAAGCCTCATAGACATTTAAATGTTCTTCATTCATTAAATAACAACTTGTCCTTAAAGAAACTCTGGATTAATGCGGAACCCAAAGCATTACACCCACACTGGTGTAATTGATGTTCCATTTTAAAGCAAATTCACTTCTACAATCTCAAGATCTGTGCATTAGAAGACATTAAATTCAACATTAAATTCCCTCCCACTCTCAGCTGCTGTTTTCACTGTCATTACTCCTAAATGTTATTTCCTGTCCACGGCACGGCTTGCTAAACACACAGGCTTTTTCAGAAAACGATAAGATGATGGACCACGACAAGCTCAGTCCAGACCCACACCTGTGGCTGCTCCTCTCTGACCTTTCATTTCAATCTCTGCTCTCTTTGTAGTTGAAACTGGCTATTACAGGTCAGCCCAGGTTATCTCCTGCTGTCAGAGTGCTCTTTCACCAAGCTATCTTATGCTGACATTGTTTCTTCACCCCAAGGGCATGCAGCAATCAGGCCTTGCCAGACGCCCATTGAAACATAATTGCTTAATTGAAATAATCAGACTTGATTAGTGCATGGATGAACAAGGATTGCTCATTAATAAAATCCATTCTTGTGGAAATTGCATGAATTACGCCTTCCGAATGTCCTATTTCAGAGGTGCATCTGTAATGGTCTTGTTGCCCTTTGGAGCCTGGAAACAGACAAGTCATCTGAGGGTGTCGAAGTTTAAATAAAGCTTTTATTCAGATAGTCACTTGCGATAAACAGGGATGTCTCAGTCAAGTTTTTTTTTAGGCCCCAATCCTTCCACACTGTGTATCTGCTGATTAAGAGTCTGGTTTTATATTTCAACTACACCAAAATATCGATTAAATGTTTCTGTCAGGGTGACATAACAGCTGTAGACTACTAAATTTGACACTTATTCTTCACAAGCTTCCAAAAACTGAAGGTTCTGTTTTAACACTATTAATCTGATTTAGTTGAAAATGTTTCTAATAATTGTTGTTTCCTCAGCTGGAGACATTGTATCCGAAACCCAGGACGGAGCAGCTGCTCATGGAATTAGTCAGGCTGATGAAAATGAGGAGGTGATGCGCGCTCTGCTCATCCATGAGAAGAGGGGTGCAGCGGCAGCAGGCGGAGGTGGAGCAAGCGCTGCTGCCAGGGGACTCGCCACGGCCACAGCTAATGCCAGCGACTCAGAGAGTGACACCAGCGAATCAGACGACGAGTTTCACTCAGGTCCCCCCCCTGCCGCGGCTGCTCAGCATCGAGCCAACGAGGAGGAGGAAGACGACGATGATGAGTTTGAGGAGGTGGGGGATGAGCCGGTGGTGATGGTGGGAGGTCGGCCGTTCTCATACCGAGAGGTGAGCCAGAGGCCAGAGCTGGTGGAGCAGATGTCTGCTCAGGAAAAAGAGGCTTACATTGAAATGGGACAAAACCTCTTCCAGGACATGTACTTCTGAACACACACATACACTTCCAAGCATACACTATTTCCTGAATACATACTTCTGCTGTTTCACACTGTCAGTGGTGTTATCAGAGAAAATGTTTGTGGACGCAAGTAATCAAGAGGAAACAAGACGCTGCTCAACAAGTATTGACAGTCAGCTTCATGCTCCTGCTTTGTAAGGACCAAGGGCCTGCTTTGACAGTGTTGCCTAAGTTAGTATTAGTTTCTGTCTGAAGTATTTTTGAAAGTTACCAAACCAAAAGGAAGCTGACCAGCTACAGTTTGTGCACAAGTGTCAACAAGTGTCAATTTGTTTTTTTGGGTTTTTTTCAGCTGTAAGTTTAACAGGATTTCTACGCCAGTCACGTTTTTAGCTGTGGTTTCAAGTTCAGTCGCTCACCTGATACATCAGGCAGAAGCAACAGTAGCATATTTTTCTCATGCTTTAAGTCCATTTTCACCTGTATTGGACTGAGTGCAAAGCAGTACTGTGGCTGAAGACACTGATGAAGGACTGAAGCAGCTACTGCTGATGTGTTGCTTTCTCTATGCTGCTGGTCTAGACATGGTCTAATATTTTGTCTTTTTCTGAAACATGTTACAGACAACAGCCAAAATTTAACAGCTCATCTCAGGCAAATATTGAATACAACAGAAAAAAGATATGGGTAAATTATTGTAGTCAACAGTTAAACAATTGTTATTTAGGGCAAAGCACTGCAGTACAGGCATCTGAACGGAAGTGTAACAAATGTGTTAACGTAGAGTATATAATTGGAAGAATTGAAACATTGTGTGCACACATTTAGACTTAGAAGCAATTCAGATTTATACGTGTGGGAGAACTGTGACATTTGTCTTCTCAGATTGTGGACTGACTCAAGTAAGAGTGCAGCTTTACATTATATCCCAACACAATTTACAGGTAAACCTCATATTCCGCAGTGTGCTCGTGTGTCTGGATACAACTTCATCCTACAACATGTTCCTACATTAAGACCTCTTAACACCTTGTGACGGCTAAAAAGGCAGATTTGTTACCATTTGAGATGATCAGTAATATTCAAAGATCTCAGCAGCAGAAGATATGAGACTATGATGACACAAGGTGTGAATATAAGTTTGAATTCAGCTTTTGATGATTTTGTTTTGTGTTCTCTTTGTAAAAATAAACCATTTTCTTTTCGTTTTCTCTCCTCCTTCTGTGAAATATCTGTTTGCTTGTATTCTCTACACAGTATAATGCCTCCTGCTAATATCAGGAGGCCAGTAGTCCCTCCACATTTCTCCCTCTAATGCACAAGTTAAACTAATGTGATGCTCTCATTACAGTCTGGCACCAAATCCACTTCTGCTCAGTGCTGTAAAAGAGTTTCAAACCCCTTAGGTTTTTGCACTATTTTTGTGTTTCTAAGTGACTTTTCAAGTTAAATTAATGTTTAACAATACAATGTCTTTATAAAATACATTAATTTAAAATGTAAAATTTTTTGAGTAGAACCTACTGCTGTCACTTAATAATAAAACTTAATAAAATAAAAACTGTGGGAAGTTTAACTGTTAAATATGAATCTAAATAACAACTTTCACTCTGTAGATAACACTGATGTCCAATTCATTTTTTAAAGGTGACAAAAGTAACATTTTAAAGGTTCTGTAAATGAGATTTTTAACAATAATAGAGCAGAAAACAAATATTTTCTGTGTAGAGATATAGTGGAGTAACGGAGCCATAAGCAGAGAATGAGCTTCTCTGTTCTTTGTCTTGGTGTCCCGTCTGGTGGTGCAGGCATGTTAGTGCCAAGCAGCAACCTCCGGGGCTGAAAAATGAAGCCAACACAGAGGTGCTAAAAACAGCTCTTCGACTGGCCGTTTGAGGCTGGCTCCAAGAGCGAGTCAATCCCCATAGACTCCTATGTTAAAATGCATCTTTACAGCTTGATGCAAAAAACGGTTTTGGTCACTATAGCTAATTTCCCCTTTCATGACAACTGCATACATGCATGTTCTCCCCGCGTCTGCGTGGGTTCCTTCGGGACATTCCAACTTCCCCCCACATGAATTATTATATAACTCACCTGTTCAAATTGCATATGCATCTTTATTTACAGTCTATGGTTAGTGCATGCTGTTAAACCGTTGCTCCTCCCACTGTCTATAAACACGCCCACAGGTGAGATGGCACCTTGCATTGCACAGCGACCTTCAAGAATTTCCTTCACTGACGAAATGTTTTCGTCTTTAAAAAAAAAAAAAAAAGGCCTCGGACAAAGAAAGAGATAAGACCAGAGCACAGGCAGACTGACCATGGGGACTACTGCCTCAAATCCTGGTCGGCTGGTGGAACAGTAAAAGATCCATAAAGTTTCATCAGTGTCATCCGTGCGATCAGTCCCAGCAGATGAGTCCCAGTCCAACCGTGGAGCCAACACTGACCTGCCCCATGAGCTGCTTAATGGCTCCAGTCTGACTCAGAACTGGCTGTACTACACCTCGGTGTGTAAGCAACTTGATCTTTTCATCAGTGACTGGCCACAGTAGCCATGTTAATGTTAACTAACTCTCTGTTACTAATATTAAGTGTTTGGCAAATGTTGCAGTGCTAGCATGGGCTAATGGTTGTAGCTGAACTGTTGTTTGTTGGCTCTCCTGTACACAACAGCTATTCAGTTGTGCTTCTTGGGTGTTTAGTGGTTTCCTCCACTTGGCTTGGTAACACCTCGCTGACTGAGAATGTGGGGGTGGGACGAAGCCTTTGTTTTGGTCTGAGATGCAGGTGGTTTAGTGCAACATTCAGTGACATTGTTATGGAATCCTTACAGTTATTTTTTAAAGGTAACATTTAAAAAACACTATATTGCAGTATTTACTCATTTTACTATACCTACATACTACCCATCATTAGAAATGTATATCCACTTTTTTTTAGGATCTACTCTGGCTTTTCATTGTTCTAGTGTAGTCATTATCAGAATTGGACAAAATCTTAAAATTTAAAAGAAAAGGAAGAGAACTCTGTGTTTTAATTTGACAAAGGTCACAAGGTCATCTTCCTGATGACACCTTTCCTGTCTTGCCAGGTCACATCCAGGTGACAATTATTTATTGAGGCATTGCCTGCCAGGCAAACCCACTCCCAGTACTCGTCCGGTTCTCTTCCAGCAGGGTGTTTTGCAATGCAGTTTTCCAAATAATGACAGCTTTGATGTAACCACAGTAACCTACAGCACCGGGTCACTCACTCATAATGGGGGCAATTTCACCTCAAAACATAAGTCTGAATACTGATGTTGGCCTGACATTTACAGAAAATAGGCCCTTTTCAAATAAAATGTTAAATGTTAAATCTGCCATAACACCCGCTGTAGTGAACGTGGCCCTCCCTGTATCTCTTCGTGGATCTTTAGATCATGACGCAGACTTATCTATCTATCTCGGAGCAATATTTACTGGAGTAAAAAAATCATTGGTTTTTACCAACCCAGGTCTTCAGGGTGTGATTTTATCTAATTTTCTTTTGACCTATTTTTTTAACAAAAAGGCTCTGATGAGCATGTATCCTGGCCAGTACCGAAGAGCAGACAGGCAAAGTAGTGAAGTGGGTTGTGACTGGTGAAAATCGTTATTCAAAAGAATGCTCATGTTGCTCTGTTTCTACTGTGCGAGTAGTGTGTAATGTGTAATTAGGCAACCGTTTGTCACCAAGTGAGCTATAGCTCTATTGTCTGCTCTACAGGCCCGAGATAAAAGCAGCTTCAAGCAGATCGGTGCCAGAGGAGCACCTGCTGGCTGAGTCTTCAAAAGGTCTTTAAACCCTTTTGTTTAGGTTTTTATCTTTGCATTACCCACTCCCTCGTGTACTGCACAAGCTGCTGATGTAGCAGACTGACGTACTTGGCATTATTCTTCTTTTTATCTTATGTCTTCATACATTGAAGTGTTTGCAATGCTGCTTTTGCACTTGACAAGCAGACACTCCAATACAACATTTACACAATTTTCAACGTGCTAAACATTACTAGAGTCAAACCCCACCAGTGTATTTTGAGCTCTACAAACTGAAATGGCTGACATGTGTGCACCTGGAAAATTGCTTGGTTTGGATGTGTGTTTCATACACTGTACATCACTCATACACTTTGGCGAATTGAATTCAGTTCAAAATGTCAACCTCTGTAGAGGAACTTGGTGAGGTCTGACACCTCTCAGGTAGCCCTACAAGCCCATACATTCCTTTTAAGTTAGAGGATGGACACCTGTAGGGCAGAGCATAAAGGTCAGGATGAAAACAGGACCTGGCCTCATTAAAACATCCCCCGCCCTTCAGGACAGCTCAATTAAAAAGCCAACTTCATGCTGTTCCATTGATCTGCCAAGGCAAGGCTGAGAGTGGGGAAGTAGGCTTGGTTATAGGGAGGGTGAACACAACTCAGTAGGGATTCCACAAAGCTGTAAAAAATCAGGGGACCTTGGAGATCAGGTGCAGCATCGTGACATGGTTGTTAATTAGTTTAATCATGAATACTGGAGATCATGATTACTGGAGATCGAGCACATTGCTAGTCAGCTCTCGACTGATGACATCTTTTAGTTTTTCCTCCCTGTAGTTGTCTATTGATTGGGACACAAATAGTCATACGTGCACATGAGCTCATTTGTTTGTGAAAGACTAATAAGAATAATTTAACAGAGAGGGAATTAAGGTTGCCGTCCAGGGAGCAGGCGGTTATTTCACTGGGACGGGGTTTGGGAAGGCATGGCGCACAGCTCTTTTTTCTGTGTAAGTGTGTGGGTGGGTGGAGACTCACAAAGGCAGATTGTAATGACTCACGCTTCACGAGGTTTGCCTCAGAAGATTACATAAGCTTTGATTGATTGGAGGTGTCTCTGTCACTCTTCATCCAATGAAGCCCGAAGAGTAATGACTTAGTGACTGACCCAGTTTGTCTGCCATTCAGCCTGCAATTCTCTCTCACCACCTGCTTTGAAATCTGAGAGCTCTTAAGAAGACTAAGAACATATCCTTTTATTCTTACATTTATCTTAATGTATCTTGGGAAGTGTAGGGAAGGAAATCGGATGACAGATTAAATCATGTACAAGCTGAAATTTCTCTTCAACACAATCAATTTCTAGCCACCACTTCATTAGAATAGTTGCAGCACTGTTAGATCTGGAAAACACATCCTCTACTTGTGCAAAATTGAACTTGGCTTAACAGCTAGAAATATTACAAAGCCTGCTCCACCTTGAACCGGGGTACTCAGCGCACTTTCACACCATCCTGGTGAAGCTTGCTACTTGGTAAAACGATTTTTGCAACTACTCCTTGTGCAGCATGGAAGGCGCTCTCCAGCCAGCAGAGGGAGTTTTCAGCAACAGCAGTGTGGAGAGATATCCATTCCAGACTGGGACATCTGGGACAGCTGCTCTCCCTTTTACACAAGCTTTTACACATTTTGCAGTGTGTTTGCACCTTTGGCCCGGCCATGAAAGACTGGATTTGTGGCAGTTTTTCTAGTTTAATTTTACTGATCATCCATTTGTCAAAACAAAACTAAGAGCTCTATGATGTCAGCAAGCTAATGTACTCACATTAACATTGCTAACATGCTAATGTTAAGCAGGTATAATGTTTATTGTGTTCACTCAACTATATTCAAGACAAGCTATCCAATAGTTGAGACGTCTCAATATCGAGTTCAACTGGGGACATTTGTTGTATGTCATTCTCTGTCACTCTCCCCTTATTTCTGACATCTGTTTGCTGTCAGATCCTCTAATAAAGGCATTAAAATGTCAAACAAAAAAAAAAAACAAAAATTGAAAAATCACAAATATCAACTCCATAGTGGCGCCAGAGGAAATGTCAGGGGATCATCGAAGTTTCCTGACATTTCATCAAAGTTGTCAGGATTCATCCCCTGGATACCATGGATACCTGTTCCTCATTTAATAGTAATTCATTGAATAGCTGTTGGGATATTTCAGCCTGGACCAAAGTGGTGGACCAGCAGACTGACTGACATAGCCATCTTTAAAGCCTTATTTTAGCTTGGCTAAAACTGTATCCTACAGATCAGATAAGAATGACATAAATTCATTCTATCAAACAGTTTACCACAAAAAACATGACATGCACATCTACTTCTGTTAAGTTTGAAAGTTGTAGACACACGTGCAGAACTCAGAGGTAGATTAAAAGTTCAAACACTACAAGTTTATTGTAAGATTTGGTGACTGAGTTCATCCATGATAGTGGAGCAGGCGCTAGTGAAAGGAAGGTATTGGCGTGGCCAAGGTCTAAGCTCGAGCTTGGCACAGGAGAGAGATTAAATCTGAGAGTGGCACAAACCAGGAAGTCCAGAGATGGCAAGGACACAACCCAGGTTAGAAGGAAGAACCTCTTGGAAAAACTAGGAGAATCACTGAACGATGGAGTGAAGGACCAGGGCTTATATGCTGCTGTTTCAGGTGTAGTTAATGAGCTGGTGAGTCAAAGAGAGGAAAAACAACAACACAGAGGAAGAGAAAAAATGGAAGGAAACGCTAGGGGTGAGGAAGAGGTCCTGGCCTAACCATGACAGCCCGCTGCAGGACCTGGGAACA
Source organism: Trachinotus anak (assembly GCF_046630095.1). Classification (NCBI taxonomy): domain Eukaryota; kingdom Metazoa; phylum Chordata; class Actinopteri; order Carangiformes; family Carangidae; genus Trachinotus; species Trachinotus anak. The sequence goes on along the minus strand of NW_027273852.1, from coordinate 3,577,763 downwards.
AACAGCGTCTGGAACAAATGGCTGAACAAGAACTGGAGGGAAGGTGAAGAGGCACTTAACTGAGGTTATTAAAGGCCTGGTCTGCTTCCAGAGCCCAGGAAAATGGTATGGAGAAGGAGGTTAACTTAGTGCAGGGAGCTGCCACTCTGCTGAGATCCTTAATGAAATGACAGTAAAAGTTAACAATACCCAGAAATCTTTGAAGCTGCTGATGTTTGAATGGAGTAAATGACTCTACCACCACCTTGACCTTCTCTGGGTCGGTATTCATCTGCCCACTCTCAGTGATGCTGGATGTTGGAATGATGGAATTCGCATTTCTCTCCCTTGACAAACAGCAAAATCTTTAGTAAAATATTTGGAAAAAAAGTGAGAATATCATCCAGGTAAACAAAGACAAAACAGTCCAGAAAATCATTAACAAGAGCCAGAAAAAAATGTGGGTGGATTTGTGAGTCCATAAGGATGACCAAGTCTTCAAAATGGCCAAGGCGTGTGTTGAACACAGTTTTCCACTAGTCCCCCTCCTCACCAGGTGGTATGCGTTCCTCAAGTCCAATTTGGTAAAGATGGTGGCTCCCTGGAGTGGCTCAAAGGCAGAGGTTATCAAAGGTGAAGGATATTTGTGCATGGATGAGCGGATGTGCCTTTCTTGGACACAAAAAAGAACCCAGCACCAAGAGAAGAGGAACAGGGGCAGATAATACTTGCAGCCAACTAGAGGAAAGATGAGGTGGCTCAGGAGGAGCAGCAGCAGAGCCCTTTGTGGGTGACAATACAGACTCCAACTAACAGTCCTCTCAGCAAGCCAGTCAATGTGTGGGTTATGTGGAGTTTACCTGGGGTCGCCAAGAATCAGTTGGGTTTTAGGGGTGGACATGGAAATGAATTGAATGCTCTCTCTGTGATTTCCAGACATGACAAGAGTTACAGGAACTGTGCAGTGAGAACACACTAGGGATGAGGGAGAGATCCTTGTCCAACCATTTCAGCTTTTTAGGGAAATATCTAATATCTATCTATCTATCTATCTATTTTGTGTGAAAGGGATTGTGGAAATGAGTGGTTGTGTTGCTGCTGCTGGCCATGCTGAGCTGCCAATGCCGCAACCATGACAAATATCTGTCCTTCTTTAGAAGCTGTTAACCTTTTGTGGAAGCATCTCATATCCACTTTGAAAAGAACAACCATTATTCACTTTATTTATTCATGAGAGTCCCCACACTTTACCCACACCAGCCAAGGACAGTAATGCATCTGAGGGGGTGCATTCACTTCGGCCTGACATGCAGTATGACCCTCTTTACACACAGTATTAACAGTAGCTCTAATGTGACTAAATGACGGTTCCATTGCATCCTGTTATATGAACATTTGAGTGGTGGAGTCAAAGCAATGGAAACCTTTTCATTTTGTTTCTGTTCAAAGTGAATATGTGTGGAGAGATGAGCCTATTTTCATAATGACACATTGATATACTTATAATAATTAACTGTCTTTAACCGGTCTAAATAACTGAAGAATGCGGAATTTGCCTTGGGCATCATTACCAATGTGGAGCATGTATAAATTAGCTTAAGTCAATATTAAAGCTAACTACATGTGAAGGTCCACTGACTGTTAACAAATGCATTTTTACCCATTAGATGGGTTTTTGCTTCCAATCAGTTGCCCCTCAAAATGCTGAGAGCTCTCAGTACATCAAAGGATGAAGTAAAACACAGAACGACATAAAACACCACAACACACACGGACATGTTAAAATGTTTATTACAGACATGACCAAATCAAAAGCTGCACCTTGAAAGCAGCACAGAACTGATTACCTGTGCACACATAACGGTGTCAGTAGGACAACAGATACTACTAGTGCTACTATAACCAGTGGTGCTTATAACATTGTTAATTTATATCTCCGATGACATCCCAGAGCACCTTGCAGCCTGAGTAATGTGGAGGAGCCTAATCAATGAACACTGATGAAACAGCTGTGTCTCTAGTTCTTCACATGCCTTTGTTTGTGGGGAAGTGTCACTGCTTCTCCTTCAAGCGAAGGGACCCCTGAGAGTTGATTTGAGTGGACTATTGACCTCTGATCATTCCCCACTCCATAGGGAGCTGGGGCTATCACTCAGTCTTCTCATGGCTGATTAGCGTCTGAGTGATTTTCACTCTCTGCTCTGTTGTTCTGTACATTAGAAACAATCATACACGTGCTGTGCTGTGCTGTGCTATTAACAGGTGTTGTTAAACAGCATCCACAGCCTATTGTGGGAGGAGGAATAAAAAAAGCTGATCTACATCTTGTTTCCATAACAGCAGACCTTTTTGTTTCAGCATACCTATTGCTCGCTTGTTTCGAGGGTGGCCAGACGTCCCCACTAAATAAGAGGAGTTTCAGTTTACTAACATTAGTCCCAGTTGTTCCAGCAGGGAGATGCTTTGTCCTGATAATTAGACTCAATTTATGTCTTCTTTTGAATATATTGTTGCCGAGGCAGGCTAGAGGCTAGAGCAGAGCCATGAGCAGATTGGATTAGTGTTCTGAATGGACACTCTCTCTCTGTGTCTGTTCCCCTCCCTCTCACTGGTGTGGAGGACAGAGGCGTCATCTTAAAAGGAGGTTCACTGCCTTTATTCTTGTCTTGACCAATGTTTTTGAAACAAATTATTTTGCTTTTATCATCTGATCACCCACTAACATCTGATCTCAAAGTGTAATCTGCTGAGGATAATGGATCTTTCAACAATCAGAATCAGAATCAGGTTTATTGCCAAGTATGTTTTCACGTACAAGGAATTTTTTCTGGTGATTGGTGCAGAGCGCACCAAAACACCGAGGCAGCCATCTGCGGCGCCATTAAAATATTCAGTTCACAGTATTGTCATCAGTATTGTTGTGGGAACAAGCTGGCCTCCTGCAGAATATGTATCCCCCTCCTCCTCCATTATAGATGGTTTGCTGAGAAATAACTTGGTTCATAATTGGAATTGAGGTTTAAACTGTCCTCTGTCATGGAAACAAGTGTGTCATGTAGATTGAACTCAAAATGTACGCATAACCAGTCAGCTGAAGGACAGCTCAACAAAGCACCAGTCAGTCGTACACTTCAGTCATGATTTTTGTTGTCAAACCTGTCATCTCCTTGTAAATCATTTTGATGTACTGTACTGCAAATGCATCTGTATGACCTTACGTCATATATTAGAGTAAGAGCAGGAACTTGATGATAATGTATTTACACTTCTGTGGCACTGAAGGTACAATCAACATCATGATTTATCTATTCGAAATATGACACTGCTCTGTCCATTCATATACAGATATTTGTGGTGAAAACTCTTATTATTACATAGTCTGAGTAAATGTACAGTGTCACTTACATTCAAAGTCATAACACTTTTGAGTATCATTAATTATCCTGAATATACAGCATGTATAGGGCATGTAGGTTCAGTGTATTGAAAATGCCATGGGTCTATAAATAAAGGTTTTAACAAAGCAGTTGATGTATGACACAATCTGTTCCAATTAGCCACACACCTGCACAATCTCCTCTCTTCGGCCTCACCCTCACTCTGTCTATTCATTTTGCCAGAATATGTCCTGCTGCACCTCTCCACCAGTTGCCCTTACTGAGTTTCCTGCTCCATCTAGTTACCTGATCCAATCACCCACCTGCTCCACTGTTCCTGATTCTCTTATCAGCCTCCCGGTGTGTACCTGTTTGCCAAATTGTCTGGTGCCACAGCCTGTTATCTGTCTGACTCCTGTCTGTTGCCTGTGTCCGGACACTGCTGCCTGCCCTGCTTTATCACCTGCCTGTTGATCTTTGATTTAGTAAACTGCTTTTTTTCCTAAGTGCCGTTGTTAACCTGTTAACCCTTGTTCTGGTGTCACTACAGGCCAAAATATGCACTATGTGGGCAATGAGATCTAAATGCTACTTTGACACTTTGAATTCTACAGCGGTCCAAATCAAAACAACCCAATTTAGACAAACCATTTTTAATTTCATTCTCTAATTTGTCTAAAATTTTGACACAAAATTTGAAGCCTTATGTGTTAACCATGATATGATGTATGTGAAGGACTGAAACAGGAAGTGTAAAAGCACAAAAAAACCAAAAAAACAATTCCACTGACATGATCTACTTTGCCAGGAATTTGTTTCTCTCTCAATTCACTTGTTTCCTCTTCATTGTCTGATGTCAGTCTGGCTTCACACCTCCTATTCCACCCACCTCCGGGCCCTACGGGATGAGTCCCATGAGTCTGTGGCGTTGACGTCACCACCTCATTATGTCAGTGGTTGTCCAACAGGGGGGCTTGTTTCTGTGCCACCAAACAAGAGCCTCGTCTCTGTCTCCTGGCAAAATGAACCCGTCATTCCACAGAGGAAGCCATGTATTCATAAATGTGTGACTCATTCATCACTAGTGTCTTCACATTAACCCAGGTTGTTGGAAAAAAATGGAGCAGGGTGCACAATGATTCAACAATGAATTCAAAACATCCAGTCAGTCATGAAGGATGAAACATGATATGAGTAATATTGAGATACACTTTCACTCACAGTGAGTTAAATGTTTTATTTTGATCTCCAAGTCAAATCATTCTAGTCTAATTAAGGGTAGAGAAAAAGGCTTTTTTTTCTTCATCAAACTGTTTTAATGCAGACAAGGTAGAGTGAGTTTTAGAATGTTTTGCACTTCCATTGCCAATCTTATGCTGATATCCGATAAGACTGGACATACAATAAATTAGATTTCACTAACCATCAGCTTTTGATCAGCATCTCTATACAGCAGTTATCAAGATTTCAATTAAATCTAAAGAGATCACTTGACATTTACAAATGATCATGTACACAGAGAGACCAGCAGTTTGGTGGCACATCTTGTCAGTGATATATAATTTGCCAAGTGAAATGTTTCTATGTTTCTCACACTATTTCTTTTCCAGTTTGATGTCATTCTCTCGGACATTTTATCCTACTAGAAATCTGACAGGGCAAAACGAACACAACTCATGCATTATTTGGTTATGTACACATTAAACGCTTTGCGATTAACTACCACTCATTAGGCACCTTCAAAAAATGTAGTGTATCCCATAACCGAAAACACAGGTTTTGAAACTGTGATCATTCCCCAAATCATTGACAGTTTGTTAATTAAATGGATCTCAGTCAGAAGCAAAGCCTAATTTATTAAACCTTTCTGGGGAGTTTGAAGTTTCTCTACATCAATAATGGCTGTAACAGAACTCTTCTGAAGATAATTCAGTTGTGATCATTACAAAACACTCTGTAACTCCTTTCTTAGGGACCGTATGTATCTGTGCTTAGCGAGATCTCCAACAGAGATCCATCAGAACACACCTGATTTCTTGGAGATTTGAGATGTAACTCTCTGTAAGCATCTTACATAAGATGACAAAAATCCCCCAACTATTATTGAACCATTATTGAACTGGCTGTCCTGATGGGCTGATCTGACTGGAAACAAACTCTCCCCACCAGGCTGCCATATGGCTGCTCCAGCAAATCACACATGGACACATTCAACCAGCCATCGTCATTCAACAGGCAGGAGACCTCCAACTCAGGCCCGTTTGCACTCAGTGGTGGTTTAATAATGTGGTTTCTTGTTCAGGATTGTGAAATGTTAGTCATATGTTTGGTCATTACTGGCTACCATAGTCTTGTGGCTGTTGCATCCCCATAGGGCAGTAGAAGTCGATATAGGTCATACAGTCATTGACTCCTGTAAATCAATACAATCTCTCACTGAACATTTCTTTTATTGGTCTTACTGAAAAGTGAGGATGTGTCCCTGGGGTTCACGGTCCATATTTTAAGATAAACGAGCGTCTAACACAGCATTAGGCAGCTTTTGTTCCCTTATTATGTCTGAACCAGCCACAGCCGCTCAACTCACTATCAGACTCTCCTCATTCTGTCCAGCTCATTGAAAGCGGTGTTTGTTATATGCTACTAAAACAGAAATTTTAATAAACAATGACCATTTGTAAAATATTACCATTTCTCTCCTGACAAATCGTGATAAGCCAGTCTGAGAATGGTTATGCTTCAAGTCTGAGATTTTAGGTATTAGCATTATAAAGGATGTCAGTGTGATTTTGAATGAGTTTTTCCTCCTCGTGGAGCAGAACCCAGTGGCTTCGGTTTCATGCCAGATGTCTATATGCACTCATGCAGATAAGCTAACACATTAACGGGGCTGAGGAGCTGAAGTGAAGATCACCATAATAAAGTCAACGGTGCTTCAAATGGTTGCCCCCGTGATGTTGGTGTTTTACATTTTGATTGGCAGACATCAGGGAAACCTTTGGCAGCCACGGCTGTTAGCACCAGCTGTGTAGAACTATTCTTTAGCATGCACAACAGGTCACCGCTCAGCCCGCCTTCATTCTCATCAGGTTATATTTGAAGCATACACATGCAGTCTTATATTTATACTATCAGATTGTTTCCAGGCACTTGATTAGTTCAAATGATGTCTTGCTGTCTTGTTATCCTCAGAAATTATGGGAAAAAATGAAATACTAAGAGCTGAAAGGTGAGTCATCCTGTCTGAGAGGATTTAACATTTCAGCAGTGTCCCTTCATGTCGTGCTTTGCTCTTAAAATTTGTCATGTACTTGACTCTGTGTCACGTAACATTAGATTTATGATCAGTTATCTGATTTACAAGGGATGTTTGAGAGGTGACTGGGTAATGTGCTGCGATGGTGACACTGGATCAAGGTCACAGCTGGCTACTGCCTCCTCACTGTGTCCCCTACTGGTTTTTACAGGTCATGGGCTGTTTGTGGTGAGTCTAGTCAAGGTCACAGCTTTAAAAATCCAACCTGTAATCCATCCAAATGTGCCATACTGGATGCAAAAAACTGTTTGATGATAGAAGTGAGAAAATGAAACCATCCATTTGTAGCACCAGACACTTATTTATCCTATAGGTAAATCACACATCGTCATGTTGTATTTCAAAATGATAGGAGGCCAGTGGTCACCTCATATCAGAGGAAGAAGTAAGAATTTATGGAAGATTTAATACAATTTTTAAAACCTTTAAAAGTCCTTCATATCAAGATCAAATCAGGTTTTACCTCTAGACTGCTAGGGGGACTGTTGGGTTGTTTTGGGCGCTCATCTCAAAGAAAGAAAACCTCCAGTAGTGTGGATGTCAATGATTTATACTAAGTATAAAGAGATCATGGCACAGTGTGAGTTTATTCTGTTTTCTACTTCTCTGACTATAGACTGGGCAGGTAATGACATATAAAAAGCACCTAAGAAGAAAATAGTACAGTGAAAATGTATTACCATTATCCTTTTTCACATCATCCTCTGCAGATAGTGCCACCCAGCAGGATTAGATGAGCACAGTGGGGATGATCCTCTGCAGACGAAGAAAAAGAAGAGGGCCAGATCGATGGATCTTGTCCCTTTGTGTCCTTGCTATCATGCTGTCTGGCTTTCTGTGTTAGTTAAAAGTAGCATGAAAAAGTCTGCATGTATATTTGTGAAATGAAGGTGTTCACTGAAAAGGCTTGTATTAAATACACCAAAGAGTTATTGCAATGTCTTCTACATTAATTTGTGTAATTAGTCCCACAGTCTGTTCTAAATCTGCAGTTCTTTTAACAACAGAGAGATGTCAGTGAGACCTCTTGTTGTTTGTGATTGAAGAAAGAGAAGGACCATGACAACTAAATAGGGCTTTGTCAAAATGATGCAGATTACATTTCCAATTTATGTAAAATGTGCAATAAAATGATTGTTTTGTTGTCATTGTCAACACACTTGTACAGGCTGTTAACGGAGTGAGGAGAAAATAGGTCAATACACAACTTCCTGTGGGGAGCGCAGTGCACTGCACACCTGGTGCAGGTGGCGCTACCTGCTGTTCCCCAACGCTTACCCCGGAGACCTCCTGAAAACGTGTTGGGGACGTGAATAAATCAAACACCAAAACACCAAAGAATAGTCCCAAAACCTTGAATATTTCCGCATGTGAACGCCAATGCGCCGGTCTTTCACCACAGTCCTGACTGCGAGCTGAAGAGAGACAGCTGCTGCCTCCTGTCCTCTGTCCAGTTGAAAACCAGGTGAGTTGAAGCGCACATTATTTGCTTGTTCAGATACTTTCCATAAAAACAATTTGGGGTTATGAGAATGTTGTCTGATGTTTCCACTGCACTTTGGTGCGTATTTTATCATTGTTTTAATGTTCTGAAAGGAGCTAATCGCTAGCGCTAGCCTCGGTTAGTGGTGTGTCATAATAATAATAATAATAATAATAATAATAATAATAAAAATAAGCACCAACTGCTGGTGCGATTAGTCTGACAGCTCATGGCTGTGTTAAATACAACGACCATGTGTTTGTGGGATTAACTTTAGCCTTAATGTTCATAGTACAGCTGTATTGTTGAACTGAGCTGGATTGGTGAAGATGTATGTTGGAAAGTGATAATTAAATTCATATTCACGTTTAAGAGGAGTATATTCAAATGTGGGGTATAAAACAGTTAAAGTGGTTAAAAATAATGTATTTGTTCATACTAAAATGCACTTTGTATTGTGACCCAAAGTAATTCATGATAAATATCTAACTTGTCAATATTAAAATTCCAAAGGAGGTCACAATAAAGGGTAATTCATTTCATATTAAGTGAAGTATATCCTTAGTTATTGGTTTGTTGTTGGCTAATGAGGTCTAATGTCAGACACAGAGAACAGAGTAACTTATCGTTCTGCACTGTTTGTGTAGATCGGTCTGTGACAAATCTGTGATGGTGAGCATGGCCCGTGAGACTGTGGATGAAAGTGGAAACCGTGTGGCCAACCGTAGGATCAGTCCACAGAAGACATCTGACCAGCTTGATTTATTCACACAGACCCCAGATAAGGACGCGTGCACATTATTAACTCTACCCGGGGGTAGTAGTCTCAGTCAAAGGTGCAGAACATTCAACTCACACAGCTGCACGGGGACAAAGGGACTGAACTCTTGGTTTTCTGACTGCAAAGGAGTGCTGGAGTTGAGGATTTCAACTTGAGGGGGACTGAATATTTATTTTTGTACTAAATTGCGGTGCTGTGTAAATTGTATTGTTGCTGTAGAGCAATAAATCTATCAACTGTTCAACATCAGTCTAACTCCTTTTGTGAGTTTTTAAAGGCAGCCTGCTCCTTGAACCTAGGTAGATGTGAGCATAGATTAACCAAACAAACAGTTCTGTTTGTGCAGTGTTTCCTTAATAGGCACAGAGAGGAGGAAATGAAAAAGTGTCTTTCTTTTATGAGTATTGGCACTTATTTATGTGGCTAGTTATCACGAGGAAATGCCACTGGTTCCTTGGACTGAACGTGACTCCGGCTATCTCTTCCACTAAAGGTTTTTGTGTTCTTGGGGCTATTGAGTAACTGAAACATACCATGTACACTCGCTCTGAGAGAAATATCAAACATGGTTTTATCAGCGTTGAGATAAGAAATAAATCTTGACCCTAAAGTAAAAAAGGAAAGTGGTCATTACTTGTCTTCATCTTTTGGTCAATAATGAATCTCGAAAATCAGGTGTTCATTTACCAACTCATTTATATGGAAATGAACAGTCCCTGAAGGATCAGCCCCGCCTCTCATGCCCCTACTTCCTCCACCTTGACTCAATTACCAGTGATCCTATGGACAGCAGTGAATTCTTAATTGGAAATTGATTAAAAAACAACTTTTAGTGGCTTCACTTAGCTCCTAAACTCTGCTCCTATGTACTTTTATCAAATCACGCAGCAGGTATTAATTGGGCCCGAGTGACTTACAGATTGGTGGGTGGTCTGAGTCAGTGTTAATCACCTCAGTTAGCGGTGAGAGCTGGAGGTGGGGAGGTAAGGGGGGTCCATAGAGTGAATGGAAGTAATTATAAAAGTTCAAGCTTGAATGTATCTGATTCAGTGTGTGTTTTGATGTGGTCTTTTCCAACCGGTTTAGATGTTTCCCTTTTTTCATGAAAATTCATGGCACTTCACTCGCGGTGTGCACAGTGCAAGCTGGATATTATTCATTCTCAAATAACTTTACACAGGCTTCCACGTGGAATGGGCTCCGTGCTGAAATTTGCATGCAGCCTTCGGCATGATGCACCTGCTCTCAGCGCACCTGCTCCACTACCCCGACTGACACCTTCTCCGGTTAATGAAGTTGTAGACATTGGGAATGAAATTCAGAAACGAAAGATTTTAAAAGTATGAGTGAATAAAATGCAAGAAATTCTGAAGATGATTGATCGATTTTATCTTGTACATTTTGTTTACAACCACAAAATAACCCTAGAATAATTCGAAGCGAGTGGCAGAGCACTGAAGACTGATCACTTTCTGACACACTTCCTTTCCTACCTGTCTTGCCTTCTTTATTTGCTGTTGTCTCGTGTTTGATCTCTGTGAGAATCCCTTGAAGACTTTGCTGACTATTTTAAAATCTTCAAGAATGACATGCTACTAGGTAGAAAAGCTGCGTCTCGCTGCAGGGATGTACTCTGTTGTATGTGTAACCACACCCAACAGTAAAGTTGGGGGGGTTCTTTTCTAATCTAAAAGTAGTCAGATGTTCACATATTCAGTCAAGAACTACTGGAATAAGTACCCTCCATGTGTTAGTTCACTTTTAATTGCATGAGTTCACTTCCCCCAAAATACAGATAGATGTTCAGTTGCATATTCCCTGAGGTTACTTCTTGAATCAATATACATAAATTCTACAATGTGCATAAATGTACATAAATCCTATGTCTGACCTGCATTTTTGTAAACTTAAGTCTTATTTTTTTCACCATAGCATCAGTGATTATGATCTTCGATGAGATCACAGAAAAAAACATTTTTTGAATGCTCTGCATCTGCATCTTCACATCAGAGATGACGGGTTGATAAACAGTCGTAACTTCCTATGTGTTCAGTCAATAAAGAGACAGTCCTATACCGTCCTGTGAGAGGTGGATGAAATATTGATCACACATCTAGTGTACTGTGGACTGTTTGTTTTCTTTATTGCAGGATGGTGGATACTCAACCAGTTATGTGTGATTGATACTGATTTTCCAACACAGACTGTTACTGTTACCTTACAGAGTAATTTCATTCGATGCTGCTTTATACTGGTTTTTACAACATTTATCTGAAGCTTATAGGCAATGTTTACTTTGTAGATAAAGATTTTGCATTCAAAGCACACTACGAGCTTGGAAATACAATAAATTGCTACAGTAACAAACTACCCAATGATGTACTTTGACTTTAGCACCACCCAGACAACATTAAAATGCTGCACACAGGTTAAGACATCAATAATTTAAAACCACAATCTGTGATCCAAATGTAAACCAAAGGTCAGCCCTGCCCACCATCAAAAATTTAAAACAGAGAAGTGGAACATGCTCCCAAAGTGATTGACAGGTCTTTTGATACAGTAATGAACACTCACCAATGGCTAAATGTTTTATGATGCTGTTAAGGTTTTTTGTATAAGTTTTGTTCGTGAATGCAACAGGACAACAGGGTGTGTCTCTAGAAATATTAGGATAACCAGCTGTTATGATTATCATTATAAATGTTAAATAGTTGATGATATTGATGCCATATTCCTTTTTCTCAGTGGCTGGACCAAAGCGGACTGACTGACAGACCAACGTTGCTGTCCAATTGAAAAGACGAGGGTCCATTGTCAGAGGTCTTTGTATGTGGTTTACAGTTCTTTGCGCACTAAAGAAAAAAAATTGTCACTAACAATTTAGTTTTGCCTTGGTGCGCCAGGGAGCGAGGGGTCACAGGCAGTCCTGGCTGTCTGTCATTTACAATCACCTAACATGGCCTTAATCAATAGTCACTTAAACACTGCACTTGGCCTTGGTGTGTGTGTGTGTGTGTGTGTGTGTGTGTGTGGGGTGTGTGGGGTGTGTGGGGTGTGGGGGGGGGGGGGGTAAATTCATTCTGAGCTCAGTTTGGACAGGCTTTTAATTACATCTGTTCTTAAAAATTAATCAACCTCAGCAAATCATCTCTGAGATGAAGCTGACTGTACACGGGGTCAGTATTCCCATGATACAGAGGTCAATCATGGAACCATTGTTCAAACTTGCCATTTACCCTCAGTCAGTGGTGAATTGTAATTATCTTAGTGACCTTTAAAACATTCTTAAATTGTTCTTGATTACAGCCACACATCTTGTTAAAAAGGAAAAGAACAAGGAACAGTGTAGGAGATATTTTGTGAGGCGTGACAATGAAACTGCCAACAGCAGTTTAGGTTATTATCTGTCTCCTCCTTCACAAAATACTGAATATTGTCATGTCTTGTTTTTATTTCTGTTGTTTTTTTTATACTTCAATGGAAGCCACACATTATCCCTGGCCGTAGATTAACTAGCAGCTAAATTACCACGCACGATCCAAAACAAAGCTCTTTGTGGGTGCGTGTTTGTGTTGAGCACCATCGAACCAAACACAATATCAAGTTCATGTTCTGTATTTGTGTCTGCTCCCCCATCACTTCAGGTGTTGTAAACAGTACACGAACATGGTGCGCACACACAGACACAACCACCACCTTCATGTCTTTTTATCTCTTCAGCACAAAACATTAAATGATTATGATAGAACTGCTTTCGAGCACAGTTTAGTGTAGCAGTAAGTGGACAGCTCTGGACATCCTATGTGAAAAGCCCCCTGAGGTTGAGTCCTTGTGTATCGAGAAACAGCAAGTATCATAGCTAATGGGCTGTCGTGTTTTTTGTGTAGTCGTGCGAGCCCCTCTATTAACACTAATATTAATGATAAATAATAAATGTAATATTTTCAGCCATTCCCCTGCCTTGCCACTGGCAGGGAAGCCTACCGTGCATCTGAACAGAACACGTCTGATGTAAACCTAATGGACAGTAAATTGCAATGTCTGCACATCACGGTTCAAGGTCAATATTTTCTTTCAAACACTCTCCCAGCTCTATTTAATTTCCCTAGCTTAACGTCGCATAATAATGAAATGGACATAGTGTACTGCAAGGATGCATAATTTCTGGTAGAACTGATGCTAATAGGACCTTGATGTGAGGCCTATTCTCACTCTGAATTAAACCAGTTGTAATTGACTGCAGGGTACTCAACACAAACATGCACGCACAAAGAGCTTTTACTATATGGCCTAATTTAAGGCCTAATTTATATGGTTATATGGTTATATGGCCTAATTTAAGGCCATATAGTAAACCATCATATTACTGAGATTCACAATACAAATGTTCACAGCTATGAAAAATCTTTTTAGATATTGTGTCATACAGCCACTTTTCAGTTGCAGATCTTCTTTGGAACAAACAAAAGAGCTCTTTGGAGGATAATTTAGGTATCTGCAAAATGTGTGTTGGTGAAGAACTCGGCTTCACTTAGTAATATAACAGCTGAAAGACGGATTATTTTCTATTCATACTAGCAGCACTCCATACACAGTTGTATCAAACCTTTAAAGGACCATGCCAATAATTTTACATACTTATTGTATCGATAAAATCATAGTCTTACTTTACAGTTAGAGCACTTGTAATCATCCACGTTTTAAAACCCCATATTCACAATTCATTTGGTCTGTTTTCACATGGATCTCTCCATCAGCTGCAGCAGAGATCAGCAGAGAGAACCTCTGTGAACTTTGAAACTGTATGAAACTAAATACTGCATGACTTAGTCTCAATGCAGTCATGCCATGCTTCATGTGCAAATATAATCCAATACGTCAAGTTTTTACAGAAGGTTTAAAGTCTCCCCAGTCCCCACCGTAACTTAAAGTTGCTGTGCTTATGCCGTTTTCCCTGTCCAGGTTCCATGTTTGTCCCCTGTGGCACTCCAAAGGAATCTTGTACACCATGAACAGTCACTTATCAGGTACTGATCTTTTTAAATCTATAGTTTTTATTTTCTTTTTTTTTGGAAGAGTTTGGACGGTAGAAAACCTAACCAAAGATGAAAGAAAGACCCTAAAGTCTCAACACTCACCCACACTCTTGAATGAAACCAGTACACCTCTTTGGTAGTGTATTGACATCTGCAGAGCATGCAGTCTTGTCAGCACTCTGGCACAAACCACAAAGTGTAGTCCTCGTATCATTTTATCTTAGATTGAAGGATAGGACAGACCCACCATGTCTGCTGTGCTCCGACTCTGTAACATCAAGTATTGCCTAGGGACAGAAGCTGGTGATGTAAGTGCTTATGCAATATCACTGGTCCTGAACATTCGAATAAGGCAATTATAGATAGGATTTCTTATTATATGACAAATATTCTAGTAGGCCTACAGAGAATATTTGTTTTTTCAGTGTATGTCATTTTCTCTTTTTAATTGTCATACGTGCTAACATTGTTTCCATTATCAAGAGTGGGCTCATTAATGATAGCATTGTGCATCATCAACTTTATTTATTTACTTAACTGAAAATCATCATTTTCATCTCTGACTTCGGAGTCTTGCCGTCTGGGTAGCAAACAAAAATGTGAGAAATGGCCAAATTCATGTTATACTAAATTTTCTAGATTTGATTTTCTGATAACATAGTGCTGTTTGGTTGCTGACCCTCTCGGTTACTAAAACGGGCAATGTTGGCAACTGCACCACCAGACAACAATAAATTAACTTCAATAATTAAAGTAAGAAACAGGTGGAGGGAGTACCTGTGAAGCCAGTTTCAAGGCTCATCTAAATGGTTTCCGTACTGTTCTGAAATGAAGAGACATCAGAGGCTGTCTGGAAGGTAGGAAAGCAATCGACACACTTACGATAAGCTTTCAAAAATGGTTTGTGGTCTTGTGAAGCACATTTTCTTGGTGGTTAATGGACTAAAACATGTAAAACCATATTTTAGTGCAATGATGTATTGTGAAGAACTGCTCAAAACGTATGAATTGTTTGAAGCCAGCAATACTAGCAAGACATTTTGAGAACCACACTGGGATTCTCTTTGTCACTGAAAATGTCTGTAAAACCACCAGCAAAGGTTATTTCCTGCTAAATGAAAATTAATTCACTGCCTGTACTTATAGTAAAAAAAAATGTTACTGCTTTTCAACGCTTTATTTTATCATTTTTAAGTAAATTTCATGCAGGCAAATGATTTCCATTGTATTTCTCCAAACATCCGTGGTAAGTGATGTTGAATTTGAAATCTATGGGACCTAGGACCTGGGCCCCGAACAGAACCTAGCTGTGGCCTACATAGTGGAGGCAATTACGTGAATACATTGCAGCATCTCTGGAAACAGCAGTCATTTGTTTGTTACAAAAAGAGAGAGAATTGATTTTAAAAAGCCAGACTGCTCTCACAGTGGTGTGAGAGGTGAATAGCTGCACTGACCATGCTCAAAATCAAATACTAAAATCCAGTCGAGACAATGTGAAATGGGATCTGTATCTTGTTGTTTGTTTGTTTTTTTTTTTGTTTTGTTTTAAGAAGTTCAGACTTTGGCCCGATTGTGATATTGATAAATGAACTCACTTTGCAGACCCTGTTGATGGAGACTTTCTAGCAACCTGGCAGGACATTGACAGCTGCAAATGGATCCAGTTCACAAAAACCACAACACAGCATGCCACCCACAGCAGGACGTAGCTTAGATATTTTCTGTGCTTGATTGTCCACTCAGACCTCACTTTAGAGTGTTGTGGAGTTGTTTTTATTTATTTGTTTATTGTGTTGTTCTTCATTTTGTTTCTTTGAATTAGACCTTTCACCCAATCGTTGGAGAGGGAGGGCGGAGAGGAGAGAGAGAGAGAGAGAGAGAGAGAGAGAGAGAAGAGGGAGGGGGTAGTGAAGGGGAAGGGGGTGGGGGGCGGGGCTGGCTGGTTATGGTTTTTCAGCACCGCGGACAGCTCCTGTCTCCGGACTGCGGGGAAGCGGCAGCTGGCCAGTGGGCTTCAAAAACCCGGCTCTCCGCGATAGATAGATTAACCTCCGGTTCACGCCGCCAACGCACCGCGGTTCTTTTCTCCCCCTCTTCTCCTCCTCGATGCTTGAGGTCTCTCCTTTTTTCCCCCCCGGCCTGATTGTGGACTGCATTGCCTATGCGTCTTCAGTCTGTTTCCTCCTCCTGCTCTTCCTGTTCCTGGCAGCCACGGTGCAGTGAAAGTACTTTTTTTTGGGGAGGGGGAGTGGATCGACCTGCTCCAAGTTTGTTTTTGTTTTTGTTTTTTTCCTTTTCTTTTTTCTTTTTTTTTTTTTTCTCTGTCCATTTAAGTCTGTAGTTTGGTTCTTTTGATAATGTTGAGGTGTGGGATTTCTCTCAGAGCCCAGGCGTGGATGTTACTTTAGGATGCAGGAGGATGAAGTTGAGTGGTGTCAGTAGCCGTCGGTGCATGCTCTGAGATGAGATAGGCGACCTGCAGCTGCAACATCGGCTGTAACCCTCAGATCAGAGCGGGTCGGACGCGTTCATTTTTTTGTGGACAACAGCCAGAGAGCAAGATGAGGTGCGTCTGTGACTTTTTAAATTGCACCTAAGGGAGAGAAAGAGAGAGTGGGTCATTTCTAGCCTGCTGCCGCTGCTGCCGCCGCTGCCGCCGCTGCTGCTGCAGGGAGCGACGTTTTCTATCTTTAGCTGCCTAAACGAGTTGCATCCGAGAGGAGACCGGGAACTCTGGGAAAACAAAGGAAGCAGAGCGGTCTTTTATCTCTCCATCCTTTACGCGACACGCATAAAAGCAGAGGTAGAAAATGAAGAAGTTTCGGAAGGTGCTGGACGGCTTGACCACCTCCTCTCCGGGAGGGACGGTCGGGTCCCCGTCGTGCGGCAGCGCGGCAGGGACTCCCACCGCGGCGCCGACTCCCAAGGAAATCGACGTCCAAGAGACGCTGGTGTCGGAAAACTTTCAGCTGTGCAAGGTGGGTAAATGAAGAGCTTTGTTCAGTCTCAGGCGGAGGAGGGAGGTCCACAGTCAGTAACAGAACAGCTCACCGCATCTTTTTTTTTTTATTTTTTTTTTTACAACGCTTATAGACAAATGACATCTGCGGCCGTTTATAGAGACATTAATGACGGAGAAAGGGGTCGTAAAAGTTGGACCTGGACTGAGTTGAGCTGCTGCTGTAGATGTGTTGGCCTCATGCTGAAAGTTGAGCACCGTGGGCAGCTCGGCTGAGGATGGAGGCTGTTTTAGGCAAAGCTCCTGTTCTTATCAGCCTCAGTGGCTTTTTGTTTCAGGGGCCTGGACGGCGAAGAATTGCGGTTATTCCATTAGTCACCCATTGTTCATCTACATAAAGCTTTACCCCCGCGGACATGTGTGCACAGCTGGTGAAGCTGGCATATGTGTGTGTGTGTGTGTGTGTGTGTGTGTGTGTGTGTGTGTGCCCGCAGGTTTTGGGTGCACTCCAGCTCCCGCCGGTATGTGCAGCAGGCTGTGGCCACAGTGTCTGCGCCCCGTCATCAGCGCTGTACAGGCTGCAGCAGCCCACACACATGTGATACAAACAATCTAAAGGAAGTCAATGAATAGCAGCCTCCCCGTTGCATCAGCAAGCAGCACAAGTGATGTAGGAGCGATGACATAACTAGTATCCCTCCCTTGCATAAAAAAAAAAAAAAAGAAGTGCACAGCTAGCCAGCGGAGGGACCCTGCAGTGCTGTCCTAGCTGATGTGCTTTTCACTGAGGAGGGAGAGAATGAGGGAGGGATGTGGATGGGTGTTGGAGGTGTGTGTGTGTGTGGGGTGGGGGGGTATTTATAGCTGCCTCTGCCGCCCATTGCAGCCCTGGATGAATTTTGGAGCTGACTGCAGCGATTATTCCTCACTCAAAAAGAAACAGGGGTACATCATTTTGGATATGGCTGTGAATAATTCATTGAGAACCCAAGAGAAACCAGGATGTTTGAAGCTGTATTATTATTGGGTAGAGTGGCTTTTTCTTATATATATATATATATATATATATATATATAAATGCTGGGGGAGGAGGTGAGTGAGGAAGGAGGTTGATTCACAAGCTGAAAAGGATGCTGCAGAGCACCCTCAACAGGCAGTCAGGCAGGCAGGGAGGAGAAAGTGCTGGAAAAGAACAGCATGATTGCCTGGTCCCATGCAGGAAGCCGCTTCTCCTCAGCGAGTGGCTAAATGCACGGTTGTTTTTAAAGACACTGAATTGACTGAACTTCTCATGAAAAAGCCATGAATGTACAAATATGCTCTCCATCCCACCACCACATGTCTTCAGTGCTTTTTATTTGAGTATGTGCAGGTGCGGCTTGTATGTCTGTATTTGTGTGTGTATGTATGTGTACTGTATGTGTGCATGAAAGGAAGTGAGAGACAGCCACAGACGGAAAGGGAGGAAGAGGCGGTAAAGCTGCTTTTGCGTCTGTCAACTAATTTTCCTAGTGCAGACAGGGTTCAAGGTGGGATGGAGATGTTGTATGTGTGCCCAATATCCTGTCCCATTCTTTTCTACAGACAGATCTTAATCTCCCTGTGAACCACATGCCTGACAACAATATTCCCCTCAGAAAGAGCTTTAAAACCAAGCTAAAAACTTTGAAAACCTATTTGAAAGTAAAACTTGAACAAAGCCAGTATTTTCGATGGAAGTGTGAGTGTAGATTGTCTTTCTAACCATCTAATAAGGGATACTGCTCTATTATGTTATGCCAGGCGGAATGTGGGGGGTATATGTGCACGACAGGGGACCTTATAAGAACCATGTAATGAAAAAAAATCTGTCTCTTCTCACTTTCTTGCTCATTCACTGAGCAAGCTGTACACAGCAAAAACTGGTTTGTTCTCACTCAGGTTAAAATGAGATTTTGTGTAACTCTATAGTAGAAAAAACAAAGACGATTACTGTACATCTGTCTCTTTTATCTGCTGGATGAACATGAATTGGTGCATTTCCTGAATGCCAATCAAATGCATGGCAACATTTCTAACTCACTTCTAACTCAGACATGCATTTTCATCTTGAGTAAATACAGCAGAGGCGAATATGTGACAGTCATCTAAAGTGGCTATTTCCATTCATTGTCCCAAATATTTTTAGATAGGATCTGCACCTTCTAATAGGGACATAAATCTGTGAGCTGGTGCAGTATGTGTGGGAGTGTTTGGCATCCTGGCTAACTTTTCAAAGTTAGTCATGACTTCTGTCCTCGCCGTGCAGTGTGGGAAGATGCAACAACTCATATACAGTATTTTTTTGTGTTAATAGTCCAAACAAAGTGCAGTAGAACATGGTAGCTTAGTAAAAATGGTGAACCCTCCCTCAGAATCGGGGAATGTAAGGAACCCAGGTGGATGAGAGTCTCATTGAATCTATAGGTTAATTTCTGTTTACAGCATAGTGGGTTCATTTTGTGTTAGAGAGAGACAGCGGTGGAGACAGAGAGGAAATGGGAGAGGGAGAGAGATTGAATTAAACTGCATTTGTTGGATGTCAATTGAATTAATTGATCTGAATGATACACTAAAAATGTATTTATGAGAATGAATCAGGAACTTTTATATTTACACATAGACGTGTATGAATTTGTGTGACAGTAAAGCATGTAGACAATATATTGATGTACTCCATCCCACCATCAGTGCACTCGTGGCAATGTTAGTGTTGTGTTGGTGTTATGATGTAATGAAAGTAGAGAGGAGGACAGCAGAGAGCTAAATGACGGTTCAGGAGTAGGTTTTATATTTACTGACTTGCTTTTTCTCAACGCACTCAGACAAGAGTTCAGACCAAACTGAGTTGAGTTCACTCAAACACAGGAGAGGAAAAATGGGAGAATATTTAGATTGATACCCATCACCCAGTATCATCAGCAAGGAGTCTGATTGGTCCCAAAGCCATTTTGGAGCATGACAATGGCCCTGAACACACATCCAGAGTCATGAAAGAATACATGCAGGTGACAAGTCAAAGGAAACACCAATATAACATGTCTTAGTAAGGTGCTGGGCCACCAGAACAGTTTCAGTGCTCCTTGGCTTTGATTCTACAAGTCTCTGGACTCAGCTGGAGAGATGAACACCATTCTTCCAAAAGATATTCCCTCACTTGGTGTGGTGGAGAGTGCTGTCATGTCAGTGTAAAATTACCCATATCTGTTCAACTGGGTTGAGAGCTGGTGACTGTGAAGCATTTGACTCACATGAGTTCATACTAGTCAAACCATTCAGAGGCCCCTCGTGTCCTGTGGATTCATCATGTTGTTTCTCCACTCATTTGTCAAGTTCTTTTTTTCTTTAATGTGTCACCTGTCTGTAACTTGTCAGTGAAATGTCAGTAACACGAACAACAGAAAGTCCTGCAACTGATGGTCTGGCCCCCTACGTAGTCCTGAACCCATCATGGGGTCAGGCTGGGATTGCATGAAGAGACAGAAGACACTGAGACAGTCTAGATCCACGGAGGAACTGTGGCAACTTGATGATACTCAGAACAACCTACCGGCCATGTACCTTGAAACTGAGAACTGGTGCAGTTTTAAAGGCAAAGGGATCTCACATCAAATACTAGATTGGATTGATTTTTTTTCCTGTTTACTGCACTTTGTACAAAGTTAATAATAGTTGATAAATAAAAACTCTGCATGGCATTTTTTATGAAAGCATCCTCACTTCACTTTTAGCGAACGGTTCTGTATATTGATAGTGTGTGGCTGCAGTTTCAGTCTACAAAGCCTGGAAACAGGGTCAAAGGGGCAAGATTTATAGGTACATGCAGTGTTTGGAGATTGCAAAGAACAGACAAACAGAAACTGTCGCCAGTGAGAGAGGTCAGAGGGAATGACCAGACTTGTTCAAACTGACAGGAGGGCCAGAAATATTCAAATAATAGCTCAGAAAAAAACCATAAAGGTATCTCTGAAAACGTATCAAGCCTCGAAAGGGGTGGGCTAATCAGCAGAGGCCATATTGGGTTTGCTAAGAACAAAAAGAGAAAGCTAGTCATCAGAGCTGGATGACGGAACAGCACGAAAACATTCCACAATTCAACAAATCTTGATCACTGGTGTGACATGCTGATGACAGGATCAGGATTTGGTGTAAACAGCTTGAATCATGGATCAGTTCTGTCAAGTGTGAGTGCTACAAGCTGCTGGTAGTGGTGTAATAACATGGAGTGTTTGCTTGACATGCTTCATGACAGAGGAGCCTCGCTGCAGTGCCATTCATACCGTATGTAAATATTGCTGCCACCCAGGTGCCTGCCTCTCAGATGGGCACTCATCATCTCAGCATGAATCCAGGAACACAACAGTAAATTTGCTTTGTTGTCCTGCACACATTCCAGATGTCTGACTAGTGGAGCTTCTGGAAAGTGTTAGAAGACAAAGTATGTTGCATGTTTGCCTTTCTAAAACCTCTGCATGAACCCAGAGACCTCAGCAACTGGTTGAATTTATGCCTCATTCGTATAGGGAAGGGACAAAATACAAGAATGAAACAAGGGCTCATCATTTCTGTTCTGTTTCACTGACAGTTTCAAGTATTTTTTACAAGGAGTTGCTAAGTGAACCACAATGTTCTCACAGGCTTTTCTGTTCTTTCTGTTTAAAGTTCCTCTCCGGACATGTTTTAAACTATGTAAAATATACTTTGCTATGATTAATGTTTTATTTAACATGGTTGAAAACAAAAAAAGAAAACTGGGGGTGGAAGCACATCTAAGCTGACTTCCTCCTGTTGCTTGTGCTGGGTTGACAGGTGAAAGAGCAGTGCATATCAAGATGGTTAGTGGAGGAAACAAGAGACTCAGCCACATGTTTGTTCCCAAATGTCCGCTGTCCTCATCTGGCCAAAAAGTCAGTTATTGCAGGTTTTTTAAAAAACCTATAATGTACCCTAAACACAGTAGGCTACAAACTACAACAATAACACAAAATTAAGCCTCAAAAATGACCTTAAAATCAAATAATCACTTTTCCAAAACGGAGTTATCAAAAATACTTAATCATAGGCTTCGTATTAGTAGTAGGATTATTGCAGTGAATTCTTAAAATGCTGTATACAGCCTGTATATCTGAAAATAGAGACTCATACAGTTGGAAAACCACTAACAGTCACATGTTTGATTCTAATCATTGTCAGCGTCTGTTATAATGACTGTCATTTGCATTCTGTGAAGTCTTACCCTCGACTGACTTCATCCATATTCCATGTGCCACTTCTTTTTTCGAACTCCATCACCTTTCTGAAAGTTGAGCTCTGGCTGTCGACCTGAAAGCAAAGAAAAGTGATGGTTTCCAAGTGGTTTCTGTGATAAGCATGGTTTTAATCCCATTTCTTGTCATTTCTGAGTATACTTCCAGTCACAGATGTATGTAAGCTGATAAAAGATATAACTTATTCTGACAGATGAGCACGCACTTGAATGCATCTCTGGTTTGTGTAGTTTTAGCACATCAGGATCCTTCATTGCTCAGCGGTACAATATATAGAAAGGACCTTTGTGAACACACACTATTAAAGGTAGGGCTGCAACTCAGGTACAGCCTGGGCAAATCAAGGGTTACATCAGTAAAGCCACATGGCCACTCCAAACCTTACAAAAGGTTCCAGTGCAGTTCCCTAAGAGGTTTTGCAGTGCTTTATTGGCTTCTTAGAGAGAACAATCATTATACACGTGACATAAACATATGTTGTGTAAGAAGAGGCAGAGAAATAAACAATGTTCCTGGTCTCAGATCTCTGCAGTTGTAGATTCATGTCTGAACTCAGTGAGGTTTTAAGTATTTTTAATATTTTTGGATCTGGAGCTTGTTAAAAGGTGCACTGCTGAGACATCTTGACCCCATTCACATTTCTAATCTCCTTTAATAAATGATTAATCTCAAAAGGGGATGTATGATTACCCATAACACCAGAACAATCACATTTCAAATTAGATTTCCTTATAAAAACATCCTTTCTATGCTCATTAGGACAATCAGATATGACTCATTTTAGACTGTAGAAGAAAAGTTGCCTTGTGGCATATGTTGAAGCTAGCCATTCAGGAACACTAATGGGCACTTTGCTAATGCAATGAAAGACATTTTAGATTCTGTCAATCTAATGTCCATTTTTGGTGTGTAACGCTGCTCTGTAACAGTCTAATGTAGGGTTGTTCTTTCATGGGACTTTTAGCATTTGCTGGCACCATGTGTCCATGGTTTGCCAAGTGGGTTGGTTGGTCCACCATTTTGGCCCAGACTGAGATACCGCAATGACTTTCAGATAGATTGGAATTCAGACATCTATGGTGTGCCCCTGGTTTTTCTTGTAGTGCCACCAACAGTTCAAATTTTTCACTTGTCAGCGTGTAATAACTGGTATTGCCTTTTCTTCTGGTGCCATCATCATGTCAACATTTCAGTTTGTCTAATACTTTGGTTTATGACCATGTACTTGCCAAATTATGTTCCTATCAGCCTCAGCTGTACTACTGTGTTCAGTGCTAATTAGCAAATGTTAGTTTGCTAGCATGCTAAACTGAAATGAATATGAGTAAACTTTCTACCTAATACATCAGCATGTTCTTGTGAGAATCTTATCATGCGGATGAAAGCATCACTTTGCCTAAGTAAACCCACACAGATTTTTTTTTAATAGAATGAGATTTTTCTCATAATGGTAGCTTTGTCTTGTTATTCATCTGATACGTGCAGGACTCAGATGAATGTATTTGGGAGAATGAGGTGCTAATTAGTTACCTGCATTGATGAGGTCTTTTAACCAACACTATCCTATGTCTCAGCACATATAAACACACATATACTCCCACACATACAGTACTCTATACAATATATTGATTGCTGTAGACTTGTTAGTGTTGCATTGAAATATAGTGCTGTTATTTCACACATTTTCACCTGAGTGTTAGTCAATGGTAGGGAGTAAATGCTGAAACTGTCAGCAGTATGTACTTTATGTACATAGTATAAACTATGACCAAAATGGTTTTAGAGTAATAATTTAAAGGTGAGGTGCAACATTTTGCCGAAGAAAACATTTTCTTTTTATCAAACTTATGGTTGCAGTTCAGAGGTCAGGAACTTGGGCCCTCCCTCTGTCCCTCTCGTTCTTCTCATCTCATCACGGCATGACACGTGGGCTTGTTAAGATGACATCACCTCACTCCCTCTGCAGCGACCCCATGAGCTCTCCACGGGTGTGATGACTCAGTGGGTTGA
The DNA here is from genome assembly GCF_046630095.1 of Trachinotus anak. Classification (NCBI taxonomy): domain Eukaryota; kingdom Metazoa; phylum Chordata; class Actinopteri; order Carangiformes; family Carangidae; genus Trachinotus; species Trachinotus anak. Next base: position 3,553,531 of record NW_027273852.1, on the reverse strand, counting down.
CTTCCAGCTTGTCTCACATTACCATGTGTCGGCTGCCTGTCAGAAGCCACAGTGTGTGATCAATTAAGGAGGAGTTGATGTCAGGCTGAGAAGAGAAGATGGGGGAAAAAGCAATAGCAAAGGAGACATGTTCAGTAAACTGTGTACAAGTGAGACACTTGTACACACAGTTTAAAGAAGAACTGTGTGTATGGCAGGGGTGTGTACTATTCAGTGTGTGTGAGAGAGCCAAAAGGAATAGCTTCTGTTTGATTGTGTGTGGGCTTTCATAATGCTTGGTCCATTCGGACAGACTGTCTGCCTCACCTCAAGCTGTGCAAATATAATCGAGTGAGCTTTTCAAACAGCCCTTCATTTCACTCGATTTCCCATCACTTCACTCTGATGAAGTCTGTTTTCATTTTGCAGTATTTGATCAACTACCGCAGTATTTCTCTTTTGTGTGACGTGTGGCTCCTACTGAGAAGAAAATGTTTGTTAAGAAAACCACCAAATCTTGTTTTCTTATGGGGAAAGACTGTATCATTATCATTACCAGTTAATGTACCAAGGTAAACCTCGAGGCAAGGCAACCTCGAGGCAGGGCCTCAGTTTTTCCTGAAAAATCAAATGCACATTGCCCTTTTTTTGTTGTTGTTTGTTTTTCATATCATAATGGCTTATGTTTCCATGGCTACATCAGTCTAGGGAGAACGGAGATGGTGGCAGATGGAAGGCAATCACCTTAAATCCACTGTTGACCCACAAGATCAGTTTTGTACAGAGTGTTCATAAAAGGAAATACATACATGATAACAACAGAGATGCACTTCTTCATGAGCAAAATTCACAGCTGAGGTTTTTTACCATCTGCTGTCGCTCCTCCATTCTTTAACTTTTATTCATCATGTGGCTTCTTGTAAAGAAACATCTATTTCAGTAATGCACATTTTCATAAATGTAATGCCCTTCTGTGCACTTACTGTGGGAGAAAATATGAGCAAAAACGATAGAAACACAGCGTTTTAGTGCATGACTAAGACTGCTGAGTTGAAACCTAATTATGGAAAGCAATCCACTTGGAACTGCAGTGCTGCAAAGCTTAAACCAACACTGGGGTCCCCTCCCTGCCTCCCTGAGTGGTTAGTGGATCCCTCTGCTCTGAAGAGCTCAAGCACTCGGCAAACCTCATCTACTTGAAGTCTCTCCTAAAGTATCTGAACAGTATATGTACAAACTGGAGTTGAGTTTCTTTTCTTTCAATCTATTTAGCAATTTTACAACAAGCACAGCTTTGTTCATCTTGTGAGTGCGTTTTAGTATAATAATATAATCAAAACATAGTATTAAAATGTTATCCACATGGGGAGACAGTACTGATGATTGGCAGCAAAAATCTGATGTTGTTAACTAATATACAGTCAACAAATGTGATTCATCTCATTTTTCATAGGCTACATACATTCTGCCTTGTGCAATATGAGAAAGGCATGCCTCCTGTGTGGCGCTCATCATCATTTTTAACATTTTAAAGATTTTGCTAATTGTTTTACACACGGAAAGTCAGGAGAAGGTTCATCATTTTTTGAGAAAGCTAAAAATGTCTTCTAAAACGGCTGCAATTTAAAACCCATTACTGCAGATACATTTGGTGAGACTTGAAGGACCAATTGGGAAGTTTTGCCATAGCTACATAGCCATTGTTAGCATTAACAGCGGTTTACTCAACAGCCTAGAAAAAACATTGCGAGTTCAGCGTCAGTGAACTTTATTCCTTTGCTGTCTCCAGCGATGCAAAGCCACACCAATGTTGACTCTTGTTTGGCTTCTATTTCTATCACTTCTTTTTTCTTCTGCTGAAGTTAGCATAATAACCAGCTAGCAGCAGGCCTCACTTTCCAACACTGAGTCACTGTATTGTCCAGTCTGCCTTGAAGAAGAAGCGCTGCTCAGAGGGTAGCTTCTTAAATCAAAATGCAGTATTATTACAAATAGCCTGTTACAGTGAACAGCTTGTGTTAATCTTCTTCACTTAGAAATGAAATTTAACTTAACTGACAAGGAAAATGCATTTTTAACCCACGAGTGGACTCAGTTTTAACATCTGACCCACAGTGCCATGACAGTGTCCAAGCTAATCATACAAGCTAACCATTAGCTTGAAGCCTATACAAAACTGATGACACGAGTTTCAAATTGTTTCAGGCAGTTATTCAAGCCATAAAAGAAATTACATTTTTAGTAAACATACTTGTTTGTATTGTTTTGAAAACCAAGCATGTGTGAATGGGAGTTCTTCTCAGTTATCACAAGGGGGAGTGACATGAGGCTACAGTGTTGTGGGTAGCATCATGTGACTAGTTTGTCCGCTCTCATGCCTGAGGCATGATGCTGATCACATGACTGATTCACTGACATGCCTGCCGTTGTTGTTAAAAGGTTAAACTACATATACAGAACATACACACGTGGCTGGTTACTGACTCCATGACTGCATAAGAAACACGGCATGAAGCCCCAGCATATAATCACAACAATCACCTCCACACACACACACACACACACACACACACACACAAACACACACAATTGCTTTATAGTTATATAATAGAAATTATGTAGATGCGGTTGACAAGCTCAGGCTTTCAGCATTCATCACATTTGTTAAGGGGTGGTGTCAAATGTTGCCCAATAAATACAACTGTATGCTGCAACCGTCTGTGCAGTATTTTCCTATGTCCTGGAGCATTTGTGTGGTTACATATACATAAACCTCACCACAGTCAAAAATAATCATACAGTACTTTAGATGTAATATAAATGCATAAAAATATGCACAGATACAGCAAGCACACAAATATACTCTGGCCACACACATAACAGTGTGTAGTCTGCCGCTCTCATACAAATGACCCCACTACACTCAGCAGGGAGGGAAGCTTATTAAGGCTCATTCATTTGTTTTCATACTTCCAAGCTCTCACACAGCTTTCTCACCCTGTGTGCATTTGTGTGCAATTCTGTGTGTGAGTGTGTGTGCATGTTTGTTTGCATTCATGCCATGAAAATCTTGAATCACTTTATTCATGGATAGCAACTCTGCAATAAACAGTGAGGCTAGTTTTTAAAATCAGAATCTGATCATAGCCATGCCTGCCTGCCGCAGCACACCCTGCTTTTGTTATAAATTTGCTCTCTCTTTTTTTGCTGCCAAGCCATCATTCCTGTTGTGGTTCAGACCACCTGTCAGTGAAACTATGTGGGTGTTTCTCGTGTTGTATTTCGTGTTTTTTGTGTACTTTCTGTTGATGAAGTGAGTTTACTTATTATATTATTATTTGCACCCCCTGCCATAGTGGCTGTCACTGTTTTTTTTAAACTCCTCCTTTTTTTGACAAACAGGTAATGTATATCTCATTACCTCCTTTGCCTGAGAAATTTTCACAGAATGTGTCAAGTAAATAACATCATCCTGGATTTGATCCCATTATTTCCTTATTATTGTTTCTTTATATTATATCTTAATCAGGTTTGGTACCTATGTGAACCACATTGTAATGTACTGTATTATGCAAGTGGTACAACCTCTCTCCATTATTCCATAACCAGTCTGTTAATTGGAGGTAGAACTATTTCTCCTTCCTTTCAATGTCTTGAATGGTATCTGTAATGAGAAAGGCCTTTGCGCATTTCAAGAGATCCAAAAAGTTTTTCTCAGGTCGCCCTTCTGCTTTTTCTGCTACTTACTGCTCAGGTCAGCTTTAAAACCTAGTGCTACCACAAAACACTATCCTCCATCTATTCATCCAATAATTTGTTTCACAATTACAACAAGGGCATGGTCTCTGTAGTTTATTGATTTCTATTTCAAGCCTCTTATGACTCTCTCCCAATAGATATGGTCTGGCAGTGAGATTTACCTCAACCTTTAATTTGATTGGGATGTTATGGAGAAACATTAAAGGCACATCTCATAATCCAGACCACCAGCAATTTCATTTTAAGCATTTCCACAGAAACTACTTTACACCTCCTAAGTTGTATCTAATTTGTATACTTAGAGACCACTTGTGCAGCCTTTGCTCTTTGAAGGCCTCTGGCACCTTTATTCACACGATGCGGAGCTGCCTGCCAGTGTTTTGCTTCTGAAACGAAGTAGCTCTAAAACTGTCCCAGCTCTTATCTCTAACAGAGCCCACAACCCTGTCTGTTCTTCTTTTTAATGCATTAGAGAAGGATCCTGTTAGCTGGTGTAACCGCTGCTAAGAAGACGGTTTCTAGTCGCTGCCAGACTCCTCATTCTCTCATTGTTACACAATGGATTCTTTCCTTCTTGTACATTATATATCTGGAGCTTTCCACTGCATGTGTGAATGGTGCTGCTTGAACGCATGGTCAGTGTTTGGTGTGCATCTTTTGTATCCATGTCCAACCTTTGTATCATGGCAGTGTTACGTACCTCGTATAATCCTCTCCTCATCTTTAGCTCATTCATTTCTTCATAATGATATAGGCCCACGCATAGTTTTTGACAATTGGTGAAAAAATGAGTTTAAATCTGGGTTGTTACATCATTCTTCAAACTACCTATAGCAGGTTCCATTAAAAAAACTGGTACATACACAAAGTCAATCAGCTGCCGAAGACACATTCCTTTTTTCCACTCTCGCAGGTTTGAATATTGTACACATATTGGATTTAACTGTAGCCAGAAATTGCATTTTGTCTTTCACTGGACAAAAAAAAAAAAAAAAAAAAATCACCCTGGACCTCACGTACACCTGATGCGCACCTAAACAATAAATGATAAACTCTTGGTTAGAAAATAAAGACAAGATTGTGTCTGATAAGAAATAAATGAGATTGTGATGTGTTGTGTAACCACCGTGTGTTTCCAACTCATTTCACACACCCCCTGATCTCCTCTCCCACTCCTCCCCTCAACATCTTCTCTCCTTCCCACGTTCTGATATGCCTCTTTTTTTTTTTTGTTATGGGCTGCTCCTGACCAGATCAAAGGAATTTTAGAGCAACCTCAAAATATCTTCCTTCAAACACTGGTAGGGGAAGCCACGTGTATCTCTGTTTGTTTGATGGGTGCTCTGAGTCTGTAAAGTAAATTGGAATGGATGAATGTGATGGGAATGCTCTACTTTTCTCAGCACTACTGTCTCTCATCCTGACATTCAGCCTTAGGGAGCAGGTGCTAAAACACCTGGGTAATGCAGAGGCAGAATTTGAATGCATACAGGAAACACGTAACTTACACAAAGACAAACTGTATGTATTGAAATCAATTGAAATTGCAGGAAAAACCAACACAAATTATTTTAATAAAGTGTTGGGCCATCACTTTGGTGCTCTTTAGCATTGACTCTACATGTCTCAAAATCTACTGGAGGGATAAACGCCATTCTTCAAAAAGACGTGCCCTCGTTTGGTGTTTTGATGATGGCAGAGCACTGTCTAACATGTCAGTCCAAAATCCCCCACAGATGTTCTACTGGGTTGAGATCTGGTGACGGTGAGCATACAACTCACATGATTTTCATACTCATCAAACCATTCAATGACCCCCTCGTGCCCTATCGATGGGGGCATTTTCATCATGGAAGAGACCACCCCCATCAGGATAGAATGTTTCATCTTATAATAAAGGTTATCACTCAGAACAACTTTGTATTGATTTACAGTGACCCTTTCCTTTAAAGAGACAAGTTGACCGAAACCATGCTGGCAAAATGCTTCCCACAGCCTGATACAGGCACCGGATCCCCTCGCTGTAGGGGTCAAACATTCAGCTCTGGACCATTCTCTTGGTGTTCGCAACACATGCACTTGTCCATGGTGATGGTGATGGTGATGGATGACTCACATCACTGTAGATCAGTGCCTATGGTTTTTGCACCACTGAGCGCTTTGTAATCAGGGGTTTATGCACTGCACCCGTACTATAAAATCCCTCTCTATGTGACTGTTGACAGACTGTTCTTGCTGTCAGTCTGATCAGGTCCTGGATTGTCACCTGAGGAAGAGTTGCTCATCTGTTTTTATTCATCACAGTCATCAAATGTGTGCTGTCGACCGCACTTTCCCCAGTTTACTGACGGCGTCTTTCCCATAGATCTGAATGTCACTTTAGTCACTGCTTCTACTGAAACAGGAGCCAGTTGTGAGCAGGTTTTGTGACTGAAGCTCCTGTCATCCATGCCCCAACAATGAACCCTCTTTCAAACTCACTTAGAGCTTTTCCTCTTGCCATCTTAATACAAAATCAGAATCAACTGTGCCTGCTCAGCATTTTTATACATGATGCCATGGAGCATGATTAGATGTTAATTGTTAAACTGTACCATGCACCGGGCCTGTGTGGAAGCGTCCTCATTCTTTTATGCTTCTCAGCTCATTCAGGTTTTTTCTTTAATTTCTCAACAGTCTGATTATGTACCGAGGACATAACCCAGTATATCTAGAAAGACCAGACTCCATTGTATTAAGTTGTGTTTTCTTGTGATCACGGAATTTATTTACTGCAACAGAACAGCATCAGTTTTTGTGGTCATGGTTCTCAGGTAGCATGTAATTTATATAACATATGATAATCATAGTACTAAGGAAATATCTAGTCACATAATATGATAAAGCCGTTTTCTCTCGTCAATATAATCGACCTACTGCAGCTTCAAATTAAAATGCATAATAACTGTAGGGAGGGATGGAGTGCTTGTGGCGGTTACTTTAGAGACTATTACTGGTGCTGTCAAAATATCAATTTCTTAATGCACATAAATTATGACAATGCAATACAGATTTTTTGCACTACAGATCCAATCCATATCACGTGTTTTCCAGCTCTATCATTCTTTTGAAATACAGTTATTGTAGGCAACAATTAGTGTTGTTAGTGAAGCCCAGGGGTTACTATAAGCCTGTCACTTTAAGAGAGTGCTGGGCTTGTGATTTTTGTTGCTTTTATCAGAAAGCAGTTTTTAGCCTGCTGCACGGTTCTCAGTCCGCAAACTTGTGAACCTGCATCTGCCCAACAACTAACCAGCGGGCTCAGGAGGAAGTGCATTCAAAGTATCTGCTGGTCAGAGTTTTCTTTGCCACGAAAATGGACCGGACAGAAAAGTTATGTAAATGTTTCGTAACTTCAAAGAGCTAGCCTCAAAAGTAGAGGCATCCAAACTGCAGTTGAAAGACCAGAATTCAGACAATGACTGACAGACCGAACTCTGCAAAAAAATCTAAAGGTCAATCACCACTCTCATTTCAATATCACTGAAAGATGTAATAATATGCCCAAGATGCAGCTGGCCACCAACCTTGTTATTTGTTTGTGACGTCGGAGGGGGGGGGGGGGGTCCAGACAGGGGGTTAGTGAAAAGTCAGTTTTATTATCTGCATTTCTCTCCATTGTTTGCATTTTGCATTTCTCTTGCCTTCCTCTGCTGGCCGCACATATGCAATTCTCACTATGCATTATTCACCATTTTTTATTGCTCTTGCTTCAAACTGCAAATCACAAATGGTCTCTTCATCCTTTCCTCCATGTATTCTTGGTCTGTGCGCACAGCACCTTTCTTGTGATTATGTTGTTGTGTAGATAAATGTATCAAAGAACTATCAAGGCCAGACTGCAGAGTCTGTTCAGTACATTACTCATGTGCCCCACTATCTACTGCTCCTGCCGTGATGTTGCAGTGTATTGCCATGTGCCATACTGAAGGGCGGAAGCAATGAATCAGTGACATCTCATTCTTCCTACCTGGTTAACAATCATCCTACACTGCTATAGATATGGACAAGAGGTGTAAAGTAAGTTCAGGTTCATTCAAGAGAGAACTACAAGCCATAAACAGCTGTTTCAATGTGTCCCCTGCTGCTGATTTTGAGTGAATATTATGAACACTCTGAACGCTTACAGGGTAATGTAAGCCCAGTGCAGTTTTTTTTTTTTAAGTTTGTGTCTGACATAGTGAAAACGTTTTGTTGATCTATTACATGAAGACTACTTGGTAGAGCAGTTAGTATTGCGTACCTGTAGGCTAGTGGGACTAAGAGGAGCATTTATTCTGTGATGTTATTTGGCTGTGACATCAACCACATGACCTCAAACTAGCCCTCTGAAATGCTGGCACTAATAGTGCTCACTGTTCTTGTCTTTCCACTGCAATGTCCAGCAATCACTTGTCAGTGTGTGAATATGACTTTTTTTTTTCAGTTGTGCACTTGGTGAAGTCTGGTTTTTAAATACCTACTCTATATCTGGCTGGTAAAGATTTTTTTTGTTTGTTTAGAAACAATGTTGATGCCTTTAAAAAGATACAATCAACTCAATTTCCTCAGGGTTGGTAGATTTATGGTTTATCAATCATTCATTTGTGCTGACATCATTCAGGAACAGCCAGTGCTGGCTAAGAATATGAAGCCTGCTCCCTGAGAATTATGTACTGGAGTATCTGACAACAAGAAAAGCATGAGGAGAGACTAAAGATTCTGTTACGGATTGGTTAACCTTGGAGCTTAGCAAATCTGGGCAGGACTCAGCACTTGTACTGTTACTTTTCCACCTTTGCACACTCACACACACGCACTTTGTGAGAAAAATGCACACACTGTGGAATGCTGAATCTCAGTAATAAATAGTGTTAGCAAATGTGAAAAAAAATCCATGATCTGTAGTCACATAAAGATAAGAGAATTTAAAGTCATATTTCCCTGTGTTGATCCGTGTTTGGAGGTATAGCTGCTCTATGCACAATTTACTGGCAGTGGTAGACGTGGGTTCTGCTTGCTATTTATAGAGCCAGGGGTCTAGACCAGCTCTGCAGCTGAATGCTGTGTGGAGAGAGAGGATGGTGGGTGACATGAGGTGGTATTAGCCTTTGGGGGTGCGGATGTCTGTTTGGGGTTATCTGATCGAACATCAGGCTTGTGCGCGTAAAGATTGTGTATGTGCGGAGGGGGGAAGACACAGCACAACAGAGAAACAGGGAAGGGGAGGAGGTGGATTGAGAGCGGAGTTGATGTAATGCAGCCTCTGGCAGCCATAACGCAGGTCCTTTGCAGCAGGTCAACATTTGCTGCACAGCTGACTGCATTTCTAAATGTACATCTTGGCTGCCTCAACTGCTGCATGAATGCACCTTTAGTAATTCCATAGTGTTTAGTTTTCCATTGTTAATCTTTGGGCTGTCTTTGACGGGGAATGATCACACAAGTTAGTAAGATATGTTGGTAAACAGCTGCCTAATCAATCTTAGGTAATTAGGTACCTCTATTTCAGGCAATGTAAAACTGCAGTGACATAAAGTTGTGTCTCTGCAGATAGATAAATAAAAGATAGGTAGAGGATGGAAGTATGGGTGAACCTGGTCACACACGTGTATTCACAAATACACACACTAAAAGAGGGAGAAAATAGCTTTATGGCTTTGACCTTAAAATATGTATGAGCAGCATGGAGATCCGGCAGAGTAAATGTATTTCTCATCCACTTCTCGGCTGTCTTGTATGTATATGGGGAGGGACTCTCCTGTATCCAAGCAACTGTGCACCAGAGTCAGGCCAGAGAACTTACTGAGGTCGGTGTCAAGATCTGGAGGATGAACGTGTTCTTCCTTCCATATTTGCAAAGACAAACAAAAGACCCACTCTTTGTAATTTGTAGTGTCTGACTCATTTGGTTAATAAAAATTCCCCTTTTGATCACAGTTGCAGTCAGATTAGTGCTTTTAAGTGTTGGTTTGAAACAGCATTGCCAGGATAATCTGAAGCTCTCTCCATTGCCTAAGTCTCAAACATTTATTGCCTGACAACTGGGATAAAGATTCGACCTTCTTTTTCTTTGGAGACGGGGAAGGGAAGTGATTCTTAACGATAGGATGAAAGCTTGTGTCAGCTCCCATTCTGCAAACTTTGTGCCACCTGCTTTTGAACCCCTTAAAATGTTGTAGTCACATCTGTCATTGAGTCCCACCCCAACACCCTGTTTCATGCGTGAATACACCAGATCTAGAACGAGCTTTGAGATTGTAATTCGCTTCGATTTTAAAATGGCTTAACTCTATAAAATGCATGTGGATGTGTGTTGAGGTTTTGATGCTGGGAGTTCATCTTGCGTATCTTAATGTTATAAGCCAATGCCTTTCAGAGGCATTAACTGAATTATTGTGATAGAATTACATACATACTCAATAAATGTATTCAGTGCTATTAAATAGCCACATGAGGGAAAGGATAATTATTTGGATAGTTTAACATTCAAGCCTTATTTAAAGAGAAGGAAAAAAAGTAGTACTTAAAAAGTACTAGTTCTGCTCATTCCACTTGAAAACTGCAGTGTGAAGAATGGTGGTGAAAGAGAAACAGATGAAGAAGCATTATAACATTTGCAATGCTATGGAAAAAAACAGCAATTCAATTCAAGAATTCTAGTTAGTCTTTGCTACTGTATCTAATCTGTAGTTAAAAAAAAAAAAATGACAACAAAAAAACATTATTGAAAATAAAAACTAACACTAGAACCCAGTAATTATTGCACTGTGCTCTGTGTGTGTGTTGCCTATACACTTTGAAATGTTTCATTTCATTCCCTATGAATTCAGTTTCAGATATATTCATCTCATTATTAGATGAGGCAAATGGACTGTATGATGCTAGGCTTCCTGTTTTTATCTCATACATAAAGGTTGTTTATATTATTGTTTACTGCTCCATTTGCATGCAAGGCACTCATTGGTCTAAATGTAGCAGTGGAACCCCGCTGCGTGTGTGTTAGTGATGTGACAGATATATGTGCTTCTGAAGGTCAGGTCCTCTTAATTGGTATGCTACAGCGCGCGCACACACACACACACACACACACACAAACCTTTTCACTCTAAATATAACATACACAATCTAAATAAAACATGTCATCTGTTAATAAACATTTAGCCCATGTAGACACACAGAAGCTCTTGTTTACTGTATATAAATGGGAAATTTGTGCAAGGCACGCACACACACAGCACATGAACACAGACACACAAAGGCCGACCCATCCTCTGGTTGTTGTGTGTTGTGTTCAGCGAGTGTCTGCGTTGTTTCTCATTTTCCTCTCTTGAGTGGGATCACCGCTGAGTGATTTCATTCTGTGTTCTAAACCATTTCATTCACCCGCAGACTCTCACATTATCTTTCCTGATTCGTGCCTTATGCTGTGTTAATGAGAGCGCAGACGATCCAGAAAGCCAAACAAAGGTGTTTGTCCCGGTGATAAGGTCGGGGGTGGGAGTCCTTATTGACCGACTTCTGTTCTATCCCTTTAAATCAGTGTAATTACACTCATGTTGAGCAAGGTTGATAAATACAGGGGCATATGATACGCTGTTAGTTTGCAGTAGTAAGTTACGTGTATTACTTTCATGAAAGACCCTGCACACCCACACTGGTGTTTTCAGTTGTGGCTGGTTAGACCGCTGCTCAGCTTGAAGGTGAGCAGTGCTCTGCTGGGAATTACATAATAATGATAAAGGTGTAAATCACTCTAACATGAACAATAAAGTTATAGGAACTCTCCTGTTAACCTACAGTACAAAGTCCCGACAAAAGGTCTTGATAACCAAAATAAGTAAAATCACCCATTACCATACTTCATGTGGGAGTCATTTTTTCAGTTTTTAAATGAAATTATGATCTAATATTTTGCCTTTTCTGTTCTTAGCTGTAACATTGTTACAGTGCTTAAATCAGTATGTTATCATACTGCACTTTGCTGGTAAACTGTAACACAACGTGGCAATGTTTCCATTCAACATTGCTGGTGTCCATGTCTCTACATCCCTGCAGAGCCGATTACTGTGAGTGATGCACTGCCGGGAAATGTAATATGACTAATTGCAGACAGCTGCAGTGCATCTCAAAAGTGTGAGCGTCAGACATTGTTGTTTTGTCTAGTCAGGCCTTGGAATATGAATATTGAGGCTGTTTCCCTTTCAGTTCAATCCAGATGCAACATGAAGAGAAGGTGCAGCTTCTTTGCTAATTACAGTGCGAAGTCTTCATGTTTTGATCTTAGAGGAATGTTAACCTTGTTAAGGTCTTTGAATTTTACTAAGCTTTCAGTTAATTGAAATTCTGTCGCATATTTGTTTTGTGATTATATTCATAAATGTTAAAAGGTCATGCAAATGTAACTATTAGTAGGAATGTGTGTTTACAATAATGTATATGGATGGATTTGTCATTTGTTTAGTGCCAGTTGTGGACTAAAGTAGCATAAGTAAACACATCAGTGCTTTACCTCTGCAGGTTCAAACAGGTAGCATTATTAAAATAGCAGACTGTCACCACAGCAAGCTTAAAAGCTTTTGTTTCATAGGTGGCCTAAATTAACAGACAGAGTGGCAGTGATACAAATATTTGTTGTTAATCACACCGTGCACGTCCCTGATGTTATTAGTCATCTAAAACCATTAAATCAGAAAAGAATAACATTTCAGAGCATATAGTCAACATTTTTTTCTTTTTACAAGAGCAAAAACTCCAGTTTTACAAAATGAGGAAGCTTCATCCGGACTCACCACAGCAGAATGTCGCAGGGGCAGGCAAAATCATTAAATGATAAAATCAGTTAATTACCATAAAAATTTTTCTAATGTTTTTTTTTTTTTTTTTCCGTGCAATTACAAGACTGTTCTGTGTTTATGTTTCCCTGCAGACGGTGCGTCATGGTTTCCCTTACCAGCCAACTGCTTTGGCCTTTGACCCCGTGCAGAAGATCCTGGCCGTCGGCTCAAGAACAGGTGGCGTACGGATGTATCCTTTACTCGTCATCTGCTCACTTCCTCCCTTCATCTAGTCTGGAGACACACTTGAAAACTGCACAGACTGTACATTGTATTGTACATTATACAAAACAATGAAACATAATCTATCATAGTAAACATAAAAGGTTCTGTAAATGACAGCTGTTGACTATGTAAAGATGTAGTGGAGTAACGTCGTTTATATTCCAAGCTTCTCTGTTCTTTGTTTTGGTGTCTGCTCCGGCAGCATGGGCATGTTAGTGCACGTGCGTCCCTCCCTGTTAAACTGTTGGCCCCCCCCTTTTATAAACACACAGGGACGTCCCACACATGAGATGGCACAGTGCAGTATGCAACGTTCAGGTGAAAGTAACCTTCCAGAATTTCCTCAGCTGAAGAAACTATGTTTTACATACAGAAAAACAGAAAGAGCCTCTGACAAAGACAGAGATTAGACCAAAGCCTAGGTGGAGTGGCTAAGGAGACGACTGGCTCAAATCCTGGTCGATCGGTGGACCGTCAAAACATCCATTAAGTTTTCTCGTTGTGTGTTTAGTGGCCAATTTCACTGGGCTTCGTAACACCTTGCTGACTGAGAACAAGAAGGGAGGGGGTAGTTGTGGCCAAAGGGAGGCCGTAGGTGTGGCCGTTGAAGCATTTGTTTTGGTCTGTGATGCTGGTGCTCCAGTGCGACATCTTTTCAAGAACATTATGCATAAAAATATTTCACCTTATAAAATGAATCATGGCGGTCCTTGTTGGTCTCACCTTGTCCGACACTGCTGTGTGTAAATAAGAGTACACTTAAAGAAGCAGACTTAACTAAGGCATATACAAATTAAATGAAAACAATATCAGGAGGAATTACAACATTATTCACAGAAATGGTGTCTACACAAACCTGTGGCACTGGTATACTGTCTCCAGGCAGGCGCCTCCCCTCCTCGACCCCTCCTCCAACTCCCCTAATTCTCATCCCTCTTTCCGCCCTGTCATTTCATGGTGCTCGGCTGTCATGTCGCAGGCTCAGAACTGTCCATCCAACAGCCCTTCCCCTGGGTCACCCGGTCACGGGGAGGGGAGAGGAAGTGTGAGTGCAACCCAGGTAGGAGATTACACTCTTATAAATACCCAGGCTTCCCAGTATCCCTTTAGGGAACTTAGGCAGCAAACAATTATTGATGCTGCTGCAGCTGCACTGCTGATCCTGCTGGGGTAATAGATTGACGGACTGAATGATGTCTGTGCTGAAAGAAATGGAGAAAAAAAGATAGTGACAGATGGAGATGTAACATTGTTTGAAGTATTTGAAAGACAGGGAAAAGAAATGGAGAGTAGGAGGCTGAATGTTGAGAAGAGAAGGGTAAAGGTACACAGATGTGTTTGATGACACAAGGAATAGCTGATGAAAAGAGACAAATGTGGCTTGGTTACAGATGAGCTCAGCCAAATGGAGATATTTGATATCCATTATGTCTCCCTCTCTCATAATCCATCCCTTTTCTCCACATCTCTCTAATGAATGCCTGACTGTAAAGCAAGGCTGAGATTTCAGCCGGATTGAAGCCCTTGAGTGACTTAGCTTTTGTATTGACATGCTGCACACACCTTCCTCTGCTCCCATGTGGCCTGTCAATGATTTTCTCTTTCAATTGCATGCTCTCACACACACAAACTACACAAATCTATTTTGCTGTTTCTTATTCTGCTCTTTCCTCCATCGCCTTTTCGAGGAGCGCCCCCTCACCATTTCTGCTTTTATTTATTCAATTCACCTTTCCTGTGTCCTTCACAGCCTGTCTTCCTTTTCTTCCCAGGGCTTTGAATGCCTGCCTGTCATCTTCTGTCATAATCTCTCCTAGTTTTTTTTTTTTTTTTCCTCTGTTCCTCTTTTTTAATTCATTTCTCCTATGCAGCTATATTAGTGCTGTACATAGTGGTAGCCACTGCAGGAATTTCTTATGCTCCATTCCTTCTTCAGAAGTGATACAAGAGCCTTTTTTGCTTTTATTCTGCTGCACACACAACCTACCACGGATATTTCACAATTTCACCACATTTTCTTTTTTTTTTTTTCACCTCGTATCTCCAGGGAGGAGCAACATGTAAAAACAAGCAATTTCAAACTAGCATCTTGTCTTTTCTGTTTGTCTGCTGTCACAGACCCTTCGATACTCTTTTCTATTGTAGCAGCACTCCAGTGTTTGGCAGAAATATATATTTTGTTGTTGTAAAGAAATTTGTTTTCATCTCCTGATGCTTAAACTTAAACATTGACACTATTGATTGACTGTGTGGGGCTTTTTCGAGTGTGTTGTGCGTAGGCTTGAGTGAAAGTATGTATGTGTCAGTATAGGCAAGAGAGTGATCAATATATCTGAGTTTCCATGGAGTCTGGTTGCTTTGTCAGAAAACATTTTGTTCCCTTCTTAACATGTAATTTAAAACTTAAATAAAATACATTTTCCTCAAGTGACATGAATAATAACCTGGACAATAGCTCCAATTGAAGTCTTATTTTGGAAGGGTTGTTGATCAGTGAATTAACATTTCCTACTGCAGTGATTCATTTAGTGAACTTGGCTCGTTTCAACTACTCTGAGCCCCTGTTCCGACCTGGCAGACGCATTGAGGACGCATTTGAGATCCAACCACTCAGACCACATTCAGAGGTGGTCTGGGCCACATGTAGGCCACATCCTTTAGTGGTGTGAATGCAAATGCATCTATATTAAAGGACCGCCTTCTCCACTGACATCGTCTGCCACAGTCTAATTAGTCCTGCCCACAGTTTCATAATGAACTGAAAGTATTTTATTTCAAATGGCTAAAACCCGTTTTCATTGTAGAGCAGTGCAATGATTTGCTCGACCCCTCCTTGTCTCAAAAACAGCAACTCATATGTCTTTGTTTGCATGTAGAGTGGGGAAGTGAGATTTGATCACAAGTTGTGACTTGAGACGTGGAGATGCATTTTGATGCCAGGTCTGAACAGCACCTGAGATAGACTATAGCCTGTCTGAACCATGTCTATGTCTTTTAGGCTGCCTGCTTTCCAAGGCTTCAAGGGTGGGGTTAACATGGCTTAATGCTTTGTCTGCAGTAGGACTCAAAGGACATTACAAGGCTTAAGCTTATTATGATCACAGTGAGTGCAGTGAGTTTAAGAAAAAGCTCATCCTCCTCATAATATAATCTTAGATTTACCATTATTACATGTAAAACTGAAAAATAAATGGCTTAGTGTTTAAAAGCTAGCTTAGTATCCCTGATGATGTTGTACCCAAGTGGTAGCCCACAGTGACGTCACCCGCTGGTTTGTGAACTGCTGTTTTGAAGCCTCGAGTTTGCAGTTTGGCTGTTGCCATCTTGGTTTTCTGAAACCAGAAGAAACCATATTTGGACGCGAAGGTGGAGCTGAGGAGGAGTGAGGGGTGTGTCTGATCTGCTCTGTACTCTATCCTGTATCATTGTGTATGATACAGTCTGTCAATCATGCGGTAGCCCCGCCCCAATGCATACCCTGCTTTATCATCTATTTTCCTCTAAATGGGACCATAAGTAAAAAAAATGAACATCATGTTGTATTAAAGAAGACTTGAAACAAGCGATTGTGACCACAAACTCATTATGAAAATGTTTACTGAGCTCATAAATCAAGTGAGAAGTAGGGCCATTTTCACATAGACTTCAGTACAGTCGGCATTATTGCAACCAGAGGAGTCGCACCCTGATGGTCATTGGATAGAATGCAGGTTTAAGTTTTCCACCTGGGCTTCACTTTTCAGTCTATGGTTGTGTCATTTACATTGTCCATGTTAAGAGTTAATGATATGTTTACTTAAATCCTGCTGCGGCACTAGCGAAACACTAGACCGAACAAAAAAACATCAACAATTATGTTTGTGCATTTGGTGAAGATTGCTCTATTTGATTGGCTATCTTTTGCATGCTGGTTTATCTGACAATGGAGTTAAGTCAAAGCAGTGTCAAGAATTAACCATACTGCAGAATTTCTAAAATCGCTGCTGATTTGCTTTTCAAGGACAGATCAAATTAGTAGAAAAAGCACTAAAGAAGGGAAGCAGGTAGAGAGCCCTTGAAAGAGACAAAGGAAACAGAACATTGAGGAGGCAGGCAGCAGGGTTTATTGTTGCATGATGTGATAAAAGGACATAGCAGAAGTGGTTGAAGATAGTAGTGTGGGCAGAAAAGCATCTGCTGCATGATAATGACATAAATAAAACATGCTTAGATTATGTGAAGTAAAAACTACACACCCACAAACCCAAATCCACAAATTATAGAACTTACATTTAGGGCTTCACAGTACAGAATACCCCTAACATTAGTATATTATGGGGAAAAGGCTATACTCATGTTTATATTTACTATATTCACTGTTCTGCTCATGATTATTTTAACTGCAGGATATTTTTGTAGTAATTTACACCCTTCTTGTTGTTAAGTCTAATGGTGCTGTGTTCTGTTGTTCAGGAATATAGCAAAAAAAAAAAAAAAATCCATATGACATCATAGGCTATCTGTATCACTGTATATGATATTCTACACTTAACAATATTAGCCTAATTGAAACAGCAGCAGAGCCAATCAGGTGGGATTTGTTAATTTTCCCATGATTCCCGTCCCTCCTCTAAACCTGTAGCCCCCTCCTCCTTCCCAGTTTTGTGTAGTACATTATCAATATTGTCATTGAAGACATTTTACATGTCTTCAATAATCATCATCAAGAAACGCTGAAGGTGCCACAATTACAGATTGTTGTTTCTTGTTTTTTTGACAGTATTGTTCAAGTGTAGTGTGTCTAAATGTCACATTTATCATGAACCAAAGAGGCAGTCACTGAAGGACTGGTCCTGCTCTGGTGAATGGTGCATATTGACGATGTCATCAGGGTTGGTGCAGTGGGTTGGCAATGAGGTTCTCTGCAGTGGGCTCCTAAGGACGCTCCTCCTTCTGCCTGGGACGAGATTACCCAGATATGCTGAGAAATTGGTTTATTGAGAGCAAACGGAGCAGAGAGGGCGTTTGACAAGTGTGTATGTCCATTTGTGTGTCTCCCTCCCCTTTTTCTGTGCCCACACCTGTGTGTCTGCTTGCTGAGTGTGCATCCGTGCTTGCCGTCTACCAGTGTCGGTATTGTCGCTGTGTCTGTGCACAAAATATGTACGTGTGTGTGTGCACGTGTTTGTCTGTTATTGGATTGTGTGTCGGCGCAGTGAAAGTGGATGTAGTTTCAATGAAGGGTTCAGATAATAGAATTGTCCAGCGTCTGATAGACAGTCGCTTCTCATAACAGTCAATCAGATCTGAGAACAGGAGAACAGGAATGAGGTGAGAGACAGAGAGAGAAATTGAAAACAATGGTGGGAGGGAGGAGGAGGACAGAAAGAGGGTTTCTGTTTGAGATCAACAGCTTGTTTATAACACATGTGACTGTTAACATTGATCACTTTTTTTTCTTTGGGTCTGGGTGAGTTAATGTTATATAATTTACATTTAGGTGTAATTCTAATTAGTGTAGTGTGTAACAGCAGAACACAGTTCGTTGGTTCAACATCAGTCTAATTATTTTCATTTACTGACATTCAGTAAATAGATATCTAAAAAATCTTACCAATATCATGATATTGATTAAAACCGTGTGATACACCACTACCCAGATAGCAAGATACATCTGGCCAATAATTAGGCCACATGCTTGTGTTTCTTCTGGCCCTGTATATGCCCCGGTTCCACAGCCCGAGTCTGGCCCATATACAGCATGATTTTCAGATGCCACTTCCACATCTGGACCAATTCTGGCACACACACAGAAAATCGTCCGGCTGTCAGCCAACACCAGAGGATAACAGCCAGGATCTACTGACATGTGGAAGTATATGGGCCAGACTTGGGCCGTGGAACCAGGGTGTATTCTGGGCCAGAAGTTTCGTTTTCCTATCCGGGTACATATCACTGCTATTTAACTATAAAAAGTGGGCAGATTGTCAGTTTGTTTCTGAGCTTACCTTGATATAAGACAAGTTAAGACACATTCAACTAAATTTGTCTGTGTCGGAATATACATTCAGTTGCCAGTTTATTAGTTAAATTGTTACAGTGACCATAAAGATGATCTTTAAAACCCTCGTTAAGGCAGGATTTACTCCAGGACTGTATTGCATTAGTCCTAACTAGGTGTACCTCATAAACTGGCCACTGAGTGTTAATAATAAGATGCTGTGTGGAAAAAATGTCTTTCATCCTGATTCATAATGTCTCTGGATGTGATATCAACACTGAGGATATCAATAGAATCAACTAAAGCTGATATTGCATGTCTTCCTCTATCAACTCAAGGCACTGCCAAGACTTTTGGCTGCCAGAAATTTGCTGACAGTGCTGAGCGATCCAGATAAGTTAGTCAGCGCTGACTCCTCCGCTTACTGCTCAGTAAAAAGGTGACTACAGATTTACTTTTAGGGACAAATTCTCTCTCCAGCGGACACATGTTGTTCAATGACCAGCAGCGAGCAATTAGTAAACCTAATTTGGCCAATGGACCATGAGCGGGTCGTGGGAGGAGGTGACTGTAAACACACAGCAACTGTTTCAGTGCATTATTAATCACTCAGTCTGACTGTGTGTGTGTGTGTGTGTGTGTGTGTGTGTGTGTGTGTGTGTGTGTGTGTGTGTGTGTGTGTGTGTGACAGCACAGCTTTGCAGTGCCAGTTTGACAAACAATAACATCAGATAGTCATCAATTAAGCATTCATTGTTGTCACACTGTGTCATTGGCTTTGCTGATTGTGTGAGCAGGCCTGCAAGCATAATAGCTGTTTTGCTATCAGTAACTGAGTTACTGCAGAAGGCTGGTGGTGCCATAATCAGATGCTACCCAGATTAAGAGTGTTGGTGCATTTGCCCACATCATGCTCTATTTACGTAATTTCTGTCACCAGTGTTACCATAAAATCTCCACACTTGAGCTCATTATCAACACCCCTGTTTCCATGGATATGAGCACATGAACACATAATCACAATGAGACAAGCACAGTCCTGCCTAGTGACTCAGTCTTTATTGAATTACATGAAATAGGATTTGCAGCCCATTATTTGTAAGCTAGAGTAATGGCAGTTTTTACTGGCACCAAAGGTGAGAAAGCCAAAGTGCTGCTCTAGTAGTCAGTGTAGAAAAGAGATGAAGAAGCAATTTTAAGCTATTCATAAGCACACACTGCACTCTGTCCTTACTTTACCTTTGTAGGGTGCACGATTATAGGCTTAATGGCTCTACCCTGTACTTTACCTCAGGATTAAGGGAAAAGTAATGTATGCAAGTATGTAAGCAGTTTATTTTGAATCAGAATGAGGTACAGAAAAGTACACTTTTTTTATCACTGTTTAATGAATGGAATTAGGACTGCAACTAATGATTATGATATTTTAGTTTATTATCATGTGAATATTAAATGGTTTGATTAATTGATTAATCGTGTTGTCAATACTACCTGAAAATAACAAATCATATTTAAAATAATTTGTAATGGGACCCAGGTACAAAGTTTGACAGCAGATGTGGCCATATAATTTAATAACATTTCTATATCTTGTACTTATCCTACATTGTACATCCTGCTATCAAAACCTCTACATGAAAATGCCCTTTGTAAAATGAAGATGGTAGCAGATAATATCCAGCTCGTGACCAGAGTTTATCTGTTTCATGTTACTCAAACTAAAGAACTGCTGTGTTCACCTCAAGTGTCTTCAGGGTGACTGAAAAGAAAAGAAAATTGTTGGCATTGGCAGATGAGTTTATAACACTTTTAAATAGGCTAATGCAGAGCAGCAGAGAACAGATGGGTTTCACCTTTACGCTTTTGTAAGCGTTTCTGAGACATATGTGGGTGTGACCCTTATGAAACGGCAGCCACAGACCTGCCTGTGTTACATACCCAGCCGGTGCAAATCACTGAAACCACATCCTCTTTAGACAAAATTATTAATGTAAAGAATTAATAAAAGATATGGTACAAAGAAAAAATAACAATAGCCATAAGAAGAAATGTATATTTCACATTATCACAAGATAAGTGAACAATAATGAAAGCCTAGAGCTGAAATGCATCTGTTTCTTTCTACTGCAGTACATTAGCCCATTAAAAGTGTTATATACTTAGCTGTGAGTTCTGATGACTTTTTTAATGTCATGTTGTCTTAACTTGTATTTGCTAATAGGCTGAATCCACAAGCTGGCAACCCTTTTTTTTTTATGCTCTCATTTTGTATTTTGTCCCTCCTTCTTTTAATTAGTTGCCGTCTTTCCTCGAGGTTCCATTAACACTGGTATTTTTGGTTTGGTTGGGAGACCGCTCATTTCCTTCTGGCTATATAATGATCTCATTTATAGTGCTGTACCATCCAGAGGGGGAAAGAAAAGCACCCAGTGCCCCATGATGCACTGCAGTTTGTTGGTCTCATTCTCTATGACAGTCTTTCACACTTTGTGTCCAATTGCTTGTGAATTCCTTAAGATTCCTTCAAATTTGGCATAAATGTCCATTTGGAATCAAAGACGAACCTGAGCTCACAAAACATGTTTTTGGCCTCCTGAATGTGATATCTTAAAGCGAAAGAATAGTGAAAGAAATATTCACTTGGACTCAAGGATCAATTGCTTTTAATTTGGTGGTCAGAGGTCAAGGTCACTTTGACCTCACAAAACACACTTCTGGCTTCACTTCTCACAAATTATGCCACAATTTACCACAAATGTCTAATAGGATAAAATAATGAAGTGATGACATTTTGTATCCAAAAGGTCAAAGGTCAACTTCACTGTGACATCATAATGTTCAGTAAAAACACTTGTCATTATTAAATGCTGTAACTCAGGAAGGGGAGATTGTGACCACATGTGCTTCAACTTGGCAACATAGCAATATTCTTATTTTTATAATATTCTTATTCTTTCTTTGTACAACTAAATGTGAAAATAAAATAGTGAAAAAAAATGTCAGTAGAGCTTGATTGGATTAATTTCATCTTTAGCCACTAAGGTGTCCTGATGCTAATTATGATCCTCTGTACAGAGAAATTTGTAGAAAATTGAACATTGTAACCTTCAAGATGGTTGGATTTTTTCCAGGATTGCTGAATTACTCAGCATTAGGTTTAGCTAGGTATACCAAAAAAAAAAGGTTGTGAATTTCCTGCACTCATCCTTCAAACAGTTATCTGTGTTCACGTTCTGAAATGGTCTCAGAAATGATTATACTACTCATCGTCTCCATCCTTCTCCTCTTTATCCTCATTGTCTTTGCTCTTTGGTGCTTTACTCTGCTCGGGATGACAAGGTAGACAAGTAATGAAAGGTCAGCTGACTATTAATAGCAGCATTGCGACTGGTCTAGGAAATGCCACTGGTATATGTTCACAGTTCACTAAATGATACATTGCAAAATGTAGACAAGATGACAGGAGACATTTTCAATTCCACTAGAGTTTCACACCAGAACATCAGTCAGCTGTAAGGCACTGAAGTCATGTTTTTCCATTTGTCTCTTAAAATCAAAGATCAAGGCCTTTTTTTTTTTTTAGATGTTTGTGGACACTATCCACTGACTCTTACTAATCATACACGGAGAAAATCATCACTGAAGAGCAAAAACAATTAGACAGGCTTGTCGCAACATGACTGACTGACTGAGCTACTTCAAGCCTCAGTCTGTACACAAATCTAGGTGCTTGTCTTTAAAATTCACTATCTACCACAAGCAGATGTGTACAACCATACTTACCACTCTTTGTTTGCTCTGTCTTGATTCACACTTTAGTACAGGTTTATGGAAACCTGTATATCGAAGCAGTGTACATAAAACAGAAATGTTTTTTCTCTAAAAATGCAAAAAATGGGAGTCACCTAGGTGAGATCTGGAAGGCTGACCTTTGATTTTATCTGATGTGTTAAGACTGCTTGCTAACCTTTACTGCAAAAAGGTCACAGAAGCCTTCTGTGATTGTTGCACTGTGTGATTAGTGACTGTTAAAAGTCAGAAAGTCAGAAAAGAGTGGGAATGGGAAAGGGAAAGGGGCAGAATGGTACATGAGTAACTGTTAGAAAATCACTGACCTGTACTCAATAGATAAGATAATATTTTCTCTCTGAACGGAGTAAGTAAGTAACAGTGTTGCTGAGATGTGTTACTCATCAGCCCCCTGGCTTATGAGGCTGTGAAAACTCGCATGTACCAGCACATAAACAAACAGAGAAAGTCTACTGATGTTTTCTGCAGGAAAAACACATGAGGGCCTCTGAGTAAGGTAGCATCCTATTGACTGTGCTGTACCCTTCAGCTGAGAGAAAGTTGAAATGGAAGCGAAAGGAGGTATAAAAAGAGTGTGTGTATGCATCAGCATGCCTGCATACATTTATGTGTGTGCGTGTTCATGCATATATCCGAGGGTCGGTGCCTTGAGTGGGTAGAAAGCACAAGGTGTGCGGAGAGAGAGATGGAGATGGATGGATGGATGTCGGGCTTTATTTTCCTGGTCCAAAAGCAATGGATTACTGCAGACAGCAACATTTAAGGAGGATAAAAGTAGCAAATGTGAATGTCCGTGGTTCTCACTAACACCCTCACCTATGATGTATGATAGTGATATTTTTTCCCACCCCTTATCTAAGGGCTGGGTTATGCTTGAAAAGAAGTACTTTGTATAGAGTGCTTTGCAACTGTCAGAAGACAAAAGTATTTACATCTGTTATGAACAGCCACATTCAAAGGCATAATATGGGGATAACACTGCACATTTTTTGAAACCATCTCTTTTGGAAGGTATTCATAAAGTTGAACACATTCATACACAATTTTCAAAAATGTCAAAATATCACAAATATTTAAGTGTGTCTCGTGCATCTGGCAACAAAAATACCAAGAGTACACCTGCATGGCCTCAGTGTAATGTATACAGCACTTGGACTATGCTTCAGGTTTCATGCTTTCATTTACAAAAACTGAGGTCTGCAACGTCAGGTAATCAGATTTCTGTTTGAAGACTCTTAAACCATTTAGAATTACTCCCACCCAGTAAACTCCAAGCCTTAGTTTTAATTACACGGTGTAGACCATCCTCAGTGTGGACTGTGTTGGTATTTACCACTGTGCCTTCATATCATCTCCGTTAGAATGAGTTTATGTTCATGTTCGCGTCCTCTTCCCTCTCTCACACACTATCACAGTTTACCACAGTTACAGTATGTTTTAGTGGGAACCATGCAAATGAAGCCAGGATCTGACTGGATGGTGGTCATGCTGTTATCATCACAAACCGCAAAGAAATTCTGTGAATGCAATTAGCTGTGCTGCCAATGCAATGGTTCATGTAATCTGTAAGTCTTTAATAAGATCAGATTACATGTCCCTTTGAATTATATGATTCGGCTTGTTGGACGATGCTTGGGATGTTTATTCCACGTGACTGTGAGGAGGCTCATCTCATCAGAGGCAGAGAAAGCAGAAGGAGTGAATGACGGGAAAAAAAGGATGTTGCTGCTGGAGTCTGTGGCAGATAGGAGACAAAGAGCTGCTCTGCATTCTTATCTCTGCACCCAGTGGTGTCACGTGTAAAACTGTGTGCTTTGCAACACAATGGAAAATTGGTCTGTTGGATCTATGTCTGTATTTCATTACAGTGGGACTGAAAAGTCAAGAAGTAATAAGAACGATAATGAGGGATAGCTTTTCAACAATTCTTCTCCATTTTAAGTAGTCTAACAAATTTTAGGAGATTGCCATGCTAGTCCCATTAAGTGATGCAAATGTAGAATCATCCGTGTGTCTCCAACATAGTGCTTTATTTCTCTCTTACACAGAATGTTTAATTTGGACATTTCAAGGCTGTAAACCAAACCATCGAGACTTCAAATATTAGGTTTTCTCTCACTTTTTTGAGTTTGACAAGTGTGGCTCGTAATGCTATAACAAAAGGTAGAGTTTTGTCTGGCTCTTATTACTTACTGCACATCCTGCAGTGATATGTTTTCTATTGACTTGCTGTTTGTTCATCTGAACATAAATACCTGTTAAATTCAAGGCATTCACGTGGACTGTTCCTGACTGGTGCAGAATGGATTACGGGATACTGAGGGCCTTCAGTGTCAGGTAAAAGCAGGTTGCACTCCCCTGTCTGGAGAAGCCATTTAATGCATTAGGCCTTGCTGGCTTGTTATAACTTATTTAGTCTAGAAATGGAGGATCCATCCCCTCATTTAGGTGTTGTCTGACACACTCACAGTATCTGAAGTGTGGCTGGGTGGGGACTGATTTGATATCTTAAGTCTTTGACCTAAGTTGTTCTCGCTTGCAGATATGTGCATGAGCAGCTGCGGACAACATGGATGTTTAGTTGTTTTCATTTGTACTTCACTCAAAAGACACACGGATCGCTATCTACATATTCCAGGCATGCACACTATGAATCAAATCAGTGCAAGCGGAAGAGCTGCTTCGTCTGATGTACATATTCTTTTCAAGATGAATTGTAGAGCTGAGGCTGGTGGCGTACCTCCTTACAAAGCCTCTCTTCAATCTCAGCGTCCAGCTTGTTTTCCAGTTCGTGAACAGTTGTTACCCAGTGGAGCACATGTGCAGCTGGTGCCCTTGTAATGTAGTGGACACGCAGACATGATCCCATCCACCAAAGATGTCTGACTAAATCAAATTAAATAAATAAATTAAGCTCTGTAATGATTTATAATATAAGGTAATTATAGTTGTGCACTTTATTTGCAGTAGTTTTGGAATAACAATCATTTGTTTTCTGAATAATATTACATTTTTCCAAGAAGATGGTGTGCCTCTTGAAAGTGTTTTGATACTGCCACTGACTATAAGATTCAATACATTATTTCCAGTTCAATACAGTTTTTACTTAATGGTCAAAGTCTAATGGTTTCTCTGTCTGCCTGTGTTTCTTTTGTCCCTATACTGGAGCACAGGGCCAGTATGTGGAGCTGTATGGAATTAGAGCAATAAATCATGTATGTATGTGATGATGACCACCTCTGTGATAGTGAAACACACACACACACACACACGCAGTACATTTATATTATACAAGCACATATAGAACCATTCTCTCACACTGCTCTTTCCATGGGAGTCTGGAAGGCACTTAATGTAAATGAATTAGCAGTGGCCTCCCTGTAAAAGGTGAATCACGTAGCAGAGATTGAAAGATATATGTACTGGAGATTTTGCCATAGATTTGATGGGTGCTATCTTTGGCTGTTTTGGGTCATTCATGGACAATCACTGAGCAGGATTTTTGCATTCATGTGATGAAGTACCTGACATTTCCAGGTGTTTAATTCAGTAGATTAGCTGAAAGAAAAAAAAAATCCCATCTTGTCATTTTTTTTTTTTAATTTTTTTTAAGAAATCATAAGTTATTTTGTATCAGGGGGCATTTTTATGCCTTTATATGATAGGACAGTGAAGATAGACAGGAAACATGGGGATAGAGAAGAGGGGAATGACATGCAGGCAAGAGTCGGGCCGGCCGGGAGTGGAGCTGGAGACTCGATGCTCAGTGCATTTGTGACCATTTGGTATATGAACTAACCACTTGGCTTTCAGGTTGGCCCCATCTCATTATTTGAAATCTCCTAAAAATACTTTACATAATACTGTATGTTGTTATTGTCATATAAAATCTCATATGTTGTGAAAGTAAATATTATTCATATCCAAACTGGCTTTTACCAAAGCTAGCTGCAGTTACAGTTAGTGTTTATCATCCCATCAGCCAAGGGGGAAAACGCTGGGCTCATTCTATATACTATTGTCCACGTGGTCAAATTGCCACAGGGTTTGGTCAGTGTATACTGATCTTGTGTTCTTACATTAGCTGCCAAAAGAGAACTGGAGACTGAAGGGGCACAGCTTGTTGCACTGATGCAGAAGCCATGTTCAGTGTTGTGTGAGAAGGTTGTAGGCCTTGAAGTACTATACAAAAGGAGACTTGGCCTTGTGATGTTGCTATGGACACATAAATGCTGTCTGTCATGGATAGCCCAGATGTACTTGTTTCATTTATCAGACAAAAGAGCACTGGAAATCACATCACTTCTAAATTTGGTAATAAACAACATGAGCAGACCTTACTGATAGACCATAATAACCTCAGAAATGTATGGTGTTAGTGCAGTGTGGTCTATGGGCCTAGCTGTTGTGTACATCCCTGTGACAAATGTCTCAAAAAAGACAAAAAGATCGATGAATCAATGGACCAAAGTAGAAAAGCGTGTTTGGCTTTGCTTTTCAAGGACAGTCGTCGAAACTTACTATACCTGTCAATGCTTAATAAGTAAAATAATAAGAATAATACTAATAATAAAACGTGTACTTGGTGAGCAAAAAAACGGTGTTGTGACTGTGTCATCACAGTGTCACAAGGTGAGACAGTGCTTCATAGCACATCATATCTCATTAATTCATCCTGTCTATCACCAAAACAACAGACCCTCGCCAAAGGGCTTTACCAGTGCCAGCTGCCTCCCTTCTTAATTTGATTCCTCACCTCATTGCCCGGGACTGGAGCAGTCAGTCATTGAGCTGTCCAGACGTTTTGTCTAGACATCTGCTTGTGAAGACAAAGGGACTTTTGTTGTTTTTCTGGTTTTCGGTCTCCACCACGAGTCTGTTTGTTTGTGAGATCTGGCCAAATTGACTGCAGGTGCAAGAGAAGGACACATTTTTGTCTTACTCACCTTTTGAAGGACTGATGAGAAGAAACAGGTGAGAAATTATGCAGCAGTGAAGGCCATTGTTGGAGAAGGTAGTGGAGGCTAAAGCTGAAAGACACAGGAATATTTATCATATTTATCATATTGGGGGAAAAAAAGGTGAAAAGTGAATGTCAGGAACATAGTCTCTGGCTTCAAGTTATAACTTTCTGTCGGATAGTAAATGGCTTCATTTTCTTGTAAGTTCCACGGGATACGGTGGATTGTTCTGAAGCTACCCAAATATTTTCATCTTTGCAATCTGTTTCATATGATATGGTTTTGACACATGGATACAGTATGTGGCATAAGTATTTTTAATTATTCTAAAGTGCCAGTAAAATGACATGTGGAGAATCTTCTGTAGGTTCTTTTGGTGCAGGATACCACCCACAGTACAGTTGCGCCGGACCGTTGGCCTTCACCCACACCTCCTCACCTCCTCACCTGCATCAGTGGGAGCAGGATGTGGGAGAGATAAATAAATAACAGAATGCTCTTTTGCGAATGTAAACAAAACTTTTTGACAGCTGACATCCAAACACACACGTCCATCCCATGCTATTGCTCTGCTCGGTATCACTGTGCGATGCACCAATGAATAAAGTCAAGTGTCGTTTTATATAATGGAGGGTGAGCTGCTCGCCCCAAACCACATTTGTTTGGATAATGCACTTGCATACATGTGATGATTTCTAAACACTGATTTCTGAACAAGATAGTTTACAAAGTGCAGTGGCCTAGCATATTAACACTAACAAATTCAAGGACATGAGTGAAGACGGTTAAAGGTTTTGGGTCCTGAGTTGTAAATGCCATTAGTGACACCTTTCATATGTGTGGTGGAATGGAGAGAACTCGCTGCAACACTTGAAGATTACTACCATGATAGTGACTGGTTCCTTTATTGCTTCCCAGCTTCTGTCACCTTGAGAGTCACTAAATTCCAGATATATGCAGCTCTGCTCCAAAACAAAAGCGCTATTGAAAGTAATTTTAATTTATCCTGTATATTAGAGGCTGTTAGCCATGAATTAAAGTCTTCTTCTTTACACTGTGTTGTCCTAAGCAAGCATACAAGTAAAATATGTACTGCCTTTTGAACAAGTGATTTTTCTGACTTTATACCAGGCCCTCTTTCTTGCCGGTCATGCTTCAGAGCAGAGTGTAGATTGGCGAGAACAAATGCCTATTGCCACTATTTCTGCTGGCTTCCATGTCTTGTGCTTGGGCCGGTAGGTAGCTCTTTAATCTGCTCTCCTGGCCCCTGAAAGATGAGGGGGAATGATTAAAAAGGGCAGATCAGGGAGAAACAAATTCCCAGAGACAGATGGGAGGACACTGCAGGGTCAGGCTGCGAGAGAGGGAGATGTGGAAAGGAAACAGTGGAGGATGTAATGGAGAGCAGGAGAGCGAAACAGAGTTGTGGCTGATGCAGAGCGGACTGAAAAGCAGGGGGGCTGTGGTCAGAGTCAATTCCCCGGAAATGGACATTTGTGTAGGCTGTGTTGTTGCCTCATTAGACTGGAGGTGATAATTCACAAAACACAGCAGCACAACAAGCACGCACACAATCACAGTGCAAACTATTGATCCACTTGAGGAGAAAAAAAATTAACCTTGTTTCTTGTGCGAATCAACCTCCTGTTTCCTGAATGTGTCTGACTCATTCTGGTTGTTAAACAAGTAACGAATATGAAATCAAGTTAAACTGTGCTTGGAGAAAGTGGAAGTGGAACTTGTTTAAAAGAAAAATAAGATCTTAAGACTTAATGTGAGGCTAAATGACAGGCTGAGGTTCTTTCAACCATTATCTGTTAATGTTGGAATCGAACTGAGGAATTTGGTTCACCTGCACCATGTGCGATGGTCTTTCTCCTTCACCGTGTGATTTAAAAGCTTTAAAAGTCAGTTTTGATTTGCTTGGGGTGTCATGACTTTAAACAGCGGGATCACAATGAACTGCTAGACTCTCTGTCTTTCCCATCTTCAATCAGTGTAGCTGTGTCTCAGTGTCAAGTGCTTTTGTGAAAGTTCCCCTTCTTTCTCCATTCCCTCCAATATTCCCTCCTCTCCTCCCGCTCCTTTCCATTGAAATGGGAGATTTGGTCTCAGTCTCTGGTCTCAAATGTCCTCAGATGGGGGGAATGAATCATGCCTCAAAACGGCAGCACTTCAGTCTCTCAGTGCTGCGTCTGTGCGTTCACGCTCCCCCAAACACGAACTGCGCGTGTACACTTCAGCGTGCCTACGAGTGAGAGCAAAAGCAAGAGAGGTTTGGAAGAGGTGTTTGTAGGCTCTTTAGAAAAGGATGCACGCCTCCAAGCGTAAGCAGGCGATTGGTGTAGGCGGATACGTGTGAACACAAGGGTGAACGCAGAGACACCTGCGAGGAAAGGAGGAGAGAAAGAGGTTGGAACAAGAGATGCGTTTTTGGCAGTGTCGCAGAGTTGGGCTGATTTATCATCCCACATTGTGACTCACCATTTGTCAACCGTACAGTTTATATTTCAAAGTAGCTACTGAAGAATAGAGAGAGAGAGAGAGAGAGAGAGAGAGAGAGAGAAGGGGGAGAATTGGGAAGGAGAAAGAGAAGAGGGAGTGAGAGAAAAGCTGCGAAAAAGATATTTTGAATTTGAGAGGAGAATGCAGAAAGTAGGGCATTAACTTTTGTGTTGCTGTTGCGTGCTAAACAAACAAAGCTGTATAATTTCAATAAAAATGATAGCTCAGGGTTTTTTAGTCTTAGATTAGTGGAATCCATTAGTTTGAGTGTATTGTACGCTGGCTTGATGTCTGGTGAAGGGTATCTGATCTCGCTGTGTCTGAATCCATTGTGTGATGATGATTATGATGATTATTATTTTGAAATCTTTCCAGATAAAGCTTTATCAGGTTGCACAAATCCCTGATATCAGGTGAAAGTCACGTAACAGTCTTCTTGATGCAATTTGATGAAGAACCCATTTACGCATCTTCCGCATCAGACTGTAGATCCGAGAGCAGAATGTGAGGATGGTACAGATAGTATATTATAACCTTGTTACACATGGTTGGTTGACAACGTGTGTGTGTGTGTGTGGGAGGGCTGCAGCGTTTGGGCGACTGCCTTAAGCAATCACCAACGTGTGAGCCAAGTAATAATGTGTCACTATTGGAAATGTGTACAGTAAATACCTGGCAAAGATTCCACTTGTTTTGTAGTATGGTTTGTTTGTACACTTCTCTGCGTGCTCATGTTGTGGTAAGTTTATTGTATATTGAAAACGTGTATAGTTCTAGATGACCGTTGCACACATGCACACTCGAACATAAGTGTGCACTTGTCTTCACGTGCCGGATGACTTTTCTGTTTCCCTCCACTCAGTGTCTCACATCTGACTCCTAAAAGCACTTGATGAGCGCCACAGAACACTTAATGGTCACCAAACAGAAAATGCTTTATGGGGTATTTATGATTGCGTCTCTCTCGGGGTGTTCCAACCCGGTCCCCCCTCCCACTGCTGCATGATTGCCTCCGACAGCTGTTCCATTTGCCTCACACGGGGCTGACATAGTTGTTGAGCTTATTTTGGTATGCAACATGTGATTCTTTCTTCAGGCATGATAAAAACTGAGGGCCACACAAAGGGAGCTGCGACGACAACCTGCAGCGTCTGATCAGCTAAACCTAACCAAATACACACCAAATGTCACTGAATGTTTAACAAAGGAAAAACCGCAGTGCAGAAACTCAATTAAAACTGCTTTTCTGCTTATAGACGGTGCACATCATTTGACTAAACCCTACACAAACAAGGCTAGACAGGTGCGCACACACTTTAAGGAAACAAAGACAGCATCACCTACAGGGGAGCAGCATCAAAGATTCAGCAATAGAGGCAGGACAAATACGCGTTACGTACATAATTGTACAGATGAAAATGGCGTCTGATTGGACAAGCTCAGTCACTGGTCAAGCTCTACCATCTGGCAACAAGCATTACTAACAGCATGAGCCACAGCTGAGTGCTACAGACAGCTGGATCTCTGCTGTGTAGCACCACAGTTAGCAGCGCCACAGTTAGCAGTCCTGACAAGTGCAAAGACACTGGAGATTCTCGCAGATACTCTGGAGCAAGACAGGAGTATTGACACCTAAAGAGAGGATCAGTGTGCACTAGAATAGGCTTGGCTCATCAGTGAACCAATCACAGGAAAATTGGATCCTTGACATAACAGGCCACATGGCAGGAATGGAGGATGCACGTGTATACACTTGTATTCAGAGGCAATGGCGGTTATCAACATTTTCTATACTGTCGGTCTTGTGTAGAATTGTAGTCCTTTTATTTATTCATTTTTTTGTTGTCATGTCTGGACAACTAAGAACTGCAACAATTTGTGGGTGGAAAGGACTTCAGTAAACCTCAGAAAAAGAAGAAGAAAGGAAATGAGAGATTCAAAACAACATCTTTTTTTTTTTCTTTCATTTTGAAGATAAATGTTTGTATCTCAACATGAGCAGTCCCTGTCACAACAGCATAATATCCCATCCAAAACAACCGATGTGTAGTATTGAATTGCAGACACTCATATTCTGCAGAGGATGAATCCTAATGACTTTGCTTATCCCTGGAAAAAAACAATACTTTTAAAATGGCACTGGTGCCTGAACCAACCTGAACAATCCTAAAAAAACAAACAAAAAAACCCCACAAAATCATGCTCATTGACGTCAAAGAACTGCTTTTTTTTTATTGCTAAGGCTAATTTGAGCTTGAAATAGAACAATTTTAATCAGAGATCCAATGTAATATACTGTATAATAATAATAATGTATTTGTATAGCACAAGTAACAAAGTGCTTCACATGAGTCAAATAGAAGGCATCCAAACAAATCAAATAAAACATCCAACAAATCAAGCAGAATATCCAAACAAATCAAGGTGAAGTACAAATGAAATTGAAAAGACATCATGGCGGTGCCCTGCTGGCGACATGGAGGAGGGATCTTAGAAAATATTAGCTGCTAACAGTTCACCTGAACACACAGTATGATATTCCCTCACTGTGTCACCAGGAACAAACTACATATGAAATACGCAGCATGGCAGCACGGCAGCACGGCAGCGTGGCTTTGGAAATGTTAAACATACATGTATCACTCCCCCGCACGTTTGCATGTGCACATCAGCTAATCTCAGTCCCCATGCACCAAGGATTATACTTGTATATTTACATTTTCAAAGTATAAGTAGCAGCAGGAAACCCCTAAGCTGTGCTGCGAATGGTCTTAAATACATTAATTTTCTGCTCTGAGGCAGAAAAGTGATTATGGGCGTGCTACCTCACATTAGGTTTTAAAACCTTGAGCCTTTTGTAATACCTCAGCACATCACAAAAGTAAATTTATGCAAGCTTCTGTATATACAAGCAGTAATAAGCAGTGCACTCGTTTGTTTTTGTTTCACTTAACATCCACCACTTCTCTCTTTCCCTCATCTTTTCTATTTTCTGTGAAGGCTAACAAGTCATGGTCCTTGTTTGCACATTTTAGCCTCTATACCCTCCTTCCTTCTTCAGCACATCTCTTTCCTTTATTATTTTTTCTTCTATCAGCCTTCTTTCCCTCGCCACCTCGTTTGCTGCAATGTCTGCCGTTTCTGTCTCTCCTCCCAGTCCCCTCCGTCCCATCTTTCTTTCTCTCCATTTCCCTTCATTTAACTATGTTTTCATTATCTTCCCCTCTCTACTCCTACTGTCACCCCCATTTCTCTTTCTCTACAGTGCCTCTGCCTAGATGGGGAGGCATTGAGGCAGGCAAAGAAGCAGTCTGGGCTGGGCTGTGGGTCATAATGATGGTGCTGGCTTCTATAAAAAGCCTGCAGGCAGCTGAATCGATATCTCCTGTTGTCAAATTGCACGTTACCCAGAGAGAGCGACAGAGGATCTTGAGTTTCTATTGGCTGCTGCTTCTGTGTCTGTGCTCCGCGTGTGCGAGCGTGGTTCTTGAATCCGTGTGATCGTGACTCTTGAGTGGTAGTGCATGTACTGTGGCGTGGCAGCCTTGGCCACAGCAGGACCTTGTATTAACCACACTTAATTCTTTGGAGCAGAAAATCTTTCTGGGCTTGTCGTGGTGGCGCTTGATAAACAGCTCTGCCCTGCATTTCACAGGCCTGAAACCTGCACACCTATGTGGCATATCATTTTTGAAATCATAAGAATTTTCTCCTTATTAAAATGTCTATGTACATGCGTAGCTGAGATTGTGACTGCTTGTATGAAAGGCTAAAGATGTTTTCCCCTGGGTTGGCTTTGTCGGGAGTAATGGTTGTAGCGAGTTCACACTGAGGGCAGCGAGCCATGTGTGATCATCTGTGCTCGATACAGCAGTTGATTTGTTGAGGATGTCTGGTGCTTTTATATGGAAAGGCAAATTTTGAGACTTATGGTTTTTCTCATTTGATAATCAGCAGCCAATGTAATAAACCCTCCTTTAGATAATAACTCTCTTGGGTCAACCAAGGTCTTTCAGTGCCTGTGCATTTTGTCTGTTGAATCTGTGTTGTCTGTGGAAGTGAAAAGCCACCACATTTATCAGACTTTGTCAAACCTGCTGAATTGAGACGGACATTAGATTTTCAACAGATTTCTTCTTTGTTTTATTTTATATTATTCTATTTTTAAATTATCATGAGGTGAGTTATTAACTCACTTAACTTAAATAGTTTTATTCCTTCAGCATCTCTAATAAGACAATTCCTTCCTGTCCTCATATTTCACTCTGGCTGGTTGAGGGCTCTGACTTGTTTAGGTAAGTTGAGTTTAAGAGATAAGGACTGGGTCTATGCAGTGTCTTCACAAATATATGATAAACCACTCTATGGGTTTTTTTTGTGTGTATATGTGTGTGTGTGTCAGATACATTATTCATCTACACAGTGATTCTGTTGGCTCATTTGCTGTTTCACTGTGATTTGATCGGGACTGACATGTATCCAAAGTCTAACTGCGCTGACACTGTAAATTTGTCTGAAGGTTTTTCCATTTTATCACCTGCTGTGTTCGAGCTAGTCAGCAGGTGTGGACGTCTGCATGTGACCATTTATTTTACATTAGCACACAGAATCCTCATTGGCTGTTCTGTCCTTTACTGTACATCTTGGCAGTAGGAAAATATTCCACTAATTAGAACCATATACTGTCTGATTATATTTTCACCAAACTGTGAATTGACTTATGCCTTTTAAGAAACAGAGAGATGTTAGGTTTCTTCATTTTTAGATGCAGGTTATTGTTTGGGGAAAGCCATAACTGATGCTCTTTGAAAGAATAAACATTTCTTTTGTGTTTTGTGACAATATAGAAGAAGTGATCTTCTTGGTCATTAACACGAATGTGCACGTTTGGAAATAATATTCAGATAAATAGAAAAGCAACACACACAATAATACAGGAATGTATTTTATTATCACATCCATGCATAGTTGACCACTCACTCTATCTGCTGTCATTACTGTCTTTAACAACTCTGGATACGTGAAAAATAGAATATCTGAATCATAAAAATGTGCTTGTATACTTGTCTGTGTTATCAACACTGAATGAGCCTCAGTACAATAATTTCATTTGGTTCCTGTACAGAAAACTATAACATGCACAGATTCAAAGCTGGACTTGGTTATGTACAGGGGCACTGATTGGTTAATGTAAGAAAAACAAAACACAAAAAGAGCTTTATATAATGAAAAAAACGAAAGTAACTTTGCCTTTCACCACATGCCTGTGTGCTGCTCTCTGCCACCATATCGAGTTGCCAGAAAATTCCATATGCAAATTCCACAAATTAGGTACTTTAAACAAACTTAATTTAAAAAGTGTCACTTTTTACATTGTTATTTTGTAGACAGAATTGCCCCAGGCTCATCCTGACTTTTCCCCACTTTCAGTCTGGGCCATTTGCAGTCCATTTCTTTGACCTGTCAAAATCTCTATAGTGGAGACATGTTTCCAGCTCCTGGAAGACCAGTTTTATTGCCTCAAAGCAGGTTATCTGCAGGTTAATTACTCACTGAGCTGCTCTCTGAGATGCAGCCAAGAGTGTACAAATGGTGTTCAACCCTGGGCACATGCGTGTAATTGCTTAGGCACAATAGTCATTTGTGCCAGCGATGTCATGCAGTGGCCCACGCAGTGCCACACCACTGGCATTATTATATACATTACATGTTTATAGGAATTAAATAGATTTGATCATAGTATTAAATACGTGTACTAAAGGCAATAATCTAAGGTTTTGGCAAATAAACATCCAGAAACAGCAGATTACTGTAGACACCAACAGTAACACCAACACTTGTTCTGTTTGAACATAATTTACAGGCTGAGCTAAAACCACAGAGAGGGGAAGGTTCTGTTGTTCTCAGCAAAGATTATAGTCCACATGTAAACCCCCCAGGACAAACCTTGATTTGGTAAAGGTGAAGCCATTTCCTACCCACCTCCTCAGATGAATATCTTCGCTTTCTTACTGTTTCAGGTCATGGTCAGTTACAGATCTGTTCCAGTAGACATCAATAGGTATGTCAAGGGGACTTGAACAGTGCAGGTGTTGCCACCAGCACAGGGTTCTTGCTGTTCCTCTTCAGTGATAAGAACTGTATTATCGTTCAGTCTCTTAGTTTTCTACTACATCCTCTCTTTTTAGGGCCATAATTGAAATCAGGACAAATTACTAGGCCTTGTATGCATGGACTACCAGTTTTTACACTGTGCACAGCAGCAAGATGTGAATACACAGCACCACAAACTGCAGCGACAAGCAGCTGGTTGCGTTTGGCTGTCCTGTCATGTTATCTGTTCTGAGCACAATGTTACTAGATGTTAATTTGCAATGCAGTGATCTACATAATAACGGAATAAACAGAAGCGATAACAGTTTAAGATGTTTATATGCTCACTCCAGCACTATTACACTAATAATTCTTCTTTATCACATCATAGTCACAATTAAAAATGCATTTTAAGAGCTAGAAGTATAACACCACATATGTCAGACAAGTTGAAACAGAGGTTAGATTTTAGATGAGACAATTTGTAGGAATGAGAAGAGCATTTTTGTTTTTTGTACATAGGTACATAGTAATGCTATTTTGCAGATGCCTAGTGTCATTTGTACAAGTCCTAATTGGCTTTGTGATGTTCACAGAGAGATAATTTTGGTGAAAATGGTGAATATTAATGATTTTTAGCATGCCAATGTTAAAACAAGGGCATGACAACTTTGTTATCTCAGGAACTTGTACAGAAGCAAATCAAAGTGTTTTACACAGAAAATACCTTGGAACAGCAGTTCAGGCATAAAGAAAAGGATGCTAAATTAGATGTTGTAAAAATAAAATGCAATAACAATGCTAAGGAATGAAATTAAGGCATTAAAGTTATGATATAGTTACAATGCAATAATATATTAAGAAGTGTAATAAAGGAAACAAAAGTGCAGTATGGGAAATAAATCCACCAAAGACACGAGAGCAGTTGGCCAATGGTAATCAGCTGAACTTTTATTCAACACAGATTGTGGCTCATGTGTCCTTGAAATGATAGAGGCGTTATGCAGAGCGCAGATGTGCTTCAGCATTTTAATCACAATGATGTGAAACAGTCAAGCAGCCAATTACATGCACACATCTTCAAATTATGAGGGTCTGAGCAAGACAAATGCCGTCTCTCACCGCTCCCACCACATCCGAGGGGAGCAGTGAGAAGAGGCAATATAGAGCATTATAAGATGTGTTCACAGGGTGATGTTTACACTATTCAAGGCCTTTTTTGTGAGTGAGTTATTCCTTTCCCAACAAACACCAGCGAACTGATTAATTGAACATTCTTCATGATAATTATATAGACATTAACAGAAAAAAAGAAAATCTTTTTTTTTTTTGATCCAGCAGTAAAAAAAAAATAAAGAGGTTTCAGCTGCTCTCTCCCTGTTTGACTTTGCAGTAGCTTCCAGCTAACACACGGGAAAAAAAATTCTCTCTGTGGCAGGCATGGAGCTGGGTACCATGGCAGTGAAGCAAAAGTAAAAGATGTTTCCATGCCACAGTAAACGCTCTTTCACATGGGTTGAAATTAAACCTTGGGGGAATACAAAATGTCAGTATGTTAGACAAGACTCCAGAAATAATAGGTTAGCTATGAAAGTAAGATTTGGTTCGAGACCAGCACAGCCACTCCCTCCGATGACTGATTGTACATACGGTATATATATTTACATGTACATATATTTGTCATCATGGGACATCTGTAACACCATGCTGAGAAGGTGTCTTTTTTTCCCCCTCAAAAACTGAAAACATGAGCACAATTGCATAAAATGGATTTAACATGGTGTGCTCTGTGGCACAGTCCTAATCCATGTACAAATTAACTGTTGTGCTGTGTGCATGGTGTATATTTGTGATTTTTGATTGTAAGCACTTGATTCTTGTATGTGCGAGTAATAGCAAACGTTACAGCCTCATTCACACAGGCATGATATGTACATTTGTCAACATACAGTATGAGCAGCTAACTACAGAAAGAGTCACCTGCAGGTCGGGGATTAAAGCTATAAATAACTTCTCCACATTGTCTAAAAATGACTAGATCCACAGGATGTTGTGTATTTTGTTGAGTTGTGTACTGACATCGTCCCAAAGGTTTCAAGCAATTTTCAAACTTACCAAAATCCTTGATTTTAATCAAGGTAACAGTCTGTTTCATTTGGTCACTGTCAATTGCATCATATCCCCTATGTGCATGCGTCATGGCTATTTATCCAGTTTTATGCCACATTTTTTTTAAAATACATTTTTTAGATCTTGATCATTTCCAACAATGTATTTTAGTCATCAGACGTCTGGATCTTAAATTGTCAGAGAAATAAGTCCATCAAACGTTAGCGGCAGCTCAGCTCTCAGCCCCTCCGGGACGTCCTGTGTCTGCCACACGTCAATGAAACTCTGAGTTTTAACGTGAAACTGCTTTATTCAGCGTGTTAACTGGTTACAATCACCTGGTCTGTTTGTTTTGGAGAGAAAGCAATGTAATGAGTGCTAATGCACAGAATCGAATACAATATGTACCACCCGCACAGATACACAGATAGACCCAAACTCACACACACACACACACACACACACACACATATGCTGTGCACACACCTTTTTCTGTATCCACTCGCTGTGAGATGTTGA
The DNA here is from genome assembly GCF_046630095.1 of Trachinotus anak. NCBI lineage: Eukaryota > Metazoa > Chordata > Actinopteri > Carangiformes > Carangidae > Trachinotus > Trachinotus anak. The sequence continues at coordinate 3,514,736 of NW_027273852.1, read as the reverse complement.
TGTTCAAATCTAAATTGCCCAGCTGTGTCCCCACTGCTCCACCAGCATTATTAAACACACTCGCAGTTATTATACACCCTCCTTTCACGATCTCACACGCACACGCAAACACACGCACACGAACAGAGGGAATAAGAAAGGCAGGCAGTGATGGAGGCAGGTTAAGCTTAACTGTGATTTATACAGGATGAAGTTTTTCGAGTGTGGATGGGGGAAATCAAGAGGATAGCAGATCAATTAGACTGAGAAACAAAGTCTCATATTGGGATTCATTTAAGAGAAAGCCACAGTGGTGTAATTTTGAGTTATTTGAGTCAACACTGAGTTTAAATGTCAGCACTTTGACTGACCAGGTATTATAACCACTGCTGGTTGTAGCATCTGTAATAACATCCAGAGGTTTCTGTAGTGTTTTGAAAGCTGAATTTTGGTTTTCCTCTTGCTCCCATCTCAGCTCTACCCAGTTGCGCTCACTTTGACTCTTATTCAGATTTTCTGGCTCTGAGGTGTGACAAGTAAGTGGCCGCCAACAGCAGTGCAGAGAGGCTGAGATGCCTGTCAATCAACAAAACAAAACATAATTCTCTTTAAGGATTGATAATGTAAACTCTTACTGGAACAGTGTTCTCAAAATAGTCTCCGACACCTCTTAAAAAGAATTCAAGTCTCTTGCAGCCGGAACCGTAGCTTAATGTGCCGCCACTTTGCCTTCACCACATGACCGTGGATGGCTATGGCCAAATGGATTGTGAACTATATTTAATGATAAGGTTAAGAGTGGACTTGCAGTACTTGAGTTTCAGTGCCACTTTGACCAAACCTGATTCTATAAATCCAAGAGAAACAGAGTATTTGCTCTCTATAATTGAATCCTGAATGCTCACTCTGAAATGCTGTAATAACTATGCCTGCTGTGTATGCCACAAGAGCCTAAACGTCATGTGGGTCCGGCCTAAAGCAACGTCAGTGATCTTTTCAAACTTCAAAACTCATCATGTATTATAAATTTTGTATGACTATCCTTTACTAAAAAATAAACTCTAATCTCACAGCACACAGCTCTGCTCAAATCAACAGCACAAAAATGTAGAAATATTGCACGTTTTGTCTTAGTTAATGATGAGTAAGTGAACTCCAATCATCTGATGCCTCTGTGTGACATGTAGCTGTGAGCTGCTGGTGACAGTATATAAAGTAGACAGAAATACAGAGATCTGAGAGTGGTTAGAACAAAATAGAGGCAGATATCAGATTTCAGGAAAGGTTAATCCAGTATTAACACTGAATCCGCGCTCATGTGGTTGACAGACAAACCTTTGAGCCATTGACAAAAAGCAACAATTAAGATGAATTATGCAATTTTCACTTAGTTAATTCCCAAACTCAGAAAACGTTATTCAGAAAAATACTCGTCTGAATGGTTAAAGATAAGGAATTACAGTTTGTCTCCGTGGAAACACATGAGGTCAAATAAGTCTCATCGCCTCACAGGCTTGATGCGATGACGGTGAACTGTATGTCACTGTATATATATGTGTACAGAGGGCGGAGATTTGGATTCAGCCTCAGTATAATTTCATGCATTATAGGGACTTGAATGCAGATCAATGAATGAAAAAATGGATTTGAGGATGTAACATAACAAAATGTGAAGAAATGAAAGGGGTCTGAACACTTTCAGGATGCACTGTACATCAATCTTTCTTTGAAAGTAGAAAAAAAAGCAGTAATCAGCAGTTCTCTAACAAAATAATGAGAGTTTGTGCCTACAATCACAATCACTGAATAATTCATTGTACCTGCTGTATTTTACCGCTACAAACACACACCTGTTGTATATTTGTTCATGTTATTCTGAAACAGTCATGATTTTTGTTTTTTCCACTGATTACAACAATGACAACAAAGTGGGGGCAGAACTGAGATCCATAGTGTTTCATGTTGATTGTGAGAGGATGCCACAAATAGGGGGCACCATTTCTCATGGTTTTCAGGAGAACTTTGATAAATGAATATCGGTTGATATGATCTGTGTGACTTCTCGATCCAATGGATCATAGCGGCGACAGATTGGCACGGAGCCAAGCTTGTAACCAAAAAAGCCAGACAGATTGGCACAGAGGCCAAAAAGCAACGTGTGACATGATCCCCTGAAGTTTTACCCCCTGGGGGCTGGTGCACATTTCAGGGGCGTTACCCATCCTCTCCTTTCGTTTCAGCTAGAGGAGCGAGTAACTTGACCATAAAACATTAAAGGACACAACATATAAACCCAATGGCACCAATAATGACGGAAACATGGATTTTATATTAGGCCCACATCCTTCAAAACCTTAAAGTAATTATAATACAAGTTTTTAACTGATCAAACTACATAATTAATGTCCCCTAATATTAAATAAGTGTGGGTTACACAGCTGCCATTTGACTATAATAGTAATAATAAGCACATTGTGGGTGTCTGTAGTGTCTGTTACCTTGTGTGAAGGATGTTGACAGTATGATAATATGAGAGACTGTTAGATTATCTTTCAATTGTGCTATGGGATGGAAATCTGGATTGATTTATTACATAAAACATCATATAGATTTACTCTGAAAGGAGTAAACTGCTGGTTATGCACCAGGGATGTGGCTTATCTAAAGAGGGACAGAAGAAGAGTAGGAAACCTTAGAGTGTGTGTGTGTGTGTGTGTATGTGTGTGAGATAGCGAGTCCAGGATTCACACCTTAGTGTTAATCACAGTCCTTTTGGATTTATTTTTCTTTAGAAATAACAATCAAATACCAATTCAGAGTCTTATTGTTAAAAAAAAAAAAAAATGGAGATTTTACTCCAGTCTTTTGTTGATCCTCTGGAGATGACCATTTGACAAGGTCAGTTTGTGAAAGAAAGGTCATGTCTCTGTTTCCTATCAGTTTGATAGTTTGATGGTGGGAAGAGTAAGAAGGAGTCCGCTTTGGGTCCATAACTCTGCAGGTCCTCATTATGAACTTCTTTTAATGCCTTGTGACTGATACCAGGCCCGGGCATGTTCGCTTAATGCGCCATGTGTTATCACACTGTTCAAGGTGTTAAATGAGGCTGTTGCTAACCAGCATATCACACTGCATATCCATAAGGTGTCTTCACATAAAAATGTTATTCATGCCTGCTCGCAGAATCATCTTGTAGGAACCTGGCATTAAAAGGCATCTTGTATTCAAATTATACTGGCATAAGATTTTAGCCTAATTATATTTACACTTAAGGTCCGATTGCTCTGTCACATCCTGCTCTTGTTCGTTTGCGTGGTCCAAACAAACAAACACAAAAAAAAAAAAAATAGAAGAAGAAAATGGTAGCCATCCGTTAAGCTGCGTTATTGTGTTTGCTTGCCTTTTGAAGCAGGGGAGGAAGACATCTTTGACAACTGGAATGCCAAAGACATAAACACAGACAAATGCTGTTTTAAGTAGCTGGGTCATGGCTGCCAGCTGCAACCTCACTGGTTTGAATCAGTCGGACATGATTATATGTGCCCACTGTTGTATGTGTATTGACAGCTCGATGACATTTACACTTGTGTTTAATGTGGTCACAATGAATACCTGACCATTTCCGGAGGTAGTTTTGGACGATCAGATAACCCATCCCCAATGTGTCTTTGGTGTATTTACACCTGTGCTTCTGTGTTGTCAGATTGCAAGCCGATCACCCAAAACACACTTTAATGCCCACTGTAAATGAGGTAATGGACATAGCTAATTTTGTGATTGTGCTGTTTTTTCATGGTGTGATATTTAAAGTTTTTACCCTAAACTATCCACACTGTTGTGGTTATTGTAAATAACAGGCATTCTAGTGTCCTTCCTCCACCAAATCTTCTATCCACCTTTGTTATTAAAATAAGACACAGGTGGTGTGGGGCTGACAGAACAGGAGGGAAATACCAGGTGACTGCAGAGAGGTCTGTCACAGTCTGTGATTCAGCTGTCAGCATGAGAGGAAACCAGACATGGCGGATTATACCTGACTGGCTACATGGTTCAGACACAGAGGCCAGAGCATTGTTGGTCTTTATGGATTCAGTGCTAATACTGAATCATAAATATTGAGACCTTAATTGTTGCCGTATTCTTGAGTCTGTCTGTCTGTTTGATACTGTTTTTAATCAGCTGCTATCTCTATAGGGTGTCCAGTGTAACTGCATGTCACTGACTCATTTATTCTGATTCAGTTAGTGCCGCCACAGTAATTAAATATTGCATGAAGGAGGTGTTGAATTTTTTTTTTTTTTTTTTAGTTTTTTCAATTTACTCACTTAGTCATCACTATCAGCGTCATCACATATTCTTAGCCTTTATATGCTTGCGAGGAAAGAGTCAGTAAGGATTATGGGCTGTGCTGGAAACATTCAGGGCTTGTTGGATACAAGAAGACGAGGATAAGTCTGGCTTCTAGTTTACAGTGATTACTGGGGTAGATTTACCCTCAAAATTCAGATTTTATCACTTGTACCTGGGTAACTCATTAACATACAATTTATACAGAGGTTAGATTGATGCTTTACTGTTTGTAACCACTGAATGTGTTTGAATGTAACGGTATCTCAGGTTAAATGTTTGACTCAGTTCACTGATTAACAAGTTTCAAGAGAACAGGCCCAACCCGTCTAAACTAGTCGAAACTGATAGGTTGTGTTGGAAATCTCTGCCTATTGACTATGTAATGCTCTATATCTACTTTGTGCCATTTCATTTGTGTTGAGTGTGAGAGTTATGCTCTATAGAGTTCCCTCATAAATTCCCACAGTGGAAGAAATTAGTGTTCATGGCATGAACACTGCTTTGTTAAGAAATGCCACCATGCAGAATGCCACATTTGATAGCTGTGAAAATGAACTGCATACTGTGGATGACGTTGAAGTCAAACAAGTTCAACTGCTCCGGAGGATAGAGGAAGAACATTGCAAGAGTCTGTGAAAGATTGCTGAGGTATTAAAGTGGACAACAAAGACAGGTCTGAGCTGAATTAAGGCTCTTATTGTGAGTTACAGGCAGGTTTGTCCCCTGCTTTGTCTTTGTGTTTGGCCAATTATCTACTGACTGGAAGTAAAGGGCTTTACATGATCCTTGTGTTTAGTTGCGTTGCTTGTTCATCAAACATCATGGAGATGAGAGCCTCCTGGTGTTGATTGGTCTTTTCTTACTGTATTCATTGCTGCCTTGAATGTTTATATAAGTAATTAACTTGTGGGCAATTTTAGTCAACCCTGCTGTGCAATTAAATTTTTCTCCTCCCTATCCTTTCCTCTGTTGTCTTTGCTTGTTGTCACTGCAAAACAAACACAAACATGTGCCATCTTTTCTAGCATGGGACTTACTATATGTGTTGCCTTCCCCGCTGAGATAAATACATGTTCGTGATTGGAGCCTATTGTGTGCCGCATGTTTCTTATTTTATAAAGTTTGCTGATAGTGGATCTGTGAGAGTGATTTATTTCTCGTGGCAGCACTTAATGCAACCATGATTTTTGTTAAGTGCATCTTGAACCCACTTTTACACTGTGTTTTATTTTCATTCTGGCTGATCAACGTAAAATGTAATGGCAAACAAAAAGGAAACACACACAATAAAAACAATGAAGTGCAATTACATGCTGCAGTACGTAGACCCGAGCTTGCAGCCAACTGTGTCACGTAACAAGAGCTGTTTGTTGGTTAAATGTTAATGCACGCTGTACCTGATTTTCCTCTTGCTTGGGCTTTGAAGCAGAAAATGAGCACAGATTTAGAAGTGATGCTTCTTACTGTGTGTCCTCCACTAAGAGGTGCACACAAAGAGGATAAAAAAGAGGATAAAGATGAGGAAAGCTGATCTATTCGATTCATAATACTGGACATCACATCACTAAGTTATTGAACATTTCTTCTGACAGGAAATTCATCCCCTCTCTGCCTTTCCTTAAAGATCTCACCACTGTGGTTGCAGCTACAGAAACTGTGTGTTTTATCTTCTGGGGATACATGTGCAGTTGTGCGTCTGACACAGCCGATCTGTGATCAGACATATTTTGCAGAAACGCCTCAGAAATGTGGATTTTACTGTATAACCATATTACTGTATAACCATATTAAGATGTTTTGTGGAAATAAGGCCCTGGTTTACCCACATCATCCGCTCACATCAGAGGCAGCTGTTAAACAGCACACGTTTTAATTTCAATTCACGACATTCATTTGCTGTCACTTATTGGTTTACCAAGCAGAAATCACCCAATAACAGCAGGCAGCCCCCACACTATCTTATTGGCATTCTTTACTGTCAGCTGGCAGCAATACAGTGTTTGTCTCCTGTACGGATGTAGGCGACTTCACCTTCACGTCAGCTTTGTGTTTTGACAGCATCTTATGCGTTTTGATGTGGTCCCAAGTGTGATGTGAATTTGAATGGGTTGTGTACAAAGACTTGCCTGTCAGGGAGACAATGATGCAGACTGAGAGGGAGATGATTGAAGTCAGTCGCGAACCGTTCCCTTTCAAGTCAGCCCTTGAATCTGACACATATGCACCAGTTCCTGCGGTTCCTCTTTGCTGGATGACTGGACTGAGCAGTGGTCATTGCATTGCAATGTATTACAAATTCTTTGCCCTAATCTGTGTGATATATCCACCACTTTACAGGCCCGAACATATTCAATTTCCTATGTGTGGATTTTTTGTGTCATCATTTTCCATCTTTCAAATAATTGTGATTGTGATAGTGAAAACTATTGTAATGTATCCAGAAAATTACAACCAGCGCAGGCTTATGTCACTTAAAACAAGCCTCAGTCACACTGCATAACACGCTCACAAGCAGGTACCTCTGCCCTGTTTTTATTTAAGCCTTTTGTGCAGCTGTGTGAATATTCAGAGCAGAAATACATATAGGCAGTGTGACTAAAAGGACAGACCTGATTTCCTTCAATTTGGTAGCTCAACATCGGTGCTTGAGCCTAAAAGGCTGATTTTTTTTTTTTTACTTTGTTTTTCTCACTGATGTAGTTCAGATGATTTAGATGAGAGGGAATGAAAAAGACGTGGCAGATGAAGCGACGGGGGAAGAAACCATTTGTTATATTCCTATTTGATGCTCTGTGCTCTTTAAAACCTCCTCCACATCTTCATGGAGTTTGGTCTTAGCCTGCAGTCTTCGTTCTGTTGGAATTTCATTACAGGGGATTGTGGTTTCCCAACAATCCGAAGTAAACATGTTAATTAATCTCAAAATCAATGGAGCCTCCACTGGCTGCAAACAGTAGTCAGTGTATCACTATAGCACAGCTAATGCATAGATGTGGTTGACTGTAATGTATTTAAGGGATTTCCTTTTTTCCCCCACTTCAGAGGAGGCAAAATATTTATGCAACACATGATGGGAATACAAAAATCTGAGATGGCATTGTATGAATAATGTATGGTAACCAAATGGTTACCAAAAAAGTGTGTGTGTGTGTGTGTGTGTGTGTGTGTGTGTGTGTGTGTGTGTGTGTGTGTGTGTGTGTGTGTGTGTGTGTCTCTGCTTTGACTATTATTTTGGGCATCCTTGCCCGAGCCGCAGATGTGCAGCACTCTGTAGCACATGCAGTACATGGAGGGTGCAAGCAGCACACACACACATACACACATACACAGGAGACAACTGTCTGGGTCACAGTTTTTTAGGAAGTGCCCTCCGCCTCATGATGTCTGCCGTCTGTCATGATGTCTCATTACATCATCAATTTGATCAAAAGTAGCAATGAAACAAATTAACATTTTACAAATCTCAATTCAAATGTAGTGGCTCGCACCTTATGAGAACTAAATCACGCAAACTGATTTCATGCATTTAACACAACCGCACAGGGTTATTAAGCTACCCTTGACCAAAGGTCCGGCCATTGTACTGTTTTTTTTTGTTTTTTTTTTTTAACGACAAATTTCACATCGTGCGGCACTGCCTGTTTCCTCTATGGAATAACAGTATAGCAATATAGTCTCATATTGTCAAAACTACACATAACATTTCTATAAAAATAGATGTAAATATATTGTTTTTTCTTGTTGAAGAATATTGTACATATTCATATATAATTTAAATGTATTGCAAATGTGGTGATATTTTTACCACAACTGTTAAATATTAATGATTATATTTTACAGTATATTGTAGATACAGAATCTAATACCATTCACAGGGTTACAGTGCTGCATGTGGTGTGTAGACATAGAACAGCAGGTTTACTGGACTTGGATGTGATTTAGATTCAACCCAAAATGTGTCCAGAAGTACGGCCAGAAGAAATACTTGTTGCCTACGTGTTTTTATGACAAATGTTTTACAAAAGTTAAGAATGATTTTGACATAAGACTGAAACATAGCCTTTGCCTACAGTCATGAGCATTGTGAACCGTGAACTGTCCGAGTCTTTCCTCCCCAGTGCATCTGAGATCAGCAGCCTGGTTCAGCAGTTCACTATATCAGAGTCCATGGACGCTGCTGCTGCTGCTGCTGCTGCTGATGTGATAAGTCAGTCTAGCAAGACAGTCTGGACGTTTCTGCCCTGCTGGTTTCAGCGTACATTGTGAAACTGAAATGAGATGTGCTGCATACCATCAGCCTGATCGAGTTCATGAACATATCTGCTATATGTACAACGTTACTGAACATATCTACTGTTGCATGTTTGAAATCCTAACTTTATGTTCGTTTATCATTTAGTAATGTTTTTTCTGATTTATGACTATAGTGCATACATTTAACATACAATATCACCTTTACAGATTTAAAAAAAACATCACTGCCTTTCTGCAACATTTGATACATTGTGTGTCCACACAGAAATACCTCTGCACTCTGCAGCAGGTTAAACCATCCTTCTGAAGCCTCCTACTCTCCATTCTTACTCAATTTCATATTCATATCGATCTACATTTTCACTGTCAGACAACAGAACAATTATTTGATTGTGGCTCATACATGTTAAACCTGCCCTGAGCTGTTTGCAATGTGCTGTGCGTAGCCATTGTTGCCAAGTGAGTTGGATGGAAATCTCTAGAAACTGTAAACATCATGAGTTTTATTTAGGAGCTTTATCATATTTTATACTCGCATACAATCATAAAATGTAGCATAAAAACTGTCCAGTTGAAGTAGGTGTTATCCCAGTGTTGATATAATAAAGTAAAATCCCATTCCCCGGATTCTTCAATAATAATAATAATAATGGAAAGTGCCATGTCATATGAGTAAAATGGCTTGAATTACAAATAATGGTATTGTTATTAGTTTTTTTATAATGTGAATAAACAAGAAGTGACATAGAAGGAAATTGAAAACAGACAAAACTGACAAACATACAGACTTTTTTGCCGTAGCTTATTTGGGGAAAACTTCTGTTCTTATTTTTTAATTCTTTAAGATGTTCTTTTGCTTTACAACAATAAACAAAGTTGCAGTTTTATACAGAGATATCCACTTACCTGTTATTAGCTCATACTAAGACAACAATTTCCCAACATCATGACTGAAATGAATAGATAAGGTGGTTCAAGATTACACACACACACAGAAAGATAAATTAAAAGCCAATAAATAAAAGCTAATTAATTGTGAGACTCGTCAGGGTTGTTTTGTTGATTGCAGATCTGCGCATATGTGGTCCTGTGCTTTACCTCGAGCAATTCTGAACAACCTGTAGTGGTTAAGTAAGTCCTGCTGTAGCAGGTCCAAATGGCTCTGTTTTCATGTTGTGTCATGTCCCCCTCCCGCAGAGCTCCACCTGCATTTAGGGATGTGCTTGGGGATTTTGCTTCCTCTGGTAACCGTCTCCTAAACAAATCACATGCAGATTTATTGGCTGTTGCTATTCCTGTACGCATTCAGTAAACACTGAATATTCAAGCATGGGTATAAAGTTAGAATGTGTTGTTTATTACAAATTTAGGGAAATGGCTCACTGAGAGGAAAAATAATTCAGGACACAAAATCAACCAGTGGTTAAATTGGCAGTTTTTGAGCGTGTGCAGTAAGATTAGTATTTATGCTGTTAGTTAACACTGTGTATTCACTGGACAGACTCAACATGAACAGTTGGTCCATGTTACCACCAATCACACATAAAAGCTCAGTGTTTAATTTTATTTATTCATTTTTATAATGAAAATCCTTCTAAGGTCTTCCAGGTCAAATTATATTTCAAAAATTTTAATTTGTAGTAGACTGAAGGTGTTTTCATGGGATAGTACACCCAAAGCAAATGTGTACTAATCTGGTGAAAACCTTGTATTGATGGTCTTCAGTGATATTACACATGTAAGATACTGATTGTGTCATTTGTTGGTGTGAACTTATTTAGTTATTAAGCTCCCCTGCTCTTGACAACAGTAAGAGGCACAGGCTACTAGTGTACTTAATGTTTGTTCTAAATTTGGTGAATTTGTTTTTTGTAATGCAAAGTGCCAGATTATTTATTGTGAAACAGGACTGGGCCTGGTATTTGGACACTATCTGGCCAGTTACTACATGGATTGCATGGCCATTAATGTTATTTGGCTTGTTTATACGCACTAAAACAAATACCTCTGTAAAGGTTATGGTGTCCAACTTTCGTGGAAACTGTTTCAGTAATGATGCTCACTTTGGAGGGTGTAGTTTGTGGTGCTGTTGTGTTGCAATACACTGAGAGGCTTTTTTCTTATATTTAGTTTAATGAAAAAGGATGACGGAAATAATACCATGTTTCCTATAAGGGAATCAAGTTTTAAATGGAATTAAATGAAGGGGGTTGACATTTAAAATACATCTATTTCTGTAAATTGGATGACATGAAACCTTTGCACTGGTGAGGTACACAGCCAGGCGCACACAGCTCCTCACCTGTGCTTATGTGGATGCGTGGATGTTCCGCTGTGAGCTTGACTGCCCTGAGGTGGGAGGAGAGGCACGGCTGGTGGTGTGTCAGCCATCATCAAACAGCACAATCCACTTGGTTTCGAATCCAGTCATCCTTTATGACTGGATTTGACGTGGCCTTTGACATTACCTGCCTGCTTATACGGGACCAATCGCACAAGTCACTGTTGCATTCTGTGCTATTTCAGCTGCTGCGCTATTACAGTTGGTGCATGTACACGCTCTCAAAATATTGTAAGATCATTTTCAGGTTCAAGGCTTGTTTCACATTGAGAGGTTGATGAACTGATGACACAGAAAGGACCTGGGTAAGTATTTAAACACAGGGACTACACAGGATGGCAGGTGAAGAAACTTGTCGTACGACCTCTGACCCTTTACCTTTTGTCGGAAAAGTTTATTAGTTCATGTATTACTCGTGTATCCATCACAGTGTAACAGTGTCAACAGTAAAATACTTAAAGTGTTGATTGGATGCCCCCCCCCGATACAGATATTTACTGTTTTTGACGAGTTGATATACCCATAGTGCACTTCTGTACACACTTCCTTGACTCTGTGATGCCATCAGACTGGGACGACCCGGGGTGGACTGCTTCTGTCAACATGAGAGCGGAGCCGCTGTTCTTCAACTGCAGTTCCTCATCAATGAGGTAAGACAGACTCCATTACAGTGCCGATGTCTTTAAGCTGTGATTTAAAAAAATCTGATTGGTTGAATCTGATCTTCTGGAGGCCTGAAGTGGAAGTGACAACCATTTACCCACAAATGATCATAACCATGTCACCAACAACCTTGGATCAGCCGTCGTCATCAAAGTATGGGGGGCCTTTTGTATTTTGCTGATTATCATAATAATGATGGCAATTACCCCATTACCCTTTTGAATGGCTTCCGGATGACAGTGGGGTTGTATTAATTGACCAGATAGTAGAGTGGAATTATGTCTCTGTATCTCTTCTTAGTAGCATTAATTCATTGTGCAATCATTATTTCTTATTATGGGATTATTATTATTAAGGGATTTTTTTATAATAAATACCCCCATGCACAAGACAGTTTCTTCTAATATCTGACACCTGGAATTCATTTTAGCAAATGAGGCAAATATAGCACCTCTTAAAAGGCTAAGACTTAAAAAATGCTGCAGATTGGCCTTATTACATTTCTATCTGTTTACCAGTGCAAAATTATGGTTATGGCTGCAGAGTTAGACAGTGAAATGGATGCCATGTCATGTCAACGCATGAATGATGCGTTCAATTTCACACTGTTGTTGACTGTTGAGGGTTTTGGTTTCAGATTTAGAGAATGGAAAGGGATGGATTTTTTCAGTTGCCTATGGAGTAAAATTTGAGAAGGAAATCCATGTCTTCAAAAGTGCATATTGATATATTATAGAGTTTTTAGCATCCAGTCCTATGGAGTGGTTTTCTAAATCAGCTCAAAACCTGGTTGTTTCAGGTGGAGGAGCTGATGTCAGAGAACGGCAGGAGAGTCAACACTATTATGAACCACTGAAGTTAAAGGATCATTATGATCACAATTTGCTCAAATACACAGAGTTCTTTCCTCTCAGTTTTCCCTCACTGTCTGCTTTTCTCCTGACAGACTCGTACTGTGTGGGCTGACACATGGCAGGGCTCTGCGTCAAGTGGTTCATTTTAAGACTTCAACAGCAGCTTTGTCAGTCCGCTGCAGTTTTGATGCTACATTTTGTTTACTAACGAATTACTGTAGGTGTATTATAGAAATACAAGGGTCCACATGTTAAAGAGCAGAAGCCAAGTCACATGGATCGGGAACAGAGCTGTCTCTCCCCTCTGTGTTAGGCTTTCTTGTTTCTCCTTTATTCTGCTCTAATCTGTGTGTTCCTCCGGCCTCTCTGCTTTTTTTTTTATTTTTTCTGTACCCACTCTATTTCTTTTTAAGCCCACTGGCTCTTTCAGCCCACTTCTCCATCACTCATTGGCCTACTTGTGATGTGTCTGAGGCAAATAGCTGTGGATGGGCCAGTGTGTGTGCGTGTGTGTTTGCGTGTGGGCTTGGACTTAGCGACTTGGTGTTTCTGTGTGTATGTGAACGTGTTTATGTGCCATTGACATAGTTTAGTTTGTGCATGTTTGCTTGTGGTATTTACAGATTATTTTAGCACTTTTCATGTTTAGTTTTTAACTTGCATGGGTTTCAACATATGTGTGTGTGTTTGCGTGCTACATGTGTGCATATACGCCCCTCACACTGACTATTATTGGTCTTCCCATCGTTTGACAGGTTGACTAATAGCAGTGCTCTGTGTCAGTGCCCTCTCTGGGATTCAGTGCGTGGGCTGTCAGCTGCCCTGCTAATGGTTGACTTGCATATTCAGACCAGCCTCTTGACAATCACTGAGGATTCGGTCACACGAGGCCACTTCTTGCAGGTACCTGTCACTGTTGAGCTTTGTCAGGCGTTAAGAGTATCTATCTTCTCTCACACAGAAGTCACGTAATTCACATGTAGTTGCCAGCCGCATGCAGTCATTATCTCATACCTTGTCATCCTTATCTCTAAGCCTCTCTCTTGCTATTTGATGTGATGAGAATTTTTTTCTCTGCCACAATGTGGAGGGTGTGAATAGACTAATTAATGTATTTGTTTGCCTATTCTGAATTCATAATTTTGATTGATGAATAATACATCTAAAGAGGCTGAAGGGGCTGTTGAAGGTTGGTGATGGGCAGTGGAGGGAGAGATGGATTGAATCGTGCTGAGGGAGGAAGGCTGGGTCGGCAGGAGCAATGTCAAGATGCAAATTTCTAAACAAGACATTAGGTTTATATCTTCAAACAAATTAAAAAATCTGCAGAACGGATGAGATACAGTTAATCGTTTTAGTTGTAGTTACCAAAAAGAGTTTTATCAGTCTATACAGTCCATATATGAGTCTACTACTACACTGACAGACTAACATCAAAAAGAATGAGTCATATTACTGTGGTAAAATTAATGAGGACAAGAAATGTTATTTTCTGATCACTTTGCCATCTGCTGCATTAATGATGTACGTAGAGACAGAGATCAGTGCGGGTAATTAATTCAAGGGACATTCAAACTTCCCAGTTCTCTGAACTGTTATGTTGATTAATAGTTTTTAACAATAGCGGCAAAATAAATTGCAGGGGAAAGTTTTTTGTTTTTTTTTTACATATTGTTAACAGTCTCCTTTCCTCACAGACACTTGAAATAAAGAGACTCCAAATTTTACTACCTCTGTAGCATAATGATTCATTTGTTTTGAAGAAAAATAGAAGTCTCCATCTTCAGCGTAAAATCTGATCTTCTCCATGTGCAGAGAGGTAGAGAGGGACAAGGAGGAGTCGCAGGAGAAAGACAGATGAAATACATGTTGAAACTTACAGGCAACACACAGACACACAGACCTGATCAATGCTTGGCCTGAGGTTGGAGAACTAAATTAGCTCACTGCAGCTAATGAACCAACACAAAGCTTTGATATCACAACTTGTGCTTTTAGACTTTTCAGGTATCGAAGGGGTAGACGTATTGTATGAACTGGAAGCTGTCAGGCAGGAACTGTTCCTTATCTGGCTTTTTCAGGTCAGGAGAACTTTGATCATTTCGGTTTTCATGCAACACCTCAGGCAGCTCTCTTAAGAAAGAATTGGCTTTGTATCAGGCCCTGTGTTGATTAATGCACATTGATTAACTAACCAAAAATAGATTATCTGATACACAGAGCATTTAATAAGAGACATAAACAGTGATTTCATTTGACCAGATGAACACAAACATGAAAATGTCCACATTTTAAGTCATAAAGTTTAAAGAAGGTTTACCAGACCACCAACGCTTTGTTATTTGAACGCAAATAAATGCACCTACAGCCGTTTTCCAGATGCTTTTGTGGTGCAGTTTTCTGTTGGGGCTGGTGACTGTCATTTTACCTGTTCTGTGCACTGTACTTGCATCTGATTGCCTGTGCTGCCATCAAGTTGTCAAGATAATTCTACCATAACAGAGTTTCAGACCCGGCTCTCACCCTGTTCGGCCCTCATGTTCTCTCTTCTCCACATCTGGTATGATTGCTTCATTAGCTGCTGCTCCACCTCCTCTGACTCCAGCTCACTCTCTGCTCCTATGCATGCTTCAGTCTTCAAAATGATCCTTTTATGTTTGTGAAGCGATTATTGGCTGTATAGAAGTGACAGAAAGGATTATGGAACTTGATGTTGAGTAATGCTTGCAATTCTGTGTTGAATCTCAGCTGAGTTATATCTGTTCATCTCCCCTCTATAATCCTCTATGTGTATTGTAAAATCTCTAACCAGGTAGAACACAGCTCAATAATTCATTAAATATCTTCAGTTACTTTGCTAGTGTAATCCAGTCTATAGCACTGGCATTTTTAATTACCAGTTAGGCAGATTAAATAAATAATAAGGTAGAAATAAGTATAAAAATAGAAATATCGTGAAGAAGTAGTAGAAATACATTTATTGCATCAATCGAAATAATAAGTAGAACAGTTGCAGCAACAGGTCAGTAAATACTCTTACTGAATATGTGCAAGGAATGTGATGTCTGGATAAATATGAGCTGCAGTAAGGCTAATTAAATGAAATGACAATAAAGATAAAGTGAAATTATAGGCCACCTATATACAAACTAAACTGTGTCAAGGTCAGATCAAGAAAAAAATGATTGAGAGCAAATACAAGAGCAAGAACCATTGGAAAAAAATAATGAGACAACATCACCTTGACACATTGTTAATAAAATGAGCTTCATCTTAGTAAGTGCCACCAGAAACAGAGAGACCAGCCCCCAAAAGTAAATGATCTTCCCCATGAATGTTTGCACATTTAGGGCCAAGTGGAGCAGAAATTAATGGGAACGTAATAATTCCACTAATGCAAAAATCATTTTAATCCCAGCAGGATGAAATTATATTATTAGATGGGGAAGAAGAAGAAGATAAGATTATGTAAAGAAAGAAAGAAAACCCAATCATATCCAATGTGAGGCAGGCAGTAAGGCAAGTAAGATAATCATCATCATCAACCCCCCATCAGTCAAATCTGACATGCGATTGGAGAGGGTACCAAACAAAATAGAGCGCAGCAGAAGATAGATGCTCAAATAATTGTCATTTATTATTTCTTGTCTGATGATTTGTTTAAGGAAGATTTATCTTGAACGAGCCTCCATTAATCACGTTCAAAATGCGGCACTGAAAAGTGAAGCTCATTCATTCTTATTTAGAACCTGGTAGACATATAAAGATTTTTTTTTTACCAGACTTTATTAATCTTTTTTTGCATCAAAGATATTATGTCTATGGCTAATTTTTGAACAGGTACAGAAAATAATGATAGAGAAGAATGTGTGTGTGTTCTTCAGTCTGGTTAACATCTACTACATCTCACTGTGCAATGTTTATCTAGTTTAATACTTACCTTTAAATAACTGAGAGATTGTGCACCAGATATTTTTTGCTATGGAGAGTGAGTGAAGGGAAAACATTCACTCATATGGAAAACAGTGGAAAGCAATGTTTTCATCCTCCCTGGCACTGTACAGCCTTTAATCCCATGATTAAATTTGTAATCTACAGCTAATTCTCCCTGGGCTCCAGTGTATAAAGTGATGCCCTGGTAGCAAAACTGCTTCGGGAATTACACTGAAATTACAATTTTCTGCCCTCAGAAGTAGGACTGAAACCAGATGTCATTTGAGAATGATTTGTCACTTTCTTCTCACAGTTTTTCATATGATGTCTGCATGTGCAGGCGGTTGGGCTTCAGAGTAAATGTAACATTAGTTATTTTCTGGGCCTCCTCCTTTTGGAAGAGCATATTCTTCTCCTAATTGTTTATTTTTTGCTTTTTCATCTCTTACATGTGTACTTGAGAGATGCTATAGCTACTGGCTAAATATTTGCTTTGTGTGTGTGTCTTTGGTGCCTTGCACCTCAAACCTACTGTGCAGTTAGTCTAATCTTTCACAGTCTTATCAATCAGCACTACAGGACTTGTGTTGAATCCAAAAGGCAAGGTTTCCTCTGTGTCCCTGAAATGATTCAGCACTGATATTCCCTTTTCTTCTTTTGTCCTTTAGGGAGCGTTGGTCACAGCCTGTGCAGACGACACGCTACACTTGTGGAATCTGCGTCAGAGGCGGCCGGCTATCCTCCACTCACTCAAATTCAACAGAGAGAGGTAAGCACAGATTCCACTAGATAAAACACACACACATTTGTTCAGACAGCCGCACTCTCTCATGCTGTATACAAAGACACACCGCACACCCTCCAATGAAAGATGGATGTGACTGCCATGGATCAGTATGTTTAATTGCTGGTACAGGACTATATAGCCTTAAACACCCATCTCACTGACATCACACAGTAAAATGTATATATACAGAGTCAGGTTGTCAGGGATGAGCTGCACACGATGTATTCTGCATCCCCTCATCTTCTGCATCTTGACTAGAGCAAGATCGGCTGGCAATTGGAATCAGCCGGTTTTCAGCTTGATTAGCCTTGATCGGTGACCGGCCGATCAGTCCCACATATATCCGATTCTGTGCCGGTCACACATTCCACTGCAATTCATGTTGTGCATACAGTGGCACAGGCACAGCCACACACACACACACACACACACACACACACACACCATGTTGTTGGCGTGGAAGTTCTTCTGGAACAACCATGAAAACATTCACAAAAAGAAAAGTTTGCAAAGGGCAAAGCGGCTAAAACTAGTGCCACACCACTTCCCTCACCTGTGCATGTGTGTCCACACTGCTGGAGTTGCTGCAGTGCCGTGGGTAATGGCCATCAATAATAATAATCATCCATTGTTGATGAGTTTGTGAAGTGAAGAGTTTTACAACTTTTCACCAGAAAACATGAACATGTGATTGAAGTCTCCATTAGAGGAAAGTTACAAACTGTTTGTGCCGCTGTCAATCATAGTTCTAAGAAAGAAAATCTGAGTCAGCCAAGAAAATTGAAATCGGTGCATCTCTAAACTTGACACAGTCACAGCTGTATTGAGGCTGTTAGCCCTTATGTAACACATTTATTCCCCAGAGAGCTCTGTCAGGAGTCGCTGGTGCCACAGGCAGTGTCCTCTGGCTCACACCACATCCCCGACCACCCTGCAGATATTGGCTGCTGGAAGCTAAGCTGCAGCATCGGCAGTGGTTGGAGCTCCTCCACCATTTTTTTTTTTGATTAAGTCTGGAATACAGCAGACAGAGTCGAGAAGCAGAGTGCTGAGAGGATGAGTCCAGCTCATCTGACTCTGAGCCTTTTTCACCATGCCTGATAAACCTGACAAAGAAGATCCACTGGCTGGAGTCTCCTGCCTCCATCTCAGCTGGCGACTCCATCTGACCCACCTCCAAACCCACCTCCTTTGACATGTTGCCACCTAAACCACTGAGCCACATCAGCCAGCTTTCACATAGTCACTACAAACTGCATCAGCAGAGAGAGCTAGTGAAATATTTTAATCAGATGTTGCTATGGCAACGCAGTCGGCCAGGACGTGATGGTTGATGGGTTGACTCTAATCTCGATTATTATGGGACAAATGAACAACTTCTGCAAAGGTGTTTGAAATGTCAGGAGTGTTCATTTTATTGTTGGGGTTTGGCAGATGTAGCTGAGTGTGATGGTCCAGCGGCGGCGACACAGAGAACTCCCGTCTTGGAGCCCTCCTCTCTATATCTGACTCCACCTGAGGGTCCCGGAGGTTAGAGGACACGTTGTTACTGTTATGTTGCTTTTCCCATAACAGCTAAGATGCAACGGGACAGAAGTGCTCAATGAACTGGGAAAAACATGACCACTGCAGAAATCTGCAGACCCAGTGTGTGTGAGTGAAGCTGAGAAGACCCTGAGTGTGTTGGGTAATTTGGCAAGTCCCTCCCTCTCTGTTATCAATTCCATGTCGAAATTGTAAAAATTGTTATGTTCTCTCCAACTAGGCAAAATTTCATCGACTCCCTGCACCCTCTACTTCCCTTTTCCTTTAAGCAGACGTGGTGTCCCCGATGTATCTCTCCTTCTTGATCTCTGCTCGCCGTCTCACTCTCTGCTTAATGCCCTCTCCTCTTCTGTAGAAGAGCAGTGTGTGGGATGTGGTTGTAAGCAAGGCCTTTGCTCTTTGCTTTTCCCCCAGCAGTGACAGCTTGGTCTCTGCTCTCCACCATTAAACTTTAATGGCGAACAGTGACTTCTAGATGCTGATGCGTGGTTTTTTAAACCTTTTCCCCCTCTCTCTGCCTGTGGAAACGCTCTGAACACTCACACATGTCACTCATGTCTGGCTATACACAGTAGTGACTCAGATGATAAAAACTACACCTGTGGTTATATTCTTAGAGCCCTGGCTGAGTTGTTTCAGAAACAGGTTGTTAATCCTGGGGAGTGGCCTTCCACCATTTCTGTTTACATGATAAAATAGCAGGTTAGGGGTGTGTGTTGGTGAAAGGAGCAAAGATCCATTTCACTCTGGTCAGCATTAATTGAGCTCTTGTTGTTTCTACTATGTCATGACAAGTGTTTGCCAAGTCTAAAATAGAACAGACTTTTTACATTGCACTTGCTCCAGTCCTAGGTAGAGCTCTCTAATTTTTTTTTTGTTGCTTTACCACTACATGCTCAACGCAAGTGCATGTACAGTGTCAAGGACCTTACAGAGGTTGGGTGTTTGGTGAGTTCATCCTTTAAGTAGGTTTATAGTTGCCACTGCAAAATGTGACCAAATATGTGACCAATATGCAGGGCCTCATATTCCAGTTTTGATGGAAACCAGAGCAGAAAACAAAGCCATATAAAATGATCCTGCTAAATAACCTTAGACAGTTTTATTCTGTAAAACCAGACCGGTGTTTGTATGGGACTTACTGGGAGCTGTGGTCTTGAACCCACTCCGCTGCTCTGCTCCTCCTGTCTGTTGTCTGCAGAACTTTTTACTTTGTTATTCATGTAAAATGAATCAGCAACAGTCCACTGCTGGCTGCCCCAGTGTATAAGAAACGATAAAGATATCAACACAAGAATGAACAGAACATCATTAAACGGTGAGCGAGACATGTGAGGGAGATGATGGCCACATAGGAGCAGAGTGGGCCCAGCAGCCTGCTCCACTGGGCCGAGCACCACAACACAGCCACAGCTATCTCACTCCCTCTTGGTCACTCTCTGTCTTTATCTGTCTCTGTTTCTCTCTGATGTTTTATTTCTTTCTTTCACATTGAACCAATTTGTGTAGCAGCCCAATGGGAAAACTTTCAGCTCTCCCAAAGGCCACTCTGACACTGCTTTGTTTGCAGGGAAGAAATGAGGCTTACAATACGCAACCTTCATTTGACCGTGCGCCTTGTTATGTCTCAAAGTTCATCTGAGAGATAATGGGACATTGCTCTCATCAGTACTTTTGAATGTGCGTGCACCAAAAATTTGCCCCTTCCCATACATTTTATAACAGACAAAAGCTATAGCTATATTGGTGATTAGTAATAACCACTAACTAACAACAAAGTAAAATTCTGTGGACTTAGAAATGCAGCTAGCTTCTTTTACAAAGAAAAGCTGACAGTCTCTTATCCATTGAGGCAAAGGAAGTTCAGACATGCAGGCAGAAATGAAGTGAAGCGACCTTCATACACAATGGAAGTATATTTGAAAAGATTTATTCACAGCCAAACACAAAAGACAGGACAATACAAAAATTAATGATAACACAAACTTTATAGTAATAAATCCCACATTCTTTTTTTTTAAATGCTCCCTCATATTTAAGCCAAACTCATATAACAGACACGATTAAGGTAGTTTGAGGGTTTTCTTTTCATTTTCCGTTTCTGTTCATATTTTCTGCCTTTCTATTCTTTTCAACTGAAAGTTTATTTCCACTGTGTGGCACCCGTGTCATGGGCAAGGAGGTTTAATGAAAATAACTGCATTCTGACTGAATGTGATGGAATATATTGCTTTTAAAAGGCACATTAAGTGCAGCACTTTCCCTACTAAGTTTTCTTTGTCAATACTTTACTGTGTAATTCTTTGTTACTTTTGATTAGTGCTCGTCATAGCAAACTTGCCCTGCTTCAGTCAAGGACTTTGTCTTAGTCACAGGACATGTTTTCTTTCTGCCGGGACTTTCTACCATTAGAGAGCAATATGTTTTTTTCCAAGAGACAGAAGAATCTCAGTCCTGCCATAAAACAACATCATAAAACTGGAGTCGGAGAAACAGAGCCTTAAAGGATAATGGACTGGAAGAGTTATTAAATGCATGTACTGTCTGGAAGTTGTTAAGGACAGAACTCAGTGTCTCTGTAGTCCAGGGACAGGCTTCCAGTCATTATGAGAAGTGTAGACTTTTTAAAGAATTTTATGAAATTCATTCTAACCTTGATAACTCTTAAACCTTTAAGGTCATTTCAGACAGCAAGCAGTTGCATCTGCTACCTTTATTGTTTCTAATGTAAACAGGTGGAGAGAAGGCAGCTGCTGCTCTACTATATATGGGTCATATTAATTATAATAATAACATTTGCTGGTAGCAAAAGTTGCAAAATAACAGATAAAAACAAAAAATGAATATATCGGTACAATTTTTTTTCATATCATTTCCAAGAAGTTACAGGGCATAGAAAGATAATTTAATGGTGCAGGAATGCACATTTACAAAGTAGATTTTACATTTTAAGGAAGTCACTGAGGCAGCAAAATGACTTTCAGTAGGAATGCTGTTCAAAAGGTTTTGAAGCTCTGGCAGGAAATGCACAGTTTTAAGTCCATATTTGGGGGATTGCCAGCAGAGTGTTGTGGACGTTTTTCTGGATGTAGCTGGCAGACAGCTCGCTGTGTGAAAGTCTCTGTTTTTAGAAATTGAACAACATACCCTCACACACCTTTACACTCTAACACTATGATTTTTGGCTCTTTTATTCATTCGATGATGATACTGGTCACTGTAAACCTGTCCACTTGAGATTTTCTGTTTTAGCTTCATAGCCTGGCACCTGTACCCGTCACTGTGTGATGCACATAGTATGCCCACACAAACACGGATGTGAGAGAGGTTAGGAAAACTGTTTTGCTTCAGAAGTGTAAAAAAAAAACAAACCTCCTTTCTACCTGTCTTGTGGTGCGATGAGGTAAGAGTCAGAACCACTCGCTCCCAGTTGCAGAGGAGTGAATCATGCTCTAAGATAGATGAGGAAAAAAGGGAATCATGAGTCATCCGTCAGAGGCTGGGCAGTGACTTTCTATTTAGCTCTGTGTCTCTAGGCTGAACCTCTGACAATTAGCACACTAACACCTCCTCAGAATCCCTTAAGAATAACCCATGAATCACTGGAATCACTTCCTTCGTTGACTGTCATGGCAAAAGGAACGTGAAGTCTTTCAGTCCAAATAAAATGTACCTAACAATGCACGAACCTGTGACGCTTCCTGTAGTTTTGAGCACAGTGAAAAGAGTCAGTGTAAACATGTGCGGTTTCGATGTATCACACATGACTTGTTCTTGACACACACGACTGTTCTTCGCTGGTACAGGTAGTAATTGTAGAATTGCTTAAGTAGTTGTGTCACATCTCATGCAGAGCAGATGGCAAGGTCGCCCGTTCCCCCAATGATGTCACCAATTCAATTCATCTCTGTGTCTGTTTACTTCATTAGGGGTATTTGCTTCTCAGCTGTTTTGGCAGTGGCTGGTCAGCTGGAGGCTAAACCCATGTCTCCTCCTGTCCTCTTTGATTGATAATTATAAGGCTTGATGATACAGCCTGGTCCGACTGTCTGAAGTCAAAAGCATGCTTTTGACTTTCCCTGTTTTGCCCTCTACATCTGTATTTGCCACTATTTACCTCTTTCCGCGTCCTTTCATCTTCTCATCGTTTTTTTCCATTGATTTTTTTTTCTTTTAAGCCTTGTCTTTTATTTGATATTTACTGTGACATTTCAAGGAGGTAATCAGTGCTAAAAGGCCTCTCTAAATATGCCTCATTCAAAAACCCTTTTTCACATGGAAAATATCAAGACTCACCGGGTTTACTGCCGATATGTTTTCTGAAACATGGCAATTTAGATGGAGCTTGTGAAAATGGTTAGACTGAATCTCATCTGTTGCTTTTTATGTTAAAAAATCAGATGTAATAATTCCGAAAGGTTGATCCCAAAGCATCTGTAAACAAAGAAATATGTGAATTTGGCTTGTTGAGGATAAATGCATGTTGCAAATACAGAAGACTGTATAAGCCTCTGTCCCCCCCCCCCCCCCCCCCCCCCACCTCACCAGTTTGGATATTGTCTTCGCCTCAAGCCCTTAAAATCCTTATTGAATTGTCTTCCATCTCATTTGTCTTCTATCTAATAATCCAGCCTCTTGCTGGGTAGGTGGCTTTGGGGCTGGAGCCCAATGATCCTCCACATCTTTCCAAGGTAATCAGCATGGACAGGAGTGACTTAGAGTGTGCTCGTCTTCGTTCCCTGGTTAAGGTGCTTACAAAGATGATGAGAGTAATAATGGTTTAAGCAGCTTGGTTTCATATCAAAATTATTTTGTATCCATAACCAGTGTCATGGAAAATTCCCAAAGGTTTTAGAGAAGCCATGGAGACTTCCTCTCTGCCTGTGATTGATGGGGACATATTGTATATGTATGCAGCCTCCTCTGTGTCACGGAGCCTTGATCCAGTGTACCATGCATCAGTGCGTTTTATCCCTAATGCAAAGTCTCTTATTCACCATTGCACTCTGCGAGCTGGTGGGCTAGACGTCACTGACCACTCACAGAAAACAGCTGTGGTATATTTTTATCTAAAAAGTGATAAACTTCCATCTTACCTCTGTACTCTCTACTGCCTCAGCTCGGGAAGCTATCAGCTCTCTAGATGGTTGCTTTTTAATGCACCGTGGGTTTTGACAGATCTGGGGAAAACTGAATTATTTTTATTATGCACCTTGGGCGTGAAATAATCTGCAGAAAGAAAAACAGAAAAAAATAGATAAACTTATATCCATTGACAACTTGAGGGGCATCATTGAGAAAGTGGTAAATGAGACATGTACTTGTTTTCCATTAGAAGACATCAAGCTTTTTTTCTTTTTTTTATCTCAATAGGACTCCCTGGTAAAGTCTAGGTTCATTTGAGAATTTATATTGTATATAAAAAAAGACTGTGTGGAATGATATTCTGCATTTAATAGTAAAGATTTTATGCTATTTGAAGCTTTGAACAGAGGACTAGTGATCATGTGTGAAATGGTGGACCAGTTTAGCCTGTGGTGCAGAAATGTAACAGAACAGAAAAAGTTCAAGCCTCTACTTACTTCAGGCAGTTGTTTTGAAAGGCTCTCCGAAACACTATTTATACCAGCAGGGAGTGAACTTACAGACTGAGTGCAAAAGTTTTCCGAGTGGAAACATAAAGGGCAGGAGGAGAGAATGTAGGCGATGGTACCTACACATAAGGTACTGTGGAAAGAAACAGATTTTCACCTTCCTGCCGAGTGCTAAATTAAATCTTGATTCAGAATGAGTCAGGCCGTCTCCACTGAGTGAGTCAGTGCAGGGCCTCTGTGAAGAGGGGCAGTTCTTACCATTGAGCATCATCTTAGGATTATGGTTCTGATGGTGACGTGATAGGTACAGTCTGTCAAGTGCCATGTACAGAACATACTGAAGGTTGGAGAACACAAACAACATTGCAAAGCAGGCAACAAGAACATTAGAATGCAGTTTTAATCCTCTTGTCTGTTTTCCAGCAGTTGTTTCTTTGAATAACTGTCTCCTTGCCCATGTTTGTTTTATCAGTGTTTGAGATTCACCAAAAGACAAATCTTAAAATAGGCAAAACAGGAACATGTCATTCCTGCAAAATGCCTCCAGGTTTAATTTTAGTTGTATTTTTGAAGGAATCACTTTGTTTTGAATTACAGTAACTGAACCGCTGATTGCACATGAATAAATACACATTAATAAAAGCTACACTGATTTATCCGAATCATATCCACACTATTATTTGCAAATTGACATGCACTTAGATTTTCTGAAAGTAGAATTGTACATAATGTTCAGAGGGATCAACTGCAGCCAGATCAATGTGAATATACACAAGAGTGAGAGGATACACTGTTTAACCATACTCCGTAGAAACACTCACATCCACCGACGACACGGCTGAAGGAGAGACCCCTTTATGACTGCTCTTATTCTAACACTAAGTCTCTTTCCTCCTCTGTTTCTTGTTCTCCAGGATCACGTTTTGCCACCTTCCCTTTCAGAGTAAATGGCTGTACGTGGGGACGGAGCGCGGCAACACACACATCGTCAACATCGAGTCCTTCATTTTGTCTGGATATGTCATCATGTGGAACAAGGCCATAGAGCTGTGAGTAGCTGCTGCTCCAATTGGTGGAGATGACAGAGACGATGACAGTTATTGTAATTACAGTGACAATGTAATGACCGTGGTGGTGGTGGTGGTGTGGATGGCTTTGGGTCAGGCAGCACATCGGTGGTGAAATAATGAGTGAGTTTTACTTGGGGAGCGGGGTATGTGTCAACAGTGCTGACATACAATAAGTGTAATTGTTTTATAAGCAATTACAGATGTCCCAAGAATCACATCTTTGGAAGCTAAACTCTGTTGTGAATTTGTAATGAAATAACTGGTAATTGTTTTGGTAGCCATGCAGCATGCAGCCCCATAAAATGCCATTCCTCATTATTTCCTGGGAAATCTTTAATTACAGACTCTAAAATTAGGACAACAACAGGTGTTAGTATGGAGAGAAGTGAACACCAGTAGCTTTAGGTGAATATGTAAGTGGTTCTTCAGATTGCACACACACACACACACACACAGAGTTAAATATAAGCTCTGTATTCAAAATTATTTGGTGTGTAATCATTTTTGTGTACTGTTAATGTTAGCCCATTTCTCATTTGTATTCAAATGCTAATATTCAGCCATATACAAGTGAACCATGCTGTTACTTGGTAGACTGAACCATTCTCAGTCATTCTGGACATGATGGTTATGTCGCTGTCTAAGAAGCAAATACAGCCATGAATTAATTCATATTTTACATAATATGAAAAACTTGAGAGTGAATCAACTTTCCTTCAACTTTGAGACACATTTCAACAGCTGGCTGGAGACTAAATGAGTCATTAAGATTAATACATTTCATAGTGCGTCACAGAAAAAAAAAAAAAAAGAAACACAACTGCATCATATCAGCAGCCTTTATCCTTCCATTGCGGTAATAATCCCAGCAATGGCCATTCACAATGCTGAATAACGGCCCATAAAGCCCATTTGGGCTTAATATTACTTACAATAGAAAACCTTAATAATTTTTTGATGTGCACTTTCCTTTGTTGCAAGTGTTGACTGTGTAGCTGAATTATGCTGCAGACTGACAGCACCATCAAGTATACAAATGATGCTCAGTTGTATTGTCTGCCCGTTTGTTTCTCTTGGTTTCACCCACCTACACGCCATTACCCTGACAAGTCCCCTGCTGCAGTGTCAGTCACAAGTCACTCTCATACCAAGCCATCTTGTTGCCTTTTGACAGCCCAAACTATGGTGAGCAGTCACAACACTGTTGTGTATGTGTGGGTGGGCTGTCCGCCAGTCATCACTGAAGTCTCTTATGTTTATTATTTTCATGTTCAATAAAATTGTGTTGTTATGTGCTGTTAAATGTTTTCTTGTTTGTTTGTTTTTTGTGTTTTTGACAATCAATTAGTTTATATTTATAAGTATTAGTATATATAGTATATTAGTATATATACATTTATAACATGAATAATTTGATTATTGTTTATAACTAGATCAAGGTTATAGTGTTATTGAAGCTTTTACATAGTCTACAGTAATCTTATGTCCTCAGCACTTGAGTTCATGTGATTTCTTTAACAGTTAACTTTGTATTTGCTTTATATTTATATTTGATAAACTCTACATGTCCTCACTATGTACTTCTTTGGTATCTTGTGACTGATGCCAGGCCAAAGATGTCTGCTAAAACATTTCTTGATATGTTGACATCTATGATTTTGAACAATTTGATGCAGATTCAGATAATAATCTGGACCAGATGACAGTAACTTCCAAAAATGTCAATAAGGGAAATAATGCAAATGTGAATGATTGCTATAGACACTACGGCTAGTACACTTGTAGTATGGCAGAGGATAAATGTAGCATACTATATGTTAAATATGAAGTGATTTCAAACACAGTGCAGATAATAATCTGGATCTGACAGACGTGTAGGACTGTTTGGCCTTGGCAGAGGTATCATTCTAGTTCTTTAAGTATCAGCGCTAATAAAATGTGGTGTAGTATCATTTTTAACAGCAGCGTGTTACAGTGCCTCTCTAGTACTGGTGCTGCCTGCACTGAAAAAAGACTGCCTCATTGACATCATAAGATATTATTACACATTTATGAAGTAGAACAATAAATATAATTAAATAAGAGCAGAGGCACCATATCAGACACCAAAGGCCACATATTTAGCGGGTGAACCCACTTTTTAAACATTGTAGTAACCAAATGAATTATGAGATTAAAGGCCTCAAAATCTGACAAAATGTGACAGTGACTGATCAATCATATTAAACATTAGCTTTCTGGTAATTAATAGATGAAGGACTGTGTCTGAAATTGCTCCTTATTTATTATATAGTGCACTATATTTATCCTCTGTCATACTGTCAGTGCACTAACCCACCAAACTGGCTGACAATAAATAAATGAGGAGCCAGCATTGCCAGATGCCCCAAACTATTTGTAGCCTTCAGTTCATATTAACCACGCATTTGTACAGAAGTGACTAAACAGGCAGAACTACTAAATGCCTTTTAGATTCTTAATAATCACATATCAGACAAAGACAGCAAAGTAAAAATAGCAGCAGAGCATAAAGTTGGGAGAGCGCACAACCATTTGAACACTGGGTATTTGTACTCTCTATATTGTGTTTGAGCATAGACGAAAAAGCATAATGTAATCTCCATTTTCTAACCGTCAGCACTCTGTACCTTTCTGAAGTGGAGTTCATGGGAAGTTGAACTAGCAGAGAGTGCATCTCTTCTCATCAACACATAGAGCGACTGGGGAGTTTCATAGTTTGGCTGGGGAGGTTTTCCACCAAACATGAATAGGGATGAGGGGGGACTTTCTGTTTTTTCTGCGGTGTAACACTGAGCAAGGGGGAAGTCATCCACTCTTTCCACTGTGTTCAAACAGCGGAGTGTGAGTCATATTAGGTGTGTGTGTCTTTGTGTGTGTTCACAATTGTGTGTGCATTTGTGTCATCGCAGTGTTTGTTTGTGTGATAGCCACTCACAGATGCATTAATTTATTACAAGCCAAAAGAATCTGTTATAGCAACAATTCAACTGGGGCCACTGTTCCCAAACAGGAGGGCTGGGCTCTCATTGAAATTCAAATAGGTTTGGAACATATTTAATGCACAATTTCATGAGATTCATTCCAAAATGAGATATAGAAATGAGATGCCGGGGGAATGGGGAAAACACAGCAGCCCAGTGCACGCTCTGCTGCAGTTCATAGATCCTACTGAGGAACAGATGAATGTTTATGCCTGGCATCATGCCTGCCATAATCCACATTGGCATGTTTGGCAGTATTAAGTAGTCTTAAAATGCAAATGCACTATACAGAAATATGTGAAAACAGAAATAGATGGCTACAACAATCCTGGTCCCTAAATATCACAATAAATTTGCAAATCTATTTGGAAAGAAATGTAATGCTTCCCGGTTTTATGTTTTGCTAGTGTTTTATAATGTTGACTGACACTGTATTGCATTTGCTTTCCTACAATATCCACTCATGGTAACTAAAGCATGGTCAACATTTATAGCTATGTCGAGGGAGTTCACAGCATATGTCTAAGCTTAGGGAAAGGTCATTGTCTTGGTTTTATATGGAAAACTTCAACACTGACATGAGATAAGACTTGTTTAGTTTTTTCTATAGTAAACCCATCATGTGAGGGACAATCCCATATTCCCCAGCCTTTACCATTTAAAGGGATACTTTGGGTTATTTGACGTGGTGTTGTGTGAGGTAGTTATACATAGTCAGTGCATTAATTGCAGTAGATTCGGATCAGCACCCTCCCAGTTTAGAGAAGCAGCTGGAAGCATCGGCACAGATGCTGAGTGATGTACTGCGTTGGACGAGGACACAAAAACGTGTGTACCCTACCAAAAAGGCCAAAATTGAACATAGAACATTTTTGTTGCCTTATCTTACCTTTTCTTTGCTTCTTCTCTAAACAGAGAGGGCGCCAATCTGAATCCACTGCAGGTAATACACTGACTATGTATAACTACCTCAAACAACCTCGCTTCAAATAATCCAAACTATCACTTTAAGTTCCAGGGCCTGACTGATGTGGCAGGTTGGGTGAAAGTCATCTGCATTTACAAGGTTTAAGGATCGGTAAGGGCATTGTCCGAAGTCGCCATAGAGACAAAGTCCTGAAAACATTATTTACTCCGCTTTTGTAGTTGGTGGATACCAGACCAAATATATTCATGATAATTGATGTGGTCTATATGATTCCTCTGTTACAGTTAATACAATTTTGAGATTTATTAGCAAAGAATTTGCCTCTAATACTACCACCATGGTGGCCCAGAACACAAACACCTGACAAAGTTGAGAGACACAGTCTTATTTAATTTTTTCCCTCTCTCTTTCTCTTCAGAAACAATGTCCTATAAGCCCAGTGCACAGCTAATCCTCAAAATAAAGTGATTTACTCTGGTAGAGGAGGGGATGAAATTCTTCTTTAGTAAATAACATATTCTCGGACAGATTAAAGGATTAATAAATAACGGAGGGGAACCACATCCTGAACTCTGTAGTGGTATATTGTTGACTGTCGACAAAAGAAAACATGAATACTATGTACTCGTTTATAACAACAGATACATGTGCAGGAAGGAATAATATAGGATGCTTGCTGGATGAAATGTGTTTGCTGGGTTTACTCCAGGTGAAAAGGCTTGTCAGCAGACTGTGAGCCGACTGAACATTTAGGGAAAGAGCAAATGAAAATGAAGAGGCGTCCAACTATTTCATCTCCCAGCAGTTGTGTTACTCATACATTTTCCTTCATGTCCTTCATATCTCTGGAGCTGACTTGCTACCTCTTGCAATGCCTCCCTCCTTTTTATCTGTCATGTTGATTATTTTTGTCTTTCCTGTGATGGGTTTCCTTGGCTCCGCCCGTCCTGCTGTCGCTCAAGGTCTATCTGCACTTATGTTTGTGATCTCAGCAGCCTTGCTAGTCAAGACTGAAAGAAAAACTAAAACATTCCTGTTTTCTTTTTGTTTTTCAGGCGCTGGTAACATACTGTATGAATTAATTTGGTCTGTCATTCCTTTATAACTGACTATGCCATTCATTCCATTTTCTGCTTCATACAAGTTATAATTAAAGATAGTTTAATTCTATCCATTTGGTGTCGTCACTGAATACTGTACGTACACCTCTTAATCTGTACAGTGTATGCTGGAGCCTGTCCCAGCACTCACTTGGCAGAAGGCAGTGAAATTAGCCTGGTTTTTTAAACACGCAGGATTGTTTGAGTGGGTTTTTGGCTTTTGAGATGATTGAGATCTTTGAGATGATTTGGTAACATCATTGATAAACAAGTGCCTGGACACTT
This sequence comes from Trachinotus anak, assembly GCF_046630095.1. NCBI lineage: Eukaryota > Metazoa > Chordata > Actinopteri > Carangiformes > Carangidae > Trachinotus > Trachinotus anak. The sequence goes on along the minus strand of NW_027273852.1, from coordinate 3,484,051 downwards.
GTGCATGTGATGAAGCTTTTAGACTGACTAATTTGCTCATCATGCTCTTAAACAACACCATTACATCTCTGAAGAGGGACAGAATCATCAAATTCAGCTTGCTGCCCTAAAACCTCACACTTCAACAGCACCAACATGTTCATTTCAGCTTGGTGTGTGGATGCTTGTTTAGCATACAACACCCCCACCACCACCTCCTTAGACTTGGAGAGTAAGGACCACAGAGACTGTAATCAGATCAAACCAGATAACTGAACTGCTTCCACTGATTTCATGAAATGTCTCGAGACATAAGAAAATGTTAAAAGAAATGTTCTGGGAAATCCTAATAAGACATTCCTTGGTAAGTTTTCTATTCTGAGTAGAACAACATTACAACACGAGTGATGTAATGTGTTCTTTTAAAATAACACACACCTCTAAAGGAGTATTATCATAGTCTAAAGCATTATCTAAGTATTAGTGAAGCAATCTGATATCAGGAATGGTAATACCGTCAGTTTATGGCTAAATCCCCTTTAATTCTTTGTAGCGGAGTCATTAATGTAAGAAACATGTTTTAAATAATTCAGCAGCACAGAGAGAGAGAGGGTCACAGGCCTTATTCTTATTCTGTTCATGACTTGAGATAAATTCTCCTAATTCCTGTTGTGAATAAAGGCCCCGTTAGTCTGAAATGGGACTTGTGCCACACCCTCGCCTCTACCCCTCAGTAGCTCGAGCAGCATGTGCATTAGTGTAATCTAATGGGAAAGCTTTATTAGGAGGTAGGATACTGTTTGATTTAAGCCATGTTTCACAAAGACCGGTCATATCCAGCTTATGCTGAGGAGTCAAGTCACTTATCAGTGATGTTTTAGTTAGACAGTGATCTGATGTTTAGAAAACCAAGTGTGGGGGTCTTGTTGAGGCTGGAGTTGTCCTGATGGAGTCCCTTATAACCAGTGTGCATTGTTAAACCTTGTCAGAGGAGGCAGAGGAGACTTTCAGTTTATCAGCGAATTAATTTTTTCTTCTGATTCGGTTTGTGAGCTTTTGAAAGACTGGCCTTGTTGGCTTAAAGGCAAACTTTATGAGGAGTCACTAAGTCAGTCCGTAACTCCCCTCTTGACTCCACAGTGTGAAGATTTTCTTCAGCAAAAGAAGAAAACGACCTTCAACATAGAATAGCAAGCCTTCGCCCTACTTCACGGCCGGCTGTATCCAAAATTCAATAACTGCTGTGAACATCTTCTCTCCCACAACTTCAGAACTTGTTTTTACACTAATAACCTCGAGAAATAACCCGGTGCCATCCACAGCTGTGTGTATGTGGTGTGTGTGTGTGAGAGAGAGTGCAATATGGGTTTGTTGATGTATAAAAAAGGCTCTGGGGTCAAAAGTACATATGTGTGTTATATCCGAAATAGTGCGTCAGCTTAGTGTATTATGTGTTGTGGGTGGCTGGTGTAGCAAGATGTGCTTTTGGCATTCACCCATTATGCCGCTGCTGCAGTTGGACAGGTGTTGTGTGTTTGCAGGTGGTTTGTTGCTTCTTACAGTGCTGAGTGAAACGTATGGAGAGCTTTCCATGGTTTCATGTTTTTATCAGCCTCTGCCAGCAGGCATGACTAAATGTCCCCTTCTGAACGTGTCAGTCACACTTCACCTGAGCACATTTCAGCCCCTGTGCTAAAATATCACGATGCTGCTGCAGTGAAGTCAGCTGGTGACCAAGTGCCCCCTGGAAGATTTTCTTTTTTCTACTGCAGCTTTTGGTTTGGTTGATCATCTAAACCATGACATCCTTTTCCTTTTGCATTTGTCTAATTTGCCCTGATCCCAATTTTGACAGGTAACGTGGCTCTGTTAGCTCAGTAAGGCAAAGTATTTGTCTTCTGAATCCCATTTCGAGGTAAATCCAGCTGCATGATATATTTTGCAGTGGTGGAAGAAGTACTCAGAAGATTTGCTTCAGTAAAAATAACAGTATAGAAATATACTATTATTAATAATCTTTGTTGCCTTATTTCTTAATATGCCATGTAATTTTTGCATGGCCACAACAGCAAAAACAAATAATAAAAATACCGTATATATAACTGCCAACCTGCCAGGGTCTGTATTTGGGGGGAGGGGGCAAAGAGCAGATTGTTGGAGGTCCATGTGGCTCCCTTCTGAAAGCCATTAATATATTTTCTTCTGTAGTGTGCCTATAGATGTTAGGGTTAGTAGACAGTGTGTTGTTGTGTGGGTAGAGTAAAACTGTGAGTTACTCATTACCCATTGCTCACATGTCGTCTCTAAACATGGTGTAAGAGTCTTCTTCACCTCTCTCTTATCTTTCCTTCTCATCACAGATCAACTAAAACTCATCCAGGACCCGTGGTTCATTTGAGCGATAGTCCTAAGGATGAAGGCAAGGTGAGTAGGCAGATAAAAAAAACACCAGCACACCTCCTGGTCCCTCAACACTAGGAGGCTCGCTCCTTTTTCCCACGTCTTTGTCTCTGTTAAATCTCGCCTGTAATTAAATCTCTGCCCTGTTTTTCTCACTTCCACATCTGTCCTCCGACCTCCCTCTCCTTTTTCTGTATTCTCGTCCTCTCTGTCTGTCTGTCTACCTTCCATTATTTTTTTCTAATTGCTCACCTCTCATTGTCTCGGCTTTTCTTTCCGGCTCACTGACAGAAAACTATTCTCGCTATAATGCCCGTCCTCTTGATGCTCTTCTGCTCTTTTTCTCTGTCCCCCGAGTTTTCACAAATACACACAGAAGAAAAGAAGTGTGAGGCACCTGTAGGTAATATCCTTTGGGGACTGAGGAGCTTTTCAGGGTCATGCTGCAGTCAAATTGGTAGGAAAAGTGGCAGGTGGAGGTTGCTGTAAAAGAGAGGTCATTGAAGAGCATATTGATTTTCCCAATGGATTTCACTGCCTCTGGGTCAAACCAGTCTTGACAACCTGTGAAGACATAAAAATGACACACAAGATTACAGCTGCTGTCACACACTGTAGTCACAGACTGCAGTTAAGGACAAAGTATTGCATGTAGTATCAAGACATAACAACAGAGGTATTAATGTTACTAACCTTAAAGCCTACACATGTTTTTATTTCTCAAAACCTTTGCATTTTGTGCTTAATATTCACTCTAAGTTCTGGCAAATAATTTGTTTTTAGTACGAGCTTCCTAATTAGGTCTAGAAAAGTGAATCTGACAGCAGGGAATAAAAAATACATAGAAAATTAATTTTAATACACAAGTAATGATAAACACACAGGCACTTAGCCTTATTAGACATAATCCAAACACAGGTCTGACTGGAACAGGAGAATTTCAGGATGTTGTTAAATGAAATGTAAGGTTGTGTTTTAAAACGGTGATTTCTTCACACATGGTTACACATCAATGACCACTCGCATACGCTAGGAATCCATCATTGTTGGCATCACAAATGTTCTTTTACATTATAGCAGAATTTTACATCGTGGAAGCAAAATAGAAAGAACGGTTTCTGAGGGCCAACTGTACTTACTAACTCTCTGGCCTGTTATGAATAACATTTGGTGCATATAAGGGTAAGTTTATCCAAAAAATACATAAATAAATGGAATAAATTGATTTAAAAAATAAGAAAGAGACGAGCTGGCCGCCCTAATTACATGATTTCTGTGGCCAAAAATATGACTGGGATGATAATGTTGCTTCATCTCTGCTGGATGTGTAGCTTCTCAAATATACATTAAATTATATTGTCATACATTGGAGTAAATTAAATATCTTTGGCATTTGGGTAGACAAAAAGAGATATTTGATGACATAGATCTTGGGATTTGTGATGGTTATTTTTCACCGTTTTCTTGTTTAATAGACCAAATTATGATTCAGTTAATCAAGACAATAACTGGAAGATTAATTGATAATAATTATAAGTTGCAGCCCTAAAAGGCTTTCTCTCAAAAGACCCAAGCAGCAGCAGAAAATGGTAGCTGATATGTAACTGATAACTGTAATGACTCCTGTACATTTAGGTGCCCTGATAAGTCCTGTGAGTGAGTCAGCATACAGTTATTTTGACATTAATGTTAATGATGCTAATACTTATGGTTTTCAGTGTACGAAAATGCTGCCAGTGCAGTGAGAATATCACCTTGACTCCATGGTATACTCGTTTGCTATCTCAGTCTGAACGCACACTAAAAGAATCAAAGCAACAGGAAGAACTAAAAGGAAAGAAAGACGAGAGACAGACGGTGAATCGATAAGTGATCTCTCCCCCGTCAAACAAAAAATACAAATTGAGGTTCCCCTTCGTTCAGCTCAAACCTGAATGTTCGATCGTTATCATTAAAATGAAAAGTGCTGTGAGAAGACATTTTTTGGGGTTCAGTACTGTTGTTGGGTCGGATGTGGTCCGCCAACATTTTTGAGATTTTCAACTGGGCTGTTGGTTGGGAACCACAGGTTTGTACAGCATGTGTTGTTCATGCTTTTTTTTTTTTTTTTTACAAGATATCTGAATTCCTCTTATCTGTTTGTTTACATCTGTGGCTGTTGGTGTTACTCATGTAAAGCTTTAGGGTTGCAGAGAGGCAGTTTTTCCTTTCCATTTCACCTGCCTTCTACTTTTCATCTCAGGTTTTAAGATGTCACACATCTTTCCTCTCAGCAGCCGTCTCCTCCGTTCTGCCTTACAGGCTGAGCTCCTTCAATATCACTCTTGATCACTCTCCTCTGATCTGTGATCAGATTGTTTCGCCTTTGCTCTCTCCTCCAATCCTACATGTGTGAGAGTGTGTGTGTGCAGCCATACTGTGTGGGTATGTTTGTGAGGTTGTTTTTTTTGCAAGTACACGTGGGAGTGTTTATGGGTGCCTGTTTTTGTTATATATAAATGTGTGACTAAGATGGGTGAGAAGGGATGTGCACAGGATTGTGTGTATGTGTACATACTTCTGTGCATGTTTACTGTGTAAATCAATAAACCTGTATCTGTTTAGCTGTGTCAATATCCAGTCTAAGTAGACACAGGCAAAATGGCTCCACTACATTACAGCAAAGAGTGCAATTACATAAATGATTGTTTGCTCTATTTCTATATTTTTCATCAAGTCTTTATTTTCCATTCCCTGTCATTCCCCTCCACAGCTGCTTATAGGATTTGAGAGTGGGACAATCGTACAGTGGGACCTCCGGGGCAAGAAGGCCGACTTCAGAATCTACTACGATGAGGTGAGCTCCATTGTGCACTTCTGCATCAAACATTTGTGTTTGAAACAGTCTCCTCTCTTATTGGCATCCTGATACTCTGACATTAAAGGGGGCATCTTCAGAAGCTTTCGGTCTTTGTTGGGTTATCATGATAATGAGTTTTCACTTTTTTTTCAGTGTTCTCAGTGGGTATGCCTTTTTCATAGTTGCAGGACATAGGATATATAGTATGTGGCATAATTTTGAGTGGTGGAAAACAGGAAATTGAGAGGGTGGTGCGTGATTGATGTGAGTAGAAATTTACAAACCTCCCATGACACCTAACCTTGCAAGGCAGCTGGATCTCTTGCTACGGAGAATCCATCCTGCCAAGCTCCAAGTTATTTGCTTGTGGCCGAGCCACAGTAGTTCGGACCAATCAGCGCCCTAAGAGGAACTAGTGGCAGCTACAGGTGGGTCTTAGGTTTGATGACAGCAAGAAGCTACTGCTCATTAACAACAATGGCAGCCCCTAAAGAGATTAGCATAGATGCTGCTATAGCATCAGTTATATCAGAACTGGTGAATGTTTCTTCATTCTTCATCCTTCACTGCAGGGTTTTCTCAATGGAAAAGATGTTTACGCTCTTTTCTCTGCTGGCTTTAGCAAGAGTGTGATTTACCAACTGGCTCCACTGTTAGTGAAGAAAAGGGGAAGGATGCAGAATCTAACTGGATGAAATTAGTGATCGATGATGACAGACAGATGGTATATCCAGTCATCCGCCAAGTATTTTTTGAAAGCACCTGCCCTTTTCCAAACAGTTTCCAACTAAGCCTTCCCACATGGTTCTGTGTAACTATCTGGCAGAGTCATGTGCAAATATGTAAAGAGCTGTTTCCATGCTGCCATTTCCAGGATACGATGGCAGACTTTGCAACTTTGTTGCTTGGTGGCCTCTAATTAATACAATAAATTTCATGCACAGATGTTACACACTCATTCATGCATGCAGTCATTAGCAAAACAGAAACTCCAGCATTTATCTTCAGACACTTGAAAAGTGTAGATCAGTTTAAAGAGGAGAGGAACAGGACTAGGTCCAAACCTAGTATATGTCTGGACTGTGTATGGTCAATGTGTGTACATAGTGGAAAACTATTGTGAAACTAGTGTCAGCCTTAATTTCACATGTACTTTCTGTGTACAAAATTTTAATACAGACGAATTTCCAATAAAGCTGTTCTCATGGGGTCCCTGTGGGTGTGTCTGTCTCGCTCTCTGTTCAGACTCTCAGATTTGTTTGCTTATTAAACGTATTAATCGCAGGTGCCGGAAAGTCATTCCGAGTCATTCCAGCCCACTTTAACCCCTGATGATGACTCTTTTCTTAGGAAAGTAGCTAAGATTTTTTGCAAGGTGCTTTTTTGAAAAAAGTCTCCCCACTATCAGAAACTGTTGGAAACTGCACCAGTTCGTTTTGAAAGCACAACGGCCAATGGGGAAACTCCGACACTCAGTCACATGGCATTCCGCTGACCAATGGCGTAACTCGATCGCTCAGTCTTGGACATTCATGTTTGTAGTGCTGAACCCCGCTGTTGTGGTCCATCTTACATGGACACATTTTGGGGCCTTAAGAGCCTCCTTCTGATCTTTTTGCCAATCTTTTGAATCTCAACAAATGTAGGACAAGGTGGCTTTGTCATCAAGTGCTGTATTTCACTGCCTGTTTGTCTGCATCCAGTTACTGCTATTTGAATAACAGGCACTAATCGGAGAACCTGGGCATGCTCATACCAGTCCAGGCTGCCCCTGACAGCTCACACAGAACTGTCAGCTGAAACAGATGAAGACCATATCGTCTGTTGTCATTCAGCAGTTAGCAGCGTAGCGTAAAATAAGAGGGTATCCTTTGTGTGTAGATGTTTGGTTTGTGTGCTCTGTTATCTCGCCATCTGACATAGTGTGTAGTATATTCCATTTATTTTCAGCTGTTGACAAAATTACAGGTGGGATGAAGATCAGCAAATGCCTCAATTGCCTGCTCTTCCCATTTCCAGGTATACAAGTATCTTAACTATGTGTGCACACGTACAAGCACATACACAAACGCTCTCTAACACATACATCAGTCTTATTTAATTAGTTTTTGTTAACCTCTGTGGCCTCAAGCCCAATTTGCCCCAGGGACATTTTCACCTCGTGGCACTGATTCTTGATATCCGCTGCCATCTCTCATCTCCTGTCCCATCTCCTGTGACGACTCACCTCCTGCTCACATTCATTAAGGTGGCCTCCTGAGCATCACTTCCAGCATCTCTGTCTCACACCTCTTCAGCTGGTTACAAAAAAAAAAAAAAAAACAGCAACACTTAGATCTCACAAAGACGAGGACAGAAGCACTGAATTACAGCTACTCTTGCGTAACTGTAAATTGTAGTTAAATCATGAATTACATTGTACATTACAGGCTTTACTTCATACATGCATCTTTTATGTCGTACAACTTTTATTTTCTTCAAAAGCGCTGCATCGAATCCACATCTACGCAGTATGTGAAGGAATCGAGCTGTAAGTAGAAACTGCTGCAGCTTAGTTATGGAAGCTTTAAGCAAGTTGTGACCTTTTTAAACTTATGTGAATGTTCCATGTACTTTAATTAACCCAAATAATAGTCCCATTTGTGCACGAAGAATTATTACTCTACTCTAGCTAATTAGAGCAAAGATCCAATGGAAATTTCTGCTGACCTTTAACCTAGTGTGGCAAAAAATGTGTGGGACAGATCAAAACCCTCCTGCTTTCTCGAGAAAATGTGACCTAGACTGCGTCCCATCGGCCAGATACTGCAAGCTGGCCCACACTGTGCAAATGAGAAAAGGTTAATTTGGATGATATGTGAGGTCACATCTCAAAAGAAATATCTTCCAAATAAGTTTCGACATTAGATTTCAGATCGCCAATGTTAAAAGGGCAGTAATTACACTGTTATCGTGTCAAAGATAATTTTGGTGAAATGACAATAATTTTGCACATTTTCTGTTAATGTTTTAATTAAATGGTAGAGAAGAGTAAAACGATCTAATGTTATCAGTAGGATGAGGTATAATCAATTTTATTCATATGATTGACTGAGTTCATTATACAGACACAAAGAAGCCATGCATTAATATTGTGCTGTTGGAACTCCATTTCCAAATGCTAATAGGTGCACATGTGGTTTCCATGCCTGTAGTGTGCTTCAGTGACGGTGAAGATCAGCACAGTTGTGTCTAGTTTGCTGCGTCACATCTCCACATAGATACATTGTCATGTTGTGTTACATGCAGTAAAAACATCCCTATCCACACAGAGCTGTCAGATGAACAACAGCTTTTTTAGCAGTGTGCTTAAGAATACTGTCAAGTGCATTTTTTTGTTCTTATATTTAGACGGAAGCATCAATTACAAAGATCCTCTGTAAGAATTTTTTTTTTTTTTTTTTAACCTTGGTAATAACTGAAATGAAGACAGACTCTGAAACACTGAAGACTAATATTTGACATGTTTGTAAAGTATCTGCTCCCTTTCTATCACTGGTGCAGGCTATCCACTCAGTCAGCTGGCATCATGAAGGGAAGCAGTTCATGTGCAGTCACTCTGACGGCAGCCTGACGCTCTGGAACCTCAGAAACACCACCAAGCCATTCCAGGTCACCTTCCCTCATGGTAAGATGCACACCCACACACATACTGTTTTTTTATTACTAAACAAAATTAGGCTTTGATATTCCCAAGCTGGGAAAACTGGGTCCTTGAGTTGTTACCTAATACAGCAGACAGAAATGCAACATACTGCAAATGAGGATAAACCTCTAATTTGATGGATTTATTGTAGAATCAATTAAACGGTTTACAGGTTGTCTGTGGGTTGAATTTCAAACAGTTATAGAGCATGTGGTCATAAAGGAGCCGTAGCTTTTTGTTTATTTCAGTTCTGAGTTTAGAATTGCAAATATTTGTGTTTTATTTGAGTATAAAAATGGTTATAGCTCTGAACTTTAATGTCAATTAAAACATCACATAGCAGTGTGTATTACAGTGTGCAAAAATATTCCAGCGATGGTTTTCAGACATAAAACACACACAGGTGATATACCTTTAAGTGCTATGTATAACTCTGCGAGTCAGTTGAATAGAATAGCAACAGAATCAGATTTGTCAGTTTGTATCATAATGTATATTTTAAACATTAGTAACATAGTGTTATCAATTTTCTGGGGCTACTCCTGGTTATCAAGGGCTTTAATATCCAATGCAACTGACTGTGTAGAGCATCAGCTCTGTATTATTCAAACCCAGCTCTTTGTCAAGTATCTGCACATTTACAAATGCGACAAAGCAAATCTGAAAATGACAATGTAATATGTGATGGGTGTCATTGCCAAGTCAGGGGAGAATACTGGGTTGAATGATTTCCACACCAGTTCTCTTCCTCTGACTAGTCTTTCTTCTGCTTCTTTCTTACTCTGATGTGGTTTGTGTACTGGCGGGGCACCCATATGTTGTCAGATGTCTGGTGACGAATAGTTCCTCACTGTGACTTGTTATCCGTGATCTCAGGCAAAAAAATCACAAAACAGGAAGGCGAGAGGGAAGGACGTGGGCGATGAATTTTGGGGACAGGGCAGCGGGCCTTAAGACACCAGCAGATTGTTTATGTGTCAGATATTTGGTACTACACAGAGCGAGAGTGAAAGGAACGGGAAAGAACAGGACAGAGGGAGCTGAAAATGAATAGAGGTGAATTATGGAAAACAGAAGAAGAGTGAACAGTGCTTGTGTCATCTCCTGGGAATGAAACACTCCCTCTGTTCTATTAATAAATAAATGAACTAATTCTGGCAGGACACTGCAAGTCAAGCATCACACCATGACACCCATCACATCTGTGCTCTAAATGCTTTCATGCTCACATCCTGCCTTATGCTTTGCACTGCTGTCACTGGTTGTGCTCAGATGTTGTGATGTAAACTAAAGGGAAGACTGGAGGTCTGCAGTCCAACATGCTGGAGGAGATCTTCACCGACAACATAAAATAACTGTATCTGTAAATTTGATAAATTATATCTCCTGTATTTTTGTCTTATTTGCTGCATAAAACAGGGAATAACAGGTCCGTTTTCATTGTCTTCGTTAATGTGATCGCTGCTGCTTGAATTAACATTATCTGGCTTTCACCTCTCCGGAGGAGGCGGTCGGTGATAGCCCATAACATCTAGGTCAAGAGTAGGCTTTTTAAGTGGAGGTTTAATTACTGCAACCTGAAAAGCCTGTGGTACATAACCTGTTAATAAAGATAAACTGAGACGTGTAGTTGGAAATGGGTCTTGAAGACAAGTCGATGGTGTGATGGTACATTATGAAATGTAATTCATTTGCTGTTTTCTGTGGCCGTAGGAGAGAGCATCACAGGAGTACAGCCAAATAAGTGGTATAACCGTCTCATGTTGCAGATGCATACCGAATGGAAGCGACAAATGCTTCACCAGAAAGAAATCCAGTTTGGGTAACTACCCTGTATGACAACAAATTATACTACAGGCACATGCACAGCTCAAGAACAGCTGGACATGTGCTCCCAGACCTGCAGTGTTTAAGGGAGCTACTAATCTGTCACATTAGTGCTGGGGTTTTGTTTGCAGCACTGTGTCCACGGTCCCAATGCCTTCCAGCTAAGGGACGTCCTCTTTATATCAGAGGCAAAATCATCTCATTATGTGAAGCAGGTAAAAAAAAAAAAAACTTTTTAATGCAGTAACTTCCACTCTGCCGTTCCATAAAGAAAAGAGTCAGAGGCAGCACGCAGAAATCAGCGGGAACAGGAACAAAAGTACAGTTGTTGTGGAACTATGTCATGGACAATTTAATAAAGAGACATAATAGTTGCTATTATTACTTTATGATTAGAGCTGTGGAGGACAGTGTTGTGAGCCTGGAGTGGTGCATTGGTCCTTTGAATGAAGCAGCTATTGAGGTAGTTATGCTGAATATAATGAGTAGCCTGAAATGGAGGAAAAAAACAGAGCAGACAATAACAGTTGGAGACTAATGAAAGCTTTTCCATTTTCTGCCTTTGATTTAGTAATTTGAATTGTCACACAGAAAAGAAACTCTAATCAAATACTGCAGAAAAAGGTAAGTGTGTATTGGTTTTGGTAGAACTGAGGATGGAAAAGACTTCAAGACTTTTTCTGTATATTGTAGTATTGTCTTTAAATATTGTGCACTTTTTGCTCTTTTCTCTAATTCAGGAAAGATACAGAAGGATGGGAGGAAGGAGTCATGTAAACCTATACTCAAAGTGGAGTACAAGACCTCAAGGAACAGGTGTGTGTTTTTTAAATAAACATTTAGATCCACATTTCCTGATTATATTCTGTCTTTCCGGTTACAATAAATGAACACAATTTTGTGAAGTAGAACGTTTCTTTTTACCCTTTGGTTATTTTATAATGTAGTGAAATTGTTGTTTATGGTACCCCAGTTAGTGATAATCATAAGCCACCAACACAAGCAGTCATGTTTTTGGAAAAGCATTTTTCTATGATTGCAGCCCCTTAAAATTTGCTTGTGGGGAGGGAGTGAGTGAAATTATCCAGGATACACTGTGCTTTTAAACTCTGGTATGTGGATAAAAACAGCCTACTAATCTCCAGCTGGTTGATTTTTTATTTTTTTTAACTCCTGGAGTACAATTACCAAGATAATGAAACATTTTAACATCTATGCATCTGTAGTTGATGCAGCTTCAGTTCACTTCACTGTGGATTTGCTTGATTCCAGCCCGAAGATGTTGTATTCAGTACAGTCAGTTTATGGATCAGGCTGGAGTAGTGGGAGGCAGCAGGGCAGACAGTGTACAGGGAGGAGAATCCAGGCTTGCAATGGTGGAGCGCTGGATAAGGTTGGAGCACAAGGAGGCAGGTGGCGATGAAGGGGAGGCTCAGGTAGACAGGGAATTAAACCGGGTTCAGGAAACAAATAGGAATTTACTCATGCCAGGACAATGAGAATATGGCTGCAGCGCTGTTACCACAAAGGTGAGGAGCCGGGGTCTATATACACTGCAGCAGCCTGTTGGAGTGATGAGGCATCGGTGTGTAGGGGAACAGCAGGAGGAGTAACCTGGAAGCCACACCTGTGCATCTACACACACACACACACACACACACAAACAGAGAGACAGACAAGCTGGCTACAAACAGGAAACACCAGTGAGGTGAACACAGTGGAAACACAAGGGAGTGAGGAGAAGGCAAAGCAGAAACCTAACAATCAAAGTATTTATGAATGTTACATATATTATTAAAATAAAAATGTCATCTTGTCATACATCTTACAGCTAAATTGTGTTGAATGACATGTAACATCTGAGATAAGAGTCAGACTCATTCAATCAGTTTCTTCATTAAGTTGGAAGGCCACCTCTCCATAGCTGTAAGAATGAACATTCATTTTTTCACAAATTTTATTTTGTCAGTGCCTTATCATAGGCATCTTATAAACAGATTGAAAGCCAAATACATGTCTTAGAAATGGTTAAACTGACTGATTATTTGATTTATTAATTCATTCATTCATTCATTTAATTATTGCCCTAGCAACTGATAGAGACTCTGAGAAACCCTTCTTAAAGTCCTGTTCTCCCTCCACAACAGCGAGCCTTTTGTTATCTTCTCTGGAGGTCTTTCGTATGACAAGGCAGGACGGCGACCAACCTTAACCATCATGCACGGCAAAGCGATCACTGTGCTCGAGATGGACTATCCTATTGTAGAGTTCATGGCGCTCTGTGAGACTCCCTACAACAACGGTAAATGCATACACTGACACTGACACTGACAAACCTGGTGTGACACATTTTTTTGGGTTCGGCTCAGTGGTTTAGGCAGAACGATTTGGTTTTATTTGTTTTATAAATTTTGACTTATCAACCTCTGAATTTTTTTGCTGCTATACCATGGAGGTGGGTGGAATTTTATTTGAAATTATATTAAAAGAATCAAAACACAAACCGAAGTCTAAAAAGTCACAAATCAGCAAAAAGGAAAAAAAGAACACCATCTCATACAATCTTTTGATCACACTGAAATCACAAATACAACACTGTTTCCTTAAAAGTTACAAATGAAACTCTTACTCTTATTTCTTTTCTTTTCTTTTCTTTTCTTTTTTAAGACATGTCTAAAGTCCTCAAAGACTCTTCTGCCCTCTTGAAAAAAAATATTCTGGCTACTAAACAGAAAGTAGATTTTTAAATGTTTTTTTTTTTGTTTTGCACTACTTCAGGATTGAGGGTTCTGTAAAAGTCTTCAAAACAAATAACCTCGCCTTTTCAAAATTTGTTTTCTACTTTTTTGTGAACTTCTTATATCTGTTTTTTTTTATATATATGAATGTATTCAATATAATCAACAGTCAAATGTAAAAATTATGATTCTATTAAAGGCACAATCTCTCTGCAAAAACTTTTGAATTAAATATTATCCAAAAAACCCTTCAAAGTGTGTTTGTAATTGATGTGCATATAGATTAAGCATTATCCTTTTCAGTTTGGCTTTGTGTCTTGCAGAGGTCCAGGAGCCTTATGCAGTGGTGGTGCTTCTGGAGAAGGACCTGATTGTGGTGGATCTGACACAAAGCAAGTATGTGTTTCACATATGGACTGAGCCATGTCATTGTTTTTACATGAGGGGATATGTCCTGGTATTACTTCAGGGGAAAACACAGTATACACCTTTCATCCACGAGACAAATCCCATCATAGTCAACAACAAAATTAAAAAGGGTGAACGGACCAATCAGTGTCTATACTTCAGGGAGAAACAGAGGTTAGATGTTGTCATCCCACTTTGCTATCGTGGTGCTAATGCTACCACTTCAGTTAAATTAACTAGTTATCACTACTGAAAGAAATGAAGATGGAGGTGAAAGGTGTTGATGTGGTGCAGGTTTGACAGATGAGCGCCTAAGGCTAGGGAATACATTTGAATAGCAGCAAAACTCTTGTGCATAAATGATGTCACCTAGTTAATTAGGTTACCTAATTAAAGCTATTAGATAAAAATGTCATCTGATAACATGTCCAGATTGTCCACAATGTCAGCTCATTGATTAGCTGTTAAATGTCTTCATTATATTGTGTTCGTTATTACCATCATAAATTAGCCTGCACCTAGAGCTGGTAGATTTGACAGTTCATAGAACTGCAGGTTTATAGTATGTATCCTCACCCTAACGTTTATTACAGTTTGTATTTGTAATGTAATTTAAATGATCAGAGTAGGTTTTGCACTAGCACCGCCATAGTTTCATGCAAGCTCATAGCTGCGCTATTTTTACCTCACCTGCAATCTCATGGTAATGCCAGAGACAATGTTACAAAGTGTCATACATTTTGGTCATGTAATTCAGTTTTTTAAAGTTTGGTGAATTTTACACCAAGAGATTTTAAAAGTCAAGGTCGATAAAAAGTATGTAAACCCAATGTAATTTTTTTTTTCAGGTTTTATCATGTACTCAGATATTCACTTATCTCTTTGTTATTTCATGATAACTTTTTTTCTGCCTCATCTGCCAGCTTCCCTGTTTTTGAGAACCCTTACCCCATGGACATCCATGAGTCTCCGGTTACCTGCACAGCTTATTTTGCAGACTGTCCACCCGACATTATCCCCATCCTCTACTCTATAGGGGCTAAACACAAGAAGACCGGCTACAGCCAAAAGGTAGGAAAGGGGAATTATAAGGGACAAATGCCATTCTATTCTTACACACATTATTGTGCATTTTATTATAACATATCATATTATATGCCTTTTTTGCCAGGTTCAGTCTGTTTGATAATTAATTTTCTTTAAGATGTTTGAGCATATTGCTCATTCAAAAGGTTTGAATGAAAATAAATCTACTTTTTTAGCAATGTAATCAAACAACTTCCCAGTACACCATTGACAGATATCATTAAAGAGGTATAATTGTACTCGTATAAAGGCCTGCCTGTGCACACCACTGCTTTGGTACTTTGATAAGAAAGAGAACATTTGCCTCTGGTCTCTCAACGTTATCAACATTAAACTGCACAGTAAATGCTATTTACTGTAGCATAAAACATAAACTGCATTTATTAAGAAAATCCAGCTTTAAAAAATAAATTGCAGCTAAAAGCAATTCATGGATTACCATTAACATGCATCATTTTAATCATTGCAGTTTTGTATCTGAGCATGTACTTTTTAAAACTGAAGCAAAAATAAATAAAATGAAATCTTACCAACAGGGCCCTGTAGGAGAAAAACAAAAGATGATGTGATTGGGTTTTCAAAATAATCACTAATCTCTGTCTGTAACCATATTAGGAGTGGCCAATCGCTGGAGGAACATGGACGTTAGGCTCTCACACCTACCCAGAGATCATTATCACGGGGTAAGGCAGAAATACTGACAGAAATATTTTGAAGGTACAGAAAGACCTTTTATAACAAGTCCAAACACGTGGGAACCATTAACCCATTAACCATTAAAGTTGCAGGAAATAAAATGTGCCAAGCATCCATCGCAATTCTGCAATTCTGCATGTATGTCTTCACTCACACTGTGACATGACCGGATGACTGTGATTTATATTTTATGTTTCTGGTGCTTTATGAGTGTGATTTGGGTCTGAGCCAACCTCAGCACAGGCAGCACAGAGCAGCCTGCGGCCATGCTGTAACGTATGGGGTGGGCTGAGATGTTAACCTGTTCTGAGACATGCACACTGAGAGGCTGCCTCTGGGTAACACTTACAGATATCAGCAGCAATCCAGCAATATAAGGCCTGCCTAAAGATATTTTCCCTGTAGTGCAGAGTATGAATTCTGGGCTCATAGTGTTTCTGTTGTCCAAGAGGAGACTAATCATTGCCAGACTTTTAAGATAACTTCTAAGATAGCTGTAATTTATGCCCACCTTTTCCCTTAACTTCCTGATCCACTCTGGTGGTGGTGGTTGCATTCTTTTATCAGTGAGAACACAAATGTGCCCTGGGCCACATTGAAGGACCACCTCTGCCATAGCCTAATTAGTCCCGTCACAGCTTCATCATCACTTAGAAATAGTAAAATATTCATTTTACTATTTCTAATGCCTAAAACCTTATTTCATTGTAGAGCTGTGCAGTGCAATGAGTCACTCAGCCCCTCCTTGCCCCTCCGGCACATGTGTTTATTTGCATTTTGAGTGGAGAAGTGAGATCCAATCACAAGTGGTCACTAGAGACATGTGGAGATGCATGTAAATGCCAGGTCTGAACAGGGCCCGTGAGTGATTGAATATACTAACTCTGCCTAAAAGACCAACACTATAAACTGTTCTCTTTCTTTGCTCAGACACGCTGACGGATCAATTAAGTTTTGGGACGCATCTGCAAGTGAGTCTACTCCCTAAACCTTTCAGTCGTTCTCTGTCTCTCGTTGTGTGTTAGCTATAATGAAGTGATTCATTTTGTTCAGTTCAGGCTTTTGTTACGCAGCATGCTCAAATACACAGTATATTTTCATAAATTCCATGTTGAGTCATTTTAGATTTGCTACGGGCTCCAAACTCAGAGCAAATGAATTGTACCATGGTGCCCCATGTTCCACAACAAATAAGGCACAATGTAAATAAGGCCTTTGTCATTTTCACAAATGGCTACACCCTAAAAACGTGTAGTGTCAATGTGTGATTTTTTTCAAAAGCTTTTGAGATATTTTATTTACACCTGTGGTCTGTGGATGGTATTTAGTTGGATTGCATCACATTTGGCGTTACTTTCTTGATGCAGATTAATTGCTATCCAGCACCTTTCGCTGCTTGGACCCTTAATTTATCCTATGATCTAGATCGCCAGGACATCATTCAATAAAGCTTATGCACTCATGCCACAGAACTCCACTCCACATTCAAAAATACTACAGTAATACCATACTGTTGCACTGGGCAACATATTTCTTCATTGTGTAGGTGTTTCCACTGGCGCTGTCAGTTGTCCTCTTTTCTCATTTTGCGCATGTTGCCAGTCATAGTATATTCGGCAGTAACAATATTTTCACCAAAGTTGCTTTAACCAGTCACACTGCAGATGTTATACAAGCTGAAGACCTCCAAAGTGTTTGAGAAGCCAAAGCCTGGTGAGGGTCGGGCTGCCGAGTTGGTGGAGGAGGACCCCTTTGCTGTTCAGATGGTCAGCTGGTGCCCTCAGAGTCGCATCTTCTGTGTGGTCGGCATCTCAGCCCACATCATCCTGTATCGATTCAGCAAATATGATGCCAACACTCAGATAGTGGTGAGTGAAATGCAAATCAAAAGGGGTTTTCCTCCTGGTGGTTTTGTGCATCACAGGGGAGTCTGATGTAACTTTTACAGTCTCCTGCTTTCGCATCTTAAGTGGATGTTTTTCACTTACACTTATGTTTTTTAGAGCAAACTGTACCTGTATGTGCATAACATTAACTCAATGGTAGTAGTTCATTGTAGTAATCACATTGTTAGAGGACTGACCATAGTCAATGTTATGGATTCCAGTTATGACAGACAGATGGATAGACAAATCCATATTTCTGTATCTGTGCCATCCCCAGTCGCTAGAGGTGCGCCTGCAGTGTGAGCAGGAGGATGTCATCTCGCCGTCGGAGAATGAGAACAATCCCTGCTTCTCAGAGCCCAGCCCCCACTCACCCCAGCCCCACCACCAGCACCCAGCAAGCCCCAGCAGTGGAACACCAGAGGGTCTCAAAGACAGCATCCCCTGCCTCAAGTAACACCTCTTCATATGCGTCATAGCTTCACTGCATCAGACAACAGCAAATCAGATGAATCACTGTGTCCTGTAGTGTGCCGATAATATTCAATGCGGCGCGAACTAACAGACTAACAGCAGAACAATGACCCACCACTTTTTAAAAAAATATTTTATAGTAGATAAAAAATAGATAAATATACAGACTGATGAAGATAAACAAGGACGTAACCTGAAACTAGTCTGAGTGGCGGAGGCATACGACCACAAAACGATAATTCTACCCTTGCCGTTGCTTGCTAGTGGGTCTAACAAATATATACATTAGTATTATATATATATAATTTATATATTGCACTAATTTTTCCAGTGAAATTTTGTTGTGGAAGTAAACATGTTTGATAGGATATTGGTGACACAACTTAACTTTCTCGCAATGTACTGTATGTCTACACCTTCCTCTAACCTCTACTGTATGTCTGTTCCAGGGTGAAGGACCGGGTGGTGCGGGTCCCCCCTGGCTACCAGGCAGAGCTGGTCATCCAGCTGCTGTGGGTCGATGGAGAACCTCCACAACAGATCACCAGCCTGGACATCAACTCTGCCTATGGCCTGTAAGTCACCAGATGCTTGACAGTCTGTCTGTCTGTCAGCTCGGTTACCTATCCATCTGTGTGATTACTCATTTGTCTATCAAGATTAGGAATGTGGAGCAGGGATTTCTCATATCCATCATGATAATCAGTTCCATATCTTTGGTAGTTGGCACCCAGGACGGCAATCCATTAATATTATTCCAATTCCAATATTAATCCAATAATAATTTTAACTGACAGGAGAAGCACTGTACATCATAGCTTTAGCCCAGATACGCACAGTATAGTTCTGTCCATGAGAGTTGTAATGGAGGAATTGCACGTTGGTGGTGCCAAACTGCAGCAAAAAGGGACGGTTTGACAGTGGTTCAAACTTGGACCTCCAGATGTCATTTTGTACACTGATGCTAAACTGCACACACAGCATGGTTGCTTGTATGCATTGTTCTTCCCATCTGGGTTGTGTGTCTCCATTGATCTGTGTCTTTAATTATATAAGGTGAGTATTCTGGAGTATTAGAGAAATACTTGGGGAAATAGGCTAACTAACTGTATCAGGCTGCAATATGGCTGCAGTTGTTTGAAACAGTTTTGTATACAAAAATGTTGTATAAGGCTGGAAGTGAAGAACACCACAAGAAGTCTATTTTTTTCTATATTAGGACACAGTGACTGCATTATACAGTATGCATATAGTTAATATACCCTGAACATGAGGTCAGAACAGTATTTGAGTGGTTTCCTGTGAATAGGTTTGAGTTTGAAAGAGACACAATTCTTTCTCAGACCATAGCTATAACATTGAATACACTAAGGGAAGGTCAGGGTGGTATCAACAGAACCATGAATTGAGCTTACTTTTAATACTTTTTAAACTAACTGATGTTGACTTGAGTAATGGTTGACATTTTTGTGTATTTCAGTTTTTAAAATTTGGGAATTATTGAAACATGTCGTACTGATGTGGAAGAGAAATTGAATGACTTCCTGAGCACAAGGATTTAAGACCACTTGTGTGGTTTTGTTGTGAATAGAAGCTCTGTTGACAGAAACCAATAAAATCACAGAACTTTTTTATAAAAGCTCTTTGTGTCGAGGCCTCTCTCCACTAAAGCTATTCACAGCTTGAATGAAAATGCAGACACTGATTTATTTTATTATATTCTTTTTCACTTCCCTCACACATTCTTATGACAACACACACACACACACACACACACACACACACACACACACACACACTCATTTTGACTCATATAAAAGAAAAAACTTTCTGTTTCTTTGTACTTCACTATATGACATACTTGATTCAAAATAAGGAAAAATTAACATCTGTTAAAGTGGTGACAGTCAGCATAGTATATAGACAAAAGAAAGATTACATTGTAGCACAGTAATGAACAGCAACATGGGAACTCTACATAATGACAGCAATAAATCATAAACCATATTAATTCCCTCTCATTACTGAAGTCACAATAAAGACAAGGCTGTCTCCTCTGGTCATCTTCACGGCATTAACATCTACACCAAAGGAAAAGTTTACTGTTGTTTATTCCAAGTCTTACTACATTTTTTTTACTATTTATAAATGTGCATAGTGCATAAAGAGACCTCGCTGACAGCTGAAATTAAAGAAATTTATCACTTTGCTGCAGCTTCTCACTGGGAATACCCTTGTTTCTGCATAATGTATCTCAAATTAATGGAGCTCTGCACAGCAGTAATGGTAGCAATACTGTTTGCATTGGGCTGATTATGCTCCTTTTGAACATTCTGAAATTGCAGGTTAAAAAGGGGCTAGGGGTGGTTAAAGTTGTTATTCTCTATATGACCGTTACATCAGAGATCACACACAGTATCGGGATGTTTTTTTTTTTCCACCATCATTTTTCTCCAGCTGTTGAGCCTCTAGTTTTGATCTGTGAATGTGTTTGTTTGTTCCCGGTAATGTCATCTTTATCTTTACTGCTTGTGTTGTAAGGCTCACACTATGTTTAAATGTCGCAAACACTGAAAGGTTGGTAATCATTGTCTTGGAATTGGTTTTTCATGGATGACATGAAAAGAACCCTGTCCTTTCACTTGGTAAAATGTCCTAATTGGAGACAACACTGCCGATGCCGTAGTCCCAACCTGAACCATCTGACCATGTGACAGGAATATAAACTGGGCCAGACATCTGCATGCTGGATGTGGGAGAGCAGTGATGGACTGGGCAGCATAAAACTGACTGACATTTTATGTTTTTGTTTCACTTACTTGATCTTTTTTTTCCAATTGCTGTATTGAAAGGCCACTGATGGAGTCATTTGTTGTAAAAAATAGTCTAATTCTGGTCAGTGCCTGATCAACTGGAACATCTTTTGCACAGAGACAAATAGAAAAACTACTGCCAGAGGCTCTAGAGCAGAGGGGGGCTCACTGGAAAGCTGGAATTCATTTTCAAAAACAGCAGCACTAGCACTGTGAGATAAAGGCACTCAATGTGAGATGAAGTAATTATAAGACAATGCTGCAGTTAATTTGACAGTGTTTGATTGTGCTACATGTTGCACCTTTAATGACAATGAGAATAACTTGGTGAAATAAATCTGCTAACAGTGTAAATGTCTTTCTCCTCCATGTAAATGTATATGTGTGTGTGTCTGTGTGTGTATTTGTGTGTGTCCAGTTTGGCGTTTGGGAACTGTAACGGCCTGGCGGTAGTGGACTACTTGCAGAAAACCATCTTGTTGTGTTTGTCGACACTGGATCTGTATGGAGCCGCAGACCCCTACCAGCGCCTTACCCGCTCCCCCCGCAGGAACAGACAGTCCACCTCAGGTAGCGCACACATCTCCGGGATCCCGCCACACACATGCACGTACGCAACTAATACTCACTGTGCATCCACACAAGAAGGTGCCAAAAATGTAGTCATTACTGGTTCTTTCATCTTGCTTTTCCTCTGTTTCCTTCCTCTGTATCTCTTCTATTTTCCAAGGCTTGACTGATCAGTCAGGCGAATCTCACTATGAATGATCTGAAATCAATGATGACGGTGGTGTAATTACATTCCCTGTATAAATTGATCACTGTTGATCACTGTTCTTAAGCCCTTAATTAAATCAAAGTTAGTGAAAAGTTACTGAGTACATTTACCTAAGTACAGTGCTTAGAGACATTTTCAGGTACTTGTAGTACAATTACCTCAGAAAGGTACTTCTAGTATTTCTGTTTTCTGAGAAATTATACTTGCAGAAAAAAATATTTTAGTTTTTAACCCAGTACATTGATCTGACGGCAATAGAAACTTGTTACTTTACAGAGTACATACACATTATTTTACATATAAAAATATAATGAGCCTATAAAATATGATGCATTGTTGCATGTATGATGCATACAGTAAACTTAACTGGCCAACAGTTGGCTTAGCTTAGCTTTATCCCAAACTTGAGCTAAAGCCAAGATAAACTAAGCCCAATGCTCCATGTTTAATGAAGCATGATTTTCTGATAATATTTACCAATTTATATTAATTTATGAACACAATACTCTGAGTACAATATAAAAGATCTAACAATAGAACTCAATGAAAGGGGCCACTCTGCATAACAGGTACTTTACTTTTGATATTTAAGTACATTATACCAGTCATACTTTTTGTCTTTTTCTCAAGTGAATTTTGAAATGCAGAAATTTTACTTTGAACAAAGTGTTTTTACTTGGTAGTATTTCTATTTTTACTCAAATAAAAGATGCTACAGCCCAAGTTTCAGTTTTATTGTCAGACATAAATTATGTATCAGAGGTTTTCTACTCTGAGTTACCATGAAAAGGGTGAGTGTAAGAGACATTGACTATTAGCACAAAATCCAGTTAGTAATCCCAAATATAGTGCAACAACATCTAGTTAAATCTAAGAATGGAGGTAATTGTATCAGCATTCAAAAGCCTGCATCAGCCCAACTCTGTCTCTTCCCTCTCTTTGCTCTGTTTCTGTCACACCATAACAAACAAAGACAAAAACACTTGTCCATCTCAGTATGCCTGTCACACATCTGCACTATGATATGAAGTGCATGTTAACAAGCTGTGTGTCATTCCACGTCAGCATTTTTATGCATGTTATCATTTGATTTCTCTGTCATTTCTGTTTTTCAGTCCTGCTTGAGCGTAGATCTGTAGTCAAAAGCCACAGAGGTCTCGTTGTACTTCCTGACCCCTGCCTCCCTTTTTCTGCTACTGATCTTGGCTGGTGACGGTCTCGCCGAAGGCAGCCTCTTATTTATACTAACTTACAGTAAAGATATTCACCCCCACCGCACAGAAATGATTGTGTATAACACAAGGCACACTTTAATTTGACCCCAACCTAACCTTTAGATTTGAGGGCACAGTGCTCCAGTGGTTTAGTATTTTTGATGTCTATGGCCCTTTAAGCTCTACATGTACACAAGATTTGTGTGAGGGCAGTATCAAGTTAGATGAAGGGATGGACAACTTTGGCCTTTACAGCCAACTCTTTTCATTTGCCGCTACATAAGTGCTTTTATTGACTACCACAGCACTTATTGTTCCCAACTTCCTCTTTTGAAGAAGTCTTTCTGTGTTAGGTCTTTAAAATCGATATTAAGATGGAAGGAAATATAAAAAACAGGCAAGCATGCCCTTTTTCTGTACCCCAGGTGGCGGTGTTATGATCTCGAGCGCTGAAGACAAAACTTCAAAAACACAGTTAAAGACGGAGAGAAATACAAAGCACTTACGTAACTGTTTTCAGCCGCTGGCCTCTTCAGTTTCTGTAATATTCCAACTTGTGCGAATATAGTTTTCTGTCCCTCCCACAACATTTTTAGCTGTTATCACCACACATATGTGTATGTGTATTCTATATATACATGTCAGTCAAATGCAGTGTATTCATTTGATCAAATGATGCTTAGTTATGGATCTTGTTAGGTGTGTTTCTCCAGTTGTAGTGTTGTACATTGTTACTACCAGCCTACATGTGTTAGGATAGTAGGTCTAAGGCAAGGGGCATATGAACGAAATGAAATGTAAATCAGTTATTTGATACAACCAGGGGATTACTTTGATGCTGCTTTGTAAGTCATTTCATGTTCCCTGCTATCAGTAGTTTACGTCTTGTGAAAATGACCAATCACATCAGCGTTTCCGGGGTTTGTAGGACTAGCTGGTATTTCTTGTCTGTCCTCCCCTGATACTAACTCGGTTGCTGCTTGCACTCACTTTCTTTTCCACTCTAAGCCTGTGTTCTTCTCTCTCCCCCTTCCCTCCGTTTTCCTCCCCTCCCTTCCCGACATCCTAAAATGCTATAACATCATTCCTTCCCCATCCATCCTTCCTCTCTTACTTAACTTCACCTTCTTTCCACTCTAACCTTGTTTCTTTCATTCCTCTCCTTTCTACTTTCTGCCCGCTTATACATCTATGCTACCTTTCTCTCTCTCTCTCCCACCTTCTCGTCCTCCCTCATCTCTCCTTGCCCTGAATCTCTACTTCCACTCCTCACTCTTTATTCCTACCTTCCATTCTTTCCACCACTCCTTCTTTCCCTCTCCACCTCCTCCTCCTCCTCCTCCCACCTTTTGGTGACTCTGTGGCTGCTGATGTGGGCATGTGGGCCTGCCTGACAGAGTTTTGCATGCGTGGCCTGTCTAACTTTTACTCAGATTCAAAGAAAAGGATCCGTACATCCTACCAGAGTAAGTCAGGCCTTCCTAAAGGCTGGGGGCCTCTGTGTGTGTGTGTGTGCGGGAGGGATGGGGTGATGGGGCGGTGTTTTGATGGAACATACTCAGACAACAGGGTTGAAAGAAATGGTGAGATTGGGAAGGGATGATGTGGACTAAAAGCAAAGGGACAAACCAAAGAGATGATTGGAATGAAAGTGGTTGTTTCTGATCTTACAGCAGAATATCATATTTGTATTTCTCCATATAAAACAACCCGGCCTACTCCAGTCATGTCCAGCGGTACGTCCTTTGCAGAAAGAGAGCCAATCCTTTGAGTCTGTTAAGTAAGGGCAGTTATAAATATTACATGATCCATGTGATGTATATTTTAACTGAAGCATAGTTAGTGGGGTGAATAAAGCCTTGCTCATCCACTGGGCCTCGCAGAACTATAAGGTGTACTTTGAGGCAAAGATTACAAAGGAATTCTTAATTTTCTTCTTCAGTAAAGGTTTAATCAGAGTCCCTTTTTAATGCCAGTCATCTCTAAGGCCATATGAAATGAAGAATTAGCATTAAGATGTTTTACTGGAAACTTTGAAAGAGAAATATTTTAATTAATCCAAATTTTCTGAACTGTGACAACTCAGCAAGACTGTTAATGAAGCCGTAATGAACACGGCTTAAACACCCCACATTTGTGTTCAGACTTAAAGGAACAAGAATTCGAAATTTTGGCATTTGTGATGTGTTGGGTTTGTTTTTCAAAAAGGATTAGGCATGACTTCTCATTATGGCCTGTGCTTGGTGCATGATCGGATTTGATGTTTGTTCTGTTTTGTATTTTGATCGTATATGCCACTTTATCTCAAGATTTGCACTACATTCTGTAGTTGCATAATTATGGGAATATTGACATTTTATTGCCAACCTGTTGGAAATTCAAAATAAACTAACTGGATAGATTGTAGTGCAGGTAACATCAGGATTCAGCCACTCAGATTCCAGAAGACAAAATAGATTCTACAAAAACCACTTGGGCAAATGTCAAATATCTGTGAAGACCTTGATCTACATAATATCGTACTTAAATACTTAAATAATAATGAAATACTGGGAAATAACCATGTAACTTATCAGAGATGATAGACCAAGGATTTCTAATAAACCGTTGTCTGAACTCTTTCTTGGGGCTCTGTGTGGCTGACATCAACCAAGCTGACGTCTGTTGAGTTTGTAGAACTGACAAGACGGAAATAATCTGACAGACTCTGTGTATTCTACTTCTTCCTCTTGGCTGCCATTGGCTGCGGCAGGCCTTACTGAACTCTCTGACAACCAGCAGTCCGTTGACATGGAGAGAAGCAAGTCGCCCACTTCAGGTAATCTACTCACACACACACACACACACACACACACACACACACATTCCAGCCACTACAAAGACCACCCTCCCTGTGTGGAAATGTCTCTTGTGATTTGCACTTTGAAGCTTCGCCTGTGGACACCTCACCCATCACCACAGCATCTTCACTTGATGAGAATGGCAGCTGTTTAACATGACAGCTGTTGTTCAATGTTCTTATATGTATTGAAGTGTTGTAGAATTGCTGAAAATCGGTTCAGTGGAAAGTTGTTTATGAAAAAATGTCATGTATGAGCAGACTGTTTGGTTGCAGTATATTGTGATCTCTCTGATGCATTTTATCACAGCCTCCAGCTGGTTTTCCTTTATTCCATTGCTGTATAATGATTATACGTTTTCACAAAGGTAAGCAAGAGAAAAGACTTCTCTTACACCTTTCATCTACTGTCCCTCTTTCTTAACTCTTCTTTTCTTGGACTTAGAGATAAGTCCTGTGACTGTTGTGAAGGAGCGAGCCAGCATCCTGTGTAGAGAGAGAGAGAATAAAAGATAAAGAGAGCGAAGGATGGGGATGGTAGTGTTGATCCAACAGCTGGCAGCAGTGCTGATAACCTGCACTTGATAAGAAGTGGCAGTAACCTGCATCATTTTATAAAATCAACACTTGTCTAGTCTGAGACTAGATCAGAACAGTTCTCAAAACCATTTAAATATTTATTTTTTTTCCATCCATAATTTATTATAAAAATCTAATTTGAGCTGCTGTAAGCTGAATATTTGCTGGCATGTTGTGTACCAGTGCCTGGCTGTAGCATTAGATGCTAGAGGATGTATAATGAAATAGACTTCCCTACTTAGTAGGGAATTATCTGATGAAGCATATAATTGTCCTTCATATTTGTTAGTACTATTATATTCATTTGCTTGCTTCAGGTTTCAGGATCACAGAGTGCAAGAGATAACCTTACGATATGAGAGGACTGGCTTGTAATGAATATCATAGACTGAATATAGTATTTAATCTTTGAGATTGTTTGTAGTATATTGAGGCGTGTGTGGCAGATGAAAAGACAGTTTGTGATTGCAAAGAATGAAACAGACACATAGCACAGGGAGACAGAGAGAGATGAGTCCAACACCTAGCAGGCGCTTTTGGATCTGTCATGGGAAACCACTTTATCTCAGTAAATTCAGAACTTTTTTCTGGTTTAAGGTTTAAAGGAGAGAGAAACTGTGTGTAAATCTGTGCTTTCACTGCCAAGCAGACATGCTGTGTCCTCAAAGCTCTGTCTGCCTTAGCTCAGAATATTTTGAGAATATTTTGCAACAGTTGATGCACTACTTTGGCAGGTGTATTTTCTCCCTAAAATGTGTTGTTCTTTCTACATAAAACCTGTGAAGTGTATGGGAGGAGCGAGTTTTAGCATCAGCACCAACACTGACCTGAAA
This sequence comes from Trachinotus anak, assembly GCF_046630095.1. Lineage (NCBI taxonomy): Eukaryota > Metazoa > Chordata > Actinopteri > Carangiformes > Carangidae > Trachinotus > Trachinotus anak. The sequence continues at coordinate 3,456,977 of NW_027273852.1, read as the reverse complement.
CATGTCTGTCATAGCATGTGGCGTTTCTACTATCAATTTACTTAATGACAAATTAACACTTCTAAGTCGTGCCAAAAGAACGAGGTTCATCTGAAACTTTGTGCTATTAAGTAATAGAATTTCTGTAAAATGTGATCCCAGGGAAGGAGTGGGAGATGTTAGAGTATTAAAAATATTATCTCCTAGAACTAAGCAGAGGTACAGTGAGCCGGTGTTTTCTCAGAAACAAGAGTAGGCCACAGATGATCTTTGAATAATAAGATGTCATTAGCTGCTGATGAATTCATACATTTACACACACATCTGTCAGTGCTGAAGCATGGTCATGGTGCCATAGTGTGTAAATATTCTATTAGTCTGATGTGTTTTCCAGAGAATCAAAGCTTTGAGGATTTTTGGCAACACTAAGACATTTTGTAAGCCTCTGAAAAAAAAAACAACAACAGTTTGACGGGGTTCAGGCCACCAGCACTGCTGTCGCTCCACGTTGCTTTGTCAGACTGTGGTGACACGGGCCTCGTGTGTCTAAGTCTTTGACTGACTCATACTCTGGCCGCTCATCTGAGACAGTGTCAATGTGAAATCCTCCCAGAGTCACAAGGGCACACAAATGCTTTCTCTCTGTTAAACTGGCAGCTCCTGGGGGGAGGAGTGCGTGTCCATTAGGCAGACGGGCAGCTCAGAATAGAACCATTATCTGATCAGGATGTCTAGGTGTCTGCAGGTGTGTCTGCAGGTGTTTAATTGTCTTTAAAGTGTAATTATTATTGATCATATCTGCTCACAACGTCGTTGTAAATGAGGGCAACTTCAACGAACTTCCAGAGTGTAAATAAAGGTTTGAATTAATGAAAAATGTCCAACCAGGAGGAGACCTAGAACTGACTGGAGGGATTATATGACGTATAGTGTCCCTAGTGGCCTGGGAACGCCTCAGGTTGACCCAGGAAGCGATGATGGAAGGATTTTTGGGTTGCTTTGCTTATCCTGCTGCTACTACAATCCTCAGCCAGATAAGTAGATGGATAGATGAACCTAGATATACATTTTACATTGCACCAACTTTTTCTTTGTCTCTACCGAACCCGGTGGTGCAGCAGAAAATCAGTCAATAGTGGACTGGTTTTTTAGAAGTTGAGTTTTGCCTTTGATCTGTCAGGTGAATTTGAACATGAAGCCTCAGCAAAATTTGTACAAACTGAAACTGTTCTTTAAGATCCAGGGCTCGTTGGCAGATATACCACAGAAGTAAACATCTTATTGACCAGTAGCATAGAAAGACCCATGTAGTTTATCTGCAGGAGGCTAAACAGAGTGACTCAACAATGACTCAGAAATTTTCACTTTCGTAACATTCAGCTGCTCCATGTCGGAGGACTGTGCTACAAGCATATGAACAGCGTTGCAGACTATGAAGACAAGAAGCTTCATTTTCAAGCCAAATAGTAGAAAGGCACTCACTGGAGCACATAGTGCCTTGCCAAGGCCAAACAATCCCACACATGTCTGTGAGTGCCAGATTTCTGCGTGGATCTGCACCAAATTGTACAAACTCATAGATGTCAGCACCATAAATATGTCTGATTTTTTTTACATCAAGATTCATACATTATTTCCTGAGAAACTGATGAAAGTGGTGAGAAATGCCTAATGTTAAGGACAGTGATAAAAAATTCTGGATCTGGCCCTTTAACCAGATAGGAACCAGACATTTAGAGTTCTTCCCTGGCCCACAGCCAATCCCTGCACCAGGCTGGTGCTAATTGCTTCTGTACTTTTTGTGTAATCCTGCTGACAAAGCAACGCTCTTACATGTTCAATAATTCACTATGAATACAGCTGTTTGATGTCTGTTGTTGTTAAAGATTTTTAAACATCAACGGCACTTCTGTGGTTTCCTTTTTCTGTATTGTCCAGGATACAGAAATTCGTTGTCTAACCCTTGAGCCCTTTGTCTTTTTTGTCTGTTCTCACACTTATACTCCCCAGCCTTGCTTTTGAGCCTCTTAAGCAGAGCATATGAACAGGACAAGATGTTCTTTACTGTCTTGGCAGGGAGTCTTTCAGCATTGTGATTTTGACTAGGTCATGGTCATTCTGTCCCAATACAGGCCTGTCACCTTCTAATTGGAGAGCTGGAATAAAGGAAGAGCTATGGAGAGATGGATAGGGAAAGATACGGTACAACACAGTGTGTTAAACTGTCTCATTCAGTGTAACATTTACACAGAGAAAGGAAAAAAGGCAGATTGGTGGGGCAGTTCTATTCAGCGAAGAACAATTTCAAAATTACAGTCTGCAATCAAGATCGAAGTGTTAACAGTGGTTCATAGCAGTATGACAGTTTAAGCCAGTCTGATTTAACAGGTTTTAGAGATTTTCTTTTACAGTTGAAAGTATCTTCAACATTAATGATAAGCATGATAAAAATACATTCAGAATACATATAAATTGGTTATGGCTGGAGACAAATGAGACAGCACAGCAGAGAGTTCATGGTTTGTTTCCTCCTGCTGAATATCAACTTCCACCCTTCTCTATGGCCATTAGAGGCTGTCTGGCCGTTCCCTGGCACACCAGGTGTTCTGCGTCTGTTCAAAGCCATATACAGTCTGTGGACAGCTTATTAAGGAAGCCAGCCATCGTGCTGATTCACCCTGTGTCAATAACTGCAGGCATCTCTCTCAACTCTTCTTTACACATCTTTCTCTCTCTCTTTTCCTGACCTTTTTCCTGTCTTCCTTTTGTCATTAGGCCAAGTAATTGGCCCTTCTCCTGCAGGAAAGCTGTCTCCCTCCACACCCTTCTGTTGTCCTCTTTTTTTTATGCCCTGACGACTGTTATTTTGGTTTGGGGTTATGAGTAACATTTCCTTCGAGGGCTCTATCCTATGTGTGGCTGTAGCAGGACTTACTTGACCAGGCCCAGCTGGGAGATGGACTAACCAGCTGAGATGCCAGTGATGAGTACCTGACCTGGCAGGATATATTTAGCAGTGGGCACATCACGGGAGAGTGGGTGGAGGTAGTAGCTGAAACTTTACATTGTGCTGAACTGATGCCACCCTCACAGGCTCCTGCAACTCATGGTGGTTTGATAAAACTTAGGCCCACTAATATGTTTTGAAATTACTGAAAGATATTACAGATGTATTAATTCAGTGTTCGGTTTTATTGTTGGTGACAGTTGTCTGTAAATCCTGCTGTTAGACAATATGTTGAAGCAGTCACAGTGTGTACAGTATGTCTGCAATAGCTCAAGAGGAATCTTTTTATGTTTGAATTGATATACAATATGTGCATAGGTCTGGTGCTAGCAGTCCTTATCTCATATGAATGGCCTCATAGACATAATGTTTACTTAGTTTTATAGGTGCTACAGTTGGGCTTCGTCACACTAACAGCCTGTCAGCAGTGCACATCCTCTGTCACTGTTCCCAGTGCTTCCAATCAGTGCTGGGTCACGAACGTCAGCACCAGGGAAAAAAAAGAAAATAATATTGGCACTCTGCTTTTGGTTTTGCTTCTTTTCTTGAGTTTCTATTATGATCATGACTGATGACAATTTAACCAACAACTGTCTTTATGAAACATCAGGTGAAAATGATCTTAACATTTCCTTAGAGATTAGAAACACAACTGGTGTTGTTAGAAATACTGGTGATTGGGTGTAGTAAAAGTAGATGTAGTAGTAGTAATGGTAGCAGTAGTAGTAGAAGTAGTACTAGTAGTAGCCCTGTTGTGTGTGATAGTAGAAGCTAAAAAACGGTTGAGTATCATATTGTGGTGATACTATAGTGTTGTTCTTAACCTTTTTGTTTTCATAACCTCTCAACTGTTTTCCTCCCTGTTACCTGCAAGACTCTCTTCTCCCCACTTCAGCCACCCTGTTTGTCTCTCCCCTGTTGCCCTGAAGTCTTGTCTCTTCTGTTGGATCTCCTATTCCAGTTCATTACCCAACCTCCCTTCACAATGAGCCCCGCGTCCTGCCAGAGCCTGTGGCCAGTCTGAGAGCCAGCCACTGCAGTCCAGTCTTTTACTTACTGGACAATGGTAAGAGGAGGGGATGTCTCACGGATCTCAGCCTCTTCATGGACATCTGCTTGTGGTTTTTATTTTATGGCAATGATGCAGCAAAGGAAGGAGAATGGATAATTGGGTTGTTTTTTGGACAGGTGGTTGGTTCGCTGTCGCACCTTGCATGCTAACTCCTCCTTCCACACTGTGAGCAACATTATGCGCAAGACACTAAAAGCCCTTTCATTCCTTACACAAACACAGAAGCGGGGAAGTAATTTAAAAAAGCTATTTAATTTGAAAAACCTGACTATGGTCATGAACCATCAAGAGCAAAGGCTATTTTTCACTCTATGTAGCTGGAGTAAAATGGAAGTTTATTGCTGCCATTTAAAAGTCCACCATTGGCGGTTGATAGAAAATTTGAACTCAACACTAACAACATGATATGACATTATTAAAAAAAATCCTATACATTGGGGCACACAGGTGGTGGATGGGAAGCGGGTTCTTGTCTTTGTTGCTGCACTGGTGGCACCTATTGGTTGGTTAGCAGTTAGCAGTAACAAGGACTGCAGTGTTTACGGACTCAAAACTACAAACTGGGAGAAACTGGTGAAGAAAATCTCACAATTGAGCAAGAAAATTCTGACAATGTCGCTGGATTTTTCAAAATACAATTAAACTTATACATTTCTCATAATCAGGATGTTGTAGGTGCCGTTCACCATCCAGATACAATCGGATCGTCTCGCATGACGATCGGTCACAACAGAATGACCCATCAACCAAGTTGCTTGCAGTGTAAACAAGCTGATGGGGGCTGTAAGGAGTAGACTGTCTGATGCTGCTTTGTCAATGTGTCCCATGCTTTTGTGCAGACGACTGCTGGTGTTGCACTGTCTCCCTGCCCCAGCTGCAGGGCAGTAGACATTGTGATGTTTGTTGTATGTGCCAGATCTGGGCCTTGGATCCTTCATCATTCGGTAATTCTGCAAGGCAGGCAGGCTTAGGAAGAGGAAGGGGTTGTATTCCAGCCGGGTACTTCTCCTCCTCGCTCATCAGAGCCACTAGTGCTTCATTCTCTGTGCTGTTAATCATTGTGCCTCCACCGGAGGACAACATGCAACTTCACCAGACTGTGGTGCTCTGGATGTCTCTAATTGTGTCTTTCTGACTGTGTGTCAATAAACCCACAATCTCATCTTGTTGTCCTCTCCACTAACATTCATCACTGTCTCATCTCTAACGGCATGGCGCACACTATGAGGCCGGCTGCAGTGCTGATAAAAATGACTTCAGCTTGCTTTGTACATTTATCAGTGTTGTGGCCTGATCAAGTACAACATCAGCCCCATTTCTGATCTCAGCATTCCATATGTTACTATGATTCTGTCAAATACGTAGACTTCTGGAAAAATAAAAACTCTTTTACTTCTCAGTCCAGCTGTGTTTTTTTATCTTCAAATGTATTTTCGTTATCTCTCTAGTGCCGTGTGTGTATTGTCTGTCAGAAAGGTAAAATTTTTGTCTGCCGTGGGCTGTAAAAGTGCAGAAAAAGAGCAAAACGGACACAGACCAAATGTTGGATTTTAACATTGGTTTTACTTGCAAATGCTTTGTCATTGGGGTAATAAAACACCTTTAAAGATGCCACCCACTTCACATCAGGAAAAAACGTTTTGATTTTGCTCTAGTTTTGAGTGAATACATCATGAAGTAACATACGGAGTGCTGAGGTCACAAATGGAGCTGGTCCATTATAAACTGTTGTCATACATGTGATATGATATTGTTATATAAACATCAAGAGACCAAACTTGGAGTAAAAAGTACTCCAACCATGTAAAGAATGCATATAAATTATAGTGATGATTTCATTTATCAACACAGACGTGGTGAAATGTTGCTCAACTGACCAAAATTAATATATACAGTAGGTACGGCGAGCATGTAGTTATAGAATCCCATGGTAATGAATGGTAATACATGCAGTGTTTTGTTGTTTATTCATATTCACAATAAACATTTTATGAACTGCTATGGCAGCCACTGAACTGTTAACCAGAGGGCCCATCTGTGTGAAACAGGTTTATTATGAGAACATTTTCTCTGTCATTGTATCCCTGCGCATTTCACATGGTTGCAGCAGCATCTGGTCCCCATGGTTTATTATGAAGAAAACACACACACACACATAGACAGAAACATGCAGAGCTCATCTTTTATCTCATTATTAAAGCTTAATTGAAAGGCTTTACTTGTTCCCTAGAAAAAATGGAAATAGAAATTCATTGATTGAGAAATTCAATTAGAACACACACCCACCATAATTTCCCCCCTTCAATAAAGGAAATCTATTTTTTCTCAAAATACTTCATAAAAAAATAAGCCTATAAGACTATAAAAAAGTCACCATTTCCTCCAGTAGGCCCCATGTCCTCTGCTGTACTCCTTTCTTTTTTGGTACTCTGTGCAGAAGGATTGAAACCTGAGTCAACATTTTTTCAAAGGAATCATGGCTGATTCCTTTGATGCATTTTCCAAATCTAAAGTACTGTTAAAATGTTCAAGATTAGAGAGAATGCAAATTCATTATCATGTTCTTTTTTCCACCTGGTCTTGAAGGTTATCAGGCGTCATGTAAACACCATCCTGTATCCTCCACATACCAAGTTACCGTAGAAACAATGAAATATCGCCTTCTTTTTGAGAGGGAAACTGACTCATAACATCTCAACTTTGACCTTTGCAGTTCTCTACTTACTGCAAAATGCTTGCAAAATGTTTAAACAAGTTATTTTGTTGCCTCCCGTGTCTGACTGTGGTCTCTGTATTGACGCCCTGTGGTGTCACTGTTTGATTGTGCTTCCATGTCAGACATCCCAGGCCTTAGCAAATGCACAACTGACATATTTCACCTTGGTCAAGGTCAATCAGATTTTAGACACATGCCCCAGTGTTTTACATCCAGAGTAAATTCAAGTGTGTTCTTCTTGCTTTGTTGCAACTCAGCAAGACAACAACCAGTAGTTGTAAGACATACGATGCTAAGTGGTGAAATAACAGACACAAGGTAACCCCTTTCATTACTGATCTTGTAGAAATAGCTGGGAACACTGGCCTGGGACAACAATGGAGCATGCATTTTGAAATATGCCTGCCATGTGCAACTGCACCAATGTGCATGTTCTGGTTCTTTGTTCATTTGAGTGAATTCTATTTCGTTTGGTTTGAGTTTTTTTTTTATCTTGTTTCGTTTGCACTTTTGTTTGTCATTCTTTGACTTAGATTACACTTTATTTCTTATTATTTCTTATTTTTTATTTGAAAGGATTAACTGGTGCTTTGTTTCCTATTCTTTTGTTTCAGTAAAGGGACCCGGCAGAAAGTTAAGTCTGCCAACAGATCTTAAGACTGATCTTGGTACGGTAGGCGAAAGCCAGCAGTTTTCACTTGATTTTCTTTGAGTCATTTAGTTTCTGTTTTTGTCATATTTTCTAGGCTTTTGTGTTGCTTTCGTAGATTTTATTCCCTCTCAAACTTTCTTCTTTCAGTTTACTTGTCACTCTCTCCTCCTGTTCAGCCAGCCCATGAGACTGTCAGCGTGGCATGTTCGTCCATGCCCCTTTAATCTATTTTGATTTAAATCTTCTGTATTCGTTTCTTCTACATTTTGCAAGTGTTTATAAAGGTGATTTGTAACTCATGCCCATGTTGAAAATTTGAGGCTTTCTACCGCTTTATCATGATTGGACCATCCTCTGATTTTACGCAACCTTTCCTCCATTGAAAGCCTTGCTCTACAGTGATTGGATCACACGCTACCTCTCTCATTTTAACTGAACCATTTCTCTCTTAAACAGCCTTCTTTTCATTGTAACTGGATCATCTGCATTACAGATACTGAGCTTTCCCACCATACATCTGCTGCATACACATCACAATCTCAGGTTTCTCTTTGCTCTGCTTCTGCAGTGTCACACATGCTGTCCCCTCTAAAAACACGATATGTGCCAGTGCTTATTTATTCCTGTGACTTGCCTCATTTAATAACTTTATTTTATGCGACAGATACAAAAACGTGCTTTTATTGTTTTATTTTTTGAAGACATTTTTGAAGCTGAATTTTAAAAAGAACTTTAATTTTGAAAAGACCAACCTTGTGTGCCTCAACGCACACTTGGGTCATCAACAACAGCACATTTGAGGCTCATTAAGTTTCCTGTGAGGTTCAAACATGCCTCTGAAGTGTCAGTCGGATGTGTGTTGTCAGTAACAGGGCTAAAATACTTGTTTATTAGTGTTGTCCCTTGTTAATAGCTACAATAGGAATATGTTTTTTCATTAAGTCTATTATAGAGAGAGCGACTGTGTGTGTGTGTGTGTGTGTGTGTGTGTGTGTGTGTGTGTGTGTGCGTGCGTGCGTGCACAGTCTTGATGATGTACAGTAATCTGTGTGTTGTTTGGGGAGTGTGCGTGTGAGGATACAGTGCCATTCTCTCTGCGATGTAGTTTCCTGCAGAATATTTCGAGGCAAATGACTCGTTGGCTGCAACTCTGTTTGAAATTTGCAATAGCAAAACAATAAGACTGAGACACAGTGGTGTCATGATGCAGGTCTCGCATTGGTTGACCTAATATTATCCTCAGTTTCAAATCCCTGCATTGCCTCGGCCTGTCCTGCTGTGAAGCTGTGTGAGTGTTGCACGCAGACTGGAGGGCTCCCTTTTGCTTTTCATCTTCACTTTGAAATTGAATCATTTGTGCATCAATGATCTGGCCAGGAGAATAAATTTGATATGACAGACATGTAATCAGTGCCAAATACTAAGAGGACATTGACAAGGGGTTGCTGTCTATTGTTTTTCCTGTTTAGCACAATGCTGTTCATCCTCATGCTTCATGAGTTTCTACACGGGAGAATTTAAGAGAGGAAAGGTCAAGAAAAATATGGAAAGCTTCAGTCACACCTTCCTGTCAACCCCAAATCAATCTAACTTTGTTTTTTCCTAAAACAGAGATGTCACGACAGAGGAGGGCACTTTTATTTACTTGTCAGAGCACTTAGGCATTTGGTATCATGAAGCTGTTATTTGTCTGTCTTGGCAGCTTCTTTGGGCTTGCCAACTAAATTGCAGGCAACAGAGAACCACAGAGTCCACTTAAGCCACACAGTATTGCTTTGCTCTTTTTTTTTTTGACTCATTAATAAGCTACATAATAAATAAACAAATTATTTTGGTCACACACTCACACACAAAAGCTCTGTACATTAAGTCCCCGAGGAAAAGCCATGTAATTCAACAGAGTAAGAAGTGTTTCCTGTCAGCACCATCGGTTAGCTGATTGTGTAGCCCAACCAACTTAACTGGAGTACTAATTTGCAGTAGAGTAAAAAAAAAGTTTTTATATTTTTTTCTATTCCTTTGATCTTCACTTGGCGTTTTTTGTTAAAGCCAGTAATGCAATAAAGCTCCTTAAATAAATAGATTCTACCAAAAACAAGGTTTTCTAACAAAGAATAAAAGGAACAAAGTGGAGATGAAACAAGCCTGTTGTCGTTTTGTTTGATTTTCATATCTCTTCCCTGGCACAAACTGGATGAAACCGCACTCACAATTTGCCTCTACATTCTACTCTCTTTTCTTTTGCCCCAGCATCTCTTTCTCCTCCTTGCTCATACTTACTTAAAACCAGTCTCACCCGCTCTTGCCTTCCCTTTCTCCCTCACCACTCTTTCTCTTTGACAATCTAATTTTTAACATTGGCTTGCTTCTCAACACTGCAAAAACTTCCGTCTTCAGAGGTCATGTAGTAAACAGCTGAACTGAAGTATTAAGCCTGCTTTGTTTTTTTTTTGATTGCAAAATCTTCCAATAGGGTGAGAAAACTCCAGCTATTTCCTTGACACAGAATTTTCTCCCCTCATTGGTAGATTCCTCCTTGTTTAAAAAAAAGATTCTCAGACTAAATGACTTGTGATGATGGATATTGCAGTAGTGGATTAGAATATGTTTGAAAGTTTCATTATTTCCCTCTTTGTATTGTTTGCTAATGCTTTGCCGTTGTTACAGATCATGTCAATGGACATTGCACTAGCCCCACCTCCCAGCCCTGCTCGGCGGGGAAGCCTCGCGTCCCAATGGGTCCTGAGGGACCACGGCTTACCCGTAGAGGCCCTGGCCGACCGCCCTTCCGCAAGGCCCAGTCTGCTGCTTGCATGGAGATCTCTTTGCCTGTGTCCCACACTGAAGGTGTGTGCTTGTCTTCCCAACTCCCATCCCTAAGCCTCTATAACATGCCCTCCTTCCCAACAAGTGCATGCCATCCTCTCACTCTGGGGTAAGTGGATTAAGGTTTGATACATAGTTAACACAAGGCAAGCATATGCTAATGCAAGTTAGCAGCATAAAAGCTGAAATGGTGCTGTAGTTGTCAGGAGTGGATGTCGTAGGGTAAGCAAATCAGTGGATAGTGAACAATTTGCAGATGCATTTGATAAAAACATTCATAACTGACAGTTCGATAAAAGCAGCATCAAAACTTAGCAACCCTAATGAGTCAGTGCGTTTGATTTCCCTTCACATTGAAGCAGTGTGTGTTGCTGTAGTAAGAGCAATAGTCTACTTTAGAGGGTCGAGTCTCTTTTATCCTTTCAACAACGTAAGACAAAAGAGCAAGCGTGAGGAAAGGAAACAGCGTTTTTGTCTCTCGTGTAAGCTGCATTTGTTAGCATGCCCAGCTAATTAGCTCACAGCCCACAGTAGTCAGCTGCTGTAGTAACAAGTGCATATTGAAAACCTCTTGAGAATGAGAATCAGATTCTCATATTAAAAGAAGTCAGCTAATGTCAATCAACGAATAGAGCTAACGATAGCTTAATTAGCTAGCATGGTTCGGCTACTAAAATCTGCCAGTGACGGCTGTCATTTCAGTCGGACCCTTTGTTTTAGGTTAGTCTGCCACCGTAATCACTGGGAACTGCACTATGCAATGCCGGCGTGAGGTGCAGCCGCAGTAAATAAGAGGAGTGAGGCTTTGTCCACGGTCAGTTTTTTCTGTCATCCTCCAAAACATAAGCATTATTGACACTTAAATGAATAAAAAATTCATAGGATGCCTTTGCACACTGTGGTAGCCGGGGATCAGCCAATAGGTCTTCAGTTACCAAGTGAACGTTGACTATTGCTGCCATACGTTCCCACCAACAGCAACTACTTCTTCATGTGCAGGTGTTTGTTTATCAGTGCTACATCGCTCCTTTAAACATGTCTCTGCAACTTGCATTAGCATCACCGTGCAACATTTGGACTATAGGATGCAAGAAACAGCTCTTGCATTGGGTCCCTTAAGACTGCTGCCTGTGTCAACCATGTCCCAGGCCTGAAGGTTGGTGCAATTTTAAGTGTTTTAACTAACTGTTTTTTTTTACCTCTTCAGTGCCTTTCTTTTGTTCTTTTTTTTGTTTTCCTGCACCAAATATTGCATCATTTAACTTTAAAAGCAGCACAAATGTGTTTGGAATTAATGTCACTGTATTTTCCATCCAGTTATAGTATGGTGAAATAGTTTTTGCCTTTCTTCTGTCATATTTCTTCTCACAGATTCTGCATGTGTTGTATTTTTGAAAATGAGCTAACAGAGCACACAGGAGGTTTTTGTAGCGTGGCCACACCTTCCGACTTTCTCATAATCCACAAAACTTTGAGCCTAGGGAGGCATTTCGTCGGTTTTTATTTAGTTTATGTGTTTGTGAGTGAGTATGTGAAATTTCTTTATATTGGTATTGCCAGAACATCTATTTTTTCAAGTTCCAAAAAGCCCTTTTAATTATGAACACAGATAAAAGAGGTGAATAAGTAGTACAAGACAACCATTCAAGCATGATTCGCACTCTGGCATTTTGACATTCTCATTGACAGATCTGACATTTATTTTCTTCTATTTGAACTCCTTTTGCTCACACCCTGACTGTGGCTGTGAGTTGGCTTCATATCCCCATGATCAGTGTGGAAACCTGTGTGTGTGTGTGTGTGTGTGTGTGTGTGTGTGTGTGTGTATACAGGTTTGTGTGTGATAAAAAGGAATGTATGCATTTGTGAGTGTGTAAATATGTCTGTCTCTATGTGTGCAATGCTGTTATAGCCACTGCATTTCTATACTGTCATCTGCTCATCTGAATAACTCCAAATAATAACTGAAGAAAGCATCTGTCTTAGTTTCAACATGTGATACATTGGCTCATGTTTAGGCTTGTGGTTGGGTAAACTTTGCTCTCTCAAAATAAGATAAAAGAATGTGGCGTCAAATGAGGACTTGAAATGATGCTCCCAGCTGTTTCATTTTAAGATATTGACCTGACACAGAAAAATGGCCTCTGCCAGGATTGTACAAGAACATTTAATTACACAGTATGTATGAAATCTGGCACTCAGTCTGTCACTGCCAGGCGGCAGACATCAAGACACCACTGCAAGACCTATATTGATTTTGAATCAACAATATCCTCCCTCTCAGACAAAAGTGAGACACATATCTTTCATCTTAATAGGAACCCTGACATTGTCCTGTAATGTTGAACATTTTATTTCTCTCTGCTGCTCTCAGATCTAGACATTTTCTTTTCCAGGCATGTCTGTGAGTTGAACTTTTCGTCTTTACAATGAAATAAAAGTGAGGATGGCAGACAGTGGCCAAAGCGACTGCAGGTTTAGGGAGTGGGTGATTCATTAAAACTGACAGACATGGTGATTTGCCCTGGAGGCAGGGAAGCTGTTTAATACATTTAAGTATGGAAAATGTGAATTTACATTGCTACCCCAAGCAGCAGATTCACGCAGATTTATAATGTTATTACAGAGACAAAACATTCTCCCATCAACAAGCACATGGTGACAGTGGCAGGGAAAATCTCAATTTTAACAGGTAGAAAACTTGGACAGAACTCAACTCATGGTGGGCAGGAGTCTCAACCGGTTGGGGCATGGGGGGGCAGAGAGCGAGACAGCAGGAGGAAAAAGAAAATAGCATAATGCAGGTTCCACATAAAGATGTATATTAATAATAATTATAATAAGACCAGTTAATAATAATAATAATAATAATAATAATAATAATAATAATACAAAAGACAATAATAGGACAGACAAACAGACAACAGCTACACATGATCCATGTTCATTCATTAGTTAAAGTCTTCGTGATCATAATATCATAGACACCACCGTCTACAAAACTGTTGCTGACTCAAATCTGGTACAAGACGAGCACAGCTTTCACATACTGTTATATAAACTCATGCCTCTAAGGAGAGTACACTTCTAGGAAGCTCTCGCTGGGCAGGTCACTCGCTCATGGTCCTGCCTGTATTTGCTTTCAGTTGGGACTCTGCCAGATTAGCAGAAAGTCTCTGTCAGGGCTCAACAGGCTAATCTCTCCATAGAAAACTCAACACTGTGACAGCGACTGAAATGTCACACTTAGTTCCCAGATCACTTCATCTACACGTCTGTGCTGTGCTATAAAGCTTTAAAGGTTTTTAATGTGGGCCAACATCTCCTATTGTGCAAACCTTAAAGGGTTTTAACAAACATGCTGGTGCAAAATATAGATGCTAAATAATAAACAGGATAGGTTCAGTGTCAACTTCATTATACGACACTGACCTGGAGCCAAGAGGGAAGCAATTTTTCATCAGCATGAGCTGAATGTTTTATTAAAGCAGCCCCAGCTGCTTTATAAACCACACCAGTGCAGATGATGGAAGAAATTCTTCTTTTTCACCGTTGTTTTAATGCATCTAACCTCTGAAGATATCCTTTAGAAACTGTTTGGCAGACTTCCAGAGTAATTTAACATGAAACTATATATTAACCATAGGCTGTATTGATCTAGCATTGTAATCTGTTGGCAAGAAACATAAGTTCAGTAGTATGGCACTATTTGTATAGTCATGTTACCTGGATATGCCAGTTTGTCAATTGTTTAATAACACACTGTGCTGACTTTGACTGAATAAGGGCTTTATTTATAACCAAAGGCAGAATTCAAAGAGTCATTGTTAGAAATTCAACAGTAAATAAAACATTTTTTAAAGTCTCATTTTGTCAATCTGCACTGCAGTATTTCACTTAGTCCTGCCTACAAGCCAGTCAAAGTCAAACACTGAGGGAGGGAGAGCAGTCCAGCTCCTGTCTGATACTTAAGAAGCTTGTCATGGACAGTCTAAGGGATAACTACCTCGCCTCCGTGTGTCTGTGTGGTCGAAAATATCCTCCCGCTCAAATAGTGCTGTAATAGCTCAGGGAAGGTGGCTCTGGCTTTAATCAATTTGCAGTAGTCATCTGTGTCCAACGTCTGATATGGTATGACAAGTATGACAAGAGGGTCCTTTGTCTTTTGCGGCAAGTGCATTTCAGTGCAAAGACGACGGTGTTAGACAGCCGCTCTGGAGTAGTTAAACAATGAAAGCTGCTCTGCCGTCTGCACACACCCCAGTGCGCTGAACCCATGACATTTCATTGGACCCAAGTGAAACTCTCCTGTATTTCAAAGGCATCTCTGGTTAATCAGTTGTGACACATCTGTCTCCTGAGTCATTTGGATGTCATTTCATAAATCTTTTCCAGTGTGAAGACATCACCAGCTTTCATCTTGACCAAGATGTCAACTTGGCAAACAAGATATTATATAATCAAATCAGCAGCTTGCCGTGAACTTTTTTGAGCATGCTATGCCTCTAACACTTTCATACTGTGGGATGCAATGAATACACATACCACTTCCAGGGCTTGAGAACAGTATTGAAGTTAATGTATGATACTGTTGGATTTGCATGTTAAACAGTATTGCATGCTCATATGACAGCATATACAGAAGTAACTCTTAGATTTCAACTTGTTTCTGTGTGTTGCTTTAAGCACTCAAAAGTTTCTTCTGACCTGAGTTAAATGTATTCTGTAGCTGTAGTTTGTAGCCTTTCGACTTTTGTAGTCAAATATACAAGAAAGGCATACAATCACATGTCAGATTCACAAGGACCATGTGAAAAGGATGAAAGAAGATGAAAAATCAACAATAGCCGCAGACCGCAGCAGCTTTAATGTGCGAACAGTCGCTTTTCTCGGGAGACAGTTGCATATTCACTGACTGTTCCCTACCTTTGGCACTGTGGTTTATCAGTTGCCCTGGGTTACCACAGTGAAGAGCCAGCGGGATCACTGGAATAATTAAAGGTCAACGAGAGGTGCGAGAGATGAGGCCGATCTTAATGAGGCCTGCATGCCAGCAGAGTAGACAGAGGAGGGAAATGGCAGGGGAAGCCAGGCTCAGCGTACAGTAAACAGGTCCCTGCCTCCAATCACGGTTAGGTAGCACAACTATGAAATATTGAAGATAGTTAGATTTGTTAATGGACGTGTTAACAAAGCTTATAGTGTCTGTTCACAAACATGAAAAGCTATAAGATCATGTGTGTTGTTATCAATTAATTTGTTAGTATAGAGGGAGGAGCTGTTGTTAAATTAAGTATAACTCACGTACAGTATTATAGTTTGCCATACTGTACACATTTCACAAGTTCAAGAGGCAATACTGATATGTATGTGTTACTGTGCCGTAGTGCAGCTAAGGTGACTCAGTAACTACCTGGGCAGAAGCTGAAGCGACTTTCAAAAGACACTCAGGTCTGCACCCACACACACCTATGTCCATGAAACCTGATTTAAAAAAAAACAAAAGCTGAGGCATGGACCTCTGCCATAAATAAACTTAATCATATTTATTGTTAAAATGTTACATTTTTAGGTCAAACACTGCTTAGCTCTCAATTAGGTACACAATTAAATCTTGGAAAATCCATCTTTTACATCTATCTATATTGGTTAATTAGTATTAAAGCAAAACTTGGCAGAAATCTCTATTCATGGTCCTTGGTGACGCATATATATGAACAGGCGTTAGACTCTAGCTGTCTGTCCTTGTCTTTCTAAAGTGTGTGTGGGTGTATGTGCATGTACCACTGTATAAACCTGGCGCTTTGTCTGTCTCACCCTTTGGATTGTCTGCCTTTCCTTATCGCTTCCCTGACACTGCCTCGCCTCCCTGTAAAGGTGCCCCAGGGGTCCCCATGTCCTGTCAGAGTATCACTGTGCCTGACTTTCATTAGCCAGCCCCCCACAGGCTCTGTCACACAGCGTAAACACAACCCAGCAACACACAGCTAAACTGAGCTGCTGCTGCCCAGACTCACAGCAAAAGGCTATTTTGTCATTGTGGCTGCCAGCAGCATTGTACAGCAGTGTTGTCACAATACCAGAATTTTGACTAACAACATCTAAATATATTGATGCTAAAAAAAACCAACAAACTAAAATTCCTTGAATTTATTGAGGTCTTCGCCTTTGTAGCACTATTTGTGCTGGAGTTATCATGTTTTCGTGCCATTTCTGTATTGAATGGATGGAATTGAATCATTTCTCTACTTGCAGCAGTGTCTGAGAAAGCAGTATTGACATTTTGGTTGTCGTACAACAGTGCTGTGCAGTAGCTCTTTATCGACCACACTGGACTACATGTAGGGCCAAACAGTGTTGAGATGTTGCCGAAAAGGTGTTCAGAGAGAAGATGGATATGCGAGCAAAGGTTGTGTGGCCACCATAAATATAGTCAAGCAGCTCAAGCACACGTCTTTCTCTGTCTCTGTATATATTTGAAGAAGTCTCTCCACGCTCAGTTGCATCTTTCTCTCTTTCCCTTTCTTTCATTCTCTGAACTGCTGTTCATCTGTCCATCTTGTCTGTTTCTTGGGTGCCCACGTCTGTGCATTTGTTTCTTTGGGTCATGGCGGGTGTGGTTTGATCTACGGGGTTCATGTTGTGGGGGATGAATAGGTTATGCATCCAGGAGGGCAATGCTTCAGCAGTTTCACGGAGTCACTATGTACTCCCACGACGAGCACCACACCACCAGCCCCTACTGCTGGAGTGAGAGAGGTAAGGGGGCTTCGGCCACAAACCCATCAACTGCTGTCCTGCTGACTAATATACGTTCGTCCGTCCGTCAGTCAGTATGTCAGTCCGTCCTGTGGCCCTGTTTCATCTAAAACATGCCCAGAAATGTCTGCTCCTGTCCCAAGGTGTAGGAGTGGGGTGATCCCATCTTTGGAGCAGTGCGTAGTGTATGTTTTGCAGTCAGCATTTTGGCAAACAGCACCCATTTGGAGTTGTTACATAAAGTCTGCACTCTCTGTAACATTTGGCTGGGAGTGCAGTACTGCACATTGCCTGGCTTTGAATAATTCAGAAATGCAGCAATACAGAAATGCTTTTCTGATGGAGGTTTAAAGTACACAATGGAGGAGCTGAATGGGTAGCACTCAAACACAGTTAAAGGAGTCTCTGAATTTGCTGCAACTGCCATTGTGTGCATGTGTGTGCATTCTTGTGTGTGTCCGTCTGTAAATATGTGAGAGTGTGTGTGTGTGTGTGTGTGTGTGTTTGTGTGCGCTGTGTATCTGAGTTTGTCACCAGGCTGCTGAATAGAATCTCATCAGTGAGTAAAACAAGTGCATTCTCAAATTAGCGCAGACACAAGTGTGAGTGTGCGTGCACAGATGTGAAAATAGGTTCCTGTCCAGGTGTCCCTTTGTAATGTTTGACCACTTTGCGTCTCAGTGTGTCACCTATATTCAGTGGCATTTTCCTATTGTTTGCAGTGTCTCACATGACACACGAGCTGCAGATAAACCATGTTTGACTTTTAGAGTATATGTCTTCTACACTCGTTACCACTCTCTCTCCTTATGGAACCTGTTTCTTTTTAACTCCTGCTCTCTCATACCGCCATTCTTTCTTCAATGTCCACATTCCCATCCCCTTCCACCACTCTATTACTGTTTCCACAAATATCTGTCCTCCAACACTATTATTCTCTTTTTTTTTTTTCTCTTGTCCTTCCTTATCTTGTCAACGCCTCATGCCTCTGTCCTCTTGCATTGTTTCCACCTGTGCTGTTTGTCTGTGTTTGGTGGCTGCGGCTACAGAGAGTCGTGAGAACTCCTTCAGCCGCTCACGCAGCTCCAGTGTGTCCAGCATCGACCGGGACACCAAAGAGGCTATCACCACACTGCAGTTTGGAGAGTCCTACGGGCGCAAGAGTGACGCCCTGCCCACCCCATGTTTGTGGGTGGGCACCAGCTTAGGCGTGGTCCTGCTCATCCCAATGTCCATTCCTACAGACCAGGAGGAGAGGATGGAGGAACCTGTCACCATTGGCCCCAGTGGTAAGTCCCAGTAAGACTGGGTCTCATAACAAAGGTGTCATATATCTTACAGAGGTTTTTAATAACCATAGTTGGACACACAGTTCTCCTTCACAAGCAGAGATTTTTTACTAACATTTTACGAACATTAGCTCACTTTTGGTTCTAATTTAATGCTTTAGATCTCACCGATACTTTGGTGAGTACAGTTTTATCACAAATACAGGTAGAAATAATGGCCAAAACTTTGAATTGGAATAGGTCAGAATTGCTCCAAAAGAAAATCCACTGTTCACCGTGAAATCACATGAATAAATCTGTGTCAGGGCTTAAAACTACTTGTACTCTTGTCAGCAACAAAATAAAGACAAAGACAAAATAAATCAGAAGTTGACAAGGAAGGCATGAAGAACCACAAAACAAAAATTCACATGTAATATCAATTTAATCATTATTTAATCTTACTGGTATTTTGAAACTATTCACTCACGAGTAAAAGAAAGCCATAACTATATCATGGAACTGAGATGTGGATCATAAAGTAGCCTCTTAAAACTAAACTTAAAACTATGATCAGTTTTATCGGAAAAGAATGTTTAGGCTACATTTGTTAGACTCATCTTTAAGTATTTCATTTATAACAAAGGTTCAGTCAAATTTTGACTCTGTTTAATGCATTGCCATAAGGGACCGAGTCAGTGCTACTTATGTTGTGGAGTCGTGTTTAGACCAGTGTTTAGGATTTAGTGGCAACTAGAGGTGAGGTTACAGATTGCAAATAACTCACCCCTCCCATTCCAAGTGTATAGGGGAACCTATGGTGGACGTCAGGTAATGTAAAAATGTGAAAGGTCCTCTTTATAGCCAGTGTTTGGTTTTGGTTTTGTCCAGTCTGGGCTACTGTAGAAACATGGTAGGCGGGAAGAGGACCTGCTCCTTATGTAGATATGTAGGGCTCATTCTAAGATAACGAAAACACAACAATTCTTCATTTCAGGTGATATATATATATACACTAATGAAAACATTATTATAAATATTCTATTTCTGCCAATAGTGCACCATAAATCCCACACACTGGTCCTTTAAAGTAAAGTCGCAGACTGGTAACCCGAAACAAAAAGCTGAAAGATGCTAAAATGCTGCATTGAGTGAAGGGAAATTGCAGAGTTTTCATCTATAATGTTGCTGTCAAACAGTAAAGATTACTTCCAGCAAACAGAACAGTGCTATACCAACATGATCCAGGTACAGTGATTAGCTTTTTGTTATTTTCCATATTACTGTGATGTGAATAAGTTATTCCACAATACTGTGTACACACACTTTGAAAACCCAGGACATTGATCTGAGTAAAGCATTAGCTTTTGTTTCAACTCCACTCGTATGTTTGACATAAAAACATCCAAAGAGACATTTGACAAAATGCAATATTAATGCAAACCAAGGCTTTTACAATAAGAGCAGCTAATTTCCTGAGGAATTAAGTGCACTGTGTTAAGCTGTGTGAGCAACATTTAAAAGCTCAACTCTCCCCTGGTCGTACTCATACTAAAGCTTCATTAGTTTCAATTAGAGGGAAATGTGTTGATCATAGGGAACTTTGATGGGCCTTTGTCAAGCACGATTTTGAACTGAATTCATTCTGTGCTCAAAAGCAAGGATTGTTTTCGCAGCCCCATTGTGTTGGCACTCTGACTAAACAAAACTGAGCCACTCAAACATGCATTACCAGTCCAGAAGCCCCACTGTGCGAGAGAAAAAGGTCTCCTTCTCAGCGTAAAAACATCAATTGAACCAAAAATCCAGACCCTTTGAAGCAGCAGTTGTTCTCTTGAGACTAAGCAAACAAGAAGCCAGCTTATTACTGGAAGGTCACAGATTCTGTTCCAAGGAAAAATTGGCGAACAGGAAAACAAGTATTGTTGAACCCTCCTTGTGTGTTTTTGCTCCTCTGGATTCCCTGTGGAGAGTGGATAGTTGATTGTGCAGTAAATGTTGTCTTTTAGAATAATGTCAGCATACAATAGTTTATGTGTAAATAATGGATCAGTTCGTAGCCAAGAGTAGATAACAAGTTATACTAAGCTTCCAAATGTGAAATCTTACATCATCCCTTTATACTAACGTTCTAAGCAAAGTTTATTTAAAGTCAGTGTCATGTGTGTACTCTGTGGTAGTGGTGGGCTGTAGCTTGGGAAATTTTTGTTTTAGATGTAATGTCTTCCCTGTTTTCCTCTGTTAACTCTACCCAAACACTCCCAGGAGCAGTCCTAATGCTGAAGGGCTCAGTGTTGCGCTTTGGCTTCTTGGACTGCATGGGAGCCCTCATTCAGAGCCCCCATGAGGTTTGGCGGGACCTCAATGCCCCCGAGGACCCTGACCGACCGCGGAGGCGCAAGCTGGTCAACTTTTCACCATCATCCTCCCAGGACGCCTGCGGAGAGGGACATCTGGCTGTGGTGTGCTCCGAGAGGCAGGCCAAAGTGTTCTTGATGCCGTCGCAGTCTTGCCTCTTTGTCCACAACATCACAGAGTCATCATTCGTACTGCGAGCTGACGTGGTATCTGTGTATAACAGTGTGTGCCTGGCCTGCTTCTGTGCCAACGGTCACGTCATGACACTTAGGTACATAGAAAGTCATGTGTTACTTTTGTCTCTTTAGATGTCTGTGCACAGAGTTTAAACTACAATTTAAATTCAAATTTCCATAATAGATTCTTTAGTTAATGGATTTGTTTTTCTGCCGCTTAGACTTAGACATTTTTGGCTCAATCTCAGGCTGTGCAATTAATCATGTAATGACTGAGATAATAATTTGGCCTTCACAATTATTTTAACTTGTGTGTTTGTGCTCCTTTGGATTCCCTGTGGAGAGTGGATAGTTGATTGTGCAGTAAATGTTGTCTTTTAGAATAATGTCAGCATACTATAGTTTATGTCTTAGAATACAATCTGACAGATGTTCACACATAGTTAACTACTATGTTGCCAAAATCAGAAGAGAAACAATCCTGAGATTAGATTAGATTAGATTAGATTAGATTATATTAATCATAATTATTATATTTCTGCAATCATGTAGCCCAAATTTGGCTCTGATGTGTGGTATGGTTTACTTTGCAGGGTACATATTTTATTATATAGATGTTCCTGGTACTGTATCTAATTTGTCTTTCTTTTTCCTCTGTCTTTCTTCTCATATAGTTTGCCCAGTCTAAGACCGCTGATGGATGTCAATTACCTGCCTCTGACAGACATGCGCATCGCAAGAACCTTTTGCTTCACCAATGGGGGGCAGGCACTATATCTTAGCTCCCCGACAGAGATCCAGAGAATTACATACAGCCAGGAGATGTGTGACAACTTGCAGGTCAGCACTGCAATCTGTCTATACAGTGTGACGTGCAACATCTCATCTGTTTGCTGTTTGATTTTATTAAAAGCATCCACGTATGTATTTATAGAGCATGCATTTATTATTAGAATGTATTTATTGTTTATGTATACATAAAGACCTTTCTATTTTTGCGTCTGTGTGTGTGTGGGGGTCTGCTTGACTGACAGTTTCTGTTGTTTGACATTTTGGGTTCAGAAAAGAATTGGTGCAGTAAGTAATAGGCAGGTGCCATTATCTCCACCTTTGGTGAAGCCCAGCGCTCACAGGAGCCACTGAAGTGAAATGTCACACTTGTCATATGTGGTCTGAACTCCAGTGGGTTGATTGTGTGAATATGTTTTTACAGTGTGTGCATGTACACATGGTTATAATCATGTTCGTAGACGGTTATTCTCCTGAGCCACCACTGCACTCTCATGAGATGTCAGTGGAGCTGGTAACATGATGTTGCCATAGTGCCACCTACAGGCAAACAGTGGTCTCTCAGCTTATTGTCTGATGTTCCCCAGTGATAGAGGATAAGTTGTCAGTATGCACTGAGTATATTATCATTCAGTTACACTGTATGTATGGGTGCTAAGGCAGTTTTCACAAAGGTGACAAAAGGGAGAGAAAACATATCAAGCTTTGGCACTTTGACCCCACCCTATCTCAGTGATGACCTTTGTATGATCAACATATTTTAGCAGAACATGCCTGGTACACCGTCAGGAAGAGCTGTTTTATAAAAACTGTGTTGATTGCAAACAGTGCTGTTTTTTTTTTTCCATTTACATCCATTGCAGGAAATGTTGGGGGAGCTCTTTACACCAATAGAAACACCAGAAGCCCAGAACAGAGGTTTTTTAAAGGGCTTCTTTGGAGGAAACGCCCATACCTTCGACAGAGAGGAACTCTGTACGTCATTTTGTCTTTCTTTCTTTCTGTAAATATGAAGTGCTTCTTTCCAGCATGTGCAAATTCACCTAAAAGAAACCATATGAAACTAATCAATCAATATATAAAAGTCATGAATGATTCAAATCTTCAAGGGGAATATTAATATTAACCAAGAATGTGCTTTACTTCTATATCACCATCTTCTTCTCTCTTTCGTTATTACCTGATGTTGTCGGCAGTTGGGGAGGCAGCAGCTGGGAAGGCATCCCGCAGTCTGGCGCAGCATATCCCTGGGCAGGGAGGGATGGAGGGCATGAAGGTGGCGGCTAGTGGAGCCGTGGGTGAGCTGGCCCGGGCCCGCATTGCTCTGGATGAGAGAGGCCAGAGACTGGGGGAGCTGGAGGAACGAACCGCACTCATGATGACCAGTGCAGAAACCTTCTCCAAACACGCTCATGAGGTATAAAACCAGAATATTACAATAGTGATTAATAAAGTAAATGTTCAGTAGGAACCAAAATTCATGATAAAACTGGTCTAAATTGAAACTGAAAAGTACATTAATGATTATATATTATTATATATATGATTATATATAGTGATGTTAGTAATTATTTATGATTTGTGCTGACACTCCTAAAAGAAACTGTTTGTTTCAGTTATACAGACAAGCTAAAGCATTTGTTTTTTGTTTTTTTCTTATAAATGTGGGGTTACTCCAAGGAAATACACTCCAGCAGGAAATGAAGCCATGATAACTTGTTAGTCAACTACAGTATATGATTTTGTCTTTTTACAGCTGATGCTGAAGTGCAAGGATAAGAAGTGGTACCAGTTCTAATAGCAGGACAGAAGCTGAGGCTGCCCTTGGACTGTTGAGAGCTTTATGCCGGGACAGGGACTTTCACTCTACAAATGAGAGCTATTAAAAGAGAGACTCAAGAGTGACTTTGTCTTTACGGCTTGTGGACTGGCTAATGTGGTACTGTCACATTGTTGAATAACAAGGACGGGCTAGCTCCTTGTCTAGATATGCAGTGATGAGGACAGAAAGAGGATGGCGGCATCTGAAGGACCGAAGAAACTGGAACTGGAAATATCCAACATGTC
Source organism: Trachinotus anak (assembly GCF_046630095.1). Lineage (NCBI taxonomy): Eukaryota > Metazoa > Chordata > Actinopteri > Carangiformes > Carangidae > Trachinotus > Trachinotus anak. The sequence continues at coordinate 3,433,308 of NW_027273852.1, read as the reverse complement.
TGTTTGATTGTGTGTGTTTGATTGTGTGTGTGTGTGTGTGTGTTGTGTGTGTGTGTGTTGTGTGTATGTGTGTGTGTATGGTTGGGTTTTCTGGACCTCACTGTGTAGATACTCAAAAGTTAAGAAACCAACAACAAATGCATGAAACAAAAATGGATGACTATTAAAAATATCCAACTGCCATATTAAAAAGCAGCATGCTACTTTAACAGGAGATACAAAAAGTTTTATTTAATGATGTAAGCCAACAACAGAAACTATGAAAAACTTTATATTTTTTGAAATACTGACAAAAACTATATATAAAAAGGGAAATATATACCTGCATTGCTATTAAGCCAAAAGTTTTGTTCCTTTCCCTTTTTTTTTTTTCGTTTTTGGTTTGTTTAATTTTTTTCAGAGTCTCAGCTAATATTACTTAACACAGTATAAATGCACATAGTTAGCTTTCTCTACACACACCTAGAATAATACTAAAACTTTGTTCTTACCAATCACTCTGGGCTGCACAGTGCAAACACAAATCAATAAGTACTTACACTTAACTCTGCACAGTCTAATCACACAAACTTAATTTCACTTTCCGGCTGCTGCTACTTACAAAAGCATTAAATGATGATGACGAATATCTCACTCCCCAACTATAATTGTATGAAAACAGAAAACAGGTTAGTGTGACAGGTATGCAAAGGCCGAAAGAGTTAAAATTGTATTCTGGACACAGTGTGTTTATATCTACGGTCTGAATCTATATACTTTTCATGTGCCATAAAAAAACAACATGGGTAAATCCACTTAATGTAAACTAACAAAGAGCTAATGAGTAGTGAGTAGTAATCACATATTTCCTGTTGATCAGAACAGATGAGAAAAAGGACTTGGAGTTGGCCATCGAGGGCATTTATTAAAGTGAAATAAGCCAGTTTTCTTTTTGGAAAAAAACAAATATATGTGAGGGTGTTTCTTATTATTTTTTTGGTCGTCACTGGTTCACCATTTGAGTCTTTAGCTGCCTTTGTCAGATGTACAAGTTTAGTGAGCCATTAGGTTGTGTGTGTGTATGTAAGACAGAAAGTATGCCACAAATGTTAAAGTGGACTCTTTCTCAGCCAAAGCAATCAAAAATGAATGACACCCTCTCATTTCTCTCCACCTCAGTCTTTTGAAAGTCGTGGTTTGTGCATTTTCAGCGTTAAAACCAGTGTGGTCCTCTTTTCATAATGACAAGCGATACTTCTAATGGCTGTCACTGTTTGTGTGACAGGGATGCAAAGGAGTCGGGGTCACATCCATTTAAATGCTTGTGAGTTGTTTATCAGTAAAAGTTTCAGGAGAAGTAACAGTATTTTTTCAGTGATGTTCAGATGTTGAGTCAGTGAAGAAACTGTGTACATGTGTAAAACATTTGCAACAAGTTAAACTGAAGGCAAACATGTTTTGGGTTTTTTTTTTTCATTCAATATTGTTCTCGATGACTATGATATCCTCTTGTCGCAGTCCTATATTTGATGGTGAAGGCCTCTCTACCGAAGGCTTTTGTATGTTAAAAACAACAAATGTTTCATGATACATGGTCGTGTATCATATTGTGATTGTGTCGTACATGTCAATGGATAGCCACACGACATGGGAAAACAGCATTAACTGAGGGGGATATTTCGTACTTGTGCATTTGTCTGTATTTTGAATTGATCTGAAAAGCTAAACAGAGGATTGTTGATACATACATCAGGCCTTTACACACACAAGCATTAACACGTGTAACGCATTGTGTCTCGATCTTGTTGATGTTACTCCCACGTACAATACACACATATACTCAAAGCCTAAAAAAAATAACAGACAGACACAAGTGAATCTGCATTGGTAGTCCTTGCTGTCTACTTCCTGTCAGGTTGTCGAGCCTTAAACGGCCTTCAAACCCATTTGCATTAACCAAACTGAAGTTACCTGAAATCCAGAAGCAGAGCCACGTGGATTTCAAGAATCACACATGATTTGATTGAACGAGATGTCTTAAACATGACGAAAAATAAATGATTAAATTTCTCTTGTATCTCTGTACCGTCAATGAGATTTGTATTCAGTGCAGTTCTGTCAATGGCAGAGAAAACACAAAAAAACAAAGCTAAAAGAAAATTGCCAAAAAAAAAACAAACAAAAAAAAAAAAAACTGACTTCTACTGACAGGGTGTTTTGTTAGTATGTTTTTGGTTTTTATATTAACTGTACAGTTCAATCTTGGGTGAAAGGTGAAACAAAAAACAATAAAAGATAAAGACATTCTTGGGATATTTTTCTCTGTATATGTTGTACCTGTTACTGCTGGTACTGTATCTGGTATTCTGACTCTGTCTAAATCACTGGAACTCTGTAGTTCTTCACACTGTAGTATCCTGAAAAGGCGTTTCTCTGGTTTTCTCAATGATGGCAGCAAAGTTTGTCTTATTTAAATGGATTCTACCACTTTTTGTTCTTATTGATATTATACTAGTGTAATAGAAATTACTTGACAAAAAAACTGAAAATATGTTGATGCAAAAGCAAACTGAAATAAACATTGATTGATGTACACAGTTGAGAGCTCAGTTTCACTGGTCCCTAACCAGAATCATCCTCTGTCATTTTGCATGTATAAAAGTGCAGCATGGTGTTTCAACTGTGTGGCTTTTTTACCTTCTTGTTTCAGGACCTCTACATCAACGACCATTTCGACCTGCAGCACCCAGAGTGTGAAGCTTTCTAACATCAAGTAGGCTTGACAGCGCAGCATGGTTTTATTATTCTTATTACAGAGAATGTTAATTTTACCCTTTTAGGGTAACTTACCAGATTTATCACTGGGAGAAACATACAGTCAGCAAATTATCTCACATGAAAAATGCATTTTTGCATGTGTGCTAGCTCCTGTATGTATGTCGTCTATTAACACAAGAAATGTTAGTTTGTAATTTCATATCTTGACAATGAGAATTATAGGTGACATTTGTAGCATATATTTATGCAAGTAGTGTACTTATTCACACATTTGAGCTATTTAATCATACTTGATACGTCTGCTATAATTGGGTAATATTGTACTTTTTACTGCATTACATTTATCAAATGGCTATAGTTGCTAGTTACTTTACAAATTAATATTTTACATAGAAAACATACCAATAAAATGTTATCTATTGTAATAGATTAAATGCAACAATATATAAAATGATTAAAATTAGCTCCATCTTGACAAACTACAACAGTAAAATACTAACATGTGAATTCATCAGCATTAATAATCTAATGTCAGATCTAGCATCAGAATCAGAATCAGAATCAGAATCAGTTTTATTGCCAAGTATGCTTTCACATACAAGGAATTTTTTCTGGTGATTGGTGCAATTGATCAGCAACAGTGGGGCTCTCTAGCCTTGTTGATGAGGCTAATAGCAGATGGGAAGAAGCTATTTTTGTGGCGAGAGGTTTTGGTCCTGAAGGACCGCAGCCTCCTGCCAGAGGGGAGTGTCTCAAAGAGTTTGTGTCCAGGGTGGGAGGAGTCAGCTACAATCTTCCCTGCACGCCTCAGAGTCCTTGAGGCGTACAGGTCCTGGAGGGACGGAAGATTGCAGCCAATCACCTTCTCAGCAGAGTGGATGATACGCTGCAGTCTGTTATTGTCCCTCTCCGTGGCAGCAGCGTACCAGATGGTGATGGAGGAGGTGAGGATGGACTCAATGATGGAGGTGTAGAAGTTCACCATCATAGTCCTTGGCAGGTTGAACTTCTTCAATTGCCTCAGGAAATACATCCTCTGCTGAGCTTTTTTGATGAGGGAGCTGATGTTTAGCTCCCATTTGAGATCCTGTGTGATGGTGGTTCCCAAGAAGCGAAAATGCTCCACGGTAGCCACGGGGGAGTCACACAGGGAGATGGGGGTGGGTGGGGCTGGGCTCTTCCTGAAGTCCACTATCATTTCCACTGTCTTCAGAGCGTTTAGCTCTAGGTTGTTCTGCCTGCACCAGGTCACCAGACGCTCAGTCTCCCACCTGTAGGCAGACTCATCGCCATCAGAGATGAGTCCAATGAGAGTGGTGTCGTCTGCAAACTTCAGGAGCTTGACAGACTGATGGCTGGAGGTGCAGGTGTTAGTGTACAGGGAGAAGAGCAGAGGAGAAAGAACGCAGCCTTGCGGGGATCCAGTGCTGATGGTCTGGGAGTCAGACACGTGCTTTCCTAGCTTCACGTGCTGCCTCCTGTCAGACAGGAAGTCGGTGATCCACCTGCAGGTGGAGTCAGGCACGCTCAGCTGGGAGAGCTTGTCCTGCAGCAGAGCCGGGATGATGGTGTTGAAGGCAGAGCTAAAGTCCACAAACAGGATCCTGGCATAGGTCCCTGAGGAGTCCAGGTGCTGGAGGATGAAGTGGAGAGCCATGTTGACGGCGTCGTCTACAGACCTGTTGGCTCTGTAGGCGAACTGCAGGGGGTCCAGGAGTGGGTCAGTGATGGATTTGAGATGGGACAGGACAAGACGCTCAAATGATTTCATGACCACAGAGGTCAGGGCAATGGGTCTATAGTCATTTAGTCCTGTGGGCCTTGGTTTTTTGGGGACAGGGATGATGGTGGAGGATTTGATCATCATAACTCTAAAATGGTCCATTTACTTTTCTTTCATATTTGGGTTCTTTTCTAACATTCAATGCAGGACACCCACTTGTAAGGGAGTGTATTTTACAATGTGGTTTTGCTATTTCTATTTAATGATCAAAATACTCCAATACAGAGAACATTAAAAAGTGGCAACGTGAAAGTCAATTTACATTTGCTTTCAATGTTATTACAACAGAAGTGCCACTACATAAACCTGTATTAATAATAAACCTGTATTAATATCCACCCCATTCACTCAGCATCATGCTCAGTCGTGCCCAACATGTATCCAACATGTCTAGGAGTTTAACTTCCGGGTTCCCGTACAATCAGCTCACATAGCCAATCGAATCCAGCCAAGGTGGAGGGGCGACCAATAGGATTGCTCCATTGTGCGTCCTTCTCCTGCCCCCTGTCCATCCCGCAGACAGTTTACTGAACTGTACAACAATTTGGAAACAGCTAGCGGCTAGCGCTCTGTAACTCGACATGTATTAAAATAACACAATGTCAGCCAGTTTCAAGCCGTCGGCAGTCGTGTTGTGCCACGTTCAGACGACACAAACTAACTCACACGCCTCTGCTGATCTTGTGGCGATTTGGGTCGTTTTAAAGCAGCAATGACAAGTTTGGAGAGCGCAGCTCCGTAAGAAGAGAGGAGTCCCGGCTAACGTCAACACAGTCAACGCTGGACGGCGATGTCTGCTCGGCTGCTCTCATGGTTGCTGCTGCCCTGCTGTCTGGATGTGTTTCGGCACGGACTCCCAGGGGCTCAGGCGGGCTCGGTACTCAGTGCTGCAAAAACTTTGGTATGGGGACCCGGGCTGGAGGCAAAGGTTGTACTCCCAGCTCGATTTTTCTTCATACAGGCGGTGGACAGCTCAGGGAAAAAGTGAGTAACTTTGGCAAGCTATGGCGCCTTTGTTGTAGCTACATCGTTTTTCCCGTCGCAACAACATGCACAATTTAATTGGCCATCTGTGCTGCTTTCAAGTGCTCCACGTAGCATCATACTTTGGACATTGTGTGAGCAAAGTAAATAATGTATTGTTACCTCAAAGGAAATAATGGCTGTAACTTGTTTATTTGCAATAGTTAACAGGTAACTCTGCTTGAGCCAGAGGATATGAAGTTTGTGTTTGTTAATAATAATAATAATAATAAAACATAAAAGAAAAAAAGTACAGTACGTGATCCAATTAGCAAAGATTCATCCCACTTTAAGGTTAATTTTTGTCAATACTTTATTTTAAGTATTTGTTTTTCTAAGAAATTAGCATGTGGGATAAGGTGAAAGCCAACTTCTGGTTTTCCCATCACAAATTGAACTCAAATGTAGCATAACACCTACTTTTTCCAATGTAATTTCTATGGGGAAAAAGGATTTCATATTTGGGCCTGTGCTGTTTTGATGTCTTGGATGTAAAATGAAAGACGGGTGAAAACATAACCTAATTCCACTTTTGGCAAGGGCAGGACGTTGTTACTGTATCTGGCATGACTGCAAAGAAAGGACAACACAGTAAATCTTTCAACCACGTCTGGAGATAGTATGAAAGCTGAAATATTACACCAGTCAATAACGGGAGAGCAGACATGAAAGTTTACGCCAAAGGCTAAGAGTTGTTAGAGTACCTGCAATGACCCCTTTCATCCAAAAGCTCCCATGGGTCCAATGAAGGTATCCTACTCTGTGTGTAGTTACTCAGTGTCACTTTCACACATGCTTTGTGTCTCAAGATAGATATCAGCTTCTCAGTTCCATTCATGGCCATTATAAAAACTACATTGTTGTTGTCTGCACAGAAGGGGAGACAATAATACCAAGAAGCTGTGAATTTATATCAGCGACATACCTTGCGATCAGTTATAGTGTAGTCACAATGTAATGTTTTGGCACAGTCAATCTGAATTTAACCCAAGGTTGAAGTGCAGACTTTCAGCTTTAAGGGTGTTTTAGGGTGTTAACATACATGTTAAGTGACCAGCACAACCATGACCCTAAACATAAAGACAAGGCAAGGAATATTCTCAACTAGCAAAGTATACATGTATACACCTTCAAGCTTTATTTCGAATGGTCACGGAGTATTTCATTGTCCTAATACTTACTAAGTTAGTGGTGAGATCAAGCTCACAGAAGACCTTTACTGGACATACCTTTCCTTTGATCTCCTCAAGCTACAGTGTTGAACGAGTAATAAACACCAACAAAAATTCACATTCAGTTAAAGGAATTACACGTTCTCTGTGTCCACGACTTAAATGCTTGTGCTATTTACATTGTGGTCATTGTTATTTTACCTGGCTTTTGTGGAAGTAAAACCTACACCTGTGCAACTGTCAGAATAGTATCAGAGTAAATATATTATGGTGTTAAATAAGTTTTGAATACATAATTATGTTCAGATGTTCTGTCAAGTTTAAAAAGCTTAATGTGTATTGGTACTAATTTGAGTTCAAGTCTTTTACGCAAATGGAGACTTTTGAAAGGAATACCACAAAAATATAAAAGGTATATACTGTTGGATGGGGAAAAATCTTCACTTTTGCCCATATTTGCTTTGTAGATGGAGAACAAGGACTTTAATCTCTTGCTTTTTAAAATTAAAAATACATCATACAGTATAACACTTGTGATTTAAAGCTTTGTTCTTTCTTACAAGGAACACATTCTCTATGTTCTTCCCCTCACAGTTTAACAACATCACCTGGTGAGAATACCTTTGAAGTGAAGATTGTCTCTCCAGTGGAACAGTTCACCAGGATTTGGATCCAGGTCCTGGATCGTCAGGATGGGTCGTTCCTGGTTCGCTACAGAATGTACGCCACCTACACCGACCTTCATATCCACGTTCTGCTCAAGAGCAAGCATGTTGCCAAGTCACCATTCATTCTCAAAGGTAGAGCACAACCCAAGCTGCCTACAAATTGTGTTTTAGGATGTATTTTTCTGGATCCAGTGGCTCATAAAGATCTCAGTGATGTTTCTGTGTTTGTCTTCTGCAGGCCCAGTCTACCATGAGGGCTGTGACTGTCCCCAGCCCAGTGGTTCTGTATGGGAGACCGACATGCACTGCCCTCAGTTCTTCCCCCAGATAGAGAGGGACCTGTCCCTTTTCGCTAGTATCGACCCAGATCGTAACGCTCAGGAGATCCCTCAGCGCTTCGGACAGCGGCAAAGCCTCTGCCATTATACCGTCAAAAACAACAAGGTACACCAGACCTCTGAGACCAGAAGCACCACAAACAGATGAAATAAGCAAAGAGATAAGCAGTAAATATCAGAATCACCACATTAGGAACACTAAACATACAGTTATGCTGCAGCTAATGACATGACAGTTCACGGCCATAACAACGGCTTGTATCAACCTGATGTAAAAGCATATTGGTTTAACTGTAGTTAAAGAAACAGTGAAGAAGTCCAGCTTAAGCTGTCTCCACAATTCCCAGTTTGTCTTAAGTAACTAACTTAAGGGTAGTATATCAATAAAGGGTAGTATTTATTTAGTTTGACTAGCAATTAGGGTCATATAATAATGTGAAGTCGGCCAGGAGAGCCTGAGGCAATGTGACACACCTGTAAGAACAGTGTATGAGCCAGGTGTTCAAGGGTACAATCTTCTCAAAATACCACTGTGGACATCAATCCAGGTTGTTGTGATAGTGATATGTCTGAAGCCCTATTCGCACAGTGCTAGCATTACCTTGGAACATTCAGTAATTTATCAGTTGTGAATGATTTACAGTCCCATTGTAATTTATACATTATGTTTTCAGGCAGATTGAGTGTCCCCTTACAAAATTAGTTCCATGCAAAACACAAAACTCTGTGCCACACATTTTAGTAGTTGTAAATTGCCGAATAACAATTTACAAATTGCATATTTACTATTGTCTTCTAATATCTGTCTGGTGGTCTATGTGTGAATGTATGAAAGTTTATTCTTGAGCACCCTTGTGATGTTTCTATGATCTTACAGCTTTTTGTTCCCTTTAGGTCTATGTTAAAACTTTTGGAGAACATGTAGGTTTTAGAATCTTTATGGATGCCATCCTCCTGTCACTCACCAGAAAGGTAAGCTTTTCCTAAACTTCATGTAAAATTCAGAAATATGTGAACATTTTTACTCTTTAATGCACCTTATGATTAGTTACTTTTAGATGACTAGACATAGACTTGACAGAAAATTTTCACCTCTGTGCTTTGTTTATCCTTTCATTGGGAGGTTTCAATGCTTTATAAGGTTTCAAAGTCTTCAATAGTGAACAAAATGTTTATACATTTGCAAGCTGGAGTAGGCAGCAGTGTTTTTTCTATAATGTAATATTATTTTCTTAATATTTCTTAATGGATATCGCTTTCCTTACAAAGAACATACTTCATTTTCCTTCTCCGGTGTTGTGTGTCCAGGTGCAGCTCCCTGATATGGAGTTTTTTGTTAACCTGGGTGACTGGCCGTTGGAGAAGAGGAAACCCACTGACAATATTCATCCTATCTTTTCTTGGTGTGGCTCTAACAATACCAGAGATATTGTCATGCCAACTTATGACTTGACTGAGTCTGTCCTTGAGACCATGGGAAGGTAAGGCCTCCATCACCACATGTAAGCAAAGTGAGCCACCATTGTATAATTAGTCCACAAAAAACATCAATCACAACTGGGTACATTTAAAGGAATATTCCACTTAAATCAGTATCAGATAATCATTGCCTGAAGGCTTGAAAAGTGGCTCCAGAAAGGCACAGGCATTGTGCACTATGTGACATTATGATTTGAGAGGTTTCTCTTTTTTGGATACATTTTTAAGTCTTTTTGCCTCAGTACATTTAATTTGAAAGTTATGAATTAAGATAAAAAAAAATAAAAAAAAAAGTTGACTACTTAAGTTACAAGGTTTTATGTCACTGTCATAAAGACGTTTTAAAATGTGCCCAGCTTTCCTTAGCAGATGACAGTGTGGACAAGCTGTGTTCAGCTTGTACCCTGACACTGTCACAGGGTGGACAGAATAATGGAACTGAAATAAACCTGAGTCAGGATGCTCATTATTTTTTCATCATTCCTCTCTGCTTGTATAGAGCCTCATCTTCTGCCATGAGAGTCTGGCAGCCCCTAGAACCGTATGATAAAAAAATAAAAAAAATAATTAAAATTTGGCACACTGGGGTCCTCTAGCACCACCAGCAGGTGTTGGAGGTGCATTAACTCGTGTAACTTTTAAACCAAATGCCTGATTTTCAAAACTGAGGTATGAGGATGACATCAATTTCCATCATATTGGATCTTCCAACATTGGATTTTATGCAGTGTTTTTATGCTACACCTCAGACAAGCTTTGTCCAGTCTTTACTAAAACTGACACTGATGATCTTCAGACCAAGGTTCGCAAACTTATCACATGGATTTTTGATTGACCAAGCCTGACTTGAACCTGAACTTATTTGTTGGCTTTTTAATTTGCAAAAGCATTCACCCGTTAGGGCCAATCGAAATTGGAGCCAAACAAGAGTCAAATCTCAGCCAGTCTTTAATCAGCTGACATGTAACCTGGTGTGAGTGCTAACAACCATGCTCTTGACATAATGACATCATATTTTCATGGCATCTCCAGCCTGCTGTGCCGTTTAGCCCCTACATTGCTGCTTACAGCTATATTGTTTTTACTTTGTCACCCATCTGTATAAGAGGATATAACTTTGAAGTTCCTGATGCTGTGATTAATAACCAGACTGCACCGGATTTGACATTGAGCACTGTGTCCATCCAATAAACAGAGTAAGCCTGGACATGATGTCAGTTCAGGCCAACTCGGGGCCACCGTGGCCACAGAAGAATGCCACAGCCTTCTGGAGGGGGAGGGACAGTCGTCAGGAGCGACTGGAGCTGGTCAAGCTTTCTAGGGCTCACCCCGACATGATCGATGCAGCGTTTACTAACTTCTTTTTCTTCAAACACGACGAGAGCCTCTATGGGCCGCTGGTCAAACACGTCTCTTTCTTTGACTTTTTCAAGGTGAGTGCCCTATTAAAGCTGGTTAGTGATGTATTGTCTCAAAAAGATGTAATTATATTGTGCAGTGGGGGGTCTTACAAGCTTCATTAAGGGATATTCTGTTACTAACCTTAAAAAAAACAATACCATGTAATGGTTAAAATTGGTTAGAATTGCCAGGCCTGGGGAAGAATTAAGACTTTGTTGCTTTTAACTAATTGTTTTACAACCATAGGAAGGTATTTCCAGCAAACATGCTCAGACAAGCAAAGTGAACCCAGTGTCTAAGAGCAAAGTATCGAACAGGCTCAAGACCCAGACACTTTTCTCAATACATTTTCACGTTTTTAATTAGTTAAATTTCTCTCTTTTTTTTCCAACTAATAATTGATTTTGTAAAAAGTCAGTTGATTTTTTATTTCTGTTCCATGTCCACCACCAGTACAAGTACCAAATAAACATTGACGGCACTGTGGCAGCGTATCGACTGCCTTACCTGTTGGCAGGAGACAGTGTGGTCTTAAAGCAGGATTCTGGCTACTACGAGCATTTCTACAATGAGCTTCAACCGTGGGAGCACTACATACCAATCAGGGCGGACCTGGGAGACCTGCTGGAAAAGATCCAGTGGGCTCGTGACCATGATGAGGAGGTAATGACGACGATAACGGACACTGTGCATGACATTTGGCTGTAAATGCCATGATGTCTGCTCATTGTATTCATTGGAACTTTACTGACCTCTTTAAGAATAAACATAGCTTTGTAAAATTTTGTCAGTGTGGAGTAGAGTGATTAAATAAAAACATGAATAAATAAATAACCCGAGCTATGATTGTTTCTGATCTTTCAGGCAAAGAAAATTGCCCTGGCAGGTCAGCAGTTTGCCCGCAATCATCTCATGGGAGACAGCATATTTTGTTACTACTACAAACTTTTCCAGGTAACATGTCTGCAGTTGCAAAGTTAGATCAGTTGATATATTGAAAAAGTCAAGATACTACAAAAGGTAGTATCAGCAGTACGTTAAGGAAATATTACCTGACTCACTCATCATACAGGGCTCAAAGTAAATTGCATTATTTATGTTATTCTGGATAAAACGGTTTCACATCGTTCAGAAACGTGTTTTAATAGTGCAGGTGTTCTCAGGATGTACAACTCCTGCCTGTCATTGTTACATTTCTCTCTGTAAGCTCAGTGTTCTTGTTGTAGGAATATGCCAAACTCCAGGTCACAGAGCCTACGGTTCGTAAGGGCATGGAGCTTGTAGAGCAGCCCACTGACGACCTGTTTCCATGTTCCTGCCACAGGACGAGGGTAAGGGACACCAATAAGTTTCGTCTCACCTCAGCTTTTAGTATTACACTAGTAACCAGGATAACACCAGACCCACATTCAACTCAGATGAAATGATGCCTTTGTCTGACACTAAGTATCATTTTATACCATGGGCTGAGTGACTATTGCAGCAGGCTGAAGAACATCCATCAAAACGGTTCAGTACAGATATAGTACAACTTCATTTTTATTGCTGCTCCACATTGTTAATCAACCAGTGTAAATATCACAACATGCTGAAACACTAACATGCCCCATAAACAAACAGAAAGATGACTTTTTTTATTTGTTTTTTGGCAAGTGTTGAATATATCCTTTTTGTGGACTATTCCCTCATACTTCCTCATACTTTCCTAATGAAGAGGTACAACTCAAAGGTGAAATGAAAGCAGTTGTGAATATGGAACTTGCATAGTTTTGAGAGCCTTTTAATTACTTTATCTCCCAAGAACAATTGCACCTGCAGTTAGTCTAGAATGATAAAGTCAGCTTGTTGAAAATTGTCCTTTGTCAGAACAGTATGTACACAGTATGTACACAGTGTAACCTGTTTTCAGTGGTTACTTGAAAGTAATAGAAGCCTGTGAACATGAGAGTCAGAGCCACACAGTGCTCACTGACCTTCTTCTTCTTCTAACCAGTTTGATAGTGACAGAGACACAGAGGTTTATGGGTAAGTTTGGTATAATAATACCTGTTATGTAATGAGCTTTTTCACAGACATATAAACCTTGTCATAGAAGAAAAAGCACAGGTTTTATTAATAACATGAACTAAGGCCCTGTTCTGTTCAAGTGAGCCAGCATATACAAAAATCTTGAAAATGAAGCAGCTAAGGGGATTTCAGGCATTATTAATTTTTTATTTATACCTGTGCGTTCCTTTCCCTTAAACTTTGCTGCCACTCTCTGGGAAATAGCTCAACACGCTACACTGTGCCTCCCTCTGGTGTATGTAAGCTGTCACTGCACCTAAATAACCTCTTCCTAAAATTAGGAGGCGCACAAAGAAAAGTCGACCTCCACCAAGGCCAATGTCAAACAACATACATCCAAACTTCAGTGAAAAAAAAAAAAATTCTAATTCATAGTAAATGTAGATATAGAAAGTGAGATTGGATTCTGTTAAGTAAAGTCATTATTCAAATTCTATGTCTATACTAGTGCTATAGAAACATATACTGCTCTTTGTTAGTTGGTTTATATATATATATATATATATATATTTTTTTTTTTTTTTTTTTTTTTTTTTTTTTTTTTTCTCATGCTGCCACATTTGATTCTAATATCAATCTGTTGTTTGTGTTTTTTTTTTCTTTTCAGGCCAAAGATGAACTTTGACCTGTCACCCAGTTCCAGAACAATCCTTTGTATCTGATATATTGCCAAATAATTTGTCCAAATGTGGATTAATTGTATGATATGAATATCACCTTATGTAATTTTTTGAAATAAATACATTTCTTTTTGTATGTTGACAGTGATTGCTGCTATTACACTGTACACCGATACACATTCACTCAAACCCACAGTGGAAGCAGATATGCACATATACAAAACCTAAATGTATATTAACAGTAGAGATTTAAGCACATTAAGCTGCAGTCAATAAGCAGCTGACCTGCTGAATTGTGCTTGCACATGACAAACTGTAGTATAGAGCATCAGTACATCTATTCTTTGGAGTAGTTTGGAGTAGTTTGGTGAAGCTGTAACGACAACTCCCAAGCCCTAGATGTCACTCCTCTGCAGTCATGCAATGTTTGGTACCAGAGAAGAAGCATCTTGCAATGGACAAGTTTGACGAGGTAAATATCTAGCATTAGCATCTGTAGATTACCAAGATATGAGCTCAGTATAACATTAACCTATGCTATCAAGTTAAAGCTGCAACACCGTTCAGCCGGAAGCTTTTTTTTCCATTTGAAAGACGGGGCTGGAGATGTTTGTCATGGAGCTGCAGAGATGCTCAGCAGGTGTTCCCTCGCTTTCAGGACCCGGTGAAGGTTCCGTTCGGGACCAAACATCTGGAGGCCGCGGTGTGCGCCCCTTCCTCGGCGAAAGACGTTCACACAGCCGTCATACTCACACATGGCGCCGGTGGAGACATGAACCTCAAGCAGCTGCTCTCTCTGGCGCACGCCTTGGCCGCCAGTGGTTTTCTGTGTCTCCGTTTCACTTGCAGAGGTTTAAACTTGGGTTACAGAGTGAGGGCTTACCATGCTGTGTGGGTGAGCAGCTCCATTCATTCAGGGAGAGTCGCTTGGAAATCGTACTGTCACATTTATTGATTATTTATTTAACATGATTCAGCATCAACAAACTGCCTTTTCTTCCCTAGGAGTATTTGAAGTCACTACCCATGTACACCATCAAGCATGTATTCTTTGGAGGTGAGCTGCAATAGCCTTAATGTATCTCACATGAAATAGATCCATGGGTGTAACCTCCTTCTACGTGACTGTGAAGTGGGGTTTCTTTGTGTGCATGATCATGCATCACAATTAAACTGCATCCTTATTAGTTTTCATGCATCTTAATTAATTAAACCAGACAAGTTAATTAAATTAAAAATATCCATATAATTATTTTCTGTTTGGGGTTCAATTAACCCTAAAAAAAAAAAAAAAACAATATTGTGCATTCAAAATATAGACTACAAGATTAAATGCAGTACTCAGTGAGTGGGAGTTCTTGTCTCTGAAACGTGTGTCCACAGGCAGGTCAATGGGAAGTCGTGCTGCTGCAGCTTTAGCCAGGCAGCTGAGTGATCACACAGAGGACGCAGTGCAGGGTGTCATCTGTCTGGCTTTCCCACTGCATCCCCCGGGACAGACACACACCCATCTCCAGCGGAGTGAAGATCTCAGAGGGCTGCCTGAACACGTGTCTGTGCTGTTTGTGTCAGGCACTGAGGACAACATGTGTGATAGGGTGAGGGCGGCTGGGGGAGATTTACACTGGGCTGACTGCAATTTGATATGAAGAGTAAAATGATTTTAAATTTACATGCGTATGTGAGGAATTACAAATCTGTTTTCTTAATATTCCCTAACACCAAGTTGTAATATATAGTAAATCCTCTCCGGTCATATTATCTTATATATATCTTGCATATAATGTATGCAGTGTATTTTCTGTTAGTCTCACTATTTTATATGTATATTTTAATTCCCTTTATTGAAATTGCAGATAGCCTGTTTTGTTTTTTAATACAAAATCCAGTTCTCTACTATTTTGCATGATATTGGGAAAACTCTGCCATTTGAGATGTAAAGTATCATAATTAATTGATTATCTCAGCTTGTTCAATGTGTGACTTTCTGTTTTGATGAGGTTTCAGAACAATGACTTTGCTTTCTTTCTTTGCCTAGGTCCTTTTTGATGGGACAGTAACAGAAATGAAAGCTCAAACTGAGGTTTTATGGCTAGAAGGAGGCAGCCATGGACTGACAGTGAAGGGAAGGTCGGAAGAGTCTGTGATGGATGAAGTGAACTTAAAAGTCGTTACCTGGTTGAGTAAACAAGGAGCATAGATGAATTAATATCAGAATTGTTTTCGTTTATTTTTCTTTTGGTTTTGTTGAATAAAGTATATTTTTTTACGCAAGACAGTCAAATTGTGATGCCTTTTTTTTTTAGATTGATTTACAATGCAGACATTAAATACGTTTACATGTATCAACCAACATTAAGGATTTATGATCTGTGGAGTAGGAAAAAAGTTTTATCATTAGTTACTTAGAATTTGGACAGTTAGAAGACAGAGAGTGTGTATTTATGTTAGGCTGACATAACTGAACTATACGTACATGGTGGAAAATATATGTATATTTTTTAAATCTTTATTAAACATTTTCAAATGAAGTCATTATCATTGTTGAACACACTTAGGTGTACCTAATAAAGTGGCCAGTGAGTGTAGAAACTTCATTCAAACTTTAAAATGTTTACCTCAATTAGGACATTATTGGATGTATTTAGTTTTTTGATATATCTCATACTTTCTAGAATATTTTTAGAAAGATTTCTTGACATTTTTCCCACTCAGATGAATGGACAGAATGTTCAAAGTTTTCCACAACTTTTCATGTATTTTTCAACCCCTTCTACGCATTGATACTTTCAGCTAGAAACTCAGTTCAAAAGTCAAAATCTTCAAAACCTTACTTTATTTTTGGTTGTATTCAACTTTTAAATACCATCCATAGCTTTTACACATCGACAGTTCAAGTTTCATGAAAGTTTCTGGACCTTTCCAGATTTCCTACATTAGTGGTTATGTGGTGGAGCGTTACATGGTGAATGGTACCAAGGCAAAGGGACAAAATAAACCGAACACCGGTCAGTACACTGCAGTGCAGTGCAACAGACTCCATCCTCAGAATTACCTCACAGCTGAATCAATACTTCTTTTTAACAGAAGCTGAAAATTATAACCTTCCTGAATGAGGATTTATTGCTGGACTGTTGCATTAAACTGACTTAGTTTAGGTGTTCCCAATAAACTGTCTGTATGTAGGTGTCTACTATATACTTCACTGACTTAGTTTAGGTGTTCCCAATAAACTGACAACCAGTCTGTATGCTGGTATTGACTGTTTGTATTAGTTTTGTAAAATATGCTGCTTGGAATCATTAAGTGTGTTTAACAATGATGATGACTGTTCATTTGAAAATGTTTAATAAAGATTTTAAAATAAATATATATTTTCCACCATGTCAGCCTAATATTAATACACTCCCTCTCTTCTATCGAGATTCAAAGTAACTGAAGATAAAAGTTTTTTCAGAGATCATAAACCCTTAAAACCGGTTGAAATTTAAAGTGTTTTTTTTCGTTTGTTTTTTTTTGTTTGTTTTTTTATCCAGAAAAACTGTAGTTACAAAAACTTCCGTTCACTCATAATTTTTTATAGGCCAGGTCCAATCTGACGGTGACGTCTGAGCCAGCGCTGTGCCTGTGCCTTTAACGCGGATTGTGACGTCTCTGTGAACTTGAATACAATTGGCTGGCTGACTTCCGCATTTTTTTTTTCTTTTTTTGGTTTGTATGGCAGCATGGCAGGAGAACCGTGGAACCGGGTAAACATTCCCTTTCCAGGTGCTGTTTCCAGTGTCCGTCTCAAATTCAGCTCGACAACAGGTAAACTGATCATAAGATACATGATTATTTTGCTCCATGATATAACTCGCATGATATCATTGCACCTTCATGTCCACATGCCCAGCTTCATGTGGATATGAAACAGTGAGGTCCTGGTGTGTGCGTGTTGTTGCTGTTTTGCAGATGCAAACATTAAGACCCTGTTGGTGGAAAACCAGAAGGTCCTCAAATTAATCCGCAGTGAGATTCTTCAAACGGAGGTACGGCTTCTGTACGAGCTGCTGTACATCTTAAATAACAGCTTCAGAGGAAACAAGACGTTCAAGGGCTTAAAACAGGTGAGAGCCTCCACATCTGTAGGCCGATATAGGCTGTGTGATTTGCTTTACTCCTGCTGATGCCAGTCGTTCAGCATTTACTGTGTGATAAACAACCTTAAAGTAGTAGTAGAGCAGCAGGCCTAACCAACTGACTACTAACTAATTAACTAACTGTGTCCATGTCCTCTCAGCTGTACACATTTACACATTTTGTCTTTACATTTTGTCACAGGTTGAACAATGTGTGAACAGGCTGAAGAGCATGAAGCTGGATGTGGCTCTTGAGGAGCTGATCGATCTGTGTCCCAACAGCATTCAAAGGTCGGTAGTATTGAGTCAGAGTGATGTGGTGTTTTTGCCATCTGATTTTGACATGCATGCCGGGCCTGCCGTGCGTCAGCGTTAATGTAGGGGTTTGCTGCTGTGTGGAAGTTGGCATAGACCCAATAAAGTAGGTGGTAGTGAAGCAAATAGCTTCAAATAGTTGCTGCAGGATAGTTAAGATACAGCCACGAGTTCAGGCACGTTCACATATGCGCAAGACATCTCTAGTTGATTGTTACTATATGTTCAGAAGTTACCTAAATGCAACTAATGCAGCGAAAGAGAAAAACTTTGAGTAATTACGGGCGGTTTGTGTGTGTGTTTTTAGAGGACTCGGCATCAAGGCTGGTGAGTGCGATGTTCCCAGTCAACCCATGCTGGAGTGGCTCTGTCTGAAAGTGCTGGGAGCCGCCCAGCTGATGAGCTGCACATTGAATCGCTGCAGCAGAGCTTTCGTGTATCCTTTCCAGACCTGTCAGGAAACATCTGGACGATTTGTCCCGATGAGTCATGTCATCGATATCTCTGAAGATCTCGTATGTGTTTGCAAATGTGGATCTCTGTGTTTGAATGAAGCTGATCGCTCTCGACCCTCTTTATGTCACCTCACGGGTTTTTCCTTAACAGACATTTGTTTCAGACTCTCAAAGCAGCAGATGAAATGGGAGGAGTTTGTTATCTTGAATGTGGTGATAACCAGCATGCTCAGTCGTCTGTGGTGAGTGTGTTTCCTTGTTGTCACATCTGCAAGATACAGGTAACTCTGTATGTTGGTGGCTCTGAATTTGCGTTAGGATTTAGAAAAATCAGCATTTGAAATAAGATTTGTGTTTGTTTATAAAAAGAACTCCACAGTCTAAATCCACCTGACTTTGTGCCCCCTCAGGGTGATGTTCCGTGGTGTCCTGGTCAGCCTGTCCTCTCTGTACTGGCAGCTCCTCGAGTTCCTCAGAGAAGTAGCCCACGCCCAGCCCATGCCCTTCCTCACAGACTTCTCCCTGCCAGCAGACATGGCTCAGTTCCTGTGTACCTCTGGTGCATTTTTACCGACCAAGCAACCAAAGCCAGATTCCCATGCCAAACACTACAAGGAAAAGCAGCGGCAGAAGAAAAAGACATCTTCTGTTAAAGTCAAGAGCCAGGGGCGGAGAGGGAATGTTAAAGAAGACCTGGGCATTGCTGTTGAAAGAGGTGTGGAGCTTTATTCACTGTTGTGTGTTTTGTATTAGGCACTTGAAGCAGGGGAATGAGAGGAAACTGTCTTAAAGGATATGTGACCTTTTGACTGATTAATTCAGTCCACTTTTATTGACATACTGTAGATCAAATTGGCTCTGAATGGATATTTTTTCTGTGGAAATGCAAATTGACTTCTGTTTTTGTCGCATCTAGTGTTCATTACAGTTCACTTAATCTACTGACATGAAAAAAGGCTTAAATGACAGAAGTACATAAAGAAACAAATGTTGAAACAAACAAATTGTGTGAAATATTCTTTCAATCTCACAGGTTGGTATAGAGCTGTAACTGTGCAACAGTAGCTACATTACTGTGTGTTTTTATTTTTTATTTTTTCCAGGTAGAGTTCATGACACTGACCTGAAGCCTTTTCTCAAGGTTGTCAGGAACTTTACACAGGTATGTGACCAAACCATTCTTTATGTATTCTTTTATTGTTCACAGAACATTTAATTGCCAAGCGATGTGACCTAATTCTACTGTCTAATGATTACATTGGCACCCAAGGGCCAGTCCTTCCCACAGGAAACTCACAAGGCTGACAAGAGACACAAATTCATTAGACAAGTGAGAGAAGCCACTACCTTCACAGACATGGCAGCCCATCTAGAAGAAATGATCCAGTGGTGCAGATCCCAGAGGATGGAAAAGGAAAAACGCCTTTTAAACTTCCTGCGTTTGAAGTGCCACAAGATGACATGCCTCGAGGCTGCAGGCTACAAGTAAGAGCAACATCACAGAAAAACGACTTACTTTAGCATTCTGTGACAAATGTGCGTGTTAATGTAATTTATCCCCATCCTCAGTGTCCAGAGGAAGTTGCAGAGCTTCAGAAAGGAAGCTCGCTGGGCTGCATCTCCTAATGGGTCAGCACCAAGAACCTGCCGTTCACCCGTCACAGCGAGGAGGAGCGCTCGCCTGAGAACGCGATGTCAGTCACTCAGGAGTCGATTCAGGTCTTCAACAGTCAAAACCGGTGTGAAAAAGAGACGAAGGAGGAGGAGTGAGTCATCCGTGTCTGGACTGTCGAAGACCGGTCGAAGAAGCAGGACTACATTCAAGGCAACACCTCAGACCACTGACTGTGACAACCACGATGACATAGATGACATTTTTGCCTCCATAGGTTTGTGACACTTGGGAGTGCAAAGGAAAAAAAAATGACTGTGTGCAGCTGAGCTCAATTTACAGTACAGTGCCTTTCTCTGTTTTAAAAAGAGTAATGAATGGAATAGTGTTATGAGAACTAAGCAGAAAGTAAAGTTTAAGGTGATCAGATTTAACAGTTACCATTGTGTTCATACCAGCATAATGAATTTTGGACGTGTGTGGTAAAACGTTTTAGCCGTATTATTGACCCTGTGACTGTGAATTGGATGTTGCCAGGGACTGATTCAACTCTTAGTGTATTCAGTTTTGAATAACATAATAATTGAGTATTTAAGCATTTTAAAACGGGAAACTTCAGAGAAGATGTCTACTTTTTGCAGCGGCCGTTTTGGCTCAAGACGGTAAGCTCACTGAATGTTTTTGCCATAGGTGACCTCATAGCCCCCATTTAAGGTCCTATCTGCAAGAAAGTAGATTTTTCTGGTGTTTGACATTTCAATAAAAATGCACATCTTCCCAGACACTGTAAGTCCCTATTCACTGTACTGCAATATGTCTACAATTGCCTTGTATTTACATAAACCTGAATAATAATTTAAATCATTTAAGAATGTTTCAAATAAGGAAAAGCTTAATGATGAAGTTTGAAATTTAAGATGAAATTTGTACTGCCCCTTCAGACAGAAGCTGTATGTCCATGGTACAGCATATACAAGGTGAACTACATTTATCAGAGATGTTAATTGCACTTCTTGTTCTGCCCTGTTATGACACTGCTATGATGGCGTACCATTTCTGATGAACAAGGAAATAAAATCAGTTTAACAAACCATGAAATATGCAAATGGGCCAAGTTTAAGTGGTAGAGGAAGCTACATAAAGCTGAATTCCATGTCTGACAGGGGCTTTTGAGGTGACTTGACACCAGTTGTGGAAACTGGGCAGCTTGTCAAGGCTTTAGTGGTATTTCTGGCTCCATCTAGTGGTGGTGATAATGAATGCTCTGATTATGTCTGGACTGATAATAGTCCTCATGCAATACAGAATGACTCCCTCAACCATGTGAATTGTAATGCCTTTGGCAGGGGCAGTGTGAGAAAGCAGAGGTGTCAGTCTTTTCCTCTAGAATTTAATTTGTGCTAGTTTCATTGTGTGGTCTCAGCTGTAGGCCTTTGAAGGCTAAGAGCTGTGCAGGCAAAAGTGCTATCAAAATGAAACCATGCAGGTGTCTAGCACTCTATAGCGACCATGGCTGCTCAAGAGCGAAGGCTGTGCACCAGATTGGGAGCTGAAGGATTTTTTTTTTTTATGTTTTCTTTTTTTTTTTCTTGTATTTCTGCTGCCTACCATTTTATCATCCCATGCCAAAGGCAGCACAGCCCTCCCATCTGCACAAATACAACAGTGAAGTGTTTTGTTTTTTTGTTTTTTTTACCACTCGCTGAGCCTGACTGGGTTGAGTTCTGGTCTCATATCAGCCTGCAAGCTTCATTTGTGCATATGAGTCTGCAGATACCTGATTGCTGTGCTTTTTAGGTTTCATCTAAACCTGTTAGTCAAGGTCAACTCTTGCTCTCCGCTGTGGTGAAGTGAAGGAGCAGAGCTAACGTATTTAAGTCTGTATTCTGCATACATTGGCACACGGGAAGTCAGAACAGATTTTTTCTGTGCTGTACGTTGGAGTGGCTGCATGCAGATTTTTACACTTGATGGGAGGTACAGTGTGATGGACACAGAGGAGGATATAATGTAGGTCAGCAAACCTCATGGACACTTGTGTCAACTTGTCAGAGTGTGAGTATGTGTATCTCTGTGCTGCTGAGGTCATTAAGAGATGTTAATGGCCCCTAACCTTGGCCACTTTTTACTGAACATTAGCCACTTATAAATTGATAGGATAATACAGTTTGTTGCCAGTAAGCAGTAAGAAGATGTGAAATGTTGACATGTAGCTGACAGTAATTACTGCAAACTTGCAGGATAAAAATAATCTGTTGTACTAATGATAAAAACTGTACCCACTTACAGGATTGATGGATCTGGTAGATTGGTCTGCAGTGACTACACTGTGATTTATGTCTTTTCAGGTATACACTTTCAGCGCCTGCATCATTATCTGGCTGGAACAAGTCTTCAGCACTGTGCATTGTGACTAGTGAGACTCTCGGCTTCTGTCAGCCAAGAGATATTTAATAGGATATAATTGTGAATGGGTGGTTCCACAAAGTCTAGTTCAGTGCTGGAATTGTTCATAGTGTGGGGCCTGAAAGTGGGAGACCATTTTCTTAATTACTGGAGTGGGATTCAGCAAATGCATCAGTTGCAGTTTGTGGGCATAATGTGACCTAAAACAAGAGTAAGAATACAAAGGTCTGCTCTCCCAATTTGCTGTTCTTCAGTTTTTTCCCTCCCTTCTTCATAGCAGCAGGGAAACGGTGCACATAAACATTAGCTTTTTCATGGCATAGGACAAGGGGTTCTCAACATTTATACCCAGAGGTGTATTCAATCCTCATGCCATTACCTCCACACAGACAAGAAAAGCAAAGTGGATCAGTTGAGGCCAACCTGCTGAATCAAGCACATGTAGTGCCATTGCTTAATCAGCCTGGTCTCCAACAGCTCAGTGATTTAAAGCATAACATTATACCTAGGCTATGAATAAAGTGGCAACACAAGTATAGAAAAAGTGCAAGGTCAAAATCCTCATTAAGGCCAGAGGAAGACACTGAATAAATACTGTGCATCCAATGCAATATTTTTTTATATGTTGGGTGAGGGGGGCACACTAATCCTGGTACATTTGTACATTATGATTATGTTTAGAACAGCTAATGTCATATATTGTCACGATATACAGATTTTGATCTGACTAGGCCCTGGCTGTCGCCGGCACAGAGGTGTTATGTTTTCCAGGTGTCTGTCCGTCCATCTGTCCCATTCTCATGAACGTAATACCTCAGTAATGCCATGAGGGAATTTCTTCAAATTTGGTGCAAACATTCACTTGATCATCAAGGATGAACTGATTAGACTTTGGTGATCAAATGTCAAGATCACGGTGACCTCACAAAACACGTTTCTGGCCTTGTCAACACATTATTCTCAGTACAGTTTGGTACAAACCTGGACTCAAGAACCAACCGATTAGATTTTGGTGGTTAAAGGTCAAAGGTTAAGGTCATGGTGATAGTTTGCAGCCTTAATCTGATTGGTTGGTTTCTATCTGTGCACTGATTGGTTGGTTCATTTGCAGCCCTATTCTGATTGATTGGTTGATTTGTAGCTGTATTCTGATTTGTTGATTGGTTTCCAGCCATATTCTGATATGTTGATCCACAGCTCTATTCTGATTGGTTTGTTGGCTGAGGCATACAACCACAAGGCAGTAATTCTTGTTGACTTACAATTTTGTTTGTGTCTTGAGATTTCCTCCTGAAATGAAGTCTAACATAGGTTGTGCTCCTCCAAGTACAGATGTACAGATAAGGTTTTTTTGTATTTCACACCGGGTGCAGATATAACATAAATTCTTAACTACATGGTTAATCAAGAATGTGTTCTTTTCATGTCTGTCCCCAAGAATATATGTGAGAAAAACCTCTAGGGCATAAAAAACCAGCACAAAGTGCCCTTCAACAGTATCAAAATCCACAGGGATGAGACCTGAAATATACTGTATAGATGTGCACCATTCCCCTGCTGCAGTTAAGATGAAAAGAAGATAAAGTGAAGAAAAGCATGTGCATTTTCATGTTTAAGCCAATGGTCTTAAATAGGCTACCTGTGTTAACAAAATCTGCTGGGAGAGGACAGTGACAAGTTTTTACTCAAGTCTACAAATATGACCTAAAAAAGCCCCCAGTTGTACTATTACAATCTATCCATTTATTTTCTATACTCACTTATTCTCATTCAGGTCACAGCATTGCAATAAAAAAAATTAATCGCTCCCACTGTTAATATCCATTTTCATAGAACAGTGTCTTTGGCTTTTCAGTTGTCTTTAACTAAAACCCAAACCCGTCTTATTGTCATCTGTACAGCAGTGAAAGTTTAGGCAAATTAAAATCAGCTGAACACAATTTTCTGTCAAAATAATATTTGTGTCTTAGACAGATATTGTGCTGTATTCCTCCAGGAGCTGTCCTTCACCACTCTATTCAGATAATATTGTTGGATAACAGTTATCTTCTGATATATTTTGCTGTTAAAGGGTTTACAATTGCATATGCATTTATTACATGCTCACAAGCTATTGTACCATTGTAAGTATCCACTTATTTCCATTCATTTCTCTGCAATAATAAAATCTGTTAAGGACTACCAGAATGTATTTGTTGATTAAACAGTTAGTTGACTGAGAGAAAATTAATCAGCAACAATTCAACGGTTTAAGTATTTTTTTTAAGCAAAAGTTATCTATATTTTCTGGTTCCAGCTTCCAGCTTTAAGTAAATATAATCAGATTTTCTTAGTTTTCAATGATAAAACAAGAAAAGCAAAGCGGATCCAGCTATTTTAATAAGTCGTTTTAATGAATGTAGTTATTCATTTTAGCAGGATAAAGCTGTGTCCTTGATAGATCGAGTGAAGTTGGCCGGTAGATAGCATAATATAATAAAAAGTCATAAGACCTTTTTTTTTTTTTTTATAGTCTAAAATGTGACAGACTGAATGAGCGGCGATGATGTCGTCACTTCCTGTCATCGGTCGCTTTCGTATCCGGAAGGTGGGGCTTTTTGTTGCAGGAGCGGTTTGCATTTGGAGAGTCAATGCCTCGATATGCTCTATTAATGCAGTCATCAAGATAGCATCAGCCGAGGGCAGAAATACGACTCCTACTCTGGTAAGGCTTCAGACATGTCTGGATTGCGTGGAATAAGTGGGTTGGCTTTAGAGAGTTACAGAAATAAAATAAAATAAAAAGAAACCACACCTGTTTTAAGGAAGGACGAGCGACCGGTGGACCCAGAGGGGTGACCGCTTAAGATAAAATCGGTACAAATAAATTCTTACCATCTTGGTTTCAGCTGACTAGATTAAATGTCTGCTTGTGTTAGTGTTTTTGTGTAATTTATGCCTACGCTAGCATAACGCCAACAGTGGTCGTCACCGTTCATGGTAAGTTATCGTAAAGGTTAGCCACCAGTCGCCGCTCAACTAGCCTCAACTAATGTGGACTGTTGCGTTCATTTGTGACTCGGTTCAATGGATGATATCAATCCGATGTGTTTGAGTGTGTTTGTATTCGTGTGGCTAACGTTGCGGCGCTGCGGTGCGTTGTTTGGCAGTAGCGGTGGTCACACAGCCAAAGTCCGTGTTTGTGAGCCTTTGTGGTGATGGTCAGCTGCCGTTAGAAACCGTCGTTAGCTTACAACGCCTGCGCAAACTCAAGAGTTGAGCCACCCTTCGTGTTTCACGGTTGTAACTTCGGCGCTGTCCGAGGGTTTGGTTTTTGACATTGTTGCTCTCGGTTAGTTGTTGAAATTAACGGTTGCTGTCTGCATTTGTTGACAATTACTTCAACTGGTTTGTGCTGAAAAGTTTTCCTTTTTTTTTCCCCCCGACACGACACACCCAAGCTGGCTCACGGTTTCTTCAGCTAACGTTGGTGTAATCCTAACTGTCAGCAAAACGCCCAGTCTCCACAATAACAGTGCACACACTAGTAATAGCTTTCACCCTCCATTGCATTTAGCCATGTATCAGTTAATTTCGTGTGGGAATGGTTATATTACCAGATGTTATTCCCTCCATGTCTGATCTACTAAATTAACTTTGTAACTTTACTTTGATGGGACATCTGTTGGTGCCTGGATCCTGCTTTAGGTATGATTGACTATGTGGGCCCTGTGCCAAAACACAGAAAAGTCAAAGTAGTACGGATATGTGAACAAGGAGGCAATTCAGTCAATTGTCAGTGAGGAATGTTTTATACAGTGAACTGTAAGGGTGCTGGATGATACACATATTTTATGTTGAGTAATGACTCTTGTGTTTACTGATGCTACGTTGTGCAGATGGGTGTAACGTTTTTGGATCTTATCAGCTGTTTTGTTTGGAGACAGGTTGAGGATAGTAATGGAAAAGCACCCACATGTTCCATCTCATTAATACAAATAATAGTTTTTGGTATCAGGGGAAAGTGACAAATATAATTCATCATCCAACTTCACGAGTCTGCAGGGTGAAAAAGTCCTAGACTAAAACGACCTGAAAAAATAGTTCAACTTGCTGTTTTATGATCTTTTCTCCATAGTCTTCTTTACTGAATAAATACAGGATTTTAGGGTTTAGAGATGCATTAGGGATGTGCTCCACTCCAGTCTGATTTGTCATTTATTCGATAAGTGCTGTAAAAGGGTAATTGATTACTCAGTCAGTGCTTGTGGGCTTTCATCCGAGGGGTATACGTTGCATCCCTCAGGCAATGTTATCCATAACTGTTTGTTGTTGACGCATTTCACAGGACTGAGACATTAGCTTTGATAAGTTTGCCATAAGGCAATCACTTGTGGAACAGAAAAAATATATATCCCAAATAAAGGGTTGAAAGAAAGTCAAGAAAGACTCATCATTAAATCAGCTGTTAACACACATATGCTTGGTGATACCTTTCCAAGAATCTTGGTCTGTCTTGCCTCTCCCAAAACTCAGGGGGGATTACTTGATAACAAACAATAATTTACTCAGTTTATTGTACATGTGATCAACTCTGCTCATCAGAGAGTTTGGGTAAGTGCAATTGGAAATGCTTGTGAATGAAAATCAAATATATAGAGAAGCTCCACTTTATTAAAATGGCAAGATAAAGCTGTTATAAGTGTCCGGATTACTTATTTGGATATTCTCTAATTGTCTTGTATTATGAGGTTTGTAAAGATGAAACCACTGATCTGCTGGGGGCCTCTTGAAGACCTGCTGAGTGGGATCAAACATACTTGAATCAATCACAGTGTGTCTTGTGGTGGAATTCAAACATTGAATCTCAGACTACACCCGACATCAATAGCCAAGCTCCGCTACTGAATCTCAGACCCAGTGCAACTTGTTTGATTTATAACTTTATTCACTGGGCTGTAGACATGGCAGCTCAGCTGACATCAGAAATGTTGCCTCACACGTGGCAAACAACCATTGGCAGGTGCCATGCATGAGACCACAGTGTTGCTTACAGTAAGGTTGCTCTGCAAAACGTACAAGTTCATACACTAAAAAAGTGCATTTGAAAATTTCAAGGCAACAAACTTGAGTAACATTTTGAGTTAAGTGATTTAAATTCAATGTCTTCCTATTATCACAACTTTAACTTTAGTGAAGTAACTGAGATCTGTATGCTGTACTAAATTCTTGGTTTAAAAATGAGCAAGAATTCTTTTTGATTCATCATTTATTGTGTCCAGCTGTATCCCTGATGATAGCTGCTGCTGTGGTGACAGCAGTCACAACCAGCCCGGGCATAGTATTTGTCAATGTGACACCTATGTTTTCAAGTGCTGAAGTACCAATCTTCATCATGGTTTATATATTTTAATTTTGCTCAGAGAGAAGACATAATGGCCATGCAGTGCATGGTGGGAAGAACATGGGAATAAGTTAGCAGCATTTTTAAGTTATGTAAGTTAACTAAATAACCTACGGGACATTTAATTAACTGAACAAATAAGTTAACCTCTGAAAGTGATAATTAACCAATTTAAACTTAAAACTTATCTTATTTCACTGAGATAACAGGGAAAGAGAATAGATTTTCCCGAATTTCTCAACTGAGGAACACTTTGTAAAGTATCACAGTTTAAGATTTGACGTTAATAGGACTCTCATTTTTGTTGAAACAAGAGACAGGCTTGATTAGAGGTCACAATATCAATTTTTACTAGAATTGCTATTAATTTGAGTTTTAACAACTTGTAATTGTTATTTATAAGTTGCCATTTTTACAGTTTAACAGTTTTACAACCAATGAAAATGGCAGTTGTGTGTGACGTCTTCAACATTTCAGAATCTGAAAAACTCATCTTGTGTATCTCCAGCTTAAGTTTGTTGGATGGTTAAACCTGTGAGTCAGGTTCAAGTCAGTCATGTCACCATTAACACAACTGGAACGACATGCAGCCAGCTTCTCGTGATTAACTTGTCAACTAACAGTCACAACCTTTTTCAAGGGAAACAAATTCAGGAATTGTTTGTCTTATAGAACGCCAGGTTTTTAAAAGCTGATGCAGACAGGTTTTGTTTTGGAGCTATTAATGGGTGGTATTTTTTATCACTATATCATCTGAATATGTTTTCCCCATGGTGCCATATAATTATTTCTTTTAGAAAAACTGCTATTTCCAACTTTTCAAGAAAAAGCCCGGCTCATCGTTTTGACTATCGCAGGAATTAAAGACTGTCCACTAAAATCCAGACTAATACAATAGGTCAGTGCCTTAATTGGCATTGTCCAGTGTTGACAGCATTGTAGCTGCTTTGTGCAAACAACAACACAGCTGAATTGTCTCTAATTCTGACAAATACAGCTGTCTGCATAGTTGTAGACCCATAGCGAACAGTGACGTCAGAGGTCTTGTGAATGACAACATTCCTCCTCTGACTGTCTGGATGTTTATCCCTGTGCTCCAAACACGTCTTCATCTTCATTTGAATGATTTTTGGAACGCCATATCCTACTGGTCCTTCCTATTACCACAACTTACCAGAATATAACAAAAAAATTCTGCAAGGTTTTATTTCCCTTGTTTTGGACACAGCCTAGTTGGCTCACATGAAAGTGTTCCATCTGCTTTTCTAATCGGTTCTTCATTTTCTGATGAAGTTCCCGAATGACCTGGGTTCTTGGTGTGTAATAGCACTAGAGTCAGAAAGCCATTTGCTAATGATGTTGGCAGTGGAAGTGGAGGGCAAGGGCAAAAGACCAGTGTAAGGAGTTTTTTTTTTTTTTTTTTTTTTTTTTTTTTTTTACTGGACTTGTAAAGTGAATGATTATGTGCAGGAGATGGGGCTGTAGATAAGTGCATACCAAGCTGCCATCAATTGTCTGTTTTCTGTCAGCAGGGAGGAAAGGAGGTTTATATATTTTGTGTGACTGTCAGTTAATTACTTTATGAACTGTGCTTGAGGAGTTAAAAAACCCTTGTCCCTATGCAGAACCTGAAATACAAAGGCAACTGTCACACTATAGAAACTGCTTCTGTACATATTCGCAAATCCTGTGCTTGTTTGGCACTTACTTAGGAGAATTTTTTTTCCTTTTGTTTGCTAGTTAGATACAAAAAGGTTAAAAAATCTTGAAAATATGAATCTTGAAATAGTGAGAATAAAATCCTGTTGTCTTGTGCTCTTTAAAAGTTTGACCAAATGTTTTGCTAACTGCATTATTTTTGAGAATTCCCAACTCCTTTCCAAGATCTGTGAATCAAACAAATACACATTTTCCACTTATAAGCGACTTGATCATTTTAATGGTAGAGTGATTCTCTTTCGCCCAAGGCAGCCAAGTTGGCATATACTGCAGTTGTAACTGCTACGTGTATGGGACAGTATAGAGGAACAAGTTATGCAAATATTTATTTGCAGAACACTATGGTAACTCAACTTTGTTGATACATCAATTCCTCTCAACCCACTGCTGGCATCCAGTACACAGGAGCTTGTTCACATTGGTTAGACTCATAGTCAGGCTAGGAGGCTAAACGTGTAGGCTATGTTTGAATCCTTAAAAAAAACCCACAAGGGCCACAAATAAATTAATACACCATGAGACCATGAGAACTCTGGTTAGTTTAGTCAGTTTTAGGCTACTTGTCTTTTCACTGACATCTTAATTATGTAGGAAATTCATATGAAACAAAGAACATGAAGCAAGTTGATGCCATAACCATCTTAACCACATTATATCCATGTAGTGTGCTGTTCATTTACACAATGTTGCAGTGACCATAGATTGATGGACATTCAAAAGTCCGGCTAATTCCTTTGTGGTAGCAAAGCTGGTTGGTTAGCCGTAGTTAAATACTATTCCTGTGAAGCAGATACAGACCAGTGGCTAGCGTATCAACATACAGTGCATTCAGAAAATGTTCAGACCCCTCATTATTTTTTCATATTTTGTTTTGTTGCAGACAAAACAATAAATACATCCTTATCTTCCCTGGTGTGCGCTTTTCTAAATCATGTCTAATCAATTGAATTTACCACAGGTGGACTCTAATCAAGGTGTAGACACATTTCAAAGATGATTGAGGGAAATGTGAGGCAGCTGAGCTAAATTTCAAGAGTCATAAGCAAGGGACTGAATACTTATGTTAATGTGATATTTCAGTTTCTCCTTTTAAATACATTTGCAAACATTTCTGACATTCAGTTTTCACATTGGCATTATGGGGTATAGAATGTAGATTAATAAGGAAAAAGCTGCCGCACAACAAACATGAAAAAAAGTCAGGGGTTTGAACACTGTCCGAATGCACTGTGGCTTCTTTTACCTTGAAATGCAACCAAAACTTTAAAAGAGCTGTTTGTAAGTTCTGTTATTGCTACATAGCCAACATGAGCATTACCAGCTATTTACTCACCAGTCTTTCCAAGGGCTTTAGCCATTGCATTTTCCAATACAAGTGGTTATAATGCAGCCTTTGAGCAGCGCTTCTCCTGCAGGGCTGACTGGATGCTACAGTGACGAGACAGTCTGGCCAGTCCAGGGCTAGCTGGTTAGCATGCCAACTTCAGTAGAAAGGAAAAAATGATAGAAAATAAGCCAAAAAAGAGCTAACGTTAGCTTTTCACCTCTAGAGACAGCTCTTGGTGAGTTAAGTAATAGAGATTGATACTGATCTCAAAACTTGTCTGCTAGACTGGTGAAGAAACAGCTGTTAAAGCTAACTTTGACTATGTCACAATAGCAAAACTTACAAATAACTCCATCGATGATGAAGCAAAGTTTTGCAGTTGATGGATTTTAATCACCTGAATCATTTCATTTCCTTTGAGTAATAGTACTGTGATGAAGTGCTTATTTCAAGTTGAGATGTTTCACGTTTGAACAACTTGATTTCCATTATGAAATTATATGAGAGTAGTGGTGCCTTGAATGCAGGAAATCTGTGTTCACACCTGGCATGGTTGGAAAATGGTGAGCAATAGTTTATGCAGTGTTAGGTAAATAAGCTTGTCTGTCAATTCTCATTTGGCGCTGTCAACACCATGCTAACACAACTTTACTGTGTTAGTCTCTAGAGCTGGACAGACTGAGTTTGCCATGTGTGCCATACAGTCTCTGGTACATAATTCGGGTACGTAGAGGATTTACATGGAGTTGAGAGATTTTAAATACCTCTCATCACCACTTGCGCCTCTTCACTCAGCCTCTTTTCACTCTACACACCTGCAATCTTTATTATGTCTACTATGTTTAGCTTCAGGCTACAGTATGCTCTGTTGTTCCAGGATGGAAATATTGCATGGGAGAATGAGTTTGACTGCCCAGGCTTTTCAAAATGTTAGTACGCCAAGGAGTGAGGTTTACAGGCACCACAGGCCCATTGAACACATCTGAGCTCTGAGGGAGAGGGATAGCGGGGGATGTTAGGTAGAGTCTTCTATGGTACTGTTATGGTTACAACTCTGCCAGTTTTAAACAGCACCACAGGCTCCTAGCATGGTGTAGGTGGTATCTAACGCAACCTGTTGTGTTTCTTGTCAGGCAAATGAAGAAAAAAAAAAAAAAAAAAAAAAAAAAAGCAATTTCAAATGAGTAGTGGGCAGTTGGGAGTTACTCATGAGGAACAAATGGATTTGTCCGAGAATGCACACTCAGATCTGAACTCATATTTCCATCCACCCTGAATCAGTCCAGTGGAATGCATAGGTAATGAGAAAAACATGCATGTTTGGATTATACTGTATCTGCTGCAGGGAGGTTAGAAAATATATTCGATGTTTCAGTCTGAACTCAAAAAAACCATCTGCATTACAATGTCATTGTATAATAATGCATGTGCTGAAGACTGTACTACAGTTGCTCCTTAGTGATTTTTTCCACTTAAATAAGAAAGAAAAAAGGTGTAGAATAGAGATGTATGTGAAAAAGCTTCCCACTTAGTGTTGCTGAAGTAGAGGGGATTGTAGCACAGAGAGGATTTAGCTGCCCAGTTTCGTCAAAGGCTCCTCTGTGCACTCCGCTGGCCAAGAGTTGTTAGTATGCACTGTTGGGTGCTTTTTGAAAAATTCTTCCTTGCTCCTGTGTACTGTCTTTTTAGGATAAATCATTCCCCTATCTTCACTGGCAGTGACCATAATAACTGCTATGTCTTGACTAAACACATTTCTGCAATGCCTGTGCTGTTATTTGCTGTTAAATTATGCATTGTTTGTTGCTGTGTGATAAACAAACCATAGAATCTTGAATCCCAGTTGTTGTGTGTTACAAAAGAGCCTTTCTTACACATAGCTCCTGACTGGGGTGACTCATCTGGGATATATTGTTTTGACCACAGCAAGCTATAATTATGACTAGGTTGATAGGTAGCTGTTCAAAATAGAGGGCTCGGCTCTCCTTTCACATTTACTGGAAGAGAGAAACATTTTCAGTCTTGGAGTGGTAGAAAGTGGGTGGGACACAGCATAGTTTTGATTTGAGGCTGGGGCATTGGTGAGGGAGCTTTGCCATGCTGCTGTCACTGCTACATCATGGTGTTTTAGTTAAACCGCACCCACACTTGGCCACCTCAGAATGTTTTGGTTGACTCATTTGACTAGTACTGATAAGAGAAATAGCCTCAATGAGCTAATCTTCCTCTCGATTGGTGTAATTTGAAGATCCCTGTTTTTTTCCATCAGATGGGGAGAGGAAATGCCCTCACCCCTGTGACCTGTGGAATGCAGAGAGAGAGAGAGAGAGGGAAGAGTCATCAGGTTCTCTTTAGCTATGGCTCAGATAGCCTGAATTTCCACATGCACCAGAATTCACTTACTCTACTTCACTCAGAGTGGAATATAGTACCATAACAACCTAATATTTGACGATCACTATGCTCACATTTTTTTCGTTTGTACCAATCAAGCTCCTAGCGTTATACCTAAAGAAAGAGAGCTGCAGAACTTTGAACATGACGAGATTGAAGATATGTTCAGCATATATTCATCATGCAACATTTTCATGGCATTAGAATCAGCTGATTGAATGAAAAAATTATTTGTATTGGATGTCAGCTGATTTTGAGCAGTGCCTAATCAATCAAAGCATAGCTAGAAAAGAATGTGGACAATTGGTGGTCATGTACAAACTCAAGAAAGTTGCCTATTTGCAAGGCCTGGTAGCATCATCAGGGGTTCTTTGGCTCTATCTGTTTGCTGTAATCTTTTATTAGTGTCAGTGTGAGTCCTGGCGAACCTTGTCACATCCTTGCCAAAGCGTTAAGATGAGCAGGGAGGGAACACTAGCCCATTCTCCAAAGGGAATATTAATGAATTCCTGTAGCCCACACTGCACTGGTGTCATCAATATTTCAGGATCTTAGCAATCAGAGTGGTCTGTTAGGCTGTACCCCTTCTTCTTTATAATCCAACACCCCCTGAAAAGGACCAGTACCAAGCACACTGTAGATCCATATCTAGGTCAGGCCTAAATATTAATTCCTCTTTTGTCAGTGCTCCCCATTTTAACCCTGCATGCAACTTGTGTTGAACTGCAGCTGGTGGGGTGGAAATATGGCAGGGACAACCCCCACCCCCCCCACCCCCCCCCACCTCCCCCCCCCCCCCCCCCCGAAAAAATGTTTGAACTTCCTTTGGAAAGTCTGCACTAAGCACTTTCTTGTGGTTGGCCCTTTTTTAATCTTCAGTTTATGAAGTGTGATCACTTTATTCATAGCATTGGAATTTGTATGTACATGCGCACAGGGAAGTGGGTTGCAAGTGAATAATTTAAATAATGACCCCTATGCACACATGCTGAGTTTGGCAGAGTTTGTCAGTGTGTGTCTATGTTTGTGTCGATATCCTTCAAATGAGCCCTTTCACTGCCCTGGTTACTGATAACAAAGGCAGGAAGAACACAGGTCACACATCCTGGATACAGAGAGTGGAACCAAGTTGCCACATCCTCAGCATCCACAGTCATCATACTATAGCTTCTGCATACTGAAGTGGAGGCTAATTTGATGCAAATTACATGTTCTGCTTTCGGACAATGCAAGGAAATGTTGCAGCAAATGTTCACATCCACAACTGCACATTTATGTAGAAATTGATTCTCCTTATTTTCGTCAGAATTTTGCTGTGTGGAAATCTTGCGGTTTTACTTTTAGCTCCTTTAATGAACTTCTGTGGGGCTGTGACGCTTTCCTTACATTTTCACTTCCACACTGAAATCACCAGAGTTGGTGTATGATTTTTTTTTTTCTGTTTTCTCTCCTCAGTCATGTCTGGTGAACACAAGCTGAAATGAAATGTTTACTGTTAGGGAGAAGCGGATTATAAATAATGATAAGAATCAGCTTAGTGCTCCCATTAGTGCGACATCTCGAGGAGGCGAGGAGAGGAGAAATTTCTTTCTACAGATAGAATAACATGATAGGGGGACAGAAGGCAAAGGGAAATAAGTGGTTGCTTCCCATGATGTGACAACAAGAGTATTGAGTCATCTGACAGAGAGGGTCTCAAGATACCAAGTGAATGTGTCTGTCTCAACTCTGGCTCTATTGGCTCTCAGCTCAAGATGATATTAGATTGTATTTATACAACTAGGCATCTGTTCATCTGTGCATTTAACTGTACATAAAAGGTAGTGAGGTGAGAATACAGCTGGATGTTAGGTTACAGTGGTTGCTGATTTTTCACTTGCCAAGGATGGAGTCCAGATAGAAAAAGTGCGTGTTAACACTTAAAACTACAGACAGAAGGCAAAAGAATTGCAAGCCTGCAGGAAGTGATGGCCTCTGACTTCTGCTGCATTGTAAGAACCAAGGATATTGGCTGTTTGGTTGATCTTCTAGAGACTGTCTCATAGGGTCAGGATACAGCCTATGATGTAGAAGTACAGGATTTCAGTCTTGTCACATTTTCTGTCATTGACTTATAACTATCGACCATTACAATAAAAGGGAAAATGCCAGAGCATGTCTCTGAAGGATTAAACGCTCATTAAACAGCCATCAGTGGTTGGTTTAATGATCATTTTAATGCTGCATACTATTATATTTAAATGAGGGATGCTGGGTGTTGAAGTTTTTTGCCAGTATCCAATCATTTTTATGGTAATGTTAGCTAATACAGCTATAAATATTCTTCATTGCCTTGTAAAAATAATCATCCACATTCCACAGGTTGAGTTAACCTATTGTACAGACACTGATGGTCTACAGTCAGTGTAGATGTTTGCTACTTACAGCCTACATGCAGAAAACATTCTGTGTAACATACTGTTGCCTTAAATGACAGCAGGTTTTTGTAAATTGTCATAATGGGGTCCCTTCCAGCTGCTCCCCTCAGGCAACACACAAGTTTGTAGAAATAAACAGAAAAGTAAACCAAAAATTCATTTTTACATATACAAATGTATCAATAGCAACGTATGTAGTAAAGGTCACAATAATTTCAAAATAGCTTATTATGACTCAAAGGAAGTCATTACATAAAATAAGATGTGTTGATAATCAAACCAGTTATCCTATTGAGAAGATGACCAGCATGTCATACAAACCAATCTAATAGATGACTTCCCCTCTATGGTCAAAGAATAATAAATTTAGCACTTGGAGTCTTGGTTGCAATACATCCTTATCTTATAATGAAACCTGTGCACATGTGACACTCTTGATAAAAACACTTCCTGTCCGCACAAAGGCTATGCAAGTCAAGACAGGCCCGGGGCGCATTTACAGTGCTGTCAGTTTTCACTCTGTTGGAAGATATGTCCGACAGAGACAGAAGATATTGTGAAGTCAGTCGAAAGCAATTTAGTCTGAGCTTTCAGCCTCTGAGGGCAGGGCCATTAAAGAGCAGATAGATGACCAGTGACGTCTATCTTCTACTGAGGGAGTTTAGCACATGATGCCTTGTTTTAATGCATTCCTAAATGCCGTCGTGTAGTGGAGAATGATAGCTTCATTACTACTGATCAGCTGCAATGACCTTTTGATGGCGAACTTTATAAAGTTCTAGGTTTCATGAGCAGGCAATTTGGCACTTTAATGGGAAAGGTGGGGGTTAGGATTCAAGATTTGTTGGAGCAAAGCCTAGTGCCTTGGCACAGCAAGTTACTGTCACGGTGAAAGCTGTTAAGTAACAACTGCCATCTGTCCCTGCACTTGTCCACAGACTTCTATTCTCTATGTATGGGGTTTATTTACTGTAGGCACTGATCTGTTTCCACTTTTGTCCTTCACAGCTTGTGTCAGAGAGTGTTTGGGTGCAAGGAAGTGTATGCATGCGTGTGTGAGAGAGACACAAAGAAGAATCCAGTGATGGCTACCAGTAAGGGTAAAAACCAGAGCTCTCTGGCTCTGCACAAGGTGATAATGGTGGGCAGTGGAGGTGTGGGGAAGTCGGCCCTCACCCTGCAGTTCATGTATGATGAGGTGAGTCAACACATTCCCTGTCAACAATTTAAGAGTTCAAAGTGACCACCGCAGATAGAGGAGCAGGGGTTTCAACAGTAAGCATTAGTCACCTGCTCCTCTTTGTCTAACCAGTTAACTTTTTAATTATTAATCCAGTTTATCTAGATATTACTTACTTCACTGGCTCAATAAATTGGTGGTTGAATAAGACAGTACTTCTCTTTTCAGTGGTTTACCAACAGAAAGTTTTTATTATGACGCAACTGCGAGAAAGGTTCAGTATGAAAAGGTTCTGAAAACAGTGAAGCTGATATCTGTTACATGAAAGTAAGAACATGATTGCAGGAATAAAAGTGGCTCTTATAGTACAGAAATGCTATGAAAGTACTAAAAGGTTTACAACATAGGTATTATAAGGACACTTTTCTCCAGCCCATTGCTTCCTTGACCACAGTGATTTACAGTGACAACAGCACTCAGCACAAGTGAGGGCAGAGAGCTTACCTGCTACCCAGCAGCATATCGGCCGTGTTTTTATGCTTCCGTGCTGGCGACAGCCAGGGCTGGAGACAGATTGTTTCCTGGTTGTCCGTCCTTGTGTCCGTCCATCCATCCCTTTGTCCGTCCCATTCTTGTGGACATGATGTCTCAGTAACGCCTTGACAGAACTTCATTAAATTTGGCACAAACGTTCACTCAGACTCAAGGATGAACAAATTTGATTTTGGTGGTTAAAGGTCAAGGTCACAGTGACCACACAAAATGCGGCATCGATAGTTTGAAAGCAATTTATCTGTAATTGTTTGTTGTTGGTGGTTGTTTCGTTCCTTTGGTTCCAGAGTTTGTTGCAGTTTTTGTCATTATCATTATCATTATTATTAGTAGTAGTAGTAGTAGTAGTAGTAGTAGTAGTAGTAGTAGTAGGTGCATGAATGAACGTCGGAATTGGCCTTGCACACTTTCATTTGAGTAGTAGGTGTGATTAGTGAGTACTGTTGAATGAAGCTCAGTGCAACGAAGCTTTTGGTGAACTAATGGCCTGAGAAGCTTCATTTGGCCATCTGCATGTGTTTACTGCTCACACCTCACTGTAGCTTTATGCATGGAAATACTTGTAGAATCTTTTTAAGCTTTTAAGCAAACGCTCTCTTTTCATCCCCAGTTTGTGGAGGACTATGAGCCCACCAAGGCGGACAGCTACAGGAAGAAGGTGGTTCTTGATGGGGAGGAGGTCCAGATTGACATTCTGGACACAGCAGGCCAGGAGGACTACGCTGCAATCAGGGACAACTATTTTCGCAGTGGGGAAGGCTTTCTGCTGGTTTTCTCCATCACAGAGCATGAATCCTTCACTGCCACTGCTGAATTCAGGTACTGATGCAAGCATGTAAAATTGAGCACCTACTTCAGCTTCACTCCATGCCCTTTGAGAAGAGAATAACTACATCTAGACTGCTATGTTGACCATCACTGATATGATGGACGTCATTCTGATTGATTGATTACATTGTTGTTGTGGAATGTAACCATTGTAAGCATGCGCCCAATGCAGCCACTTAATAATAGGCATGTCCCTTTAATTTTTTTTCTTTTGCTTGCAATCTGTCTTTCAGTAGCAGATCCTAAATTAGTAATGCAAATCCAGGTAAGAAGATTGTTTAGGAGCTCTGCATTTAGAAAATAGAACCTGCACCTCAGCTTTAATGGTTTTGCTACAGTGTGTTATATAATATCTGTAAAGAGCAGATGTAAGTGTGGATCTGTTGTGGCAGGAAGGTTTTGATAGGATTTAGACAGCTTCTCTTCATCCTCAGCATGCACAGAATACTGAAACTCAAATATAAATTTAGTCAGCAGCACTGCAGAATCGTGTACACCACAAACACGTTGATGAACTAGAACTGTCACTGTACCTACCTATAAGCAACCATCAAAGATCACTCACTTATTAACATAAGTAAAAATGGTGAACGTACTAAAAATACACAATCTTTTCTGTGCCGGCAGGGAGCAGATCTTGCGGGTGAAGGCGGAGGAGGACAAGATCCCGCTCCTGCTGGTAGGGAACAAGTCAGACCTGGAGGAGCGCCGGCAGGTATCTGTGGACGAGGCCCGGGGGAAAGCTGAGGAGTGGGGCGTCCAGTATGTAGAGACATCGGCCAAAACCAGAGCCAACGTTGACAAGGTGCATCTACACTCACAAAATACTTGGTGACCTAAAAGTCATTTAGTATACCTGACTGTCAATTAATATATTTTGAAATTTAGGCTTTTATCATTTCTTTACCAGATTTACATGTTATGAAGTCTAAATGCTTAACAGAGTTCTCCTTTTTTCTCTAAAGGTATTCTTTGACCTGATGCGAGAAGTACGAGGCAAGAAAATGTCAGAAAACAAAGACAAAAATGGGAAAGGAAAGAACAAGAAGAACAAGAAGAGTTTCAAGGAGAGATGCTGTTTACTTTGAACACTTCATGGACCTTAACACCCAACAATACAACTGCAAAGTTGGGGAACAAAACAGAGCGTCTTTGCCATTGTCATTCAAATGAAATTTAATCTTTTTTAATAGCTGGTTATAGTTTAGTGTCTAGAACAGTCTCAACCAATTTTTTTGCCATTTTTAATTGATGAAATCTGAGTAGCTGTTTCATTGGAAAATAACCACTGTTGTGACTGTGACTTGGACTGCAGTGCTTGATGGCTCATAGTAAGCCCATGACCAAACTGCCACTGACACTAACTCTGCTGCTCAAGACAGTCTCCACTGTTAAACTCAGCGATTATACTGCCTTTGACTTTGGTTCAGTGTGTTTTACACCAGAATTGTTGAGTCTTTGTCGAGTCAACAGTGCTTTTAATTTCTTTACCTGCTCTTAATCTTAATCAGCATATTTTTTTGTCTCGGTGTAGACCCCTTGAGTCTATTTTCATCAATGTACAAGAACTCTAATGCTGCTGTCGGTCATATATGTAATCATTAATGATGACAGCGTCCTGTCTGTTGAAGATGTTGGCCTCATTCATTCATCTGTCCAGACTCCTGTTTGTTTTTCTGCGTGTTTGGAATGGCTGCTGAAACTAGAAGTTTCAAAAGTTTTCATTTTTGAGGCTGCCTTTACAAGGTTTTGTTTTCATTTTATCCAATTACCTTTGATCTTCTGATGACAGAAGAATCATTCAGTGCAATCAGAAGATTTGTTGCCAAACAGGGTTTTTTTTTTTTTAATTCCATTCCCAGGACTTACATGATTACTACAAATCAATCATGAGATGCTTAGCAGTTCTTGAGGAGGACTGTTGCAAAGTAAAATCTTTAGAGACTCTTAATCACAGAAAAACAAAAAGAATTCTAGTAGAGATTTTAAGGTGTTAGATATTTTGGGGCTGTGAAAAGAAGCCTGTAATGTTGCTACTGTTGTAGGTCAATGAGCAGCGAGAGGAGAGATTAGACCTGGTTTTCTTCATGGTGCTCTGCCATGTTCATGCAGTCTGGCCTTCTTCACTCGTCTTTACTTCCTGTTTTACATGACTGTTGAAGTTTGGAGTCTTTGTTGGGTCTATGCTGTGAGACAGGTGTTGACAATCCAGGAGGCCGTCATGCTTCTGGTCCACAATGCCGTTCTAATCAGTAGCTGCTTATTCACCTGAACAAGTCTGATGTTCTTTTTGTATTCCTGGGTCTTTATAATAATATGCACTACATTGCCATTACCTAAGAAGTGGACTTCATGCTGACTGGTGTCACGCTGGAGATTTTGAAACAATTTGTGCCAACAAAATCACAAAAAAATCAAACTACGTTTGTGGATGTACAGTGTGTATGTTAATTACCTGAGTGTATGTGCATTGACTAGAAAACCCCACCACCTTTCTGTGTCTGTGTGAGTGAAGCTTTGATGAGGGTGCCAACGTCTTAACTGTTGTTTAATCAAGTGCTACAGTGAACAAGATGTTTCTACCACTGCCTAAACCATTCTTTGTAACATGTCCTCCTTTTTTCTTTTACTTCTTACTACTGTGAGTATGCTTTGATCACTCTGAAGAGAGAGTGTTGCTGAATAAATGCTTTTTTCTTTGTAAATACTGGACATTAATTTGTCTGTGAAAACCCTCAAAACAAAACAAACAGATAGTGTCAAAGGTTCACAGTGAGAAATTTTTAACTATTAGGCTACACAGGTTCTGATTTTATATTGCAGCCATAGCAGCATATGATTTATATTTGATCCAAAACAGTTTAAAACCATGTCAAATAAAAGTGAATTGGCTCCCACCAGATGACTTAGTGCTATATATTGCCTTCCATTGGCTGGTGGAGGTAATTGAACTACTTAATGTATGGACACTGTGCAGTTACTTTGGCATTAACCAAAGAAGTCAAATGCTATGGTTGTCATTTCTCGTTCCCTTTGGGGCATTCTGTGCCCCAGTTTAGTCAAATAACACCAGTTACTCACTTTGCATTGATTGTTCCTCTGCCATCTAGAAAAGGGTGCCAACGGCCTGTTTTTCTTCAATCTGACAGTGATATACAACCACCATTTTTATTAACCTTACATGCTTATCTTGTATAGCAAGAATGATGTAACATCATCCTCAAGATGAACCAGTCGTGGGCTGTCATCGCTGAACCCTCAGGGGTGGCCCGGTCAGTGATGCTCATTTGACAACTTGAAAATAGGGTTGACTACATCAGCAGGCAAAGGCTGACCAGATATCACTTTAAAAATAGTTTCCCTGTGAATGATGAGAGGAAGTGTCTTCTCCTTGCGTTATGTAAAAGGAATGGGATACCACTGTAGCTAAGCATAAGAAAGCAGTTTGCAATCCACTCTGATATGCCGAAGACCACTGCCTTTGAGATCCAAATAGGAAGAGGACTAAAAATTGGCAAACATTCCTGCAGGGTACCTCCTCAAAAAAAAAGTTTTTAGTGACCTTATTCTGCTTGATTTTAAAATCTCCCATAGTAATCCTGCAGGGATGGAAGATTTGCAGTGATATTTCTATAACCTCCTGGGAACGGAAAGTCCATCTTTCCCAACACTATTTTAGCATTAAGTCCCTTTCGCTGTCAACACCCAAGTATCCCTCATGTCCTTAAATCAATTGGCCATTTGTTGGCACTGCAGTGGCTCCCGGCTGTGCATCTTAACAGCATCAGAGCTCAGACTGTTATTTCTCTGCTCTTTTGTGAAGAGAATTGTATATTTACAAGTATTGATCAGATGGGGCAACACCAGATGAATTCTTAAATTCAGCATTTGCCTTTAGAGCGGAAAGAGCAGAGAAAAAAAATCAGAAGGAATTTTAAGCTGTAACATTAACGGCAGCCTCTGTTCCACATTTACTGCATGCTTCACATAAATGCGCTAATCCCCAGCAATTTATATCACTGGTGAAACCCACCAGGTTTGAAAGCCTGTGGCAGCATTTCCACTAGAGAAGCTAAACATGTCACAGCTCTGATA
Source organism: Trachinotus anak (assembly GCF_046630095.1). Lineage (NCBI taxonomy): Eukaryota > Metazoa > Chordata > Actinopteri > Carangiformes > Carangidae > Trachinotus > Trachinotus anak. The sequence continues at coordinate 3,391,196 of NW_027273852.1, read as the reverse complement.
AGCACATTTACCTGCCTGACACTCACCTCTCTGGATTTCCACTGTCCCCCTGTACCTCTAAGTAGGCAGATTAGGTGGTCTGTTAAACCCGCAGGAAGGCACTTATTTAGAAATATATGAAAGGGCAAAGTGAGTCAGGCTAATGACCGATGCAGTGTCACCGGCGCACTCTTGGGTCTTTTATCATTCTGCAGAGAGGGCCCCCGTCCTCTGAGTAACCCTCATTATATCAGAGCTAATGTTGGGGATGAGGATGTTCAAGTGATAAAGCACCATCACAGTCCTTCATTATACAGAAAGAGAAACAGACTCGGTGGAATTGTGCTCGACCTATAAGATAAATGCAATGGACAGAGAATAACTCCAATTTTAGCGACTGTGCCACATCCTGCTGTCTGCACGGCGTGTCTCAGAGGAGAGACATGTTCACTCTTTGACCATGGGATGGCAGTCTTGGTATGCTGTGGACCCAGTCCGCTGTTTGCTGCTCTCTGCATCATTAGTCCTCTCATCATGCCTCCACTACTACGAGGCTTCATTCAGTGGCGACTATTGACTAACTGAATGCCACTGAATGAATGCTGATATTTATCGGCCGTTATTAAACAATCAGTTCATGAAGAATGTTTTTCTATTAATTATAACAGCATTAGTAATACCATTAGTTACAGCTTTGTTTTTCATTTTCATAAATCAAGAGCAAGTTTACTTGGACAAAGATAACAGTAGCTGTCGGGCTCATACCGTACTGAAAAAAAGAAGACGAAGAATCCTTATCATTAATTTCTGAAACACATAGCATTTACTCCACACTCATACACAGTATGTTGAGTAAAATATTTACTGGCATTGACAGACAAAAACACAAAAGCAGTTACTGTCTGCTTTCAACACCAACAACTGCCTTCAACAGTGAACTGTGACACTGCATCACAAATATCAAGTGTGACCATAGTTGCAGTATCGCTGCTGTTGTCACCTTCAAAATGAGATAGCAAACATATCTGGGTCGTAATGAAAAATCAGCCCATACTTCTTCTGCTCTCCGCTGCATTGTGTGGCTATAATAGCAAAACTATCAACAGCTTCATACTACAGCACAAATGACTGTCAGTGGAAGACAGACAGCCTGTTTGAACCATTTCTTATTTTCTCTGCCTCGCTGGCCGTTTAAAAAGAGTGAGCCGCTCCATCAGCAAATCCTCAGTGCAGACGGTGTCTTCATATGTTCTCCTGCTGTTTCTGTTTCTGCCTGTGTGTGTGTGTGTGTGTGTGCGTGTGTATCTACTATACAAAAGACCACCGTGGTTCACGGTATAATGAAATCCAAAGTGTTAATGAACAAATCAGCATCGGTTCAATAGGAATAAAGGATACAGATGATGTTTGTACATCGTCATAAATAAATGAACTATCATGGATTAAAATAAAGTTAGAAGCTTTCCTTATTTTTGACTTAATTCTGTGACCATGTCTTGTGTGAATATTTCCTGTCGGTTTACCATCTTGTGATATCCTTTTATTTTGAAATGTCTATGTTGGGGTTCTAGCATCTGCTACATAAATTTGTGTTAATTTCTTGGACTGAATGTTTATGTTTATGGTGAAATACTTGATAGTTTTACATCTCTGAGCTTCAGTTGTTTAAATGAGAAGTTTAGAGGGGAAATTACTCTTTGGGGAAACTGCCAACAACTCATAAAATGTGACAAGGTGCCCAAGCCAGAAGTTGCTTTTATATAAGGGTTCACAAGCCAAATACATTGGGAAACACAGCCTGGTTTTACTGGACAATTGGTTTTATATATGTATGTATATATATACATATATCCTATAAAGCACAGTGAACATGCTTCCAGCTAGTATGGACACCTGGAACTCCATTTGCATATGCAGGTAAGGTTTTACAAGTCAGTTCTTGACTCATGACTTTAAATACAAAGGTTCAACTTTTGGTTTTACTAATGATAAGTTTGTGTCCTGAATGCCTTGGATGACTTTTATTATTATTATTTATTCAGTTATTATTATTTAAAAATGTATCATATATGTATTTATTATTATTTCCTTTGATCATTACAAATTGAGTCGAAAGAATTCATAATGTCAGAGCCAACACTGGGCCTAATTACGCCGGACTGATGTTTGTTAAAATGTAGAGTTGTTAAAACCGGAAAATCAGGTTGTGAAGCAGTGAAATCAAGATATAAAAGCTGGAGCAGCTACATAAACAAGCAACACTTTTTATGGACATGCAGCTCTTATTCCCACATATCACCGTGGAAGTTAATGGATTGTTGGAGCAGAGGCTGGCAGTATACACAAATTAGTGCTGTCCTGTAATCAGTAACACAGAGGACACAAACGCATTAGCAGGATCTGATGTAACTCTTCATTGCGCCTTAAATTAATGAAAGAACCAATCTAGCAAGACCGATTTGACGTTTAAGCAAACAGCTTGAATTAGGGTATGTCTTGCAATTCATTACATGGGCTTCTACAGTCGCAGGTGATGTGTTCGATAAAGCCCATCTCATCTCCAGCAGACCTGATCAAACCATCACTTGGATGAACAATAACAACGCCACTACTGAAACATCCTGGACAGAAACGTCCATTTAGCCTGTCAGAAACAACATTTTTTAATACTAAATGAGAAAATTGTTCAAGTAGCTATAATTACTATTGTTTGTGGTTTACAAAATAATTGGCATACTCTATACCTCTCCACCCAGTAATTCAGGAAAGGCTCACCAAACCTGTGTCATGTATTTAACTATGCCTCACATGCAGTGGCAAGTCGAATGTTGACTGCAGAGAGTAACAATCCCAACAATTTTCACATGAATATGTCCATTTGGCTGTTCTTTTTCAGACAGTGATTCAAGCTATATGCAATTTCTGAAGTCTTTGTTGTTGTATAGACTGCGTGGCGAGGCCTTTTCTTGGGAACAATGGTCTGATACACACTCACTTTGCACTGAACAGGCAAAAGAAAAGATCTGCTGACAATCACCATGAACCACACACAATGCAAATATGTCTGCTACCAGTTAAATAAATGGCTAAAATGGCAATGCTACAAAGTATTGTTGTATTTATCATTATATTAATATTTGGAATATACTTACTAAATGAATACATGAATACTACATTCCTTGACGTCTGTTTTTGTAGGAAAATGCTTAAATCTTTTTTTTTTTTTTCAAGGCCATCTTGTTATTTTGAAAGCAATATAACAGTGAGATTGCTCCGTATTTTTTTATTTTATTTTTTTTTAACAAACCACAAATCCCTTGCATTTAAATGAGGAGTTTTACACCTTGTGTGTTTCATCTTGAGCTTCAGTTGTCTCACCATCTGTGGCCATGTAGCTTCAAACAGGCTGCAGAATAAACAAAACACTGTTTCACTAGTTTTATGATGTGCTTATATTCATATTTACTCTTAAATTATTAGTCAGGGGAATAAACATGACATCTGCCTGCTAAGCGCATAAAGTGCACAGTGAAAAGATGTTTTTGTATGGGTGCAGGGCACAAAGGCTCATTTATAAAAAAAATTTAATTCTGTTTTTATCATTTGGTAAAGTACAGTAATTGTCAACAATTATGATTTCTCTTATGAAGGCATGTTTTATATGATTACATCTGTGTTTCACTATATTGTCATTCATGATCCATTTATACACCAGCCTCCAGTTATGGCTGCTCACAGGAGGGGTCATAGTTGTTGACAAATACGATTACATCTCCTTACAAATACATTGAATGTACATACTGCTTCTGAGTACTATATAATGGGGGTTAACTACAGTGTTATTATGTGGTGATGCCAGGAAGCCAGAGTAAAGATTAATGTCTTTACTGACACATTACCCACAACAGCATGAGAAGCCCTTCCCTCTCAGCCAATTAAGACCCTGCACAGCCATCAGGTATCTGCAGTGTCTAATTTGAGTGTCAGAGTGTAATTACTGATGCTCAATTCACCGTGGTTAGCTCGATTAAATCTTTTACAAACACGACCAACCTGTTGCAAAGTAACTAAACAAGCATATGTGCTCTACTGCACATTGAAAAGGTTGGTTGTGACTTTTGCACAGTCTGTTAATGTAATAAAAAATGATGAGGGGTGTAGGAGACACTCTATGGAAGCCCTGTCTCATACAAACAGGTCAGCTTAGGTCCTCACTCCGAGCAAAGCTATCACCCTGGCCACGTACAGTGAAGGTCTCAATAGATTTTGGAGGCTTTTTTAGTTAACCCTTATATTCATTCATAATGGCAGATGACAAGGCAGCTTCAAATACTTTCTTTCAAGGTTGGTGGACCTTATTAGCAGGCAGGATTGGAGAAATACCGCTGTTGATTCTCCGACAGTCTTCATCGGAGCCTGCCAAGTTTTCAGTTAATTATCCTTTTGATGTTGTCATGACACATTGGAATGACAGTATTATCTATGAACATTTTACACAACAAGCTATTCATCATTCTTATCAATATGTCTACAAATAGGACAAAGAGGCAACAGTATGTAGCACAGCCTTATTGCACAACCACTGTGGATGTAATTATGGTGGATCCACAATATGTTGTCACACAGGAGACAAATATTTGTTCTTTCAGTCAGGAGGCAAGAAGAGAATTCAAAGTAAGATTAAATTTACTGAGTTATTTTTTTGTCTGCTATGTATGAGTATTTTTTCCAAGGTCCAGGTTTTGTGCTGCAAATGGTATAAATCAAAGCCAGACTTTTGAAGCAATAAAATAGCATAGTGCACTAAAGAACATAAAACAAATATACATATGCAACACACAGTACATTACCAGTGTAATCATTTGGAAGCTGAATCCGATTCTCTCCACAGTGACTCAAAAAGCCTAGAAGTGTGAGTGTGAATAGAGGTGGATGGAGACTAAAACGTATCAAACTCTCAAACACCTCCACGCAATTTCAACATGAAGGGCTGTGGCCAGATTAAACTGAAAGAGGCAATAATTACTCCATCTGATGATTCCTGGAGGCATACCACACATAATTCATGTCAAAGGTGGATGTGCAAGATTGAAAGCAAAGGTTCATTAGCAGCTATTTATAATAGCAAACAGCGGGATACAGATGTACTGTTCACATTTATCTGCATGAGGTCTATGGGCAATGATTGCATCAAGAAATTATGTTGTTGTGTGTGTGGGTCATTAAAGAGGAATGAATTCAGGGGGCCAGAGGGGTGTGTTGTTAGGAAATGCAACACAGCAGGCCTCATTGTGCCGTGGGCGGACTGCTGTTACAGCTAGCTGACAGGTATGAGGAGATATGAGCAATGTGGCACAAGAGATGTCGTGCAAAGTCTTGCACCACCTTCAAAAAAACCTGTTTAAGGAAAAACTGAGATGTAGTCTGTGTTAGTGTATTTCTCGCAGGTGGGTGACAACACTTCAGGCTTTTTTTAGAATGTTCAATTATCTTGGAGGAAACATATTCACTATTTCATCCATTTTTTATGCGCTTTATTAAATGTGTGCACGGATGTTGTCCTGCTTCTCGCTAAGTGACCACTCATTGTGTTTGTTTGGGAGGTGCTGACCCAACCAGCCGCCGTGGGATTAGCTGAGGTTTGGTTCCACAGCTGCACTTTCAATCTCCATGCTAATCAGCAGGCTTTCCATTTCCCTATTGCTTTGCTGCTGGATGACCTTTTGTACACCTACATAGAAATCTCCCTCAGGTATTAGGGTGGACTGTAAGAAGCATAACATTTACATACCGTGTGCGCCAAGGCTGAAAAATTAGGTGGTCATTATGTAACCATGGGCCATGTGTATAACTAAGATATCAGACAGTAATTCAGATAAGATATTGGTCTTTCCCAGGTGAAATGCTACCCATCCAAGTCTCTTAGGACTCATAGGCAACCTTCTGTTCTAGCTTGTATTGTAATGTCCAAAGTGATTTATCTTTTCTGTTGTTAAGTACATCGGCTGTACGGTACTGTGGCATAAGAGACACACATTCAGAATAGTTAAAGATGCAGCAGTGATAGCAGCCTGCTGAGGAAGGCTTGATGCTCACTCTCAGCCAAAGCCTGGTCACTGCCAATCAAACAAAGCCAAAACCCGTGGCAACCTTCAGAAGAAAGAGATACCCAGCTACTACAATGTTGATCTCTTTCTGTCATTCTGCTACATGGTAACTAGGTAATGGATGCATCACATTTAATTCGCATGTCACATGTAAACACACACAGACTCCAGTGATGCATATCAATGACACATCACCATAAATGACAGATAGGAATCATCTAAGGTCCAGTTTTCACTTGCTCACTTCTGAGGAAAATAAAGCCACACCGACACACATGTCTGGTGATATGTACCTGTTACACAATTAGCAAAAATTTCTTTGTAAAGTTCACTGAAAGGTTGTTTTAATACGATCACAACTACTAAACATTTTCCTGTCACCACATACAGTCCGCTAATCACAGGAGGCAAAACCCTTTGCAACCCTTGTTTACTGTGGTGCTGGAAATGTCATTCTTTTGTCCTTCATTCTTTTACTACACATCTATTTCTTTTTGGAAACCTGTCTTTGGCAAAGAAAAAAAAACATTATTTACTGTAGTTTCACTAGTGGCACTGGCTCAAATTCACATGAATGTGGTTACCAAGCGCCGGAAGTTTTCCTTTCGAAATGCTCTCACACTGATTGGAAGGTTACCATAACAGATGAAAATATGTAAGAAAGAGGACCTTAGCAGAATACTGATTAGATAGGGGGATTAAGTTGGATTTATGGCAGGGATGAGCTCGTCATCTTCATCTTTATTCCTTGAACTACCTCCATCCTGTGTGTGTGTGTGCCTGTGTGTGTGTGTGTGTTGTATGGCTTAGAGCGTAGTTTTCACTTTGTCACCTGTGTGCTGGGTTTTTATTTTTTAGCCTTGCTAGTGGCATGGCTTTAAGGATGGTGATGTTGGTTTTTCAGTCCATCTGTTTTACAGCTTTTTTCTCAGTGCAACACTTTGCTTCAGAGTGAAAAATATTATTGGATGGACTGACATGAAAGACATCGAGGTTCCCCAGAGAAGGACTTTGATGAGCCTTCCTCTTTTCGTCCCGCACTAGAAACAGCTCAAAATGTCCACTTATCAAATACTTTTATGATAGTGTACCTCTGAAGGACATATAATTTAGCTCCCGTCAGCCTCATCTGCACTTAGCATACTAACATTATAAACACTGATCTGTCATAGATACCACTTAGATTATGACATTTACAGGATTTCCAAGTCAAAACTGAAGAAACACTATATGGAATGATTGTGAGCAGCTAAAATGAATTGTTTGACATTTTGGGAGATACACATCTTAAGTTTCTTGCAGAGAGTTAGATGAGAATATTGATACCTCTCTCATGTCTATCATATAGCATTGTGCATATATGCACGTGATGAAGCAGCCACCATCGATTGGTCTTGTGAATTTGAGCTCATTACTAACTGGACGAGTGCTCCCAAATTATGTATAAAACCTATTTGGAGTCAAACTAAGAACCTAGTGTTAGTGCACCCTTGTCAAAGTGCCCACAAGATGAAAGAAAGAATTTCAAAACCTTCAAGTCACTAAATGATAATGTGTTTTGCTGCTGTCGGAAAAGGAGAGGGACGCCAGGAACCCCATGAGTTCTGCCAAAAAACAAATCCCCTTTAGATGAAAGCTGTATTCTTCTGTTGAGCTTGCTCTACATCATGTCTGTCGATCTAATAACTGTGAGAGACGGAGTTCTGATTAGCAAAAGTGAGAAGAAGAAGCTCATTGTCACCTTGGGGGTCAGGGTAAGAGATGTGACTAAAGATTCTCAATACAGATGATAAAGAAAATAAGAAAGTACACAGCACAAAGAACTGGTGGTTCTTTATTAATCTTTTCTTCAGGTGTTCCTTTAGGCAGGGTCATCATTTGATGCAGAAGGAGTCTTAGAAGCACAGCCCAACATGCTGCTGTGCAATATTATATTCTTAAGGTGGGAGACTGGTAAAGAAGGCACGATGAGCAGTTTCTTTTCTTGTCTTTTTTTTTTTTTTTTTTTTTGAAGAGCACAAGAGGAAATAAACAACAAAAAAAAACAAACATCAGATGCAAAGCGTGTGCCAGGAAATGGATTTGGATTTTTCCTCCATTTAGCCTTCTAAAGTCCCTGATACACTCCAAAATGAACAAGGATAGTGAATGTGCATGTGCTTTTATATATATATATATATATATATATATATATATATATACATTTTGTGTCTGCTTGTTACTTGGATTCAGGAAGCACAATTTATGCTGAATTTCCTCCTTGACTACCTGTGGAGTCCCAAGTGCTCACAGTGAGGCCACGTGAAGTACTCAGCCCAGTATCTTAGAAATATTCTTATTGGATAGTTCTGCAACTTGCGATTCATGTCCAGTGCCAACACAAGCAGAAGTGTGCTCTTTATGTGCTGAGGCAGGAAGCGAGGGCTGGGCTGGTTGATGTGAGTGTAGTGAGTCTGACTTTCATGCAGTAGACTGGAGTTTTTTTTAGGAGTCTTTTCGGAACCATACCTTAACCATAGTTTTTTCACCACAACCACAGTCTTGCCTTTACTTCTATCATGTCGTGATTGCTATTTGCAGAAATTGTAGGAAGTAAGAATTTTTCAAGTGTGGGCACTGGACCTAGATCTAGATGCAGTCTGTTTTTCTGCAGAATCATCCAAGGTTTAAGGCTGAGATAGTTCTTTTGGCTGAATGATTCACTCCTCAGATTTTATTATTAGCGATTTAGGAAAATACTGAGCTTATACAATAGTTGCACTGAAACATTCCTCTGTATATGTAAAATTAACTTTCTTTTTTTTTACACAGAAGGAAGAAAGAAATGCACATAAAAATGACTATGATTTACCTGGAGAATTTTCCCAGGTAAATCCCATTTTCCCATGATTCACACTGCATGTCAGGACAGAAACCAAGACATGAAGTCCAGAACTCTATCTCATCAGGCACTGCCCATCACCTGACTAATACCAGGTGATGGCAGCATCATGCTATCAGGGGACTTCTGAGGGACTGGGAGAATGATCAGAATCCAGGGAGGGATGAAGGAAGCCAAATACAGAGAGGGCATTGAAAAAACCTGCACGTGTGCACGTGACCTGAGACTGGGGCAATGGTTTACTTTCCAGTACAACAATGACCCGAAGCATACAGCCAAAAAAATGCTGGAGTGATTTTAAGACAAGTTTCTGCCTGTCTTTGAGTGGCCCAGCCAAAGTCTGGACTTAAACCCCGTGGATCATCTGTGGAGACACCTGAAGATGGCTCTTTCCATCCAGTCTGACAGAGCTTGAGAGGATGTGCAGGAAAGTGTGTGATAAACTACCCAAATCTAGGTGTGCAAAACCCATAAAGACTTAACCAAGAGGACTCAAAGCTGTAATTGCTGGCAAAGGGGCCTCTATAAAGTCCTGAATTAAGGGTCTAAATGGGAGATTTCAGTTTTTTAATAAATTTGCAATCATGTTTTCAGTTTGTCATTAGAGGAGACTGGTGAGAGGAAAACGGCAAATTTATCCATTGAAAATTAAATCTTCAACACAATAAAGTGTGCAAAAACTGAAATGACATTACCAAATAATATTTGCCCCAGGTGAGCACAGCATCGAAGCAGTCAGAGGAGAGTCTGCTGGGTTATTTTTGACAGGCAACTATTTTATCGACTGGGCTTCACTGAGTAACACTTAACAATGGGTCCCTCGGGCCACTTTGGCATTTTAGAGCTCATTTTCTGTCTGAGTGCAGGTATGGATAAAGGTAAATCAGGAGTCATGATGAGGCTAAGCTCTGTCAAAGAGTTGCTGGAAAAAAGAGTGCAGTGTGGAAGATGGTCAGAAACGCAGCAGCTCCTCTTCGGAAACACCATTAGCCACCAGCTGTTTCCCTGTCTGTTATACCGCTGCCATGCAATCTGCACATCTTTCATGTGGAATAACCTTGTTTATCCCATCGCTAGCAATACGTTCACAACAGCTTGCCTAATGATTAAAAAAGGGCAGAGGAATCAGAGGGAAAAAAAATTGGAAATGTGGCATCTTGACTGGTTTGTGACCACATCCCCGTGTAAGTCTTTCATTAATCATACTGGTTGTCATTTTTGCAGCAGATGTGTTGCGCAACAGTCTTTAAAATTAGGACAGTGTCAAGAGAGCCACAGAGGGGGATTCATTAAACCCATTACATGATTGAGGGAGTGAAAAAAAAAAAGATTGGCAAGGGAAGTTTCTTCTTCTTCTTTATGAATGTCTGCTTAAATTGACTGCAAAGAAAGAAATTAACCCATGATTGGAGGATATTTTTGTGGACAAGTGGATTATTACGAGTATAATTGCTTTTGTAGGATAGAGCTAATGGAGCACATTTATCTACATGTCTACATGTCTAGTAATAAGGTGGTGCTTGACATATTAAAATAATTTCTGGGTGTCCTAGTTGAAGTTAGTACAATGAAATAATGATGATATCATTTAGGTAATGACCTGATGTATTGATTTAAAGGAAGTATTTTTGGAAATACGCCTCTGAGACTGGTCTGTAGTGTTGGGTCAGCCTTCATTTTGCTCACAGATTAGTCTAATGCAAGCAAGACCATTTCACAAAAATAGAGACTGACCAATTCTAAGACAGAAAGAAATTAGACACCTCATGCCCAGGCTAACGCAGGCCTAAGGACCAATGTTACCATGGTAAGAATCAGTAACACCTGCGCTGACCAGTACCACCAAAACACAGGAAAACATGGCTCATGAGTTGTGATTTGTTCACAGCGTTATGAAGAGAGAAATGAGAAGGGAAAGAGTTTCTAGAGACCACAACGTTTTTTTTCCAAATCAGACTTTTTGTTGTACCACTCTTTGCTGAATTTCCCGAGTTCAATGTCCTTGCGATTGTTGAATTCTTCCAATAAACAAACTGCTTCCTGCTGGGGTTAATTGAGCCTCCGTCAGCCATTTTTTTATTTTGAAAAAAGTCTTAATTTACCCAGAATTTATTGTGTGACAGTCCGGTTTAAGAATTAAACAGCTTTTTGAAACAAATGAATGTGGACATCTATCTGATATCTCACTATTTGTTACATCTAAGCCATAGTCAAAGTCTATCTTTGTGAAACCGGCCCCAAAAGACTGACACCACTCTCACACTTGTACATTGTACAGATCTAGAGCCATGAGGTGATTAGCTGAGCACAGAATTTGGAAAATATGCTTAAAGAGCACCTTTAAAGCTGACTACTTAGCATTTTGTATGTTTCTTTTATCAATACACACACAGAAATATAGGGGTGCTGGTAGGCAGCAGTGTTTCCCATATACTGATTTATTTGCGATGGCCTGCCAAAATATTGACTCTGACATATTCTTTTTTTTCTTTTTTCTTTTTCTTTTTAACTTCTTCTAATGGCTAAAATCTTTATTTCACTGCAGAACTATGTGCAGCATATTGATTTGCTCAGCCCCTCCTTGCCCCCATCTTTCTCTCTCTCTCTCTCTCTCTCTCTCTCTCTCTCTCTCACACACTCAAACACACACACACAAACACATTGACAGCGGACCCATATGTCATACTCGACTCGCCATCAGGGGGCATTGGGTGAAATCCTGCTGTGGGGTGGCTGTGGTTCATGAGGTGGAGTGGGTCATCCACTACTCAGAGGTTCAATCTCTGGCTCCTGTGGTCTGCGTGTCAAAGTGTCCTTGGGTGATACTGAACCCACAAATTTCCCCCGATGCGTTGTGACTATGTGTGTGATAGAAAGCCTCTGAATGCATAGAAAACAATGGGCTTCGTTTGTAATTTAAGGGGTTCTGAGTGGTAAATAAAACTAGAAAAGCTCAATGTAAGTGCGGTCCATTTACCATCATCAGATCATTAAAAAATCCATAAAGCTTTCACCATCCCTGTCTGTGTGCCTGTTTTTCAGGGTGTGCAGAGCAGGCTTGCGTGTGTGTCCTTCAACTGGGCTCACTGGCCAATCTCAATATGTAAGGTGAAGAAACTGAGCTGTATCAATATATATGTATTACTGTAGCACAAATAGTAGGAAAAAATACCTCATTTTGATTTATTATTTATCATTTCTTCCAACAAGTTCTGTAAGCCAAACAAGCGCTTTGATGTACATGTGTACATCACTGGGGTTAAAACAGAGACAGAATCCCCTTGATCAGCTGTTATGAAAAGCATTAGGAAAAGTTTGGATGATCAAAAGTATTTCTAGAACAACATTAAAAAAAAGAGAAAAAAGAAAAAAAAAATGTGTAAGAAAAAAAAAAAGGTTTGCTGTATGGAGGTGGAATTGAGGAGTCATCTCAAAGGACCATGGCAGAAAAGCAGGAACTCCTTATGTTGCTTGTGTCTTAGCTTGGCAGCACTCTCTCGTCTCTCCCAAAGCACAGAACAGAAGGGGGATAAGAGGGAGAAAGTCTTTAGCTGTGGAAGAGTTCTCTTTTTTTTTGTTTTGGTATGATGGATAGTGCAGACTGAGTGCCATGATGTGCGTCTCTGGGAGTGCTGTGTTGTGACCAGTGGGGTCGCTCATCGATTCCCAGCCATCTCTACTAAACCACTAATAAGACACTTGGCATTTTCCTTGGTGCTAGATTACTCCCTTTGTGAGGTTCCTCAACCCCTTTCAGTTATTGGAGTGTGTGTGAGTGCGTGTGTTTCTGTGTGTGCCTTAGTTGTGTATCTGTTTATGTCTGTATCTGTATTCCTGTGTCCATATGCGACTGTGTATGACATAGCATTAAGTGTGTTATGTTTCGCATCAAGTGTGTGCACATGTACACAGCTTTGTGTACGTGTCTCTGCATACATGTGTGCATATGTCAGGAAAAGATCATTTACATCACGTGAGGCTGGATTTGTGCACCAGTGCTGGTAACCATGCAGAAATCCTGATGGTGGGATGCGGGGTAAAAAAGAAGTCCACTGGGAGGAGAGGGCTCAGAGGAAAATGTCACCTTGAAGGGCGTTCAAGACTTGGTGAGGTTTGATTCCCTTGTTGAGACCCAGAATGTCATCTGACTTGGAAGAGAATCATCACTGAGTAGAGTCTGATGTCTAAGAAGGAGGATTAGATGCAGTGTTGGTGATGAGATCAGTGCAGACAGATGGAGTGTTTATTCAAGCGAGAAGTGAGAAACCAAGTCAAATTGACATGGAAGCTGACTGCACTGTGCGTAGTCATTCTTAACTTTGCTGCCAACTGTTCAAAAGCCGCTGCAAGCTGGAACTGCTGTAAAATCAAAGATATGAATAAATTAAGTACCATGTGTTTAATATATTCTGCAATGTTGTTAACTGGCACCCAGCAGTACTCACACTTTATGTTGATATTTGTCATACAGGCCACTTAGCTTTTTAACAGTTTGTCCAGTGTGTCATACACCACTTTGTTCTGCGCTGCCAAGTTTTTTTTAACACGGTTGTCAGGAAAGTTAACTGCTGCAATTATCTGTGTTATCACCAAATAACAAAACTGAGGGTACAACAGAGCCTTAGCAAGTTAAACAGGCAGAACATTGGTAAGTATGCTTCAGCTCACTTTTGTTCAACTGAGTGCCTACAAATACATTTGTATCTACAAAGTCCAAAGAGCCACTCACGTAAACATGAAAAAGATATACAGTAACCCGAGGCTAGGTGTCTCAAGGCCACCGCCATGGTAATAAATTTGTCTGAGGAAAAAACGATGACAAATAAAGGCCTTTAAATGTTCCTATTTTCTCTACATGTCAGAAAGAATTGATGTCTCACCACGCAGTGGCACAAATTACCCCAGAGAGAAAAACAACTCACTGCAGACAGCTGAGTGTGGGGGGATCCACTCCCTCAGGAGAAGTCATACTCAGACTGATAGGCTTGTGTGGAATTCAGTGAACCTGACTGCACCTTCCACCCACAGGGCTCGAGTCCTTCCTTACTGGTGCAATGCAGACACCTGAGGGGAATATTCCTCCCAAGATATCTTTGACGTTTTTTTGTTTTTTTTTCATGGTGGTCCTGCTGCCAGCTCAATTTCAGATGGCTTTTACTCTTAAGCAATATGCCTTCCTCGTGCCTCCCACGCTTGTGACATACAGTGACTCTTGGGGGAATATATTCTATTACCATGTTTAGGTTTCTCCATTTGGTATGTAGAGTCAAAGATAGTCTATATCAGATCATAAACTGAAGCTCTATGCCCTCAAGCTAAGTGCCTGTGAGTGTCTCTCTGTCCACACATCCCCTCCACTCCTCATTGTATGTCCTGCAGATTGGTTTATTGCTGCTCCATGCTCTAGACTGGGCTTCATTAACTGATAGCAGCAGAGATGGAGACATTATGGAGACATGAGTGTGGAGAGGGGGCAGCCTGATAGAAAATAGTTTATCTCCAGGGATACACTGCATTGGACCACCTTTGCTTACATGTCCTAACATTGAGTGACACATATTTCTCTTCCTCCCATGCCGAATGAAACCATGATGATTATTACAGAGACAGATATCCGGTGTAATGTCATTGGAAAAGGGGTTAATAGGGTTACTGATCAATACCACTGACTAAATTCTCTGGCCGAGTGTTGAATTTCTGTGTTCTCACTCACTCACTCACTCACTCACTCACTCACTCGTAACTTCATCCCGCTGGATGCCAACCCCCCCCCACAACATTGATAAAGCAGCGTTATTATTCAAGCATTTGGCATGGTGACATATTCATGACCTTTTCACCCTCACATTTGTTGAGTTCCTGCTCTAAGTATTGACATTTCTGCTGTTGGCATTTGAACGAATTGCTGAGTGATTTGAGCGCCTGTGTTCTGGCCCACATTATTGAGACAGTTCTTCATCCAAAAAGCTCAAACTCGCACAGTCATAAAGATTACAGGTGAAGATGCTTTCTAGCCTCTCATCTGACACTCAGGTAATTTCATTCTCTACTTGAAGGTCATTACTCAACAGCCACGTCACGTCACAAGAAAATACTGATACAGGAGTTCTTGAAGGATCTCTGAACCTCGATGTTTTCCACTCATTTTTGATGTTTACCCCCAGTGAAGAGGTTCCCCTGTGACTTAGATGTTTGAGGCGAAAGATGCATGTTGTAGTTGTTCTGACACATGTCGCTTTCAACCATCCTCAAAAAATGTCAAAGAAAGCAAACTCAGTGCTGAACTAGTTTCAGAAATCTGCAAGAATTCTGGGGGTGTTTTTCTTCTCTGAGGTTATATGACTGACTGTAGCTAATGTCATTAGTCAAAAAAACAAAAAACAAAAACAGTTTTAGAAATGTCGACAGTATTTACTATGATCTTTGGTTGCTCTTGCCCAAATATATATCTCGAATTGAATAAACATTAAAAATATTCCACATTACAAGGAAGACACTCTCCCCTCCCTGCAGCTCAACATACTTACATTATTCCACGTGTCCGTTATTTTTTGCCCTTGGGTATTCCTGTGATTCAGTCAGCCTGCTGGGCCATTAAAGATTATTATTGAGGATTACCTGTGGTGTCATTCAGCACTTACTTGCATTTAAATCAAGTATTCATACCATGCCCAGCCTGTTTGTAACAGTAACCATTCAGTGTTTTTTTGGAGGATACATTTCCAATTTCTGAAGTTGCTGTTTATTGATTGTTGCAGCCTGCAGGGTTCCAGGAGAGTAGCTGATGCAGGAGGCCAATATCAGGCAGAGAAAAGGCCTGGGGAGGCTCCATTATGTTCCCAGAACCTTGCTTGCAGTTTGGAAAGGGAGAGTTCAGTTTAATTAGAGAGGCTTAATGTTGCTTATTATGAGGCCTGCAGGGGCTGCTCTGTTCCTCTTCCTTCTGCATATTCAAAATTTCCAACATTTTTGTTGGAAGGAACAAAATAAAAAGCTTTTAATAATTGAGTTTCTTAAAAAAACGTCCAGTGGTAAAATGGAATAGTGTATTAATCGCAACAGACTAGAAAGTCATACTTACTGCAATAATGCCCACTATACTATAGATTTACTACATCACAGCTTTAAACACATTGTTGGGGAGTTAATTTCAGCCAAATGAACAACCCGGCATGCTGGGTTAAATTAGAAAATCCAGCACTTGGGTCAAATCAACCCAGTGTGTCTGGGCTTCACATAGTTACTCAGTGGTGGAGTTAAGGTTGGGTTATTTTTGAATCAGCAGTTTTTTGAGTGCTTTTACAAGGTCAGACATACATATTTACAGAATGACTGGTTCGACATAACTCAATAACTTGAAATTAAATGTTGCTGTAAAAGAAATGACCATAAAAAAATCTGAATAATGCAGACCATAAAAGCCAGCACCAAATGAAAGGTCATTCTTAATGGTTGCCAAACTATAGTTTGTGTCAGTCAAAGAGTCCATACATCATATAATGCTTCTTCTCTTTGAGGAAGCTCTCCAAGTATCAGAACGACCTGTGAGAACTAATACTCTCCTAATAAATACACACTAACATTAAATCTTAAACTTAACAAAACAATAAAAAGTTATAATAATAACTATAACTATATAATCTGCAGCAGCAAATAATATTGACATTAACTGCCTTGTACACCTGAATGACTATGATGGGGTGTTAATAGTCAGCTGGTAGCCAAGCAGCTGATAAGTGAACAAATAAGGCAAAAGCGTGGATGAAGATGCTAACACAAGCCAACAGAATGCTTCTTTTGCTTATTTTAGGCTAACATCTGTGCTATATTATCATCATTTTCTTTGTGAAACAGTGCAGTCAATGTTATATTCTAAACAATTTTCAGAACCACAGAGGAAATCAGGTGCTGCAACCATTTGGGGTGTTTCAGATTTAAACCAGGGTGAATGGACAGTGTCTCCAGTTAGTTTCTTATAGCAGCAATAATGAGGCCTCGCAGTGATGACACCACTATTAAAGAAAGATGCCGGTAAATCACTGGTTGCTGGTTGCCAGCATGTGTTATAACATGTCATGCAGATGACAGCCCAGAAATGATTCTAATGGATTCCAATGACTTTTTGGGATTTATTTTTAATCAACAACATAGTATTCAGGGACCCTCAGAAGGATGCAGATCTTTTCTCATAATCATCACTGTTGCGTATAATGGCGAGGTGTGACAGATTAAATGGGAGGTAGCGAGTCCTTGGGCCTGGCAAGAATGCTGCTTGAAAAGTGCCAATTTCATTTTCAGGCTGTGTGCAAGCATCTAGGCACTGACATTCATTAGCGACAGCATGTCATTTGAAGGCTGATTTTGCCCACTTTCAAGCACATTCTGTGGTGGGGGCTTTTCATACACACCACAGGAACAGTAACATTTATTGAACTAAAAAGGTAGAGGCCTACCAGGGAAGAATACTCTTCATCTAAGTTGTTTTTGGCTGGACTGCAACCAGCCCTATATTTGCAATTGTCCCTAACTGACTTGAGTGATGGCATTTCCGCCGTTACTCAGTGGAGTACCGAGCCACAGTCTACCAAGCCACTCTGGTTACCCTGCTTGGGAACTGCAGGGAAGTGGAGGAGCGCCTCCAATACACTGAGACTCAGAGCGGACACCCTGGTAGCACACATACCATTTGGGCTTAGTCTTTGCCCCGGAGGCCTGGCTTTGAGTCCAGCCTGTATCCCATTGCTGCGTGTCATTCTCCTTCTCTCTATCTCCAATTTTCCCATCTCTCTCTCTCACTATGACTGTAATAAAGGCAAAAGCTTAAGAAATAACTTAAAAAAGGAATACTATACATAGGGATACTATACATTTCTCAGGAGTTAGTGAAGACCTAAAAAGAACAAACAGCAGGGTGAATATTGATTACCAGACACATGATACCCAGGGACTCTTAATGTTACTCTGTGTCTGCTGGATGTTTAATCGTGAATTTGTTTTGCAGGTACACAAACATCTTTGTGGCCAAAAAATCAATTAATGCAGCTCAATAATTTTGCTTCCCAATGTCACATAAGCATTTTAATGGCCCTCTCCTAATACTTCCTGAATCATTTGCTGAAGGACTCTTGACATACTTTGCATCAGCTTGAAGGCCAGCGTGCAACAGATTTGTAATTCTGCAGTGCTGACGGTTAAACTATTACATATTTCAGTAGTTAATTTAAGAAAGTCAAACTCATGACCCACATTTGTTTTTGAAAATGAATATTTCATGGACAAAGAAATATGACGTTCAATAAATGTGGAAAACTTATGATGCATTTGGCAAATTATTGAAAAAAACATCCAACATACAGAATTTCTTAGAAGAAAGAAGAATTAAATATTCATATGTGGTACTTGCTGTTTCAACATGACCACTGTTACACAATTTGGTAAAATGGTTTGGTGTAAAAGTATTTATATATATTGACAGTGTGGCATTGATTGTTTGTAAATAGAGGTTTCCAAGCATGCATCCATCAGCTTTCTAAACCTGTAAGCCCGAAAACGTATATGAGTTCATTTACTCATTAATGTATGAACATTTATGTATGCATAATAATTACTGAGGGATAATTCAAGGACATTCCAATTCAATTCTCCTTCTCATTAAATGGAGATGAGATATTGTCCTCCACTGCAGACCCATTTTGTCATGTGGGCTAATATGTTGGACCTTTACATGAAAATCTTGGCTTAGAGCGAGACTGTCAGTTCTATTTTCGGATATAGAGCTGCCTTTATTAACGTGTATTATCACCAATAATTTTAGATTTTTATTACCGTGGACTGCTGACATACGTTGATTAATGGTTGTGTTTACTGCCTGTGTTGACACACTTTTGCAATATGGGCCACCAGGTGGGACAGCTTCCAAAAACTCCTACATTACACTTTTAATTACCACTTTGAGGCTGATGCAAATGTTTTTTTTTTCCACTCTCAGCTTGTGCACACATTGGATCCTCTGTGATGTCAATGTGGCAGAAGTCTGTGCATGGGGGTTAATTATAAACTTCATCAGCGCTTGAAAGAGTCTTTGAAAAGGTTTGGGACCCATTGCAGCAGTGTCTTTGTAGCATTTGCTAATGACCCCTCGTCAGGATGCTGGCATCTCTGTGATGGCATGCAAACTGATAACAAGGGGTTGATCTGCACACTGCACTGTGTCACGAGTCTTTATTAATATAGCAAAGTCCCCCAACAGACAACTGGGGACTTACAAACAGCATCACTGGGTCTCTGGGGAGGTCATTACAGTGGGGATGAATGGCGTCTCCTTGCTCTGTACAGTGCATCCATTGACAGGAGGAGAGGAGAGGAAGGTGAGGAGAAAGTGTGCAGAGAAGGAGCCAGGACCCAGGTAGGTCTCCCATAATTGGAGACACACACACAACAGCACTGAGTGAATTGGGGACACAACAATAAATAAACGAATTTTACCGGCATGCTAGCAGAGTTAGCTACAGCATTTAAGTGGGCATTCAGACAGAAAACATAATCGGCCGCTGGACATGGTGAATGCTGTGTTGCTATCTTAGCCCACTCTCTCTCTTTTATCTCCCAAGTTCATGCGTTGTTTTAAATTTCCCAAAAAAGAACATTGGATTCTTCTTCTAACTCGTCTGTCTTGAACTTAAGTGCCCATTGTTGTTTTTGTCCCATTTTTGTACATTTTTATTAGAAATCAAAAACACCTCACTGAGATGAGATGAGAAAAGTAGCGTTGGTTACTAGGAAACAGATGCAAAGGTTGGTAACCTATGTTGGACTGAATATTTAGTATTTCTTAACCTGGGATAAGATAGGATGAAGTAAGATAAGATAGGATTCCTAGAGTTACTTAGGATAAGTAATATCAGAAATATCCTATCTTATACCCCTCCTATTTTAAGATTTAAGACTAAAGTCTTAAGACTTATCTTAAGACTTAAGATAGGAGGTTTCTGTAATATGGTTCCAGACATCCAGTTTGATTTGACAGATTCATGAGTTTGCAACATCATTTTGCCGGATGATGTTTTGCAAAAATTGATGTAGCCAAAATTGAGCCTGGTTCAGCTTTTTTTTTTGTTGGATCACTCTGTGCTTTTATTTTGTCTGAGCCATTTTTGATGATATAACTGCTGCCTGTCGGACCAGTTTCATTGAGATGAATGAGAAGGTTGCATTGCTATTTCTTCTGAAAAGTCGGCCAAAGCACGGCCAAACGTGTACATATTTTCGCCCACTCTTGTTGTTCTCCATAGTCTGTAAAATTGTTCTGTTCTGACGGTGCCTGAACAGCCAGCTGCAATGACCTGTTGGATAATTTAAAAAATGAATCTGATATGAGGCAGCACTGACCTTATACTCCAACATAACTGTGGCATATTGGTTTCATTTCCTACTGTTGTTTGCATATTGAATATCTAATGAGAAATATGCTTTGAACTTGAAGTGTCAGTCCCATTTAATCTTTGTCATTTTTTAATGTATTATTCCAAAGATAATCTTACACCAGTTTTATTAATTTGCATGTGATAATTGGTTTGGAACAGTGAATGCAGTAGGTAATTGCCAGTTACGGAGCATTCAGGCTCCCCATCATCTAAGACACAGACAAATAAACTGATGGTGAAGTCGTCTGATGTGACTCAAGGTGAGCTTTCCACTTCACAGTTTGAGCATAATGCCTATATGTGAGGAGCCACAGCCACAGTCCTATCTGTGTGTGTCAGATGCAGATTCCCTGTTGAGACCTTAATTGTATCTCTCACAAATCCCGTCGCTTGTCACAAGGCTGCTGCCGCCGATGGTCCTTTGCAAAAGGATAATCAGCCAGGCTGATTGGGCACAACAGTGCACACCTGTCTCCCTTCCACTGCAGCGGCAGATTTATGAACATGTCCTGTGTAGCAAGAGCTTTGATGTCAGTTTGAATTCAGTTTATCTACCGAGTTAAAATAAACTGTTTAAGGGGCTGAAAGCCTGAAGTCAGATTCCAGAAGTAATAATCCTTGGCATTTGTCCCTCAGTAAAATGTAACATTGGCCAAAATGCTTTAACAGTGTGAGGTGAAACACTGAGTTTATTGTTGAATACAAAGAATAAATAAATAACTGTGTCTGTTTGATATGTGATATGTGAAATTCATCAGCTATGTTGGTGACAGTCAGATGCAATTTTTTAAAGGAGAGTAGAGAGTTTCTATTATTTCTTTTGTAATAGTCTGTGCTTACAAACTTGTGATTCGTCTTGTTGCTTCTTGGTTTTGCTCAAAGCCATGTCTAAGGAGATAGTGAATGGGAAATTTATTTTCTGTTGTTAGGGATTCTGAAAAAGTGGACTGGACCTGACTAAACTTTTTCATCCTTTTTACAAATCTTTTTTAGGTATTATGGGACCTGTTGTAATGGACCTGGAAGTGGATCCATCTATATTCTATGGGGTGACCTCTTACTATCTAATGTTAAGTGATTTTGAAATTGATGTTGATTTCAGCTCTAACCTGGATTTTAATATCTAGAAGTACTAATTCAAAAGAAAGTGGACTTGGTGGGCAGACTGTGGTCATCAGGAAGGCCCACCTGGTCTGGCTGTACCATATAAACTGGCGGCAGTCAACCAGTTACACTTTAATTCCTCCTTTCCACCTATGTAAACTAAACCTATTTTTAGTTATAGCTTGTGTGTGGTCTTCCTTCCTTTGTCAAGCCCTGAGCCAGGTTGTGACACTACATTGTCAAGAGGTGCTCATGTGCTTCTGACCCATCCATCTCTTCCCAGGGTTAACTGCCAGCATCCAGTCTTGGCCCCCAGGCAGATGAATCAGTCCTACAGCTGGTTCTTTACTACCACCATCCAAAGACTTGATCCAAAGGAACAAGAGTAGGTCAAAATCTAGTATATGGCTGGACCTATACAGATACAGGCAGTCATATTCCAGGTTTATACCCAGTCTATTTGAAAAACAGTCACTAAATGTAGCAACACTGCACTACGTTGGCAACACTGCAGGCTGCAAAACCCCCCTAATAAAACCTGTTTGCACCAGAAACTCCAACTCAGTGACGTGGTCAGTGGTGGAAATATGATCACTCAGTCAGTCAATCAGTCAGTCATGGACATTCAAGATTACAGTGCTGGCCCCGCTGTTGTGCTCCAAAACATATGCTCCAAAAACATATTGTTTGTCCAGTGTTGACATTAAAGATTTACATTACATTTGTCTGTGGAGTTTTGCTGTATATAAATATGCTATGGCTAGCTACAGCTAGGTGGTGGACTTAATTTCCTGATGGGACAACAGCCTGACAGTTACACCAGGCAAAAAATGCATTGTGAGTGCAAGTGAGCCATGGCAGGAAAACCAAGTGGATCATCCTCTGCAGTGAATATACAGTTTTTAATCAAAAAGTGTGTGATTGGTATTAATAATGTAATAAGTTTAATATTTAACTTTACTTATGTCCACCATGTTTCATATATTTATACACTGTCTATGGAGGTGACAAGAGCAGACAAGTGAAAGCAAAGTGAACCTTCTTTCTGGAGAAAGACTGTCGATAAACAGCTAAACAAATACACTCCTCCGTTCAGTGCTCGTGCTGAAGCTCCGTCCCCCAAATTCATGGACACACGCTCATAAAGCAACTAGACAGTGGCAGAATCCGGAGCGTCTTGCATGGCGTGGAAGTGGAATCACCTTCTCATAGCTGAAGCAAAACAAACCTTATATATAAAATGTCACCAAACAAATGACATGCACACAAACGCAGCATCAGAGACACTATGGAGTAAAAAATGGAGAGAGTAAACTGTTAATATTATTCTTAACAAAACTATAGTGACAGAAGAGAGGACTGTAGGTCTGGAGCTAATCTTACAAGAAAGCTAATGTTATCTGGCATAGTTTTTTTTTTAAGTTATGCACCAATCCAAATAAATGCACAGTGCTAGGAAACTTGTGTTTTTAGGTCTTCATGGCTATAAAACCCTGTGCACGTTGCAACAGAGCAAACATGACAGTAAACTGCTGCATAGTCAATCCCCTTAAAACTCCACACGGTCTGGCAGCAATGGAAAGGGTATACTGCTCCTCCTCCTTCCCTCAGTAATCCTCTATGGTTAGCATGTTTTGCTCTCGCTCTCTTCGCTTACGCTCCCACAGGCCCCTTTCATCTCTGCTCGTCTCTTCTTCTTTCCATTGTCCTACAATGCAACAAATACCAAAACACATACAAAAAGGGAAAACATGCAACAAGAATTGCTGCACCACAAGAGCTCTGGGGCACTGGAGGGAGTGATGGGTTTGAAGTGGATAAGCAGCAATGTTTCAGATACTTTTTTTTTTTTGGATACTTGCCGATTGGGATTTTATGTATGCGATGTAATTATTTATTATGTTGTGATATTTTTTCAGGCCAGAAACAAACCACCTAGATTTAAAAGATGTAGCCAGTTCATCCAATGTCTATTTGGAAATTTGCTCCAACATACTGCACTCTGAGATGTGAGGGGCTGGTCAGCGTGGCAACTTGCAGTCTGGCTCCCGAGATGACCGGCTGGTCAATGTCCATCCTCCCAGAGAAAACAGTCTTGTCTCATTAAGCCTTTTGTTAATTTATTGCGGGGTCTGTTAGAGTTAAAAAATATTTGTTGCTGCCTGTTCATCTGAAGGTAACGGTGAATCCACAAGCAATATACATTTTATTGGAGAGTTTAACAACTGCACTGTCTTTCTTTATGTACAGATGCACCACCACATTTCAATGAAATATTCTTTAATTTTTCCTCATTCACTCTCAATTAGATTTTTAGGTAAAGATTATATTGTAACAGTACAGAAAGCACGATGCTGAATGGCAATTACTGGAGCCCGGCTGAACTGTTAAGTCCAGACGCAGAGGATGTGAGGACTATTTGTAATTGGAACAGCAGTGTTCTTGCTGACATCAACAGCTCAGCTGGGGACTGGTAAACAGAGGTTTTCAGGAAATCTGATGCGTGCATGTAGTTCAAGAAACACATTTTATCTAATCTGTAATAGGATATAAATAAAAATAATATAGACTGCACTCTATTCATTTTCATTTATAGGTGATATACAGTGGAAACCTCTTGAACATGTCTGTCTGGGTCAAATTGATTAATATAAGTGGATGATTATTAGACTTTAACCAATATTTTTGGTCTTCATTTCTCATGCAGATCATCATCTAATTGACATTTGCATATTTATTACATGATTCTGAAGCAATGAACTGGACAACGTGGGTGTTCACTGATTTAAAGATAAAACAACATGAACCATGGCGCACTCCTGCTCCAGGCCTAGTCTGAATGGTCAGGGTAAAAACATTACTCT
The DNA here is from genome assembly GCF_046630095.1 of Trachinotus anak. Taxonomy (NCBI): domain Eukaryota; kingdom Metazoa; phylum Chordata; class Actinopteri; order Carangiformes; family Carangidae; genus Trachinotus; species Trachinotus anak. Next base: position 3,366,838 of record NW_027273852.1, on the reverse strand, counting down.
CCAATCACATCACATACCTGCTGCTGTGAGAGAGTAAGGATGAAAATTACGCACTGTAGAAGTCCCAAAACAGGAGCAGAGCAGGAGCAGGAGAGAAAAATACCTCACTGAGCCAAGGCAGGGAACACACACACACACACACACACACAGTGAACTTATGTTGTGAGAGCAGGCAGGGATGGTTGTTACCTGTCATTACACACAGTCCAAAAAACCTTGTACGGATAGAAGAGAGCCTAAGCATATGACAGCTTGCAGTAGAAGGCAACTACAGCTTTTTCTTTCTCTGTATGTGGTAACGTATGAAAAGACCCAAAATGAACATTGTAGGCGCACTACCTAATTAGTATAAGCAAATTAAATAGACAGCATTTGTCTTTCTCAAGCTTTTTGATCCTTGTAAATGGTTGATCACTGTAACTGTGATCACTACAGACAGTTTCCACTGTATTTACTTCTACTGAAATGTGGTGATATACAACATCTATACATATAAGAACCCAAAAAGTCCAAAGAGGAAGCTCTGTTGTTAAACTGTCAAATGAAATGAGACCAAATTTTATCGTCTTTCTATTCTTCTAATTTCCAAACAAAGACTACCTGGATGAACTGGCTGCATATTTGAAATCTAACTCAGGTTACTCTCTGGCATTGAAAACATCATAATATAATAAAGTGTTTAGGTACATAAAGCCTGATTGGGTACATACAGGTATCCATGATACTCAAGTTAAGCCCATCACTCCCTCTGGTGTTCTGGAGCACCTCAGGGGTAGTATGCATGCTTGCATGTGTTTTCCCGATTTGTATGTGTTTTGGTATTTGTAGCATTTTTGAATTTGGAGCGTGTTTCCCTTAATGTTTGTATGTTCACTCTTATATGACTAATTGTCCCCATATGCTGCTGTTTGCAGAGAAAATTGTGACAGCATGTTACTCCTTTAAGTAAATGAGATTCAATGTGCGGCAAACACTTGTGTGTTTACATGTTTACATATTTGTAAATTTTGGACAGAGCCAGGCCAGATGTTTCCTTCCACTTCCAGTCATTATGCTAACCTAAGCTAATAGCATTCTGATTCTAGCATTATATGAACTACACAGACACAGGTTGCTCTCACCAGCTATGTGTTTGACCTCAAGTGTCCACCTTGACGCTCAAAGTGTAATTATTTCCTGGCAGTTTGAGAAATACCTCCAACAGATGCTGGTGAAACATGGAGCCTCAGTGGAGTTTAAGCCAGTTACTTATGAATGTGACAAATTACCTTCTGAGACGTTTTGGTCCCTCCGCGTTGCTCAGTACATACAGAGGCAGCAGGTCGATACAAGACACACAGAGGTGGCACTGGCCATGACCTAGCTGTTTCTGCTTAATGGACATTTCAAAGGTCATGAGTCAAAGTTCACACACAGAAAAATTGTGACCTCTAAAAGGCCAAGTTGGTCAAAGTGAGTTTGGGCAAATTTTTTAATTTTCTAAAAAAAAAAAATGTCACATTATTGTTATGATGGTTTTTTGGGTTTTTTTTGCGCCTTAATCAGATCTTATGTTTGAACCCATGAGACCACTTCTGGACTGTAAATACTATCAGGATTGTATGTCTGTGTTGTGCCGGGTTCCCTTTCACCCTGGAGAAAAGGTTAACCGCCCCCCATTCTAATTGTATAATTCACATTCTGCCTGGAAAGATGTTACTTATTCCCCTAAGTCCCAGAGAACAAGAGCCAAACCACTATAGATTTGTGGCCAAATGCAATTAGGCTGAATAAAAGTGAGGTGCAGCAGAATGCAATATTTTTTCCACTCCACCAACATCAATAAGTATATCACAATCCAACAGCATTTGAATGGCAAGCAGCAGCCACCAAAATGACCATAAAGTTGAATAAACGTATCTTTAACGGTGTATGTCCACAGAGTGTTTTTTTTCTAGCAGGAACGTTCTGGCAGAGTGCTGCCTCGTCCCAGCCTTTTGTCAGAAAAAGCTCCACACATGGGTTTTATTCTTTGACAATGATATCTTGAAAACATATCGCCACTGCCATTCAGTGTGCGCCCGATCTTCTCCAACAAATGGTCTTTTCTGTCTCTGTTGTGGTAGTTTCTATCCAACATGTCATAAAGCTCAGGATAGACAGCAACGGCCAAAACACAGTCTATTTTCTCGGTTACAAGGGTGACCAGTCCAGTCCAGCCGCATCTGATTGGTTGCCTGAAAAAGAGCTACAATGATGACACCAGCGTCTTTCTGAAAAGTTCAGAGATCTTCAGCTGGAAGTGCTCAGAGCAGCTGCACCATAAAGGTGGAGCGCTCTGGGTGCAGCACTTTTTTCTTGGAGGCCGCTCTCTCCTCATTGTGAACAATTATTTGCTGAGCTAACCTTGCCTTATCTCTGGCTCATACAAAAATCTAACAGCATTAACTGTTGAACAGAGACAAAGATCAGAAGAAAGATCAAAAAAGATCAGTTGTTGCAAAAACGGCAAAGTGAACTCTAAAGTCTGTCATCATCTGATATTGGTGTAGAATTTGGACAAGAGCTCAAGCTGGAAATGTATCTGATGTGTGAAAACCAAAAGCACAGACAGGCTGTTTGTAATTTTAGTCACTGGCAGATATAAAGCGTTGGATAGAAAGCATCTGTAATCTTTATCTAGACAATCGCTTAGGAAATGAGTATCATGTTTTGTTTGAATATGAAAAATGAAAACATAATGAAATATAGAGAAAGATACTTGCCAAAGTATTATTTAAACCAATCACATATGTTTAAATTAATATTGGTTTTACAAACAGTAAGCAATAAATAAGTTATTTGTAAACTAGGTGCCTTTTTGAAGAATGTCTTCCCTTTGTTTAAGTAACATTTGCTGTATTTTATCCATGCAGTGTGCCACTGCTTTGTTGTTAATTCATGTCTTGTTTGTGATCATGGTTTTGAGTCATAAATAAATTAAATGAAGTGAAAATTTAAAAAATCACGCTCAGAAATGCTACATGGACACATACCCTAAGACAATTTCAACAAAAATTGAATGGGGTATAACATTGAAGGCTTCTGTGTTACATTGCATTAGTTTTAGTTAGGTGTGCTTAATGAACTGCCAACTGAGTGTGAAATGGTTATTGAATTCTTAAAAAATCTTGTGATTCGAGGTTGTGGTGGTTGGTTTTTTGGCTGATTACACTGAAGCATAATTGAAAAATCCTTATTTCTACATCAGGAACAGAGCCACCAATATTTGCTTGTATAATGGAGACGGCGATATGAGTTGGTGTCATTGTGTATGCTCAGTTCACTTTAGCCAGGGGCTAACCTAGATGTGGTGTACATTTTAGTGATAAGTAGACTGTATTTGCTGGGAATATGTGCCAGCATGTGTGTCTGTCATCAAAGCCCGATCTTCAAAGAATAAAGACACAACCCCATATCCCAGAGGCTCAGTGTCAGTTCTCTCGGACCCCATCAACCCATATGAAAATGCTTACAATGATATCATGTTTGTCTTGTTAGTCGAAAAAAAGAGAAAAAAAAAAGACTAAAGAAAAAGAAAGAATACCATTAATATGATGAAATACTCCAAAGATTCCAGTGCTGCTAAAGGGTGAAAGTGGAAAAGAGGTCCAGCAGAGATTTGATGTGGCAACACATGACATAAATGTCAAACATTTTCTGGTGCAGAATCTCTAGTGGCAATCGTGTATATTTTTAGGTGCAAGTGGCATCTTTTTTCCATGGCATCATTCCTTTTGCACATCTTATCAACTGGGTTGCCAGTCTTCATAAATTGTTACCTCAGCATCTCTCCTGAGAAGTTGCTCATGCTGTTTGATTGACACACTAAAATAAACGGCAAAAGCTCTGTGGCAGGACTGTCAACTCTTATGTTAATGGTAGCTCTTATGCTCTACTTACTGGAGACATCAAGTGGAGCACAGCAAAGTCTCAACAACAGATGAGCAATTTAAAGCTTCAGAGGAACAGAACAATTTTCCTGGCTCTTAATCACTGAAGCAAACAAGAGGAGTCTTAGGTATGAAACTTCACACATTGTGCTGTGTATTTTTTATTATCTTTTTCTGAAGGGGTGTGTTAGCTTTGTAATGGATCCATTGCAGCCAAATCCTGCTTAAAGCCTATGAGAAAATGCCAGAAGAACCAAACAATGCAGCAGCGTTTTGAGTAATGAGTCCTAGAGCATGCCAAGCGAGTTAATAAGTTGTCACAGTTTGTGGCTGCTGGTATTTCCTTTAAATGTTGTTATGGCCACTGCTCTCTGCACTCATCATGAGATAGCTGAATGAGAACAAAGAGAGCAGCATGAAAACATCGCTCAAGCCATGCCTCCTACATCTACAGCCTGGGGTTGTACAGCTGGGCGACTACACGAGTCATGAAACGCAGTCCTGGAATTTGCAGTCCCGAACCGTGCCACTGAACATGCACAGCTATAAATATTCTGTCTCATTGTAATTAGGCTTTGATTTTGTTAACAGAAAAGATGTGTGGTATTGTACGTACATCCCACCGCTTTCGCCATATATCTGTGAGAAGGGGTGACCTCTCCAGGGGAGCAAAGAGAGAAAGAGTGGATCTTATTTTTTCTTTCCATTTCCTGCATGAGTGGATCTGAGTGTTGGCTTTGGTCTGCTTTTGTCTCCTCTCTCTGCTGTTTCTCTCATCTGTTCTCTGCCTCACGCTTGACATTTCTTCTCCATATAGGTCAGTCTCCATAGGAGGTAAGGAGGAAAAAAAAAAAAAAAAGAAAGGACACCGGGGTAACAATGAGAAACAACTATTTAGGCAACCTGTGATGCTACCCACTGGCAAGGAAAAGGTGCTAATTGCCTCTACTGAGAAGACAATCTATGCCTCATTTTATTTTTTTCTCCTTCACAAGCCCCTGTGTTAGTTAATTAGGAAATGAGGGATCATGTTTTTGTCTGTTGAAGAAAAAAGAAATGAAAGACAGAAACACACAGAGGCTTCTTGATTACACAGAGGTATCTTTTAATAGAATAGGAACTGAAACGCAGACCAGATCAAATGTGATTAGCAGCATGTTCTATGAGAGCTGGCAAGTGAAGAAAAATACCTGTTTTGGAACTAATTGAAGGAAGCTTCATGAATTTTAAGTGTCTGCATGGAAAAAAAAATTACAACAGACAGAGAGGAAGAGTGCGAAGATCAGATCAGTTCTACACCCTCTCAATCATTCAGCTGTGAAGTCAAACACCAGCGCCTAGAGATAGAGTCATTTGTAAGATAAATAAAGCTAGATGCAGCACTCTGCTCTCCTGAACCAGACAAAGGAAGAGTGGCTGGGCCTCTCTCTCTGTCATCTGTCGCAGGGCCGAAGCTCAGCCTAGAAACTATCAGGAAGATGATGTGTCTCCAGAGACAAAGACGCCTGGGGAAAGAGGCAGCTCTTAATCATCTGAGACCCACTTCTCTGGCATTTCTCTCATTGTTACGGGACACTCTAGCTTATGCACACATACCGCGTCTCCTCATAATGCTATTTGCATACTTGCAAATCCTTACAAAATGCAATTCTGTGCTCTCATTTGTTTTGGACTTCAATGCAATGGCATCTCCAAATTGAGAGTGTTAGTTATTTCCTTTCTGGACTCTGAGCCGGCTGTTATTAGGCAGTATAATAGCTCTCTGAACAAGGCAAAGGCCTGTGTGGCTAATTAGAGCCATGGACTCAAACATGGCTCATCTCTTCAAATAGAGTCTGGCATGCTCGAGTGGAGAATGACAGAGGGAATCCATCTCCAGTCGGCCCCCCCCATTAGGTCTGTGTGGGAGCAGCAACCGGCCACTGTGGGCTGTTTCAGCGGGGCTGCAGAGAGCAGCCAGGTGGATGATCATTTGTTACCAATGAGGCTCCGGACCACACTGAGAGAGGAGGTGAGGTGGTATGACCTCAGGCAAATCTGACAGACACCCACTATGAGAGAAAATAGATGTGATATTGGATCAATAAGTAGAATGTTTGAACTGTCCATGTGCAACATGAGGCCATAATATCCACATGATTTCCTTTGGTAACATGATCATATCGAACCTGTCGAGGTGTTTAAGGTTCTTTACACTTCCTATGTGCTAGCACAGGGTTATTATTCGTATTTGAGTGTGAGTTGATGGACATACTGTACAGCTAACAACTAAAGTGTCAGGTGGAAAAAATGAGGTAGCTGCTATTCTCACAGGACACCTGGAGTGATGCAGGAGTTTCAACTGGCCTTTTTCACATCTTGTCATAGTATGAAAATCACTGGTGTGATACTTGTAATTGATGAAAGCTCTGTTCTGTTCAATTGTCTCAGTGCCATGCAGAATAGCAGGGTACTGTACCTGATGCAGTTAGTGTTACTGATTACACCTGTGCTTTTTCCTACTGTGACATTTCGAAAAGGTCTGTGAAAAAGACCTATTATTGTTATATTGTTTTTTAATATTTAAACATATTCATATTTAATATATTAACATCTTGTTGGCATTTTGTCTACAATCAATCAGTAGTAAATCCTGGATTAAATCATGCTAAATTAACATAGTCACTTAATATGATTTGGTATAGTTATATGTTGACAGTTATACCTGAATTATAGTTACAGTGTAATAATTATAGAGGCAAAGCAGATTAATGTGAATTAAATAGTGTAAGGCCACCAGCACCAATCAGTTATGTACAGTTTTACAGATAATTAGTTTTTACACCCTCATGCATATGCTATACACATTATACAGTATTCACCACTGTATTTAGAATATGTGTGTTTTTGCAGGTTATAGTCCAGTCCAGGGTCTGCATTTGTTTTAACTCCCAGAAAATATTTGCCCACTGCCTGTTTTTTCAAACACAGAATGAGCCAGGCAACAGCCCAGGTCCACTCTCGTTCATGTTTTGATTTTCACTATCATGGCCTATTGGGGGCAGTAAGCCACCAGAAACAGACCTCTATTCATTTAGTCCAAGGCAAGGATAAGCATAGGGCAACCAATCTTTCTCTCTCTGACACACACACACTTACATGAAGATGACTTGTATAAAAGAATGAAAAAAAAAAAAAAAAATCAGCATTCATTGTCAGTTTTGCAACTCAATTTCCAAATGCCTGAGAGCCCTGCTCAAATGCTAACCTGTTAAGTAAACAATCAATGGGTAAATGTGGGAAGAAAAAAAGCTGCCCTCATTTTGCCTTGTTTGGGAAAACAAGGGGATCCAATACAGGCCCCAGAAACAAGGTGGAACTGCAATTAATATTCCTGTGCTGGCTGAGAGGTGGGCTTGATTTTACGCCGTCATGAGGACCTGCTGGCGGCCTCTCTCTCCCTCTCTGCTTCACACAAGTCAGATAATTACCTATTTAGATTACACCCTGACAGCCTTTCTACTGTGAGTGAAGAGGAGCCTCAGTGTGTGAATGATAGAGAGTAATACTCAAAGGCAGTAATAAGCTCGGAAGAAATTAATATGCCATTGTTCAACACATGCAAGAAGCGATCTTCCCAGAGATGTCTTTATACAGGTAACTATGTTGCTGGGGAGATTAAATTTTAAGCTTGCCAGCGTTTTAGAGGACATTTGTTTTGCCACTAAAGACAACGAACAGATGTACTTTGATGAGAGGAGAGCGAGCCAGAACAATTGGATATTGATGTCCTTTGGCTGATTCATCTAAATCAGTGGTAAAAGAGGGGACATTTGTTTTCAGCAGAGAGGGATATTTATCAACAGTGATTGATATCCAGCAACACTGGATTGCCTCAGGCTGCACTCATCCATCCGGTGCCAATCACAGCACTTTGCCAGAGAAATTCACACTGCCTACAGCACTGGAGTCTGGCTGCTGTAACAGTCCAGCGCACACTGGAGCTTTACCCTTATACAATGGCGATATGCTTTTCATATACAGAGGTCTAATGTATTGGCATATATATTTAGATATATATTTGAAATTAATTGTGGCATATTGAATAATATATTTGCAATATGCTGTGCCAAACAACCATTAATCCTTGCAATTTGCATTACAAAAAGGCTAGCCGCCTTTTATTCCAGCATCAGTGCATGTGCTGTGAAAGAGCTAACACTGTCAACCATGAAATATTTTTACAAATCGATTGATAATTTCAGTCAAACCCAAGTCAAAGTCGTCCACTTCAAGGAAAGAATATGGTCTCTTTAAATCACAAACAATGAGTATTTCTGTGCTCACCATGCTGGCTGCCGCCTGGCATTAAATGAGAAGGAAAAAGAAGAAAAGGGCTTTGTCTCTCCTTTTGAGATTCAGTCTGTGTGTGCTCGGTTCTCCTGTGGCTAGTTGGTCTGATCCTTTTCAGTTTTGTTTGTTTTTCTCTTCTTGGAATAGGCCTAGGTAAGTGTGAAGTATCCTTGTTCTATTAAACTCGCCAGGTTTGAAGGTGAATAGCTTTACCAAATTGCAGATGATTTGTGAAAGCTATTATTGTTTCAGTAGTTAGTCACTGCCTCTTTCATTGGGTCACAGTATTGCTGTTTGATTAGTTTGGGGTCTATTATGTTCTTTAATTTAATCACATTTTCTATTCCCTTACAGCAATTATGCAAAGGAATTGGAAATACTTAAAAAATAAAATAAAATCTCTCTGTCACAAGTAGGCAGCCACCCACAGTTAATAAAAGAATTTCAGTTTGTTGTGCTGCTATTTCTGTCTTTGTATGCAAGTACTATGTGTAGTAGCGAATCTATAGATGCTAAGAAATGCTGCTGTTTTTTGTTCCCCAGAATATTTAAGAACAGAATATGTAAGAAACAGTGTTATGGAAACACAGTTGGATGCGGACTTAGCTTGGACCAAATGCAGCTGTGCTTGTTACATTGATTAGAGCTCAGGATAAGAAGGGATTACATCTCCAGGGGAATCCTGAATTGATTTCAGCCTTCATTGTGAGTGTTGTTAATGACTGAAAACTTTCAGCTTGTCAGTAAAATAGTATTGAGAGAGTTTACAAAATGAAACTGAAAATATTTTTGTTTTGACTTGAGAATGATTCATTTTTGTTTGAGATGTGATGTTTCAAAAAATGTTTTTGATAGTGATATAGCATACAAAGAGACATGCCGACACACACACACCTTTTTGTCTTCTGTCAACAGCAGCATTGTCATCATCGTTTTCACGGGTGCCTCAAAATAACATATATGCACATTCAAGTGACTAAGCCCTCTTGCAGCAATAATAATTATGATGGGAGCAAAGGGGTAAATAAAATGATGCTATTAAATAGCTATTATATGTCCAAATAGGCTGGAGGTTAGGTCAAGAAAATACTGGACTTTAACACAGGAGTTAACTGTTTGTTTTCCATTTCCATCTGCTCCACACAGAAAAACCATAGATGCCATTTCCCAGACATGTCAAAAAAGAATGATGGATAGTGAGAATTTGAGCATATTTGTGTAATCAACTTCCCATGTCAAAGTTCCATTGGAAGATATTTATTTATTTGACCACTAGGGAGCAGTAGAACTCCAAACCAAGCTGACAGATAAACTGAACTGACATATTACCACTTCATGAAGTTGTTATGGATAATACATGGGGAAACAATTACCGTTTACATCCATCCAGCAGACATATGCAACATTACTGTCATGTTTCTGGCCCTGCAGCAAATGCCAAAATCCACTCTCGTTTTAGCTCTGTTTTGGTCTCAACCAGTACCTGAGACATTTATTCTTTGGTCACTAGATACTTGACCCCTTCGTCAGGGATCTAGTAACTTTGTCTTTGGTGTAGGGCAGGTGGTCTTGAGAGAGTTTTTCAGAGGGTTCTTTTCCCCTGAAAACAGTTGCCTGTGAGGCTAAAAAGCTCTATAGATGGAGGAGACAGGAAATGATGAGAGAGGGAGCACAGCTGAAATGCAACAATAGCTCCCTAGCTGCACTCAGACTAGGAATGCGTGATTACTTGGCCTACGTAAAGCCATTTTTAAACCAATTTATAGTCATTTGATGTAATCATGGAGCAGTTCTTTGATCAGTGTTTTCTTTTTTTTAATTTCATTCTCACAGGTGATGTTGATCTGCACTTCTGCTGCTTGCAGGAAACCATCATGCAAGTGGTGTGGTGTAAAGAACCCATACTACACCACTGGTGAACAGCTGGTGGTGGGTATGTTGTAATGTTCCAAAAGACAGGAAAGAAGCTCAAAGCTAATTGTGTGCAGCTTTCAAACTGTGAAAAGGAAATTGAGGTATCCTGATAGCTTAGGGAGTTTAGATGTTGAACAGCCCTGGTTGGAGTTCTGGTGGGGATCTTTTCTGCATATCATAGCTCTACTCTCTCGGTGCATTATCTGTCCCCTGTCTAATATCACACACACACAGACCTGTTCTCAACATTTCAGGCAATCCAGACTGTTTCCTTCAAATGGTGTAATGCAGACAATGTAAACTGTACAGTTGAATAAATAAGAATATGAATATATTTTCTATTAACACATTAACATATTAAAACAATTCCCATGCAATTAATATGCAATAGGAAATGTAGATATTATATTCAAATAATACAAGCTCACTGCTTTTTAACAGATGTCTTGTTATACTCAGAATAAATATCATGGAACGATGACACATATTCAGTGTGGAGTACCTCAAGGTTCAATTCTGGGACCTCTCAAACTCCAAACGCTCCCTCCACAATAAAACTCACAGACCGCCTAACTCCCCAAACATCCCCAAAACCAGTAACGCTTATTACTTTGGTAATATTGCACCTTGACAACCTTTGTGCCTTGCAACTGCAACAGGTGATAATATTTAAGTTGCAACTAATGTATCAAACACATATGAACACTGGCCAGATGTTACCGAATGAACTACAAGTCTAACACTTGGCTGCTGCGTCTGTTGTAGCAGAGGTTTCATTTGATTTTCTTTTTAATTGACCCGGTCTAAAGCCACCGGTCCATCAATTTGTCCGTTCTCTGTGTTGGTAGTTAATAGGCTGCTAATAACTTGTGAGATTTACCACAATCTCAGCGCTAGTAACTGTGAGCTTCAGCCTCATTTTCTTCCAAATGTCATGCTCATCATTTTTGATGTTAATCATAAACTGGAGTAGCTATGTGAGCAGGCAGTGTTGCAAAACTGCTAATTAAAATAATAATGTTTGAATTTACATATGAGTTGATTTATTATTAAACCAGACACATATACACCTCTCATTAGAAGGCTTTGTGGTCACTCTGACAGTTTGAGAAACATTAAATTCACTACTCGCGGACCACCAGGGATCGCTTACGGACCACACTTTGAGAAAGGCTGCTCTAGGCCAAATTATGCATAAGGACAACTACAACTATGCAGACAACACTCAATTATGCACAGCTCAAAAAGTGCCTAAGCTCCAGTTGACTCACTGCATCTGTGCATTGACCATATTGAATGTGCCAAAATCTACTCCAACTAAACACAAACAAAAACTGTGATGTCTTTGGTGCTAAAAAAGGAGGCTGGGAGTCGGTAGTCGAGTGGTTAGGGCGCATACCATTTGAGCGCAAGACGCTCTTAGCAGGCCATCACCGGTTCGACTCCCGATCGGTCTGACTCTTTCCTGCATGTCATTCCCCTCTCTCTACCCCCTTTCCTGTCAGTCTCCACTGATCTCTAATAAAGGCATAAAAAGCCCAAAAAAATATAACTTTAAAAAAGGAGGCTGAAAGTTGGTGCCCATCTCGACTCCCTTTCTTTGAAGCCTAAAAACCAAGTCAGAAATCATGGTGTTAAATTTTGACACCCCAAGTTTATTACAAAATCAGCCTATTATCATCTTAAAAATGTAACAAGAATTAGAGGATATGTGTCTTAACAAGATTTAGAAAGATTAATTCACCTTTCCATTTCCAGTAAGTTAGACTGCTGTTATATTGTTTTCTCAGGCCTTTCCAAATAAAAGCACTTAGGCAGCTACAGCTCACAATGCTGCTGTATGAACAAAGACCAAGAAAGCTGAATGTAAAGTATTTCACCAGTTCTCAGATCTCTGCATTTGCTACCAGTGTCTCAAATGATTGACTTCAAAATATTGTTTCTTGTCTGTAAATCGCTTAATGGTTTAGGGCCTAAGTACATCTCTGACCAGCTTCCACACCAAGAACCCTGTCGACCTCTTAGGGACTAGTGTTCCTAGATTTAAAACAAAACAGGGTGAAGCTGCAGTCACTTATCCTTCTACACAAGCTGAAATAAACTTCAAGAAGATCTTAGATGTTCCCCAACACAGGCTAAAAACAGTCTAAACACTCTTGACTTCACCTCTGCCTTTAATTGTTGCTGATAATTGCACTCTTACTCTTAACACACTGTGCCTTTTCATAGATTTCTAATGTTTTATTCTTTTTATGTAATTTTTTACCTCTTACACTATTCTTTTATTTTTCTATGCTCTGCTGTTTTTTTTATTCAAAGAACTTTGAATTGTTTCTATGTATGAAATATGCTTATAAATGCTTTACCTACTAAGTAGATGCTAAGAAATGCTGTTGTTTTTTTCCCCAGAATATGTAAGAACAACCATGTACACAATGAACAGTGTTATGGAAACACAGTTGGATGCAGACTTAGCTTGGACCAAATGCAGCTGTGTGTGTTATCTACTAAGTTGATATGATAAAGCTCAATAGGAAATGAACAAATACAGTAACTCTAACTCAAAATTCTATTGCCTATGATTGCCTTTGTTTTCCTGCCTGTGCTGTTCCTTATGAAGCACTTTTCAGTTGATTTTGTGTAACAGACACAGAACTGTTGCAATAAAGGTTATATTGCAAGGGCTTGAGATCCTCTGGGCCTCTGAGCTGGAGAGTTAGCCATGCCAACTGCTCAGGAGACTCTCGCTGTCGTTTCCCAGTGTGTGTAAGTGATTCATGTAGCTTATTTTATGCATAAATTCAAATTTTAGCCCATCAGGTTTGTTTTCTGAAGAATGTTCAGAAGCTACCTACAGAGCCTTCAGGTTACAGAGGCATTGGAGCCTCAGAAAATATGGATAAACAAAGCTAAATGGTTGCCTGTGGAGTCGTACCATGACACTTCTCATATATGAATAGGTACCTAGGCAGCAGCAATTTTAAGTCCAAGCAGCCAAGGCAATTACCCAGAGCGGCAAGTGAGGGAGGAGGGGGTTGGGTGGCAGTCACCGAAGTATGTGAGCACAGCAGAACAACAACAGTTTCTGCTGTCCTCTACGTGCTCTCCACTCCATCCGAAAAAAATACCCTGCTGTCGAGTTGGACATAGCATTTTTATTAACCTTGAACAATGTGTTTACTCACACTACAGATCTTAATGTGCCTTTGTCAGTGGCCAGAGCCTGAAACTTTGATGCTTACACTGTGAGTGGATCACATACACCATTGAATGTTAGGCTTTCCACTATAGCTCATTCAAACAAGATGCTTGCATCCTCAATGTGACAAAAAGAGAGAATTATCATAATTATGTTTATGATTGGTCATTTAAGGTTTTGTGTAAATGTCACACACATCATGGACTCATGGTAGCACCGTTAAGCACCTTTGTGGAAGATGTGTGCATATATTTTCAGTGTGTATCTGCTATGAAGCATAGAGTTAAGCAGAGTTGGCTTTTGTTTTTTAAAAAAAAAAAAGAGTATGCAAACAAAGTTTATCCCTTGATAAAATGAGCCGGGCATTATCTGGGTAAAAAACAAACAATGAGCAGGTAATTCTCTTTGTATTGCCTACAACCAAACATAAAACCAACAAAGGAAGAGATTACCTGTCCAGAATCCACTCTCCACCCTCCTGTACCCATTACTGCTGTGGCATGTTATTTCTTGTCTGAAATGGACACTTTCATTTTCTATCACTTTGTTTACTCATTCTATCAGTAGGGTGCATGTTTAGTCTCCCGTGTTGATTTTGTCCTCATTCTTTACAAACACAAGCAATCAAAGAGTTACAGTATTTTTTTCCCAGGCCTTCAGCGAAAATCTTGAAGCAGTCTTGGTGCCCTTCAGGCAACTTTGTTTTTGAGCTGAAAATCAAAGAGCAAATATAGAAAAAGTAAACGATAAATTCAACATTGCTAATGACTCATTTATGAGAAAAAAAAAATTGTCTCATGTAACACTGAATGAATGCATGCATCAGTGGCCTATTTTTCACTATTTTTTCATTCAATTTAATAGTATAATAATCAACCCCGTGAATCTCTGTGTGAATATTATGGTCCATATAAAACTGAATATGATCCCACAAAATGATAAATACAAGCTCATATACTGATAGATGAATATTTAAAAGCTGGTTTTGGAAATAAATGTCAACCATGAGAATTTTCTCATGAAAAGTGAATTGCGTGATCACTGACTGTTTTACTGAGCATATAATTGAAGAGAAAGAAATGACAGCAGAACACTTTACCTGAGTTTCAGCACAGACCCAACAGTTATTGTTATGTCAGTGTGCTATATATGATATGGCTCTTTTCATTGGGCCATTGTTGTTATAAAACTGAATCATACTGTTGCACTAGGTGACATGTTCCTTCATTATGAGGTTTGAGGGATTTGTCCTGATAGAATAAATGTAACTATAAAGAAGGGCACTGGGTACACTGTCCTGCTGCCTTAAATACTGAAGAGCAGACCAACATGTGTATCAATCCACTGCTGGATGTACACAACAAATGTAATATTTACTGCTGCTCAACATTTGCTAAATTATGTAGCTTTAAAAAAAGTGATATTATACATTTGTGAACTGTTTTTAAACCTGTTTTTTTTCAGCTGAGTGATGCAGACAGTGAGAGATGAACTATCACATTGTTAGTTTTTTTTTTTTTTAAATGAGATTTGACAGTTTTATATTGAAAACATGGAAAATCAACAGCGATATCCTTTCAATAAACTTTCAAGAATGATTCAATCTCTTATTGTCATAATGAACAACATAATTAACAACCCAAAATAATGTGTTCAAAAATTTAAAAACGCTGATAAAAACCAAGTGAAAATAGCTGCTTGGAAACTTACATACACATCGATCACCCACAACATTAAAACTAGTGACCAGTTTTAATGTTGTGGCTGACTGTTTATATAGATGTATACACACATGTACTGTACATGTATGAGTTCCAGTGCATCTGATCTGTTTCTAACAGCCTTCATTCTACAAGCTTAAGCTGATTGTCATCGTATGAAGTTAGTCTCCAAGAAATACACCTTTCTGTGTTTCTGTGTGTTAAAAATAAATCAAAAACAACTGAGTAACTTCACTAGATCACGTGCTGTACTACATGTTGGGATGCTGACGTTGTATGTTGTCCATGAACTGCAGTGAACTGCCAGATCCTGGTGTAACTACAGCTTTTTCAGACAGGCAAGGTCATGTTACTCATTTTATCCATAATTAAAGATCTGCCAGGAAGTTATTTTGGAAGTCTCTCAGCAGTCTTATCAATTTTGTTTGGATACTTTCCGTTATCATATTTCCAACTATTAATCCATGTACAAATAGGAAACATCTGTTATAATTTTATTAAGAGCTTGTACGTAGTAACACACAATTTTTTATGGATCATTCAAACTGAATGACACTCACAAGCAACATCTGCGCGATTCTACATCTGCTCACATTTTTAATGGGCTAATAGATCCATTCAAGTCCACATTAGATTAGTTTATCACACTATGTGTCAAAGTCAATTGGACACACATGCACAAATGGAGTGTCATCTCAGGTAATGGCACATGTACAACACCTACAGCTCTCCACTAGTGTCCTTGGTGTGACATCTGCTTACTTCTGGCTCAGTATTGCATGGCTACACATAATAACAGTATAATTAACATGACAGGAAGGCATAACTGAAAGTCAATATATTTTATTCAGATATGTCAAAAGAAGAGGAGATTTCAAGGACTAGTGTTGTCCTTACATTATCAATTTATCACTGTGGAATTTGGTGCTGCTGTGCTCCTCGCATTGGTCCAACACTGATAATTCACTTGCTGAGAAAACTGAATTTCCATACAAGAGGCTAAATTTCTCTGGGTACATTATAATGACAGATCGCTTCTTTTTACTGCAGACTAGATTAATCTGAACTATGCACTCTCTGTGGAACACCTTACCTCACAGATCTTTCACAGTTTCTGTTTAAATTGGCCTTTATGCTTGACTTTGATGTAATGATGTTATCTCTCTATTCTTTCGCATACAGTGCAGTGCACCTTGCATGAACTCTGGTGGTGAATATGATAGTTTCTTCCACTTGTTAACGAGGAAAATAATTCTTAATACAAACACACACACATACACACACACACACACACACACACACACACACACACAAACAATACAAAGACACAAATCATGTTTTCAGAGACTACTTTAGGCTGGGTAACATTGCACTCTAGAAACTAACCCATGGGTAGTGTCTCCATGACCCAACATCCTCACTTTGATTCTGACTGGAGGATATTGGTTGCATGCCATCCCTGCTCCCTCCTGTTCTCTACTCTCTGTGGCTAATATTGATGCAATGCTAAATTTTCCAAAACCTATGATAGAAAAAATGGTGTTGGAGAAAATAAAAATATGATTGGCAATTTCTTATGATTCCTATGACTGTAAAATGTAAATGATCCTCACATGGACTGGCACCACACTAAGGAGTATAGGATACTTGTGTCTCCAGAAAACTACTTGCAGTATTAGCCTCTTTCATCATTGAAAAGGCATGAAACATGATGTGTTTTCTTTATGCTGTACTTTTCTTTTGTTGGGAAAAAAAAAAACAACTATGAAAATGAATCATCACTCACATATCTCATAATGTACATTAAATATATTCAGTCTATTAAATGCTATGATTTTGCATTATTCATATAGAAAAATCATAAATGGCTGATGAACCATACAATCTGGAAACTGGCTTTTTAATTGCCCTGCTGGGGATGAATAAAGTTATTAAGCTGAATATTGAATTGAAATAAGTTAATTCAAATGCAGCAGAAAATGGTTTTTGATAGATATAGCAGCTCCCAGTGACAGGTGGCGTGGGTACTGACAGGAAAGCCTGAAAAGAACAGACATGAAATACAGCTCCAGCTGTAAGATTTTCTCATCTGTTCTTCTGAAATGATGCTGCAGATGCTGTAAGCGAGAAACTGAATTGCTAATGAGCAGAGTCAATAGATTTTAGGATCCAATTCTCCTGGGAATAACCTTAGATTGTCCCTCTCAGATATTGAATTGAAAAGTGGGAAAGTTGTGATAGAGCTGAAACTGTAGTATCTACACCCACAGCCACAGCAGCAGACTAAGAAGCTTATAATATCATGCCACCATTACATTTTTACTTTAATTGTATCCTTTGCTCATTTAGTTCTATGTTTAGTTGCAACAACCTTTATACAGCCAACAGAGTTTTATTTTTGTGTTATTTTGACAGTCATACTTTCTATAGATAGGACACACATTTAATTAACTTTGTCAGGTCATAATCAGTTTTTCTGTTTTGAGTTACCATGCTGATGCTCCTGATTTGACCTCCACAATGCAAAAGATGTGACTGACGCAATAATCACTTTGTCAATGTGCCAATGACCTGTCTAATTCAGTTCTCACAGACTGATGTTGACAATATGCTAACTATGTAACTACCTTGACACCTACCTTGTACATGCACTAAAAAAGAAAAATGAGTACCTGCCAGTGCTTTATCAGAACAAGCTGTTCCAGGGAGGTTTTTCTGTAGTACTTTCTTTTCATGTTGCATTAATAACTGGCATACAAATCTTTTGAGTCATGTAACATCATTGAAAACTGATAAATAACAAGAAATAATTTAGAGATAGTCTTCATGTAAACAATCATTTTGCTCATATGGAACTATCCATGGTCCTGAAACAAGCAAGCCAATTAGCAGGCTTTCAGCCAGAAATTGTGTGTGATATGCAGAATATAGAAGACAAAACACTGGTCATGTTTCACTTTAAAAAAGTCAGGAGGTCAAAATACACATTTTTATCAAACAATGGGATCTGCATCAGCAAAACAGGTGGTTTAGCAAATAAGTTGAACTATACAGTATTTATTTTATATCCCTTCTAGAGAAACTTTAGTAAAGTGTCAGATCTTATGGGAGCTAAGAACAAAACCCATCGATGAGATAATGACTGAAAACTTTTGTGGCCTTTCACTTATTTGAACAGCTTAGAGTTTCAATTTTCAATTTCTGAAAAATTCTCAATTGATTTCAGGGAGAATGGTCCTTCCCTCAAAGCAGCGTGGGTGGAAAGAGTATTGATGCTGCCTTTCCTTGCTGAGGGAGAGAATCAAGAGGAGTCTTGCAGCAGGGTGGATATGTGCTGATTGAGAGCAGAGACAGCTCATGATAGCTTATCAAAAGGTGAGGTTCTTACCATCCAGCCACTCTTGGGAATGAGCTTCTTCCGCTGGGCTTTCTCCCCAGAGAAAGCGGCTGTATTGGGATTCAGCATTTTTTAATCTCACAGGGGTGAGATGAGAATGAGCCACCCCCCCCTCCCCCCTCTGATCCTCATTCCCCTCTGAATGAAGTGATAGTGAAAGGCAGCCGGGCGACATCGCCATCATCTCAGAACATTCTGAATTAAACAGAGCAGCCATTGTGAATTTCTGATTGTTCTCCCTGTTGTAGTATTATGAGGAAAACCTGAACAGTGATAGACAGAGGGAAGTGCATTATTGAGTCAGCCATCAGTTGGGTTTGGATTTAAGCACATAATGTATTTGTAAAAGGGCAGCAGCACAAGCAAGTAGTAGGAATTGCAAAAACATTGAGATCCGTTATCAGGAGATCTCTTAACCTTGACAAAAACAGTTTCCCAACTTTACTAAACCTACATTAATTGACTGCTTTTATCAGCAAACATGGTGCAACTTTAGCATTCATTTGGAGTTGTGTTTGTGTGCACCTGACCAATGCAAGTTCAGCATTCACACTCCCTCTAACTCCGTTTAGGTCTCCACCAACTCCTTAGGGAAATTTCTGGCTCTTTAGCCGCTAAATGGTCTGTGCTGGACCATTGGTCATCTTGGGATCTCTCTCCCTCCCGTAGCTGTCAGTGCCTCATTCCAGATGTCTTAGATCTGGATCTTCATCCTTCAAGAGTCCCAGCCTCTTCCGTGTCTTCTCTCTCTCCCTCTGTGTTTGCCTCCTTCTCCCAGACATGTGAATGATGTGCTTTGTTTTGTCTTTTGTGTTTTTGTGCAGTCTGTCCCTTTTCCAGGTCCAGGAGAGGTTCAGGCTCAGATCCTATCTGTTGACTGCACTTAGACGTTGCTTGATGTCCACCCAGAGCATGTTCTTAATTAATGTTTACAATCTGTAATGCTGCTGATTGTCCATTGTATGAATCTACTTTGTCACTCTATTTGGTACACAGGACATTTATTACATGCCGGCCCTGGAAGAGGGAGTCATCCTCTGTTGCTCTTCCTGAGGTTTATTCCATTATCTTTCCTGTTAAAGTTTTTTTGGGGTAGTTTTTCTTTTTCCTTGATTCCAGGGTCATAATACTGTACATATTGTTAAGACTTGAAATTAAAATTGGACTTGACTTAAACATTTCACTGTATTCATCAGTGGTCTTCTCCACTGTGCAGGTGGCTATTTTGATACCATTTAATTTTTTACTGATAAGCCATTTCACGTATATACATTGTGTTCTTACCCCTCTACAGTAGTTTTCATTGTTTCAGTGGAGCCCACCATTCCTGTAAAGGACTCAAATTGCTTATGTACACATTCACAGGCCACGAGGCATGCACGTAATCCAGGGCAATTATATCTCTTTGATAACACATTTGTTGCAGAGGTTAGCAGTAACAGCAATCATTAATCAAAAATGCATCTACAAAATGAGATTATTTTCAACATTTTTTGACTGGATATGTTTCAGATTGCAGGGAGTAACAGAACAGGAAGGAGCAGCAGATGAAGAGCTGCAGGTGACAGGCTGCAGACCTCCAACTCCTCAGCAAGCAAACAAACTCCTTTTACTGTGCTGTTGTTGGAAAACTGCTGGTGCCATGTGTTTGCATGACATGATGGAAGAATAATTGTTTACCGACTTTTTAAAAAATTAAAACAACATGAATTTGTTTGGCTGCATTGAAAAGAGATAGAAGAGTCACTCTTGTTGTATTTCTGACACATGCTTGCCGTCCTCTAGTAAACTACTCATTTTCACCACGTCTTTTTTGGAACAGAATTGTTTTAGCAGATACTGACTTTTGACTGGATTTTTGAGCAGTGGCTGTGAACAATGCTAATGAGAGAGGGGTCATAAAAGCTGAGCGATGTTGCTATAAAAGTATCGATTAGTGCGGTTTAAACCAACAACAGGGGTGAAAGATGAGAAAATGCTCATGAGTGTTTTCTGGAACAGAATCATTTTAGCAGGCACTGATGAATAAATCATTATGCTATTCAGGTATGAGATCGTTATGGTTGATGAAACAATATTCCTCTCAAGTGGAGACGCCCAAAATACATTAACTTTCGGAGTTTGGTTTGACCAGACAATGACTATTACCTGTGGCATCAACATAAAGTATGTCAGTAACAGGGCCTGTGTAAATGTAAAATGCATCCACTGATGTGCAAAGCCTGGACTCAGATGCACTTTGAAAGGCATTTATCATCTCTCCTTGTAGCATAAATATAAACAGCCAGGCCAAGGATGTTTTATGTTGTCTCCACTGCCAAGAATGTTATGTTTTCACCTGTATTTGTTTGTTTGTCAGCAGGATTTAGCAAAAAGTACTAACCTGATTTGCACCAAACTTGGTGGAGGAATGGCCTATGGGCTCGGGGAAAACCCATTCAATTTTGGTGCCCGTATGGTTAAAGGGCAGACTCACAAATTTTCTTTTTATCACTTTCCTTGATATTTTTGACATTGCCATCAATTTCTCAGGAAATAATGTATGGATCTTAATAATAGATAATCTGGATCTACATGTGTGTGTTTGTGGGATAAATTTATTGTCAGTGCTGTTTTCTTACAGAGATTTGTTGTTGATGATAGAAAGATACCAGCCTACTCTTCTGAATAATTACAATTATTGAATCATGCTGGCCAAGGGATTCTGAGAAAAGCTGCAAAAGTACAGCTGTTAAAACATTATATAGTGTCATTAAATTGTATATAGGATCATTGACCTATTCTAGTGCTAGAGGACATTTAAAGTAAAGTAAATCTCAAAAAATTAAACAATTTTCTTTATTCATGTACAGCTACACTTGCCAACTAACTGTAAAAATGTTGTAAAGCTGCTATGGACCTAGACTGCTGGGGGATTCCCATGATGCACTGATCTCTCTCTCTCTCTCTCTCTCTCTCTCTCTCTCTCTCTCCATTTATATCATACTACTTCATGTAATTAACTTTGTATTTTTTCTCTCCTGTAGTTTGTGCTTCTCCTCTCTGTCTCTCTCTCCGTGTCCTCATTCTGCAGGTGTCTTTGTTTCTGGAGCAGCAGGACCCAGACCTGCCACAACAACATTATTATTATTATTATTAATATTAATACCATTAATAACACATTCGCCTATAGGTATTAGCATTATTATTTCCACTATAACAATTAACAGTACATAAGATAAATATTACCTGTGAGTATGACTATTATTATTTTCACTGTTACAATTAACAATCACCAGTATATACAGCAGCTGTTCCTGGTCTCTCTCCTCCCTCCACCCTCCCTTTCTCCTCTCAAACCCCATAGGTGAAGGCTGCCCAGTTCTGTTGGAGGTTTCTTCCTGTTAAAAGGGGTTGTTTCCTTCCCATTGTCGCCAAATGCTTGGTCTTTGTGGGAGCTGTTGGGTTTCTCTCTATAATAAAGTAAGGTCTTGACCTTACCCATTAAAGTGCCTTGAGATAATATATATTATGAGTAGGCACTATACAAGTAAAATTGAATTGAAGATTATTAAGTGCCCCTCTGTGAGCTAGTGAAGTGAAAAGTACATTATGAAACTCTCCTATGAATGAGAAACCCTGGGAAAAAGGCAAAACAATAGCAGTATAAAATTCTGAATACATCTTGGAAAAGACAAAACTCTAACTCTATGCTAACAGCTATTATTTAAACTCCCAGGTCACACCTAGTTTATTTTGTGTTTCTGTGTTTTCATTTTAAAATTTTCTGCATGACATCTCTGGGGTATTGTGATGGTGTTACGTATTCAGAAGATGCTTTGCCTGAAGTACCTTACCCTTGATTATTTGAACAAGAAAATAATATAATTCCACTAGCAAAATGAAAAAGCAGAATGATTCCCTTTCAACATTCTGAAAAAAAAAACAAAGCCAACCTTTCAGGGATGAGGGAAGAAAGGAACTTTGGTGTTATTCGACATGGAAATTCTGCTTTACTCTGACTATGTGTGATGGTGGTTAATGTAGCACCAAAGGACATTGTACATTGAGTTAATGATGTCTCATGTTACAGAGATACCATCTCCAGCATCTACTGAAAAATTATGTTGCTATTTACAGACAAATAAATAAATATTACACCCACAATCACGGTGCTGACTTTGACTGAAGCATTTTGAAAGTTATCCAGAGCTAATAAGATGTTGCGGGTCTTTGAGTGAGAACTACTTTTTGATGAGGAGTTTTCCAAAGAATTTTTCAAAAATTTGTTGTTGTAACACAATGGCCAACAGATGATAGATGGCATTATACTTTAGTGTTTCAGCACTCTCAAACCCAGTCAGCAAAAATCAAGGGTGACCTCTGTATTAGTTTCAGCTCTGCCCTTAGCACTGAAACAAATGTTAAACAAAAGACTGATAGCAATACGATACAGAACACCCAGAGGCATCATTGATAGTACTAAATGGAATGTCTGGCTCCATCCCAAGACTCACACTTGTGGTCTGTGGATATTTTCCAGGTTCTTACTCTTATTACGGATTTCCGGTAATTACCAACAGTGCTCAAGTGCCCATTAAGACTGTGAGTGTGAGGTGTGGAGGATTTCCAGAACACATTGGAACACACTGGGTTAATGAGGTCATTCCATCTTTTGTGCGAAAACACAGGTCCTCAAATCTTCGGATCTGTTTTTCTTTCCCAGAGAAAAGTGCAATCAAGTAGGAACAATAATACAGATTTCTAGTGAAGGAAAAAAAAAAAGTCACTTGGGCCAGCATGTACAAGAAGTTAAGCAGGACTGAGAAACTCAGTCCTTCAGAAACTCTTTTTTTGGCACTGGAGACAACAGTAACATAATCATGACTGTGTGTGTGAACCACTAACAACAGTTGGCTAAAGTCATTGCCTAAAATCAATATCCTCTTCTCATTATATGTGTGGTGAATGCTCAGCTCTGCCTTGTCAAACCCCCCACCTAACCTACAATCTGCTTAAGGCATTGCTTTGCCTTTGCCCATCTCTTGGCCCAGTTAAAGCTGAAAGACTGTTCATCTACTGACCCTCCGTGCATGATGGTTAGATTTACTCTTTCTGAATCCATTAGAGATTAAAGCACGATTTTTTCTTCAGCCTTTAAAGGATGGACTGTTGTGAAGTAATTGCAGAGTTTCTAAGAGCCCTTATTAAAATGCAGGACTCTACGCGATGTGATTAGTTTCATTTAGGGTCAGGTTGATACTTTCTGCAGTGTCCACAACAGTGACACATTTACTGCATATTTCTCTCTCTATGTCACTGCTGCCCTGTGTCATCCAAAATCCTACTCTCCGTTGCACAGCTAATCTCTGCTGCTTTTTCTTTCATCTGTATTTTTTTTTTGGAAACATTACATTCACCTTATCAAACAAATGATGAGGATCGATGGTAGATAAGGCTCATATCTCCATCTCCTAGCCTTTAGCTTAGCCCCTTCCGCGGCACGTCACCCTCAGCTCATCCGGTATGGGATGTTAAACTCTATGTTTGGTAATACACTGCAAAAAAAAAACAAACTACAAGCTATGAGGACTTGCTGCCACTCTGTCAGCGCATCATTCAAAAAAAAAAGAAATCATACAAGCCAATTTCAAAATTGGTAAACATTTTGAAACTCCTGTAGTCTGATCTTGCCTTAACAGAACTCTTACTTTCAGTAGTTTTTATGTCCAGCAGCATTATATTCAAGGGACGTCTGATTGAATAAATTACATGGCCGGAAAAAGATGTCAGCAAGACCTTTGACCTTTCAAACATTTTCTGTGTATGTCTATTAGTTAACAAAGTGAATTTGGCTTCCATTTTAATGTCAGCTGGGGATGTTAGTGGGGATAACCTTTGACCCCAATTCTTTTTATTTTATCACGTATCTGTGGTTTGTCTTTGAATACAGACCCCAGTGTGTCACGCTCGATCACTAAGAGCCAGTGTTAGTTTCTCATTTTCAAAATATCTGTGGATTGATGTTTGAAAGTATAATACTTTTTTCAGCTAACAGCTGTGAACAAACAATGCTCAGACTACTTGTGAACAAGGGAGTCCTTGCAGAGAGCACATGTCTCTCACTGTTCACACAATCACGGAAGGCTGATTGCTCCTGATAACATATATTGCAAACACAATAAACCAGGCCACACACAATCTTACCTGAACAGCTGAAGATCGCAATCTTCAACAAAGTGAGACCTTTTCTTGATGCTGAGCGTGACTTGCAAACTGGAGACTTGTTTATTTGACTCCTTACTCACTTATTGCACTTTTTTTTCTGTGATTATTGAGAGTGAAAAATATTCTCTCAGGGATATTCTGAGTATTTGTTTGTGTAATTTTGGTCATGAGATACAGTCATGTTTCAATTACCTCCAGTGGGACCCACTGTAACCCAGAGAAAGACTCCTACTGCCAACACAATCTACAAAAACTTAAGCAAAGGACATGATTTTTCAAGTTAAATAGCCAAGACTCCAAAAAGAGACCAACATCCCTAAAGATCTTTTTCAATTCTATTTTCAAGATGCATAATTTTATGTTCCTTGTAAATCTGCAGTGTTCAGTGCTAAATGATTTTTACAATACCCATGGATGGCTGTGTGTGTGATGTATCATTTCTGTATTACCCTGTACAGCCATAAAATCTGCTGAGTGAACACAAAATTTAAACATTGTGCATTTGTAAAGCCTGTGAGGGTAGAGGATGAGATACATCGGTTCTTCAGCAATTAAGTATGAATCAAACTCCTTTTGTAATGAAGACTTGAGCCATTTCGTGCATGAGTTTGTGGGGAGGTGACAGCAGGGCCCAGTGCAAACCCGACTATTACAGACCTGTATGTATGTATACCTCCCTGTGAACACCTGTGTCTGTTGGTACAAATGCTGTACAAGTATTATTTAATAGTAGTAACTGTTAATGATGATGAAATGCACTTGTGTCAGCCTTGGAGAGCAGATGAGTTTGTCTTGTATTGGACCTCAGTTGGTTTCTTTGTAATTTCAGATGGTGCCTTTCTATTTTCATCGAAGATGTTGTGGAATGCAATGGAGAAAACACACAGCTCTTTTCAGATCTTAATTTGTAGCAAAAAATCTATTAGTGCTTTTATTGGAGACAACAGTCTGTTACTCTGTTATTCGCATCTCCTTTTCTTTCTAAATACTTTACTAAAAGCTTGTAGTGTTACTTTAAGTTTTCTCTGCTAAGACAGTTCTGTGCTCTGCGTGCTGAGTAAGTCGTCAACAAATATATTACTACACAAGTATATGTATCTGTGTGGTGACTTATAGACCATACTGCATATCTATATACTGCATATAAATGCTAAATAGGTTGACTTAAGTAGAAGTAAAGTTTTACCATATTTGGGTTTTGTAAGCTCATGTTTTTCATGTAATAACAGACTACAGCCCGCTTGTTCCTTTCAGGGTTTTAATTAAGTGTACATGACAATTCTGAAGCACATCTTGTAAGACCTAGGGGGGTCCGTGGTGTGAAAAATTGTGGTTTCAGTGGTGGTAAGTGGGGTCAGAAACACACGAAACAAAAGAAGAGGGAGAGAGACCAGGAACAGCTGGAAAACACAAAACAAAAGAGAGAACATTTTACGATTGTTTAGGTTGGTTGCCAAGACAACCACAGCATGTGGTGCTGGGGTTAATGAAAAGGGAGACTCTGGCAGCTTTTACCACTCTGTGTTTTTGTCTGTTCCTGAGGATTTATGAAATGTCATCCGTAATACAGCCCAAATACTCTTCAGTTTCAGTGTTTTCATGTAGCCAAGTACAGATCAAACAACCATAAGTGTTCTTGCTCCATCCATTTTATCAAGCGTACCTGGGGAGATGACTTGTGTGGGTGTGGGGTAGCCAAGTATCCCAGAATGCATTTCTTGCCAACCAGTGAAGATGGTGGAGACTCTGAGCGAGGCTCAAGATGTTATAATTGTTACTTTATTTGTACCCGTAGGTAAATTTGGTTTGGATTAAGTCTTGCACATAGACATGTAACACACAGCACAGACAATGTGCACAAAGATTACAATAAATAAATTGATTAAACATTGCTTCTAAGGAGTGTTACCACAGCATATTCATACTAGTGATGGCTATATGTCACCTCATTAAGTTTTGATACTTTTCAGAAAAGAACGTCAGTGGTCAGTGAATCCACTTAAATCCTCTTTTGAAATTTGCTTTAATGCATTCATAGGAGACTGCCCTCCTGTAAAAACCAACCCCTTCCATAATAATTAAGCAATTAAGCAAAAGAGACAAAGAGTGACAGAGTCTGTGTGAGGAGGAGGTGGGGCTGGGTGGGTAGCTGGTCCTATTGTTTCTGAGCTCAGCTCCAGAGATCACTTACTGTTATTATCTTCATGTTTTGATATATGATATAATCTCATATAAAACTGGGTCTAAGAGTTGGACAGTGCTATAGCACTGCCTCTGTGGACTTTGGTGTGCCTATATGTACAGATCACAGATGTGTACACAGGTCACCACATTACAATAATGGAGCAATTAGTGGTGGTGGGCAAGGCATAAGGCCTGATCCAGATTTTTCAATGAGGAGGTAAGTGTAGACATGCCTACAGCCACAGTTTTCCCCTGCACTGTTAATGTTGGAAAACAGTTATCATAGCAGAGTGTTTTTGTTTAAAACATGTCTGGCGACGAAGCGAAGAAGCACCTGTGTCCCCTGAGGTTTTGAAGTCAGCATTTGTCATTTCGAGGCTGCGTAGTGAGGGTGTCTTGTAAAACAGGTGTTGTGCTAAATGCCCTAAACTGTGTCATCCTGGTCTTGCTTTTAAATGACTGTTTAGGAAGTGTTTACTATTAAATCATTAACTAGCCGGAAAACTAGATTCTAGTTATTCCAGGAAATCCATTGAATAGAAAAACAAATCCGTGTTTGAATCATCTGTGATAAGACAGAGTTTCACAGGAATATTTATTATTTGGTCATGTTTCTGCTGTGCTTGCATTTGGTGACTGTACATCTCTCTGTAGATCCAGAGCACTTTCATGATCGGTTAATATGTAGCTAAAGCCAGATGTCCTTCTTATCCTGGCTCTGCTTGTTAAACAACTAAAGTATAAAGTGATCATTTAATGCACTTCAACGGTGCTGGTAGACAGACATACAAGCCGTTTCCCCTTAGCTTCTGTCTTCATGCTAAATTAACTAAGCTAACTGTCTGCATGCTCCAGCTGCATATTTACCATACAGCTGTGAGGGTGGTATTGATCTTCCCAATTCACTCTTACTCTTTCTTTTTTTTTCAAACTGTAGAACCTAAAAATGTTCCCTAGATTAACTCAAAAAACTTTATCAGTGCTTTTTTTTTGGTCTGCTAAATTGAGGCAGAGGTCATCCCAAAACCTCAGATAACTTTTCTTTTTTAAAGAAGCGAGAAAGAGTTTCTGTTGGCAGCTGCTTTTGCCTGTCACATCTATTTAATTTGATACTGAGGTAAACAGTTGATCTCTACTATTACATTTAGTCCTTGATTTGTCTAGGACATGAGCATTTGATTGATATTTGTCATTTAACTATATTTGCAGAAGCTTTTAGGCAAGTGGGTGAAGGATAAATTTGAGCCACTGCAATTAATACCCATTTTGAAAATAATCCTCAGTCTCCCTACCAGTTTGTAACATTCCCATGGGTGACCTTTAAATGCAAATGCAAACAGAGCTTTTGATAACATTTTTTAAAAAATATATAATTTCAACACAAGTGATGGCTACCGCTTCATCTCTAGATTCACAAATGTTAAATTCTTAATCACGCTAATTAAGTGCAATTAGACAGTGGGGATCTTAAATATTCATGCAGCACTTAACTTTGCCTTTCTTCTTCAACAAGATATAATTCACAAGTTCTTTAATGGAAACTGCTAAGTGGTTCTTGAGTCCAGACAATGTCTGAATGCCAAAATATCCCATTTGAAGTAGAAGAAATTTCTGCAAGACAGCCACATGTCTTCAAAGCCTGGATGTGGGGAGGGGGCATATGGTCATGTGCATTATTATAATAGTTACTGAGTGAGGTTTCTACATCATGTTCTCAATAGTAATCAAAAGACAACATGAGATACAAAGTGACAAGATGCCACTTGGCAATGGCAGAACACAGAATGTATCATTGTGTGTGCTGTCTTTTCTGCAAAGACCAAATCCCTTTTGAAAGGTGAAGTGGCCATCTGACAATTTTGGCTCAGTAAGCCCCTCAACAGTGATGTGATACTCTCCCAACACAGGCACAAAATGGATGAATCTGTTAATAGTGCTGTCCTCATATTGTAATACCATCTGTTCCATGGCAGGTTGCTGAGGGGTTTGCCATCAATTTGACTGTGCAGGATGAATTTTTATGCTCTCTCTTTTCTTTACAGCCTTAAAATCTGACTTTGTTGGATCTTGGGAAAGTAAGACTGAAGAAGAAAGAGACTCCTGAATGTGTGTCTGGCACATACAGGACTCCTCATCAGGCCACGTCCAATTATGAGTAGTCCACAGATGTGAAAAACAATATGACGTAAGGGCATGTCAATTTATATAAGTCAAAATAATCACATTATCATTGAGTTCAGTTTGTACCTGCATTATATTGTGCCTCCAATCTTGTCTTTGACCTTAGCTGTAGTTTTGAATGCATTGCAAATGGCTTTAAAACTTACACAGACACGCAAAAACCTTCAAAGAACAGTAATTTAATATCTCATATCACTGTTTGTATATTGTGTGTGAGTGCCTATGTTCTGTATTCTATTATGAGCCACTAAATGCTTATTATTGTGTCTGAAAGGGGTAGAGGTCAATTTCTCTCCTCTTCTGTATTGAATTGTGAACAGCCAGAAAATAGATTCTCTCCACACATTCCTATAAACATAATTTATCACCAAGAAAGCAAAAGAAATTAGATTTCTGCAGGGTGTGAGATAAACAAAAGGACTGGTATTATATGAATACCACACACATCAATAGGTCATCTGACCTCATCCTGGGAGGAAATACCAACAGATTTTGGTGCCTACAAAAACATCGAACACAGTCAGTCCTTTCATTGAAAATAGCCTCCAGCCTAACATTTGCTTTCCTAAAGCTATTGTGTGTAAAAAAAAAAAAAAAGTGCCTCCCTGCATGAGCAGTCCTCAGGAGGGGACTACTGATGGCTAAACTGTTGTCAAAGCCAACAGTGGAACAAACAGATGTACCCTAATGCAGACAGGCGGGTTCATTTCACCAAAACTGCTTGGGGAAATGGCCAAAGACTTTTTGGAAATAGATTAGAAGCCCCAAGCAAAGGGCCCACAATAATCAGACTTGTCAAGTTGTAAAAGCAAAGCACAGACGGCTGCCATGTAAAGATTGGTTAAAAAAAAAAACAACACAATTTTGGGGAAACTCTTTCAGTTCTCTTTACGGTCAGACAATTCGTGTGATAACCTTCAATTACCTTATTATTGTCTTTTATGGCTTTCATTTAATTCTCATGTAAGTGATGATTCGTTAAATGGTATCATTTTTGCTTCTGATTCCTGTCATGGATACAGGGGCAGCAGGGAACTGAATGAGGCAAGTCTCTGCCTGTAAGCATTAATCGTACAGACTCACAGTTTCCCTTGACATGAGGAGGAATATTGCGAGTGGGAGCAATGGACTGTGTCGCTTTAATGCCCAATTTCAGCTTCAGCTCAGACCTCCCGCCAACCAAATCAATTGCTTTTTTACTGCTGGGCCTTTGTTGATGAGTTATGTCAGACAGTAGAAGCAATAAGCTTTAATCAGGAGAACATTGTGTATTTATCTCTGACATATGAAGACATCTGGAAGTCTGAGTTAAAATCTGTAAGGTTAAAGTTTACTCATAAGGACCAAACACATCTCAAAAACACAACCATATTTTCCTCTGCTATAGCCAAATAGGCCATTTACACCTGCAGAACAAATTTCAGAAACATGCTTTGCTGTCATACGATGTTTAATGTACCAATCATAAGAATAGGTTGAGGGGTAACAATTGCAATGCAGGGGATGGGGATTTATTCTCAGAGCAGTCATGTCCTGCCTCACAGGCTAGAAAACAACTGCTTTTTCTGTGTTCACTAACTGGACAGCTGTAGCACCATTGCATCCTGTTTCATACATTTATGAGGCAACACCATCACAGCATAATGATCGCAAGGTTGATGAGACTGTGACCAAACATTTTGACGCACATTCGTGTGGCACCCAATTTTCTAAGGAAACAAAACCAATCAGATCCTCCAAAGCTGACTTCCAGCAGTGCAACCATAGCTCAGTCAGAGCTAAATAAACTCAAAAACTGTTTAATTCATTCATTTCAAGTTTGATACACAGTAAAGACACACAGAGGGCCAAGGCATAGATGGGGCAGATGGAAGGAATCATTTATTATGATCAATTGAGAATATGTGGTAACAACAACAACACTGAGAATACCTACAAACCAGAGCAGAGGGGGCACAAAGGTGCTGAACTACTCATAACAGGGTATTTGCAGCTCCTAGCCTAGTTGGATAAATTCATTTAATTTATCCTGTAATGGCCAGAAAACAAACACAGTAGCCTTGCATTGTATATGTTAAACTATGCTAGAGAGAAAAGTTGAGAATAAGAATACTGCAACACAAGGTTCAGTATATCAGCAAGAGACAAGTTTATTTGCTGGTATTTTAACTTAACAGTGGTAAATGAGGTAAATGAGGCTGCTGAAAGGTTATTTCAAAATATGACAGATTTCTCTGTATTAAAGAAATACCCCAATTACACTGGCCATTAAAAGTGGTCAGGGACACAGTGCGACCATATTGAACACAGGGGTCTTGGCTGCTTCCTGTCACCAATCAACATTAAGAAATTATGCAGCCTACCTGGCAGCACATGATTATTT
The DNA here is from genome assembly GCF_046630095.1 of Trachinotus anak. Taxonomy (NCBI): domain Eukaryota; kingdom Metazoa; phylum Chordata; class Actinopteri; order Carangiformes; family Carangidae; genus Trachinotus; species Trachinotus anak. The sequence goes on along the minus strand of NW_027273852.1, from coordinate 3,335,409 downwards.
TACCTTCCTAAACTGTTTTATAATGGTTCTAAGTTGAAAGGAAAAAAGTCCAATGCAAGCAGCCAAACCAAAGGCAAGGCTCTGTACAAGGAGGACATCATGTTCTTTCTTGATTTATTGGTGGAGCTGCACAGAGGGAGTATTCTATCAGCTAAAGTGAGTTTGATGCACAGTTTTGGGAGTTTCCTCAACTGAAGCTGAAAATTCGCCCAGGGAATAAGTCAGGACACACGGTGAAGTAAAAATGGAAACTACTGGAAGCCGTACCATCCTGTACAGAGAATGGACATTACCCATTAAGGTAATGGGTGCATGCTTTGTTAACAGCTAACTGAACATTTATGCAGGTATGCTGATTTGAATGTGAAATTGAACACCTTATTTCAGAGGGCCATCATTTCTTGGTGCATATCTGTTTTGTGTTGCACTGAAGCTTGGTTGAGTTTATCCACTGTCTTACTGTCAGTGGATCAATTAGTGCACTGGCTGGCACAGAGGTTAGTGAGGAGAGGAGATAGATTCAACAAGCTGGTTTATTAAGGTTAAGAGCCCTTGGCATTGGTTTTCTACATTATTATTATTATAGTCTCCACTGATAGCAATAAGTTTTGTTTGTGTTTTATAGTGTATACTGTTTTACTGTATTGTATAGAACCCATCGAAGGACTCGCTTAATGCTATTATTATATGGATTATTTTAATTGGCTTTGGCAATCAAAAATGATTACAGGAATCTTTTTTCAATTCAAATGTGTGGGATGAAAAATAAATGTTTTCTCTATAGTTAGTACATATCAGTCACAAACAGCCATCAGGTAGAAATTTAATGCGTATTTGGAGATAAGATAGTAAGCGTCACTGGTGATCACACTGAATCCAATGATTAAGCACAAGATAAAAGGGGTGAGCACCAAAATTCTGAAAATGCTTTTTCAGCTAATTAAAAGCAAGAAAATGACTCTGTGCTCTTATAGCAGCATATGAGGAGCTTTGCATTAAAAATGAAACTTTAACACAGTTTAATTAGGTTCAAAGAAAACTTCATATGACCCAGTGGAAGAGCTGATAAAATGCTAGTCGAACTTATTATGAAGAAAGAGCCATTAGTGCTATTAGAAAGGACTGAGGGAAGATGACTATGGATTCATTCTAAATAAATCATATACATTTGTTAATTGCTACAGTTCCATCAATGTAATTATTCTGAGAATACAGCCAACCACACAGTTTTTAAGTGATGGATTGGATATTCTGTGGGTTCTGACGATGAAAAAGCTTAAGACACAGAGGGACACCTAAATCCAGGGTGATCCAACAGTCTTCCAGATGACACTAAAATATTCATAATAACAGGCTCATTGCTAAATCAGCAAGGATACATTCCTTTCTCATTAAGCAATCCTGAATGCTCACTTATTCTAAAACAAGACATATCTAAAAGTAGTGTAGAAGAGAGTTTACCGAATTAATAAGATGATAAAAAGATTATTGCAAAGAACCCAAGTATGTTTATGTTTCCCTTTTTCAGTTCATGTTGTTGGTATTTGTAGTACAATGAGTCTCTAGAACCATCTTTCCATTGTCACTGATACTAAGACATAGTTGAATGACCTTAATTATTATATTACTTGCCTGTCTAGAGAGTACATTTGGATTTGAATGTGGTCTTTGTCTTTTGTTGTTTTACCACATAACTGTTTCTTGGTACCAATTTCACTATTTCCTTAAAATAGGTGAATTGAATCATCAGCTTGTCTTGTATGCAGATGATATTGTATTATTTCTTACTAGAAATCCAATAACACTCAGAAAACTAGAAAACTGACACAGACATTTACTTAGAACAGACAGATGACAAAATTAAAAAAGAAAGGAAAAAAACAAGAAAACACGGCAAAGTATACACAAGATAGCACAACATGGAAAAAGCATAGCGTGTAGTATTCTGTAAGGCCTATGTAGTAATTGTAAGACCAAACCACGCAAAGTGATATTTGTATATTAAACTTTAATATCTAAGCTGACGTATCTCTCCACTGTTTGCAATAAGGCAGGACTGGAATTTGTATAGATAAACTAAACATAAATGATATATTAGATTTATTAAACCTAAAAGTAACCTATGGGGAGTGAACACAATATTAGCAACAACTGACAATGAAATAACCTTTTTGTTCATTCCCCTTTAAGCACAGGACGAGGCAGACTGTTAAGAATGCTTCACAATACAATTCAGTTCAATAGCACAGGATTTTGTACGGCCCCAACATTATCATGGCAAATAAACAGCAATCTGACACAGTCTCTTCAAGTATCACAAGGTTGTGTTTGGTCTATGGCTTTTCTATTGTGTTATAGTGTGCTGGTGTATCTGCTTTTGTTTCCCCTGCTGTTGATTCTGGATATATACAAACATGAGGCTGGTGAAATTCCAGTGGTTGGGAAGTGCTTATTCCAAAATGCTGCATTGAAGCCATTAATAATGATTAACATTATATTAATACTAACAGTAAAACTTATACTTGGTCCTTTTTATATCTAAAATATATTTGCCATTATAATTGTAATATTAATTAAATAATAATAAGCTTACACAGATTTACATCATTTGGAAATGAGTTATGCGCAAACCTTAACTTTGTATTCAGCTTGCACTGTAGCTGGACCTTGTACAAGTCATACCCCACAGTGCATTAAATATGTGTCATGCTGATGTGAGAGCTTTAATTGGCAGTAGTGGTAACATCCTGTAGAAGCCAGTTATTACTGAAACGCATCAAGCCGCAGGGTGTTGGTTTTATACAACCGTGTTTTATTGGATCTGGCCCTAAGGTGCAGTACTGTTTCATTAGTCTCCAGTTCCTGACCAATGGCAAAGAATAGACAGACCTGTCAATTAAAATCTGATATCAGTCAGATCAGATATGTAAGCAGGGGTTACATTGGATTAATAGCCCTGGGACTTGAACGTTTTGAGATCCTCTGTGAGGTAAGGGATCAGACTTTCTAAATGTATGCCAACCCCTGCTTATAAGCTTAGCTGAGAACTGATAATAGCATTAGTCAACTAAACGTAAATGTGAAATTATGAAAATTAATTCATATTTCAGTCAAAAGAAAAGAAAACTTATTGAAAACTTTGCAGTAAAAAGGAACAGTTGAACTGTGGCTCTAAAATCAACAGCTCTGGCTCTGTCTGAGGACACTATCTCTTTTTCTGGCTTTTTAAATGTATAACTACAGTAAAACTACTTACGTAAATGGAAATAGTAGCAGATAAAATGATGAGGAGGCAGTGGACACCCTGCCCTAGGTTCAGTATTTATGAGCTGCCTATTATTTACATTTATTAATTTGGCAATGAGGTATAATCTGCTTCCTGGCTAGTTTAAAAAGTGCTTTTCTGAAGCAAAGTCTTGCAAAGGAACAAGTTTTTTTATTTGTGTATAAGTTTTTGACTTCAAGAACGGCCTCAAAGTTTGAATCAACCCTGTCTCCTAGACATTACATTTATATATAACTAAACAGCAACAGCAAATATGTTTTGAAGGTGATGTAATTGCAGGCTGGATTATGTTCAGAGACAATATTTTTCATTCTCTTTTCTTTTTTAATTAATGAAGGTGCATATTTATTAACAGCAGCAGCCACCAGGAGGTGGTGAAGGTTGATGGTGGGCGTACAAAGACTGCAGTGCACATCCAGAGTCCCATGTGTGGGAATAATGTTGTTGTCACTACAGGTGAATATTGTACTGCAAAATCAGATATTTTGGCAGAAAATAAAATACACTGTCAGTTAACACTTTACTGATTTTTTGTGTAACTTGAGAAAAGGGTAAATAAACAATATATCCTCATTACATTAAGAAAAAATGTAATCCAGTTGCAAGTAGGTTTCATACTTGGTATTGCAGTTTAGTTGTATAGAAACCTACTGATTTGAATGATGTTGAAAGTTGCGTCTTTTTGGCAGTGTGTAATGCCAGGAGCTCAAACCAAGGGAATACCACAGACTTTCAGGTGATACTGTGCTCATAATATGCCTAGTTTTATCTGCTCTCCAAGTTATTGAGGTAAGAGCATTTCCTTCAGCAAATCTCTACAAAAGATTCAGGCATGTAGGCCTCAATTTTCATCAGGTGAATAGGCAGGTAGCGGCTAATCCAGGTCCATCAGTTGAGGCCTGACAGATTTGACCCTCTTTGATAAGCAGCCGGCGAACCGTTGAAATGCTATTTTGTTTAGTTGTGCCCAGAAGATGGTTATATAAATCCTATACAAAGGGCATATGTTTGCAAACTCATATTTGAACATATTTAGTTTCTTAAGTTCAGCTGCTGGATGATTCCTTGTGTGTGGCCTTGCTTTTGCTTGTTAGCCATCTCCCGTATCAGCCCAAAGGCTTATAGTTTATCAGCCTGAGGTGTTATTAGTTGCAGGAAAATTAAGAGTGAATATATGAGGTGGTAAATAAATTGGTACTACATGGACAGGTGATCAGGTGGGTAGATATTATAGGTGTGCTATGCATATGTTTCTGTGTTAGATTTTTTTGGGTTGTTCTAAAAAAACTTGATGGAACCCTTCGAGCCATTTTCACTCATACACCATGCTGCAGTGCCTTTCACTGCTTTAAAGGCACCAGGGAATCAAACTGAGTGCTGTGTTTGGTCATGACTGATACTCTACTAGACCCTAACCCTCCTCTGATATGCCATAGAAGACAATGGATTCTGTCTAATCCCAACCTGTTTTCAAATTGGCTGCTGATGAAAATAACAAAGTCTTCACTGCATGTTTGATTGAGGCTTGTTTTATTGCCACAGAGAAAAGGCCCTCAGTGTTGAACTCTTATTCAATTTGATCTACGTGAAAACAAATATTATCCAAAAACACATGAAAAAAAAAATTATCAGCAAATTACTTTGCTTACTTCCCATTAGTGTTTCTTACTGGAGGGCATTGCTGCATAAAACATGAATTATTTGGATCTTCTCAGTTTCGTTCGAGCCTGACTTCCCACTCATCCCTTTGGTGCATTGTTTCAGTAATTTTTGACAGCACTTGTGTGTTCATAGACCAGGATCAGTAACACATGGCTGCTTTAACTGCTCAGAGCCCTCCTAAGGACATTAAAGAGATAGAAGTGGGAGTGTTGGGTTGGGGAGGGTAGGGGAATGGGTCAGGTGTTTGAGAAAAAACAGAGTCTGTGAACCTTTGTCGTGAAGAGTAGCTTATTGCTGGCAGGGAAAGACGACAACACACACACACACACACACACACAGCTCTCATACACACAGACACAGACTAACTGCACAGCTGCTTGTGTGTTTTCAGTGTTTTCACCTGCAGTATAAGGAGATTACACGTAGCGGTGAACATTTGGCTTTGAAAAACACCACTTCATTTTGAGGACTGATGTGGTTGGCTGCATCTTGCTCTGGGTGCATTCAAATGAGGAGTGAGTAGGTTGTAAGACACAGAGAAGTAGCTCATCATCACCAATTACCTACATTGACAGGCTGAAGAATGAATTTCGCTCCCTGAAGAACATGACATCTTTCATTCTTCTCTCACAATACAATTAGTTTGAATATAAGTGCGTTCAACATGTGAGTAGTTAGACCTACATTTTCTCAATGCCGCCGTAGTTTTACAATAAATCAGGTTTGACTGAAAACTGAATGAGAGTTCAGTAAGATGAAAAACTAATTAGAGTTTCCAGCTGATTCAGTGAAAAGGTATTAAAGGGATAGTCCACACGATCCTCATTAGTCCCATGATCTTGAACAATTTCGTGAGAATATGTCTCCACTAGATCCAGATAAAAGGGAATAGAAACTCCACACCATTAAGCAAAAGTCTCTTGAGGTGCTCATTTGTCAGTAAATGTGACTGTGAGCACACTGACAATAGGCCTGTAGCATTACTGGTCACTGTGGTAATAGAGCTAAACTAAGGCAGAGCTTATCCAGGTGTAGCAATACACCTGAAATTCATATTCTCAAGGCAATTAAGTAAGTCACACAGGCACTGCTGATACGGTAGTTAATTAACAAGAAGTTAGTTCTTCATTTGTTCCCTACACATCCATGAGTAACAGCTCAGGATTTTGTGCCAACATTTTATTTTGTATAGCCAGTTTATTGAGCTCTCATCAACAGCTACTTACATATATCATCTCCTCACTCTGACAACAAGCCTTTTGCTGCATCCTGGGTGGTATTCTCTAAAAGGTAGCCTATATAAACCTGTTGTTTTAATTCCATCAGCCTTGTTCTGAAGTGGTGTTGTTCAGGCTTTTTTGCAAGTTGGGTCTATTTTTGTGGTGTGGACATTATTCCAGTGAGTGATAATGACACCGACTCACCAGCTGAGGAGAACTGGAAACACCGCTATAAACACTACAAAGTCAGGCAGGACAAGAGACAGGAGCAGTCAGAGGATCAGACAGGTTGTAAACAAAACCCAGGTTAGCCAAAGTTATTTGGAGGGGAAAAGAACCATGAAATTATTAATCAAACTGTTTGTTAGTAAAATCTATCACAGTTTGTAGACCGTGGATCACTGTTGACTCACTGTACCTGCTGTAGTTGAGCCCTTACACAGTTTCCCTGGGTAACAGGCAACAATTACAGACATCTCAGGTGTTCAACCTCCAACCTTCAAATTCCACATTTGAAAACTACTTACATTCAAATAAGGGATTTCAGAGAGGTTTTTCTCTGCATCTGTGCATTAGTGCTGAGGGAGAGACTGTTGGGGGTAAAACCCCTCTTCTTTGTCTACTGCTCTCCATGACCATCTATTCTGAGTTTCAGTAGAGCTGAAAATGTAGGTGTTGTCACTGACACTACTTTTGTGTTTTGTATTGTCAGATGGTTGCATGAGTACAGAATACTTTCCAACTCACAACGGTGGCAAACAGTTCAACAGCTTTGCCCTGTCATACTGTACTTAACTTTATGCAACACAGTCTCTTTCGACAATTGAGGTCACTTCTCTCCCTTGCTTCTTAAACCTGCATTCACAACACATAGGCTACTGTATTACATATGCCCATTGTCATGATCTACTTTAATATTGTTCTTGCTCCATCGACTGCACAGCCTGACAGTACAAACTTTGCATCTAACCTCACAGGAGTCCCACGTCATATCTCCTACCACTTGCTGAAACTGATGCATATTCAAGGACTCTGATAAAAGATCGCACGTGCAGGTTATGAATCACTTTTGATGTTCTTCAGGTGACTCCTATGACCCCTCAAGCCCGGCCTAAAAGAGTCTGGTGTGGTGAAACATCAATATGGACTCATAAAGGTAATCTTTTTAATACTAATACTAATATAAATCAAAATATGTGCTAATGTGCTAATGTGAGATAGCAAGCTTGTCAGTTGTATTATTTCAGGCTTTGGATGTTCTCAGACACAGATCAGTGTACAGTATGTATATAGTGATACAGTGAACCCTGCAAGTACAGAGGAACTAGGATATCAAATCAGTGAAGTCTTTTTTTAAACCTTGTAGTTAGTGCATTCTGGGGAACCTAACAATAATTGGTTCTATTAAAAAAACGTTGTTAGTATAAACTATATCCCAAATTACTGAATAATTTAAAAGGTCTCGCTGGCCAAATGGTCAGTCTCAAAATGCACATTCAAACTGTATTGTAGCTAAGTAAGAGCCTTTGGAAGACTATGACACCACTGCATTTCAGAAAGGAAAATGACACCTCAACTACTTTAAAAGAGGTCTAATTTTCATGTGCATGAGATGTAATTTTGGAAAATGTGAGACAGATAAAAGAGCCTTGCAGCTGAACGTTTACAGGGAAGAACAAAGGGAAATGATATTGTGAGACATCTTGGCGGTAACCATGAGACCATGAAATGGAACCTCAGTGCTTGTGTGTCAGCTCGGCAATTTTCCACCATGTGAGGTCAGACAAATTCAAAGAGAGCTTCCTCTTGCCATTCACAGGAGAATGATTCCCCTGAAGATCACACAGGGTTGTTGTTGTTTATATATATATAAATATATATATATATATATATATATATATATATATTTATACACATGATAACCCTCAGTCTTTTTCCTTGTTCGAAACATGTTAATATTTATTTGTGTGTGTGTGTGTGTGTGTGTACCAGGTATTACTGATGTTGTGGGGACCTTAATCTGTTCATTAAGGTTAGGTTCAGATTAAGGTTAGGGGTTACGGTTAGGCAAGTAGTATTTATGGTTCAGTTTAGAGTAAGTTTCCAGGAAATGATTGTAAATCTATACGCAACATATGAAGTCATAGAGACACAATTGTGTGTGTGTGTGTGTGTGTGTGTGTGTGTGTGTGTATTGGCAGATACATATAGACCAATTCTAATCCTAATATTTGTAAAGAGACCATCTGTCCAATCCCTCTGTGTTGGATCCACTGTTTGAAAAGCATGTCTGTGGTTTTTTTCGTGTGACATGCAGTGTGAAGTGTATCACACCAATGGACCCTTGTAGCTCAGCTGCTCTTTCCTGACACTGATAAAGTAGACGGAAGAGTGAGCAGCTTAATAAACATGATACATTTAATTCTTGATGAAAGCATCAAAGCGTTTTGCTACTGCTCTTTGTTGAAAATTCATGTTGACACCGCTGGCTAGTGACTAGTCCAGCAGCTCATATAGATGATATATCATTGTGGTGTGGTTTAGGATCGAAGCAATGGAGGCTCTTCTGCCAAGAGGCAATAATATTTGTCAGGGTTGTTGATTGATTTCTCATTTTAATGCCTCTGTTTCATGCCCTAATCTCAAGGTAACATTTTGTGGTGGAGTGAAATGGTGGAAGAGAGCCAGGGCTGACATATTTGTGCTTTATCTTGGGGTAAATTACCATTTGTGTCATTACATTACTTTACCTAATGGTTTTACTGACAAGAAGCACACAATCCTGCCAGAAGAGATATGCAAGATGTTTTTTTGTATAGTAATGGTCTTTCAGTAAAATTAGCTGGAACTTTGATGTCACAAATCCAACCAATATTACTCTGAATCAAAGTGGAGCTTCGGGACAAATCCACGCAAACAAAGCTCTTGTAATGTCAAATGCTAAATTTGGCTCTATTTTGTCATGACAGCGGGGGCATATCTACAGTTCATACTTTACTACTAATCATACCTGTCAGGATCTGAATGCTGCACTCAGGGAAAAAGGCATGTAAGATGGCTTAAAAGCTAATTACACTCAGGATTTGTTACTTGAGTCATTTTGTGGCTGCCCAAGCCTGCAGACCCTTCCTGATTTATTGCACTAAGACTGACATCCATATTGTACAAAAAGGTTTTAACTGAGTTTCTTTTGAGGGCGAATCAGCACAATTGCAACCTATTAGACAACTTATAATTTTCCCATCACTCAAATGCCCCCTTTATGATTGTATAACCAGGGGTTAATAGGTTATTCTGTTGCAATATGATTTTTAGCGGTGGCTGTTCAGAGACATATTTTGTGTTTTCGCAACTTGTTTCTGCTGCTTCCTAGTGTTCAAAATATCAGTTATTGCAGGTTTTGCGGCAGTATGCAGCTCCAAAAAGAATCATGTCAGAATCAGTGCTGCAATCCATTGTTTGTGTGGAAGTTTTAGTTATGTGACCGCTAGCTGTGGCAGAGAGCAGGTGTTCAATACCGATCCTTCAAACACAAGAATGACAATATTTATTGGTACTGATTTCAAAATTGAATACTGAACAATTGAATTAACTTGGACCAGCATGTCATGGACCACTGAGTAGCTGGTTTGGACCACAAGGACCATATACTGGTTCATATACAGACAGTTAATAAAACTGTGTATATAGTGCAACAATATCTTCCGAGACTAATCAAAAACAGAGGATATTAAATAGCAACTATGCATCATAGTATTATGAACTCTGACAGCTATTCAGCTAACAGTGTTGCTAGCATGTCCAGAGAAGGGAGAAGATGGATTAGAAAAACAATGACCACTCCACAGACAATGCACTAACTGGTCTGGACCACTATCTTTAGCACCCCTCGTGGTATTAACCAGTAAAATGTTTTAGTAAACATGGTCAGTGGACAGACCACTGATGTGGCTACAACCCTTGCTGTGTTTGTGTAAAAGGAAGAGCCGCGGGACAGGGTGCCGATGCTATTGCATTACATGTCCCGCCTCTGATTCTGGAATGACAGCATGCTAATGCCACACAAAGCATTTTGCCAGATTTGTTTGGTTTAGTGTAAAGGCAGCACAGTGAGGGGTCTTCTTATCAGCAATATCAAGAGAAAGAGAAAGAGAGAGAGTGCACCAGAAAACTCCTGCCCTTCACCTAATGTTCTGTTGATTTATTGATATAAAATAATTATAGCCTACATTGGGTTTCTGCTATGACTATATAGTAGACATCACTTTTTAAAAATGAATGATATTTACATTTGAACATATTTTTTATGTTTATATCTGGATAACTTTCTTCCCTGATCATAGAGGCCAAATTTATAACTAGTGTGGGACCCATTACATCAACAAATAAGCAAAATTTGTGGTCTGATGGTTTGCATGAACAGAGTGGTCTAGGATAGAGTGAAATTCTGGTCTGAATTATTTGGATTTGTTATTGTATATTGTTGTTATATATGCACGTGTGTGTTTGAGTATTTATGTATCAGGGAGGCACCATACTTTAACCGGAAGTTACTACCACGAGGTGGTCAATCAACCGCCAATAAACTTTAAAGAAGGAGTAAAGACACAGGTGGAGGCAAAATGAATTATGGCTCTGTGTACTTAGATAAGAGATAGCTGGTTAGCAACAGGAATAGTTTAAAGGAAAGAGAGTCAAGAGACAGGTGGTGAATCGACAAGTGACCTCTGAGAAAAGAAGAGAGCTTCCTACATGTTCAGTTGTTATCATGGGAATAAAAAGTGCTCTGAGAACACCCTGTTTGGCCTGGCAGATGATAGAGCCTTGTACAACTATAATATCACTTTGAAGTGGATCTGTAGAAGACGAGAGTCCAACACAATGCAAGAAACATTTCTGAGGGTCAGGTTTCTGAAGATGAATCAAGTCAAGCACTTTGAAAATTAGTTAACACTGTGTATGTTAGTTCTGACATTCAGATACACAAGCGTTATTGTCCTCCAAAGAGTACAATTCAATATCACAGGAGGCCCGAGGTGTGGATAAAAAAATGATATACAAAACTGATGATGGCTGATATCCATTCAGCTGCTTCAGGTTCAGGGTCTTGGCATATGTGTATGGTGGCGCACCACCATTGTTAATGTTATGAGCAACAACCCGTGCTTTTCCCACTATGACATGTATGCTGTAAAATCAACTATTGTGTGTGACTTCTTAATTGCATCCCACTTGCAGCATTTCTCCGTATGCTTGTGTTTGCTGTATTTGCAGTACATTTCTTCATTGAATTACTGCTGCAAAAAATGCTAGAAGGGAAACTGTCCATTCTCCATCCTCCTATGACCGTCCAGATGGTTACAGCAAACTTCAAACATAGCATTAGCATTCATTTTAACTGTGTAAATTAACTTTATCCCAGCTCAAAACACAAATAGTTATTCATCTCATTGTGTCCTGAATCTCATGGGGTTCATTCATGTTATTCTCTGTAACACCTTAAAGTCTTTAAACAGGCCTTACTTCCTGGCGACCCAGTGTGTACAGAATTACTATCATCGAGCTGACAGCAGCAGCAGCTTTAAAACTGTCTTACTTTTTACTGCCCCTGCCTTCACATTTATTTCTATTCAGCTCGTGTCAGGCTGTAGCTTAGCTTAGGTTATCTAGGTTTTAGCTGGAGTAAGAAGTTGTTGACATGTCATACCAGCTTTATTTTCAACATTTGTTTTCATCTTTGAACTAAAAGAAGCAGGTGTTAACAGTCTGGGCAAACCTCAAACTTCCAATACACATAATGGAGAAGAGCAATGTTTTTTTTTTTCCCCAATCCGCTACTTCACCCATCACCAACCCCTGTTAAATACCACCTGAGCCTCAAGCTGAGCCCTTAAGAATCCCTAACTTATTTATGTGAAATTAGTTTCCATGGTGTTTATCTCCACATCCAGTCATGTTTGCTCAGAGCCCTCTTCACTGCTAAAATTATCTTCTAACCAGACTCTCCAGAGAGATTTGCAATAGGTAGTGAGATCTGAATCTAATGCGATAGGAACTTTTATTGTAAAAGGGAACAAATGTCAGGGTGATAACACAGCCATAACTGTCTTCATACATTATTGTGATAGGCTACCATAATCACACTCATCTCATTACTTTAAATATTAAAGAAACCCTAATTAGGTGTGGTGTTCTACCTTTTATGCACTTGTGTATGCTCGCTGTGATGCACTTACTAAAACTGCTACTGGCATATCCATCAACAGTTGCAGTCTTTTATGTTTTTATTTTTATTTGAAATTTAAGAAAACTGCATGTTTTATTTAAAATATATATATATATATATATATATATATTTATACCCAGCACTTATTTAATTTGGTTATTTTCTTCTCAAACTTGCACAGTAAGGCCTGCTGGGTAATCCCAGTTTTTCCAGTGAGGTTTCCTCTTGTCATTTCTGATAACTTGTGGGAGTGAACATAAATTTTTCTTCTCAGCCTTTTAGCAAGAAGCAAGTGCTCTTCAGCAGATGGACTATTCAGTTAGCAGCATAATGTTTAACAAACCCAAACAAACAAGCGACGCTCAGAAGAGGAAGGATAGAGGAGAACAGGAGGAGTTTACGGCTGGATAAGTTTTTACTCTGCATGCTTCAGGTTCATTGAATGCTAGCATAGTTGACGTGCAGCTGGAGGCTAACATTAGCAGGATTGGTTATTTTCTCAATAAAGCACAGCAGAGCAGGTATTTGGACTGGAGCAGTGTTGTTAATGACTTTGCTGAGTGTGAGACCCGGTGGATGAACTTCTACAGGTTCTTTATGGAGCGGGATCAGGGATTTTAATCTATAGCTTCATAATCATACGTTGGAAATGCACAGTAAGTTCTCAGTTGCTTTCTAATTAGCTTCTCTTGACTTTGTAGAGGGCAAAATCGGGTAAGTACCAAACAAGCACGCACAGTGTCTTTCCTGACCTTGACAGGCTCAACAGCCAAATTAAATATTGGTCTATGATCACATTACTTGCCAAGGGGTAGAGAAAGACAAAAGGATGACTTTCCACATATTATCATAGTTTCGCATTAAATTATTTTACCATCCAGAGGTTTGATTTCAATTATTAATAATGAATTTGCATGTAATGTATCTCTGGAGAGGCTCACGTTTTACAGTTAGATTTAAAGTCCCTGCACAAGCGTTAAATTTTATTCCTTAGGGAAATAAAGTGGCTAACATTGAAGTGATAAAGCACTTATTGTTGTTCATGTGCATTTATACACACAACTGCTTCTCAATCAAAATAATATGGCCTAAACCTGCAGGTTATATTAAATGATCAAAAGGATTAAAGGTTACAAAAATTTGGGAAGTGAGAATATCTGTGTACCTTCCTTTATATCTACCTACCTTCCCTTATATGTTAAGTCAATTATTTCTACAAATAACTGTCCAATTATCCATATGAAAGATGGTAGTAGAGGTGTGTGTGTGTGTGTGTGTGTGTGTGAGAGAGAGAGAGAGAGAGAGAGAGAGAGAGAGAGAGAGAGAGAATGATTTGGTGACTGTTTGTCTGATCCTTGATACTCCCAAATATACCACTAGCCTGAGGTCACACCAACAATGAACTAAGAATTCAATAAGGGACAGAAGAAACAAAGGTTTCTACACAAGGAGCAGTGCTGATTTATTGCTGGTTTAGAAGGTGGCCCCCTGAGTTAAACCATGGTAGGATAGAGGAATAAATCTCCACTGATCTGACTGAGCCTCCTGACTCAAATGTAACAGTTCGTTTGGCCCAGGAGGTCAAGTCTGCTGGCCCCAGGCCACTTGCAGTATTTAATCTTCAGCCCTTTGGCTAAGCTAAAGCATGGATAAGCCAAACCTACATGGACACATTCAGTCCCCTTGCAGATTCAGGAGGGGTATCACCAGACACCTGTGGGTCTTTCATAGCTTCTTTACAGTGGAAAGCATCATCTAACACTTTACAATGAGGCACACAAAAGCTTTTACACAGCAACAAGTAAGCAACCAACCACAGAACTAAATGCAAATGAATGAGCAGCTAACAAATAGCCCCCAAAATAACTGCTTGATACTTTGTTTGGGAACCAGTGACTAAATGAGTCTTGTCTATATATCTGTGATGGATTGTTTTTGATTTACACTGAATCAGATGCTAATCCTAAATGTCACGTTCACTAACAGTTAGATATAACTGAGTTGTTTTTGAATGCATCACTATGTACTGATAAGTGAGCAGTTAGTTCCTGATTTGTTCTTTACTTCAGCATTGTGTAATAATTAACTGGATTGTTCTACTGTATGTATACTGTATTCCTCTTGCAGGGGGAAGACCTCAATTTTAGACTTTTTATTGGAATAATTTGAAATCAGACAAAGTGTTTTATAATTTCAGTAACTAGCTAAAGGATGGACAATTCACAGGGGTTACATTTCATAAAAAAACTCACACTCCTCATGTAACACCCAGCTATTAAAACCTATAGATCCTATAGATCCATGCCTGACAGTGTAGTTATCCATAAGATATAGTGCTACTTGCTGTGAATTCACCATTTGCTGTTGAACTTTATTACAGTGCTGGAGGACTACTGATAATTCTGTTCAATATTTAACAGGAGAAGTCTGCAGCCATGCATGTGGCTATATTAGGTGTTATTATGCACAGCGGTGCATTGAGCAAAATGCTGCCATGTTCACCATCTTATTGTAGCATGTTATCATGCTAAGATTATTAGATTAATTAGCACCAAACAAAAACTACAGCTGAAGCTGCTGGCAACATCATCCGTTATATTATTATTAAGGCAGTTAAATAAGCATTGGACAAACTGAAGTTTTGACTTGATGCTGATGATGATGAAAAGTCAGGGGACTGCCAGACATTACAATGGTTACAAGGGGAAATTAATGTCTATTGCAAATTAATGATCCATCCAGTGGTTGTCAAGTTAATTCGCAGCATTTTTCACTTTTTTCATGAGTCATATCAGATCACTGTGACTGCATATGATCAATACCAGATTGAATAGATGGCAGGTGTGCCATTTATGTCAAAGAATATACCACATTAGACATGAACCTTTGAGAATTTATCGCAGCCCACTCTCCTCATTTCACCTCTACTGATAGAATATGAAGTACATTCATGCACCTGCCACCGAAAAACCACCTTGTAATATTTTCTTAATCACACAGTTATTTTGGCTTTGAAGTTTCCCTCTAATTGCCATTTCCTTTTGAAGTCAAGATCAATTAAATGCTCAGCTTAGATTTCAGTTGGAGTCATTTTATCTTTGGAGCAGTTGGTTATGGTAATCTGCCAACCTTGGCCCCACCTGAGAGGACAGGCCTTGGGGTTTAACACCTTCCCTCTTAAATTGTGTTCCTGTACATTATGCTAATAGAGGAATGCAAATATGGTGCCTGACAACAATTTCTGTCACAGTCCTCCCAGGTGTTACTCAGAGTCTATGATCCTTATCAAGGTGTGTGCATGTAAGTATGTGTGTGAAGACTGGGGCAGCATGAGGAGCAGGGCACACACTGGGAGAGTGAGGGTTTGTAATAGAATTAGAAGAGACTGAGTTCAGTGACAGGCACAATCCCAATCACCTTTCAGGTAAAAGACCCCTGAGTAATTGCTATGGTTTGCAACTGGGCAGATGGATAAACACTGTAGTCTCGGTAGGCTAAATGTCAAAGACAGACAGAAACCCCCAAAGCATTACACCCACACATACTCTGTTCTGACAGAAGGACAGTCAAGGACAAACTACACCAACGTATTTAATACCACACAAATTGTGTGTTATGTGTATTTAATACATAAAGTGTATGTAATGTATTTTATCAATCTACAAATAACATATCAGGCTACTTTTCCTTTGGTGCACACTTGTACTGTAACTGCTTTACTTCTCTCCATCATTTGCTTGCATTGTGTTACATCAGCTAAATTCTCCTGACATACTGCTGGAGCTGAGAGACAAAAAGTCATATTGCAAGTCTGCAAATGGGTTTGTTAATGACTACTAGTGTGAAATGCTGAATCTAGGGTAGGTATTGTGTCCTGAATTTTTAACCTTAACCCATCCCTGCTTGTTAAAATGCAGAGCATCTGCCTCTGCATACAAATATTCCCATGATTTGGTCTTTTTCACCACCTCCCACTCCTTCCACTAAGTCCCTGGTGAATTTTGATGCCTCTCTTTTAATTCGCCTGTGTACATATGATGGCGATCTCACTGATGATTAAAATTTGTATTAGTTGCTAGATTACCTTCACATAAAGGGTGCGCTTAAACATGAGTAATATCCCAAAAGAGCACTTTAAAGAGGCCTGATTATCAGCAGCTAAAAGCCCACGCTTTCCTCTTATTCCCTCTCCCAAGCATGACTTGGGAGCTCTAAAGGACAGGCAGAGCCATTATATTCATAAGGAACAAAGGAGAGGCAGAGGGCTCAGTTGCAGAACATGCTTTTTAACCACACAACCTTTCTGGAAAAGCCACTGTCTTAAAACCAAGGTTAAGAGCTTTGCAGAGTTACCAGCAAACAAGGCAAAAAGGGGATAAACATTCATGTTATAGGGAGAACAAAATGCTGTACTTATACAAAGAGAATGTATTTTAATACTTGAAATGTGGCATTTTGTAAGCAGTTTGCACTGATGTAATACCAAAACTGAATAATGCAATGCGCTGGAAGGTGGCCTCGACCAAAAGCTTTTTTGCTTTCCTGCAAGCAGCCTCATGTGGTTATGAAAGTAATTACAATCCTCTGTAGCAAAGGTGGACATGGTGGGACATTGCTTTACTTTGACAAAACATCCTAAGGGAAGATTGGGGTGGATGGCTGGGTAAACAAAGATTGCAAAGGGTGTTACTTGCGCCGACAGCCAATACTGATTTGCTGAGGTCCAAACTTCAGTCAGTCAGTCACTATAATCATTTCTCCTCTTCATACTGGCAGTGAAACAATACCTCCATAACACAACTACTCTGGGAGAGACAGGGGACAAAATCCACACTTTTTGTTCCGTGCAAAAATAAACTGTAAGATTCAGATGAAACTAATAAGAGGCTGCATCAGCCTGGACGAGTTAGCCTAATTGATGATTAAGCCAGTAGTTCTCAAACATTTTCTTCCAATAGCTCCTGTAATGGCTCAAGAGAGGGGCCAACCTTCAGAAACCACTGAGTTCACTAACCAATTTAACATATTAAACTTAACAAAAAGCATACACACAAAGAACAATGTTGTCCTAATTAATCCTCTTAAATTGGCTTGACCATGTACTTTAAATCTTGAGTGCTACACTTGTCAGATGAGAATTACACTGATGACAGGTATTAACCATAAATTAATAATGGCAAATGATATTTCACACATTTCATACGACACAAAGAGATTTCCACACTTCATAAACGCAGGCAGGTCTGACAGAAGTGTGAAGAGGGGAAGGGATGGGGTGGGAAATAAAGTCACTTATTACATGGCTAATGAACATTAAAACATTGAGTTAACTGGCTATGCATAGTTGAAGATGGGTTTTGTGCACTGCCACTGTTTTTGTTGCTCCAGTTGTGTAGAGAGGGAGATCTGCACTTAAAAAAATGAGTTGTCCATCAGGAAAGAAATGGACACCCCAACAGCCCTAGCTCAGAACACGAAGCTGTTTATAAAAAGGACGAGGAAACTCAATAATGTGGTGATATCTTGGAGATGCAGCATTAAAGACTTCACAGCTCTTATGGGTGAAGACCTGCTGGCCATGGTGCAGTGCAAGGAGATTTTGCGCCATGTTAATTATCACTGGAAAGCGAGTGAATCATTACTCAAGGCCTCGTGAGGAAGGAGGCAATATGGGATTGACTCACGGTATGAGAAAATGAAGAGGTCACAGGTTGAGAATTTTTAACTTTATGATAATAAGGGTGAGATTTGCTTGTAAGCTCCATACTTATTTGCCTACAGTAATGCAGTGGTGAGCCAGGAAGTTGCGACTTCACCAACTGTGGAAAACATCTGTGGAGGAGGAGATCATCATTGCACTTTCTGGGAGTCCTCTTTTCAAAGACCCTTCCCTCCAAGATTAGAGATTCAAAGAAAAGTGCAACTTGACACAAAGTTGTATAAAGTCTAAGAGAAAGTGGTAGGTTGTTTATTTACACATTGCTTGCTCACAAGCAATACTTGTTACAATTGCAAGCCTTGACATGGCTGCAATAACATGCGGGAAGTGCTGGAGACAGTGTGAAGTAATTTCTTTCACTTCAGGCTGGTGTGGGTGTTAAGAAAAAGTGATACACCACCCCAGCAAATCGGCATCAATGTCCACATGTAGCCTACTGTAGTCCACCTTTGCAACACACCCTACAACACCAAAGCAAGACAATATGAGAACCACATGCAATATTGCATGTCTATGAATGAGCACTGTCAAAAATATAGTACCAGCAGCCAGGCAAAGGCTGCTCATTACCTTTGATCTGTTAAAAATGAAAGTATCTAGTTAGACAATTCATTTTTGAAATCTCTATGGTTTTATCAATGTGGTTTTATCAATCAAATCCAACATAACAGTAATTTGATTGCTTGTTAGTTTAAAAACATTACTAAATGTAACTTTAAGCTTGACTATTCATTTTGTGATGTACAGTAGATAATTATCAAGCACAAGCCTTGTCAACCAGCCAGCTGATACATGCTGTACAGCACATGTCTGTTGCTACCTCTTTGAAAGCTTTTATGTTCATTAGCTCACCTTAACAACTCCAGGTACAGCCTGTACCTACAGTATATACTTAAAGTGCATCAGTTCTTTCATTATAATATAAGGTAACATCCCTACAGGTAGGCTATTTTAACTGCAATCATCTGTGGAGAGCACTGTACAAATTATTGATCATTAAATTTCCAGCAGTCCATGTATTCTCTTGACAGCCTGTACTTTATATGACTCACCTAACCACTGTCATTTCCAAGCTATTATCCTGACTGAAATGTACAGAGACATAGCAGGGTTGCTTTCCAAGTCTCCTCTGCCTCTAATTGGCAAGACGGCTTCAGCTGTGTCTGACAACAGAAGGCTGAGAGAGCAGAAGGTTTGTCAGTTAGGAGCAATGAAGTGAAACGTTGGAAATTTTGGGAATAACTGTGCAGTGTGAGGTAGATAAGGCACATATTAATCACCCTCCATTTGCTTTTACTGCTTCACATTTCCCCAAATTAGAAAACCCTCACCATTTTGTGAGGTATACTGTTTTGTTGCAATACTTATCTTTAGCTTTAATGGTGTCTGTGAGGATCATTGGCACAGCCATCCAGAAACTTCAAATTCACAGTAAGCTTCTTCAGCTCAGCGGGAATATACATTTTTACCACTCGATAGATGCTCGAATGTCGGTCACTGCAAAAAGCCCCAGAAGGTAAAAATACCAACTTCATGGTCCCATACTGTAACACCACATCTAGCCATAAAAGTGTTTATTTCATGTCTGGTGCAGCAAGCCCCTGCGGTGATTATGTATAGTGGTGTAACCTGAAGCATATGGAGCACAACCTATTTTGGGAGTTGACTTTTTTTGCTGATGGTGACAGATGCTCAGCCAGACTGGTGTTTAGGTTCAAAGGCCACCATATCTCTCCCTCTCCTGATACTGTATGTCTTGCATGTATTAAATAAGCTTCTTCTTTGACTGTGCGTCCTTATCACAGAATTGTGCTGTGCTTGCATCTGCTGCAGTAGCACCTTGCATTTAAGTGTAGCTATGGTATCACAGTTTCTAAAAAGCAGTAGGTGCTGAGGAATAACAGCGTTTTTTTCAGCGCTTATTGTCTGTCACGTCTAGGTAATACAGTGCTTGATGCCACTGTGAATTGACCCCGTCTCACTTGGTACATGCAGAACTGGATGATTCATTTTAATGTAGTGGGGTGAACTATATAGTGCTGCCTGTGAAGATTTTAATATCTAAAGTATGCAAGAATATTTAAGGATCCGAAGCAAATTAATGCTGTCATACATTCACTCCTGTGGATTTAGTATTGAACTGTTTGCGCTTTCCCTGTTGTTGAACACAAGCTGAACTCTTAAGGCCCCAGTAAATTGCTTCCCTCGGTAAATCCATCATCCACTGATTTAATCTAAATCCTGGCTTTTGGTCTAGTGTTAGGTCAGTTCATGCCCTTTTGTGTTGTTTTCCACAGTGCAGTTATTGCTCCATGGTGGATGATAATTGACACTGTTGTGGTGGGTGAGAAAAATAAATAATGGTTTAGAAATACTTTACATATCTACATGAAAAAGGATGTACCTGTTCTTAGCCTACAGCCTTTAAATTTGTCTAATTATACATAAAAGCTCATTTGCTTTATTAAATGTGTGATTTCTAAACCACAAAAATTACAGTTATATAAACATGTAATTCTAGATGTTTAACTTTCACTTGAATATACACTCACCGAGCACTTTTTCAGGAACATCTGCACAACTGCTTATTCATGTAATTATCCAGTCAGTGGCAGCAGTGCAGTGCATAAAATAGCCTCATTGATGAGAGATGAGAATGGGCAGACTGTTTGGAGCTGACAGAAAGGCTACGGTAACTCAGATAACCACTGACCACTAACACTGCGTTGAGCAGAAAAGCATCTCAGAATGCACAACTCACTGAAGCTTGAGACAGATGAGCCACAACAGCAGAAGGCCACGTCAGTTTCCACTCCTGTCAGCCAAGAACAGAAATCTGAGGCTGCAGTCCAAAACTGGACAGTTGAAGACTGGGAAAACAGGGCCTTGTAAGATGAATCTGGATTTCTGTCACACAGATGGTACGGTCAGAATTTGGCATCAACGTCACGAATCCATGGACCCAACCTGCTTAGTATCACCAGGCTGCTGGTGGTGTAATGGTGTGGGGGATGTTTCTAGGCATACTTTCAGCCCCTTAATACCAAACATTGTCAGGAATGAATGTGCAGCTGACAAATCTGCAGAAATGATGTGGTGCAACATGAACCAGAATCTCAAAGGAATGTTTCCAACTTCTTGTGAAATCCATGCCACGAAGAACTGAGGCTGCTTGGAGAGCAAGGGGAGATACAATCCAGCATTACTAGGTGTTCCTAATGAAATGCTTGCTCACTGTATACTGTACTTAAATGTCAGTGTTTAAAAACATTACTACTGTTGCTGAAAGCATTATAAACTCCACTGACCCGTGTACAGACCCACTCAGAAGGCTCTGAACGTGTTCTGTGAAAGTATTTTTTTCATAAAAGTTATGAGTTATGAGTATGGTCACAAGGTGTCCATATCCGATTTCCAAGCGATTGTTTACTTGCAGCACATTTCATTGTGTCGCTCCCTCCCGTTGCATCAGTGCCGTGTCAGTGGAGGTGTGTTTGTTCATTAGCTCTCTGTGTACAAAGTGGGAGCCTCCTTGTAAAGATCCAATCGGATTTCACTCCAGGAGAGCCAAGTCAATACAGCAAGTGTACCCGAGCGAAACCCTGATGGCGCAATTCTTTGCGCTGCTATTGTTTACTGCCTTTTTTCCCCACAGGTTTCCTTTTAGAGAGGTTTATAATCGCCTGTGAAAAAATGAACTAAAAAGCCCACTGCAACAACAATGTTAGGTCCAGAGGTGAAAATTTAGTTTCTGAGAAGATGTAGAAGTAATGTGAAGCTTTTCAAAGCTCTTGTATAAAGCATATCCTAGTTATTGCTATCAAATATATTTTCAGGTGATGACCAAAAAAAAAAAAAACCATGTATGAGCTGATGTAGTTTATGTTGGGTTTTAGTCACATGAAAGGATGTCTCATAAACACGTCTTAGCCTTACACTTTCTGAGTCCACTTACCAGCTTTCTCAAAGCTGTCAAGTGCAGCTCACATCATTGAATTGAACTAGCTCAGGTGTCACATGATCCAGACATGGACATGGGTCACATACCATGATTTGAATTATACATACACAATTCCAATGCTGATGAAGGCCAGAAGATGTGGTTGCAAGTAGGACAAAGGTTATAAATAGACTCTGCACTAAGATTCTTTAAATTATTTGAATAAAATGCTCAGAGGGTCATAACCTTCACTTACTTGTGTTAGACTGTGTAGTAAGAGGCAGATTGTAATTCTGTGTTTTGAATTTTGCTGGAGGGAGTAACCTTCTGGTTACATTTGGATCTTGAGTCATGTCTTTAAATAATCCACATTCACTGATGCTGTTATCTTAACTTAGCTTCATACCCAGGTCGACTCACCTCATCTACCCAACAGCAGCCTCTGCAGTTTTGTGTGATCAGAGATCTCCTGCAACAATGATGACAATATGGTAATGCTTTATTTTGCAGGCCTTATGAGTTACCAAGATATTTCCTGTAAAGAGCTGGTATTACCTATAGGAAAAATACCAATTCACGGTTTTACATATGCAGCTCACCTCCAGCTCAGCTTAAAGACTCGACTCAGTTTTTTTATAATTGGTAACTCACATAAAAGTCTTCACAGTCAGCACCGCAGCAGTCAGTGTGGACTAAACTGTGGATCACTTGTCTTTACTTTGAAAGATGTGGTGACTGTATGCATTTATTTCAAAGTGATGAAACATTTGGTCACTCACATTCAATGACCACCAAAACTCTGTATTTACACTACATTTTGCACATGTTTACATAACTTCTGTTCAAACACAAAACATAACACAAAATTACTGTAAACTAGACCACAAACTGCATCTCTCAAAATGACCTTGAGTTGAATCGACACCTCTCTAACAGTTTCACACAAAACTAAACATTATAACCTTCATGAAGGGGGATTTATTGGAGGTCTGCATTAGTTTTAGCTTGGTGTGCCTAATACTATAAACTGCCAACTGAGTGTATCTGCAGAAGACTGCCAGGAGTGGATTGTAATGCTACTGGTTAGGTTTTTTTTTAGGTCAGAGTGATCTGAGAGACAAAGTGTTCTTGTTGGGAGACAAATGTTGACAGATGTGTTCTGGTACTAGAGTTGATCTTGAAATATGGATGAAGTGTTTAGTTGCATTAGTGTATTTTGAATGTGAGATTAACTGTCATGCTGAGCTGCATGTCAGTAAAGAGAACTGTGTGAAGGGTTTTGCAAAAGTGAATATTTTCTGTACAGAAAAATGTGAGTTAGCAGTTGTAAAAAAACAAAAAAACAACTGTAATTGAAAGTGTACCGACCAAACATTTCCCATGCAACTTGAACCTACTGCAAATTTTCTTCTTTCTTCTGTCACAGGGGAAGAATATCTAAATGAGAAAACATCAAAACATGAAGCTAAATGGGAGTATTGTTTTTTTAACATCAGTAGCGGGAAGGATTATTCATTTTACCATCGTGTGTTTGGGTTTTGCTTTACAACATGTCATATTGTCCACTGAATGAGAAATAATTTTCCAGTGAGATACCTGTCTGATGTTTTGAACTGTATCTAACAGAAAATTGAACACTGAAATCCATGTGGTGGGTTTCTTCAAATTAAAGTCACCAAGATGAAAGCGAGCAGACATGATACCGGTATGGGGCTAGAATTTTAAAATGATCTCTTACTCTGTGCCTGTCAGAACAGAGATAACAGTGTTACACTAAAGCATACTGATGTATGTGTTTGTTTACACTTGCTGCAAAACACAATGACTTAATCCCTGTTTTGCACCTTTGCCATCTCAGGACAGCGAGCTGCCCAGATGCCAGCATCTGGCCATGTTTCATATCAGGTGATCTAGCATAGCTATGGTGTGTTTGCAAAGCCTGCCCTGTGAGAATGATAAATTGAAGCGATACATGTGTGGTCTCACCTGTACGGCTTAGAAGTCTCTTGGGTGAATAACTCCACTCTGTTTGTGTGTATATACCGAACCTATCTCCTCTCCTGGGGGGAGTTGGGGCGCCATGCTTGGTGGGGCCTCTGGGAAGACATTATCGCCCACCCATCTATCCCCATGGGTTGTAGCTCCCTATATCTCTGCCAGAGGGGCTTGAATGTCATTTGTTACTCCTATCATCTTATTACATTTCCTTCTGCAGATGTGGTTCTTACTGTATTATGTCCATTACAAATTTCAAATAAAATTCTAAACTATGAATAGAATTTTAAAAGCTAAGTTACTAAAAATTGCTTAGTTTTCACAGTTTCCTGTTAGCTGTACACTTTTGGTACATAATGTATGGTATTACATTTGCCAGCCTCTGTAGTCGAACGAATTGTGACAGATCGATGCCTGGTTCATACTGAGCAGCTAGATCACTGCAGTGAACTACACCGATCAGCCACAACATTAAAACCATGTTGTGGCTGATCAGTGTATTTATTTCAACTCTGTGAAGTGAACATGAGTTTAATGAGTTAATCTCATGAAATAATAGCTAAACCCTGCGCAAGGCCAACTGAGAGTACATGTTATTCCTGTTATTAATATTATTAGTAAGTATGACATGACCTTACTTTTTTTTTTTTTTTTTTCGATAGTCTGTATTTAAGCATTACTTAAATACTTAAATTCCTGTGGCACAAATCCAAAGTGTGCAAGCATAGGCTACAATGCACATACAATATTGGAAATTTGTGTAGCTAAAGGTTTAATAGATGATAATAATAATACTATTTAAAATTAAGAAAACTTAATTGACTGTCTTGCTAGTAGCTTGTGTATTAGCAGGTGTTAGCTAGCCAATGAGAAAACTGAACACTGATCAGGTGGAACTGCAACTCTTGTATTCTCTTTGTAGGGATATATTTCATTCTAACTTCATTATAAATGGGTAAATGTTTGTATAACGTAAATTTCAATGGGTAAATTAATGGTTTTCTAAATGGAAAAGGCTGCTTTGCTCGCTGGGATCTAATCCAGCACCAGCACATAGCATTCTTGAGCGAGTCTCAGACTCATCCTGTGTCATGATGCAGTAACCTTTCCCTTACATAGCAGGACAGTGATGTCCTAGAAGCTATTCACAAAGGACTTAAATCCACTAGCGACTTCACTGATATTTTGTCTGAAGAGAAATGCCTCACCAGCTTCTTTGTCCTCCTCTATGTTCAAGCTATGCAGGGAAAATGTGTTGGCTGTCTCAGACAAGGACATTCATTATTAACCAGGGACATAAAAAAACAAGCTGCAGGCTGTATACAATAATGTGGTGCACAAGCTGATGTGCAGTTGCGCTTCCTTGACCCTTGTACCATGGAGGATACAAGTCTGACGAAGATGGGGTCACAGGCGGAGATGGTGGAACCAGAGAGTCAACCAAAACCTGCAGCTGCAGGTCCGGTGGCCATCAGGCTGGAGGCGCAGGAGATGGTGGAGAGGTCGGTAACATATTACACATAGATATTTCCATGACCTAAATCCATGAAAAAAATAACTTTAATCAACTTGTAAGTGTACCACAGGCCATGTTCAAGCTGGATCATGGGAATATAGGTTTTTGGATTGAACTGATTTGTGACTTACATTGTGGTCAAAATTAAGGTTACTGGGTTTTGTGTTTAATGTTAATTAATTGTTTTTTGTTTTTGTTTTTTATGATGTTTTCAAAAGTGTGACAATGTTGCGAAATGTATATATGAAGAAACATCTTTATATTTTTTGTATATAATTATCCAATCAATACGCTGTGTCTTTCTGAACATCCAAAAGCTTAATGAAGGGTGGCAGCCATCTTATTGTGGAAAACAGTAGCATTACATTCCCTTGTGCAATCTGTCTTGACTGCCCAGAGGCCACCTCCATGAAACTATACAACAGAGGCTTTCTTTTTAAGTTTGGATATTCTCCTTAAAGTCAGCGATCTTTTGTTTGCTTTCTGAAGTAGCACAGCTCTCTGCCACTGCTACTGTCAGTCTAACTTAAAATCATTTTAAAATCCAGGTGTCCGATGACTAAAATTCTTTTGCTGGTTAAAGATAAAGTTAGAAACAACCACAGTCTAAATGAAATGTAACATGAAGTGTTGCTTAAAACTGGATAAAAGTCCATTTAAGACCATGTTTCTGACAGCATTTCTGGCAGGCAGCCACAACACTGACGCATTCACAATCAGTTGCATGCTAGGGTTTCTATACATCAACAACACCAACTACCTAACTAACAATTTTAAGAGGCAGAAATCTGAACACCACAGTTGTGAAAATCATGCTAACCAATTTCTCTATACATTTGACCTTAAACATATCCATCACATAGGCTTGGACACTTAAACTTGACAGAATAATGAGCACAGAGAGCACACCAGCAGCTATTAATCCTTCTGTATCATTCAGTGTCATGTAAAAAAGGGCTACTGATGTCTGCTTTTAGACAGCAGGGATTTTAACCAGTACAGAGGATTTAAATCAGAGCCTTGTTATTGAAGCCCATTGATTCACTGTCATCATAATCTCACCTCAGCAGAGAGTTGAGCTCCTGTTACAACACATTTGGACATGTTTACTCAGAGATTAGCCTTTTGGGTGCACAGATGACAAAGTAGTGGCCTAAACATTACTGTACATATCTCATGTGGAATCAGGTAAATTGGGCCATCAGCTAAAATGGGCCAGATAAAGTTGAAATATCATAACTCTTTAAATTTTATTAACCAATTCCTGTTAATAAATTGAAATTGTTGCCACAATAGTTCTTGATGTGTTTGATTTGATTGCTCCGAAGTTGGTAAGGTGGGTGGGGCAATTCCTTAAGGTAAAAACCCAAGTGGCAAACCCGGGCTGCAAAATGAAGCTGACGCTGAAGTGCCAAGAACTGCAGTTCTTTGAACGGCCACTTGAGGCTGGCTCCGAAAGTGGGTTAATCCCCTTAGACTCCCATAATGCCCCTAACTTTACAGCCTTTACAGCCTGGTGCAAAAACAGTTTTGTTCTCTATAGCTAATTTCCCCCTGGATGACACCTGTAACTGGAGGGAATTCTTATATAACTTACCAGTTTAAATTTTATTAATGCATAAAGTCATGCATAATTCAGTTGTTAAAACTAAAAATCATCAACTGGAAGCAATATCTCTCCTTACATCTGATATCTCACAACAGTGTTCCGTCCCATAAAGGATCTGAGGCCTGATTGCATTCATAAGGTAATTCACTGCTTTCTAGTGGTGGAAGCAGGGTATTGTCTCTGGAAGCTAGCTGGACTTCCAGCCGTTGTATCTATCATTTCTGTCAATTTCCGGGGTGTAACCGTGTCCCATTGACAAAGGTGTAAGATTGTCAAGCCAAGACAACAGCAGCCTTTTTTTGGATTTGCAGATGCACATTGAGGATAATCCTGGGATCTTTGACAGGTGACTAGTGATACCGTTCTGAGATCAGTTTTGATATTGCAGCATTATACGCATTTTGCAGACGTTTGGAAACTAAACTTGCACATGAAGTGTAAGAGGCAGTAGTAGAAGGTAAATGAGCAAATTACACTAATTTCTCACCTCTGTGCAAGATCTGCAGTAAATTTGAGAAGTCAGAGACAAAATATTGTTACAGGAGTAGAGCAGCTCCTTTCAGAATAGATCAGTATGTACGTTGTGTGTGTGGCAGGTGAGAGAGAGCTAGAAAGAGAAAGCAGTGACACTGCCAACTAGAGCAGAGAGTTAGCTAGTTGGTAAGTAGATAGCAGTATAGCTCTACACGTACAGTGGGATGTATGTGCATTTTAGACTGTTTGTGATACAACTAAAACTATGACTCCAAAATCTCCTATGAGACCAAAATTCATACGTCTCCCCTGTTCTTCCCAACAACAACCCAACACTAAGGCTGGAAAATGTAGCATTGATAGAAGTGATTTTTAGATATTTTTCCTCAATACTGCATGTTTAATATGTTAATACTCTAAATTCACAAGAATAATCCTAATACTTCTTCAGACAGGAAGGAGAAAGGTCAAGATGTCCAGGCAGAGAGCAGCAAGATGCACAGGAGAGCTTGCTCTGTAAAAGTCACCTAACGCCACTGGAAAGTTCAATAAATGGATTTAAGGGTAATTTAAATAACTTAATTGCAGAGAAAACTATGAGAAAAAAAATGAACAAGGAGGCGGAAGGATTAAGAAAAGAAAGGATTGGCGTAAAAACTATTTGGGTTCAAAACTTGCAGACAGAACTTCATGAGTTGGGATAACTTTCATTGTATAAAAGCTCTTTTATACCATTTACCACACCTTGTTTTCAGGGGTTTAGTTGCCTCCTGTTGCAAACTGGTTTTACATATATTTTTAGTAATCTGTGTAAAGCATTTTGTGCTTTACATAGACTACTAAGAATAATACTATCTTGCTATTGCATTTTAATGTTAGACAAACCCAAAATAGGTTCACATATAGAATAATCAATTTTCACATGAAATATGAAAAAAATGAAATTAACACTATTTGTTCTCCTTTTGTTCTAACGTAAGTCAAATAAAAATAGTGTGGCCGATTTTATGTGATCATGGCCTGATCAGTATCTGACAATTAAACCTCAAGAATGAGAAAAAAAAAAAAAAAGAATTTACACATTTTTGTCAACATAGAATAATAGAGGATAAGTGACTGCCCACTGGACATCTAGCATGCTGGAAATGCACAGACTTTCTATGCACAGTGGTTGCCTGGTCTAAATATTAATGGCTCCTTTTATTGCCAAGAGCTTCTGTGATACCACATTTATGACTGGAAGAATAAACGACTCAGTGTGTTGGTTTTAATAATGCTCTCTGCACTAATAGGGAATATGCAAATACTCATTTTGACTAATGTAATTCTTTTCTATGATTTATATCTGCTGACACAATAGTCTACAAGCAGTATGATGTAGAGTTTTACAAGACAAATCCATGACTTAGATAAATGCTGGCTTGTACAGAATCGGGTTAGGAACAGAGGGATAGCTTTAAAGATTGAGATACAGTGATGAAGCATGGCTATGCTTTGTGATATGCAGCCCCTAAAACACCCCCCACCTGTGTATACACACACACACCTCTCCAACTGCAGTGCATTTTTCATCTGTCCCTTGTGGATGGAAGTCCCACTGTGAACTACAGGGTGCTGTTCCTGTTTAAACACCATTTACGTCTCTTTGTCTGTCCCCCACCACACACACACACACACACACACACACATACCCACACACAAAAAAAAAAAAAAAAACATACACATTTCTTCCACAGTGTCACATCAAATCTTAGTCAACATGGTAAGACACAAAATTATCTTCAATCATTCTGACCTCTCTTTGATTCAGGTCTTGTCCAGGATGGCGTGTAGGCGGAGAGGGGGCTGATGAGTAGCAAGCAGCGTCAAAGTGTTCGGGTATGCGGCCTGAATGCATGAAGACAACATGCCTGCTCCATTACCCCCTCTGTCACATTCTGTTTCATATATCAAACTGATACTGAGGCGCGTTTGGCTATGAGACATGTAGGATTATGCACTTGGCAAAGATGGACAAATAGAGCAGACAGATCTGTTATGCTTGGTTATCAGGGGGCTTTGGTCCTGTCAAAACATTTCCTCATCTGTTCATGAACTCCTCCAGACTGCTGAAAGTTACTCTTATCTTGAGAATGTTGTTTAGTCTTAAAAAAATAAAAAAAAATAAAAAAATTAAAAAATAAGTCCTGATTTATCTCAAACTGCCCCTAACGCAGCCCCTTTGTGGAGCCTGTGAATAAAACAGGTAATATTAGCTTGGACCCTCATAAGAGGCCTCCTTAAAAGCCCACTTTCTTCTGACTGGCCAAACATAGCAGCACTATGGATGTATTATAACACCTAACATAGTCACTTATTACTCTTTGTATTGTATATTTTTAAGCACAGCTACACACAACCATGTTGTGTCTCTGGTACAAGGACCCTTGCTGGGTAACAGCAAACATTGTATGGATGTGAAAAAAATAAAGAGAAAACTGAACAATTAACATATATTTGAGTTAGCCCTTGTTTCCAACTTAACTGCTTTTTAATCAATTAGCCACATGAGCACTGGATTCACTGATATGATAACTGCATTCATTTATTTTATGTCTTAAATTGTCTCAGTGTGGCAAAATCATAACTCCACTTTGGCCTGGATGCCAGCCAAGTGGCAATGGCAATGGCCACCACATTTGTCTCGAATGCAGGCATTACTTTAACACATGTTTACCTCACTATTAGTAACTTTTGCCATGTTTAATATGCAGGTCCAAAATTGTAAGAACCGCATAATAGGCCCCTTTAATATTTGACCCAGTTAACATTTACCCTGAAGCAACGACACTCTTGGGCACTCCTGATTACTTGTCTAAGTTTTGAATTAACTTGCATTATTTTCTGTGTACTAGTTGAGACCTCCAGTCATTCTGGCATAGCCAAGTGTTTTCAGAAGTAATCCACCCTAATATAAGCACTGTGAATGGAAGCAGCATTTGAATATTTAAAATTCAACCGAAACAACAGCAGTCTGTGAACTGTTTTGCTTTCAGCAGCAGTCATTCATAGAAAATTCTGATGCATTAGTATTCTACATGAAAGTCACCCTTTACACAAAAAGACCTGTAGTCTCCTATCGAACCACAAGCCTTAATGATATATTATTCCGCCCCCACCCTGCATTGTGACAGAGAACACATTGAACAAGAGTGTGTGCATTACCATATGTTCACAGCATTAATCTCAGCTGCAATAAGGACTGAAACCACAGCTGTCCCAGAATGAGATGTACTCAATGGGTGCTTCCAAGTTCAAGTGTGTGATTGTCTCCATTCTCTAAATTAAATTACATTTCAATCAAATCACCCTATTTTTCAAAAAAAGTCACTGCTGTTGTTCTGCAGAGACAGTATAACATTGAGCAATGAATTAGCACTGTGATGTATTTTCAATTTTCATTTAACCTTGGCTGTTTTATCCACATCATTAAACACCAATCACAAATGATTCAGCCACTGTATGTTGGAGTATACTGTATACTAAGGATGCTTGTTCTCCTCAGGCCTACTAAAACTGTCTTAAAAGAACTCCAAGAGATTGAAGAGAGAGAGCGTGACATCCAGACCTGGAAGAGGATGTGGAACACCCAACTGTCTCCTTAGCTTTGATCTACAGGGGGTTTGAGAGTAGGCATGTTGGTCTGCCAGTTAGTCTAGTATGTCACTACAGAGGAATAAAAAATGGCTGAAAAGATGCCGTAAGTGTCTGCATATTCCCCTTGCATAAATTATTCTGGCAGCAAATTCTTCAAAAGATTGTTGAAGTGATTCCAGGATAGAGCTTGTCTTTTCAGTGCTTGAAAGAGCAGGTACAGTTTCAAACAGAGACAAAATCTCAAAAGTTCTCTCTGCTGCAGGGAACGTCACGGTTTTGTCTGCTGTGAGATGAAAGAAAAGCAGCAGGGGTTTCGATCCAGACTCAGCACGCCACCAGGAGTTAACCAGGCCATTCCTCCAAAGCTCATGTCACCAAAGAGATTAATTGGCCTGGGTATCTTCAGAGTATTACTGATTGGCTCTCACAAAAGCAGAGGCCTTTATCTCATTGGCTCAGGCACTGCTTTGGGTGGAATGAAAGACTGAGACCTTTCAGCAGCCCCAAAGTCCAACTTAATATCTGACTAGCCCTTTCACGAGTCTACTTTGTCTCTCGTCGCTCCTAGTGTTGTCTATTGCTTTGTTAATGTTTTTGAGGGGAAAGCACTGTTTTAGCCGTAATATTTACATGCTCTGCCATCTCATGCAACCATCTAGTTTTGTAACCTCACTGAAATGTTCACTAATAATGACTGTTTTTTTTAACATTCCTGGTTAATGTGTAAAACTTAATTAGTAAATGCATTAACAGCTTGGTTATTATACAGCTTGTAAGAGAGTGACAGCCAAGTAATATGTTCATTAATGTGTGAAGGCCCTTTTCCCCTGGTTGAAACCCACTAAGACCTGCTAACATTGCTTTTGTCAACAATCGAAAGGTGTACAATGAGCATTCACACCCATGTCAAATGACTCCTCAGCAGACACGAGTATTTATTGGCTCTGGCTCCGATCGGCTCCAATCAGCATCGATGTAAACACAACACCTGGGTGAACCTGCTAATTTTCACCCCTTTGCTGCTGTAACGTCTTTCAGAGCACGGTCAACAGACCTGTCACTTGTCCAGCATAGTGCTATTAAACCAGAAGCAGTGGCTACACTACGCACAGGGATGAAAGAGTTACTACAGCTTCAGAATAAGTTTTAAATACACACAATCATCAATCGAAGCATCTCACACCAAGGCCTTGACACTTTTACAGGAGCAACAACCTGGGGGTTAGATGTGACAGATCAGTTTTACCAGCTTGCACAGTGGCTAGCAGCTCACCCTCTCTCCACTGCTTCTGTGTGTCTGCTGTTTGGTCATATTACTTTACTTTACAGTCATATTGCTTTATCTATGACCATGTTCTGCAACCTTAACTGCATGTTTTATTTATTGTAACCAAGACTGTGAAGGTCTTCTAACCTAAAGAAAATACTTATTTTAGCCAAACCATGATTTTGTCCTAAACCTTAATCATTTCATAAGGTTAACTGCATGGGGAACACTTTGTACATTTTTTACAAGTACACAGAGGTTACAGTGGCCTGCAATGATCCAGAAAGGCATTCCAACACCTTTGATTAATAGGTAAATAAATCTAAGAGTGTAGACAGAGAGTGAGACAGACGATCAGAAACACATAGATAGAGAGGCAGGGGAGAAGCCCCTCCTGTCAGATCCTCACACAAGGCGATGGTCCTTTTAACTTCATTGTTGCAAAGAAAGCAACATCCCGCTGATCCAGGAACATGAAAAGCTCTATGTTACAAATTCATGAGGTTATTATACAGATCAGCTCAGTGTTTGATGAAGAAAGAGCAGAGGAGCCGAGTTGTTTGTTTACTGGAGGAGAGAAATGCTTCTGGTGACGACAGCCATAGTGCTGCTTGTGGGTCATAGAGTTGAACTGGCAAGACATATTCTTATTCCTAGAGACATATTCTTTTATTACTACTGTAGTACTTCTGTACTGAGTACTACATCATATTTAAGAGTCATAGTACTATGTATGGAATCTCCCCAGTTGGGAGAAAAGGAAAGGAATAGAAAACAAAACACACTCACACAAAATAATAAAATAATGTGGGAGCTCTGAAAGCAAAAGCACAGAACTGTGATGCTATTTTGACTGATTTTGCTCATATGGACAGTACACTCTATAGCTTATGACCTGTCCGTGACTAATTTTCTTATTTTCTATATTGATGTATATGTTTCACAAACACTATATGGCCAAAGGTATGTGGGCACACTTGGTTATACTAATGTCCATGACGTTGTATTATGATGTAAAATACATAAGGATGAAATTTTTAGATGTCCACATACTTGATACCGGAAGCTTGTCACTGCATTCCTGACAACTGACTTGGAAAAGAGATGAAGAACAATGAAAAAAAACAATCTTCCTCATGTAAATACTTGATGAGATTAATGACCAAGCATAACGCGTTATTTTTTTTTAAAATTGTGATAATCGTGTGCCGCCAAAGATTCTTTATTTTACACTGTCACTGATACTGTTACCAAAGATTCTAGCGCTACTTTCTAGAATCTTGGCTGCTACTATTTTGACCCTTTGACGCACCCTTACCTGTTGTCAAGCTGCCACAGACACTTCCTAGAAAGATTTTACATGGCAGAGCAAGATATTTCCTGGCAAGTCATGTCTATGGGAGCAAAATGGGGACGGTTCCAGTCTGCATAAAGGGGCATGTTGGGAGACCTAAAGTGTTTAAATCTGATGCCTGAATCGACCTGGTGAAGATGGAATGAGTTGGAAAGTAAAAATATAACTTAGCTAGAGCCGATAAATACGGATAAATAAATTATAAGACATCTTCATAATTACATGTCAGACATGCTATGTGTTGTTGAGCAAAAGAAAACAGGTCTGAAATGCAAAATAATAGAATTTTAATCATGTGATAAAACATGCAATTAATCATGATTGAGAAAAAATTAATCGTTTGACAGCCCTAGTAAAAAGTTAATTTGCTGCACAAAAACCCACTGTGTTCCTGCAGATCTTAAATAGCCTGGAAATCTGAAAATCAGAATTCCCTGGCTGCATGTTGATTGGATGATTGAAACTGCATGTAGATATGATTGATATGTAATTGATAGCCTTTCTTTGTTGGAACTGTCATTAAGTGGTTTGTGAGAGGGAATGAACCACACATTTCTATGTGCCAAGTTTCTCTTTTCAAAAGTGCAGCCTCGGGGATCTGTCAGGTATTGACCTCTACGTTGTGAAAGTCACAGTCTGAGAAAGAAATGTCAGCCCTCACCATCAGAGCTCGACAATAACCATAATGAAGACTTTGCTGCCACAGCCATTACAGGGTCATCAACTGATGGAGTATGCTCAAATTTTCCCTTGACAATAGAAGGTGGGGGCAGTGCTGATAAGAGCTGCATACAAGGATTGTTACTGTTGATCAGGCCCTGAATGAAAACCATCAAGCCTTCCATATGATGGGGCTTAGGCTTATTTGAATGGGCTGACACCATAAAAACACGCACACATCTCACCAAGACCTTCTTGCAATTACACCATGGTAAGAGACCAGAAATAATTCTAAGCTGAGCAGTTCTACCAACCTCACCAGTGCTGGCATGGAACTCATCTCTTAAAAGACTGAAACAATATATTACAGGGACAAATTAATTTAGATTGATTTGTAAAGGACTTTGTTGTAAAACGGTCTCTACTTTTCTGATTTGTGACACTGAAAAAAGGCATTTAAGTAAATTCAAAAAACAGCACACTCAACCATGTTTCTGGTGGGAAGCCAGTGAGGGATCTCATTGCTGGCTTGTTAGTTGGGGTGCCTGCACAGTGCGGGATGGGATTGGTGAGACTATGGGGATAGCATGACCCTCTCATGCATTACGCTTCCCCGTGAAGCTCATTGTTTGCAGGTAAAAAGAAGCAGCTGGTGACTCCTGTCACAGTGGTAGCACGTGTCTGTCTTCAGCCCACTTCAGGCCAAAAGTAGGGTTAGCAGTGACAAGGACTTGATTGCGTAAGGAACTGAGAATTCAAAAAAGAAACAACAAATAGAAAACATCAAAGCACACGCACAAAAAGGAAAGTGGGAGATCTGACAGCAAAAGCCCAAAGCTGTGAAGCTGTGTTGATTCCGTCCTTCAGTCACGACCATGAGCTAAAAGGAGCATCCTCACAATTGGAAGTGACTGTTCCATCAATTAAGACACGCAAGCATTTTTTTTCTGTTGTGCATTTTTAAATGTGCCATTTAGTAATGAATGTTAGAGCACCACATGTGACGACCTTGGTTAAATAATACAAGAGAAATTAGTCATAACAGGGGTTGACAAAAAGCTCAACCTCATTTTATCCGGTAACGATAGTGACAAAAAGATTCAAGTGTCTTTGGAGAGGCCTTAGCTCCTTGTCATTCACATCAAGTGCTCTGGGTGGAGGTGCCCTCTCTGCTGGGATGAGGTTATCTTGAATGGAAGAAATCCTGGGAGAGGCAGTATTGATCCAGCCCACAATTTCACACAAAGCTCTACATTCACCATAAAAATGTTGGGAGGAATATTGTCATTACTTTTCATTTGGGGCTTAACATAGAGTTCTCAGGAGAAACTGTACAATGACTTTACTTATTCCACATTCAGTCTCCCTTTAGGCCATATCATAAATGTCATCATATGCAAAGAAGGATTTCTGAATGCCAGGCTGTATAAATGGAGCTGAAGGGGCTGAACACTCTCCATCGCTAAAAATGGCCGCACCACCTGTACACCACTGACTTAAGTCTTTGATATAACCTTGACATTTCATTTATTATGCAATCAGTGACACTTAACCAGCTTGTTTTGCTGTCATGTCAAACAAGTGTCATCATTTCTGAAGACTGATAAGACAATTGACTGATTGCAATGAAGACCAACCATCTCTCCCGTGTTACATTTATAGGGTATTTCCACTGTGGGGTGGTTTGTCAAACAGGAACACAGGAGTGAAACTAAGCGACAGAGATTCAGAGGCTATGTGAGTACGAAGAGCTGAACACTGAGTGACTTTACAAGCAGAGTTCTCCCTATTTTCCAGTGTAGTGTAGCCACTGAGGATAGAAGGGGAAAGGGTCATGGCTGGACCACAACAGCTGTTAGGCTATAGTGGAAATGCATACCATGATGGCTTGGCACAGCTAAAGCAGACCAAGCAGGGCAGGTGGCAAAACCCTAACAGTCTAATTTTTTGCCACACCAGTGACATGGCTTTAAAGATGAGAATGTAGGTCTTTCACATGGTTCACCATTTTGGTCCCAACCCTGTCTCCTAGAAATTATGTTTTTATACAATTATACTGTCACAGCAAATACATTTAGTAGGAAGTGGAATTGCTGGTTGGATTACATTCCGAGTGAGATTTCTTTTTTGTATGAATGAATCAGCACATTCATTAATGGCATCCGATACACAAGAAGGTGGTAATGGGAGGTGGCAGGTGTACAAAGCCCAGGACTGTCACAGCAGAGATGGTTCTATATAACCGCAGTCCCATCTATGTTTAGGTTAGGCAATGAAAGCACTTTGGTTGAGGTTAGGGAAAGATCATAATTTTGGTTCAATGAGCACCTACACATAATCATTTAAAAGTGAATTAATGCAATAAAAGTGGATATATTGTACTGGAAGATATCTTGTTTGAAAACAAATACATTTTCTGTGAACATTTTATGTTCAGTATTAGCGTGTGTAATGTGAGTTTTCCTACAAAACACACTTGCTGTTGCTGTATAGTTGTATATAAACATTATTTCTAGGAGACAGGGCTGTTGTTTCAGGCTGTCTGATGGCTTTTCATGAAACTTTTACAAACATTCATGTTCCCTACATTCATGAAGCCTACAGACTTTGGTCATTCTCTAACCTTTCCTCTCGCACTATCAGGCTGACATGCAAAACTAATGAAATTCCCATCAGGAATAGAATAGACTGTATTGTCACTGCACAGTGTGGTACAATGAAATTGTGGGAGCTCTACCCGAAACAGTGCACAGAATAATAATTGAGCTTCAGATATACAGTACTTTTTGTTTAGTGCGAATTGGGAAATATTATGATATAAGCATTTCAACAATGTAATTGAGAGGGTGCTAATATGCTCATTAACATCTACAGATCTAAAAGCTCTATGGGTTTATTCCAGTCCTAGAAACAAATAGGATGATCAAAAAAAACACTTGACAAATACAACCCCAATAATAAAATGTTACAGTAAATCAAAGCTAGACCTTTACATCCCATGACATCATCATGTTTTCTTTGAAGATTATTCATGTAACATTCACTTCAGTTATACAATGAAATATGCATTATAAAAATGGAAATGTTAAAACTGTGGCAGAGTCCCATGAAAAAAAAAAAAAAAAAACACTGGGTTAGAACATCATAGTTGTATCTGTGAGGCAACACAGTGACATCTTATATTAAGAATGTATTTTTAAAAACCAAGACAACAGAGAAAAAGGCATCTGATCTGCCTTGCAAATTGGACAGCTGAGTCAAATCTGCATTTCTTATCTAGGAACCATAAAACAACGTGGCAACAAAGAATTTCATGGCATTTTAGGCCTTTAGTTTGGACTCTGCGTGACTGTCTGTCAGTGCAACCAAGCCACAGATCCCCAGATTATTTTTCAAGGATTTCCCCAAGGTGATGGATCAAAGACTCAAGAGAATTTCATATGGGAAGCTGTATTCCACCTGACCTTGAGAATCACAGTAATTTATTCAAAGCTTTCTGAGGAACTAGCACAGAGAATGATATTAACATCTGTTAGGTCACAGATCTCACCTAAGAGCATAATGCTGCCTGTGATTTCCTTGCATGAGATGTATTTAATTGAGATAATCTGATAGGGGTGTAAGACTAAGGTCACAAAGAACAAATTGAGGCTCAATCTCAATACTGCAGCACAGGGATGATAAATTCTTATATTTTTTTCATCATTTTAATCGCTGTAATTTTTCATGACACAGATTTCTAAAATTCAAACATTTAAGTATGCCCCATATCTTTATTTATTCTATTTATGATTAGAGCTTTAAAGGACCAGTGTTTAGGAAGAAGTGGCACCTAGAGGTGAGGTTACAGATTGAAACCAACTGAATACATTTGCCATCACCCATCCCCTTCCAAACATAGTAATGCAACTGGCAAATTATTTCACTCACTGCTAAAAACAAACAAAAAACCACACATTTTTAACTAATTTAATGATAAGAGAGACTCACCACTCATTTTGTGTTATTGCACAGCGAGGCAATCTTTGCTCATGCATAAATAGTTCAAAGTGAACCACAGGCTTACAAACATCCTAAAACTTTAATTTCGTAGTCTGGACAATCCATAGACATCAAAAGATAAAGATTAAATTTGTCAGTCATATCATTTTGATTGCCAAAATGTGTTACTATAGTAATCTACTTATGATTAAAACAGGTGCTTTTGTGATTTGAGTAGAATATAAATATAATAAAAATAAAACATATTACACCGAGTTACCAAGTCCTTCAGTCCTACTTTAAACAGTTCAGATCTGTATCTGTTTTCCACCAAGTCATGTGCAAGCTCTTTAATTTAACCACATTAACAACAAAGAGTGAGTGATGAAGTAATTTGAAGATAGTGTAGAGGATTAATTAATAATGCTAAATTTAATCAAGCATAAATAAGCATTCTTTCTTATCATTATCATTCTGTCTTCCAAGAGGGCGAAATACTCATGTAAGAAGAAATCATTTTATTTACTGCTCTTCAGGCTAGATCTTCAACTTTTTAAAACATAATTTCTTATCTTTATCATTGCCTGAGAAAAATGACATTTTTAATAGTATGCTTGTAT
This sequence comes from Trachinotus anak, assembly GCF_046630095.1. Lineage (NCBI taxonomy): Eukaryota > Metazoa > Chordata > Actinopteri > Carangiformes > Carangidae > Trachinotus > Trachinotus anak. The sequence continues at coordinate 3,296,244 of NW_027273852.1, read as the reverse complement.
CTGCACTAGCTCAGATGACCCAGCTGGCCACTCAAAGAACTTAATAAGTTGCTGTCTAATGAATAAAATATTCTGTCAACTCTAGACTGTTGCTGCAATGTCCTTTTTGGACGGGAACTATGAAGCTCATGAAAATTTATGTGACTGAAAACCCAAGTACACAACCCAGCAGGCACTGGCCATGACATATGGTACAACTGTGACCTCCACTCCTGAAAGAATTAGATGAGCCAAGGTTATGCTGTAAATCAGATGAGCTACATCAGACTATGTACTATTTGAAGTGTTTTCTAAAGGCTAATTTTGTTTCTCATTCCTCTACCATCAGTTCATGACTGCTCATCATAGATAAGTGTGAGCCAATTGAACTGTGTTTCCTAAGAAGCCAGTAAGCGTGCCTAATCCTATTTTAAAGAGCTCAACTGGGGGAAGCTGTCTGATATCCACTCCAGCCAGAACCAAAGCCCAGAGATGCTGGTGCTCCACTAGACCCTGCAGATCTGGACCAGAGAGACGAAGAGTTGCTGGATGGCAGGATGCAGATGGTCTCACGGGCTATTCAGTGGGTGCCACAGAGGAGCTTCACTGGAGGCATCAACAGTCTAGTTGTAAATACATTATGTGTGGTCAACACTGGAGGCGAGGATGGGATCATGGAAGGCACAGACGGGATGGAAAAAAAAAAAAAAAAAAAAAGATAAACTGCACTTAAGGCAGAAGAAGGAAAGAAAGGACAAACAGCCAAGGCCAATTAGACTAAGACAGCAGGGGTGGCTTGTGAGAAAGTTTGAGGGTGGTTCTGTTTACTATCATTGCAGTCACCATCCAAATCCTGTGTACTGCACAGTTCATATTCATATTCATTACAATGAAAAAGTAGTGAACAAAATATCACAAAAATTGCCATGGAAAAAAACAATACAGACACAATACTATTATACTCAGCTTATGTTAAAGCTGCACTGATCAACATTTTTCTATCAACCTCAAAAACATTCTTATAAAAACCACTGTACCCTACCTGTCCAGCACACAACAAACAGACAAAGTTAGCGTCTAACTGAACACAGCGAAGCATATAGCAGCAAATAAGCCAGACATTTTTCCTCAGGGGTTAGTGGAAACCAAAACAGATCTAAAAGGAGAGTGAATATTAGACTTTGATTTGTCAGGCAGCCAAAAACAACAACATTCTACATAAATGTTAATGTTACTCTGTGTCTGCTGGATGTGTACGTGCCTAACAGCTAACACGCTCAGCATAACAAATGTATAAGATGATTTGATAACGTTGGGTCTAAAACTTGTTTTGCTGCTGCCACAGGTGCAACAAACAACAGTAAGAATCTCAATTTGAACTAGAAACCCTGATCTCTGTGCTACAATAAGGTCACTTGGTTGTATTCATTAGGATGTATTAAGTAGGCAGGCTTACAGATCTGGTAGAAGGAAGGACAACTGAATGTCAGTTTGGAGCTCTCTCCATACACTGTGCAAAATAACCCATAATCTGAAGATGTAGTTGTCCTGACATTTCAAACTATGACCCATATGTGATGAAATCTGGACTGGACATGCTTCAATCTTGGTATTGTAAGACGTCATATAAAAAACTTCTCCAGATATGGTCCAGATTCTTACAAGAACCTAAAATCTCTGGATGCTTGGGGTTTTGGCACAGTGATAGTCAGACTGACCACTGGAATGAATCAGAGTGGTCCCAGTATGAAGAAAAAAAAATAAAAATGTGTAAAGTTCTTACTGGCCCTGTCAGTCTCTTTCCTGGCCCCCTCTCTGGTCCCAGCAGACGAGGCAGAATTTCTGTTCCAGTCCGACCATGGCTCTCTCCATCAAGGGAATGCCTGTTCATTCTTGTTTTACCTCAGTTACTGTCACTCTCCCTCTTCGCCTTCTTGCCTCCTCTGACAATGCAGCGTTTTCTTTAGTGTTTCCACAGTTACTCCAGTTGTTCCACCATCTGCCATTTCTGCTACCTTGCAAAACAAAAGCTCTGTGCTCTTTCTGTTTTGGTTGAGCAGTGGCAGTAGCACTTCCTCGCTATAAATCCAGCCTTCATTTTGCATTTGTAAAGTAAAACCAAGGCTTACTCATTTGTTACCCTTTATATCTCAGGTCCTGAATTACCCCTCCAGTTGTCTCCCTAAACGACCCTGCTCAAGAGTATCACTGGAGATGTAGAAATTTGTAGATAGACTACTGAATGGTTAAGATAACTGCAGGTTTGCACATCCATGAATCTGTGTAAGACAAAGTAGGTCCACCATATTTTCCTCTTTCTGTTAGAAATGTAAAGAAAACAACATTCAATGATGTTTAGAAAACAGGAACTAAGGCAAAAATATTTACAGACCTTGTCAGCATCTGAAATTCCACCACCATTTATAATGCCATGAGGAAAATTTCACTTTCTGCAGAGCACTCATCTCATAACCTAGTGCAAGGACTGCATTTGCATGTTTCAAGGGATGACAATGTCATTTGCATAAATTTAATGAGTCTTTCAAAGGGAAAAAAAAAAAAAAAAAAAAACGTGGACACCTGCGGAAACAAGCTGACATTGTTCAAAGGCCTTTTTTTCCCTTATTACTCACAATATTGGCCTTGGCTTGCAGACAAAGCACTGTTACACAGATAATCAGGAGGTTTGACATCGCCGTCACAGAGAGGTTGTTTTCTTTGGAGGAAAAATGTGCACAGGAGATGAAATTTCATCCCTTGCTAAATGGCTGACATAGATAGTTAGGACGATACCAGTATGAGGACTTGTTTCTCTGGGAGGGGCTGGCAATCAGCAGGCTGGTGTGTTATGGCTGGCAACACAAGGCTCCAAAGCCTGTGGTATTTTGATGAAAGCAGTTCAACTGTCAGCAACCAAATGGGCAAACTAATTACCAGTGTAAGCTGATTTCCTGGTTCAAACTCTCCACAGCGGTGACTCTCCCCAAGCACAGAGTATGATTGTTAAACTGAGAAAAGGTACATGTTCTGGGTAGATACACAAGAGACTGTTAAAATGAATGGGATTGAGTGTATGGAAATGAAGTAAATGCGCTCCTCTTATTGGAAAGCGCTCTGTGAATTCCAAAGACAAGAAGAACGTCTCTGTGCAAGACAGCAGGGATTTTACACCCCCTCCATCAATCAGGCTTCGAATGTGGATCTATGACATGATGTCATACAGGGTAGCACAGATATTTTGTTCACATCAGCAGATATGAGGTGAAAGTCTGTGCAAGGACTTCCAAGATGGCATTTGTGAAAACTGCAGCTATACTTTCTCATGGTCATTTACATTTCCAGAAGCTCCTCCAGTTTGCGTAGTTATAGTCAGCAGCTTATTGTTCTCTCTCCTGAGTCATTTATTAAATACTGATGAAACAATGGTGACACATAAGCTCTCCTTTGTCAGGCCCGAGCTAAGTTAATTAATTAGCAATCTACGCTGCAGTGCCAGGAGGTTGTTGATTGTATCGTTTTGAGCCGTCATCCTGTGTAAATTGACTGAGATTGAGATCTAACAAGGCTTTGACCTGGATCCCTCCCTAACAACCTGATGTGTGAAACATTGATGAGGGGATTTAGCTGAGGGAGACTAGAGGACATGTTATCTTTAGCCATGCCATCAGCTCCATTAGTTCAGAGAAGCAAATGCAGCAGGGGATAGACACCCACCAAGGTTTTTTTTTCCCTTTTACTTTAGGACTGGTGTGCAACCTTGAAAAATGTGTCCTTTTAGCTGCATTATTATGGTTTTAAACCTCATGTTAAAATCTCAGCACACCAATTCAAACACAGTTTCAGTCCAAACTTTGTCTTCCGCTTTGTCCTTTGTTTGAGTTTGTTCCCATGGTGATAACCTCATCCTGAAATAATTCTGACAGTTTTATAATGGCTTTGAGCTCTTTCAATTGTCATTCAGTTGCAGTATGCGAGCAACAATATTCAGGAAGTGTCTTGTGACCTGCTCATTCTTTTAATGAAAACACATGCACAAAAATGCATAGGGGCAATAGGTTCCATATCCTAAGCAGAAAAACTGACATTGGTAAGTGTTTTTTGAATGCATCACCACCTCCACGGGCCATCTGCAGCTGTAAGGCACAGTGACTGTTAAGTGCACAGGCCCCATGGGCTCCAGAGGGGGGTTAGGAGTCTCCCCATTCTCATTTCATATGCTCCTGGACAAAATGAAAAGCACAACAGCTCCCTTCAACATGCTGATACACTGTCAGGTTGAAGAAGGTGTTCAAGACATCACACAGCAATACAAACATTTAGTCTGAATCCCGGTTTTCATTGCCTGTGCATTTCTGCTGCAACCATAGGCTACATACCCTAGTCTACGGGTGTATACACAGACAAACCATAGCAGAAAAAATGTATGCAAGACCCCAGTAACAACTTTATCACATTTTCAATCAATGATAAAAATAAATAAATAAATGCATTACAGTGCAGTCAGAGGCAGTCTGAAAGGAGCTCTGGTATCATGTCATAGTTTCCACATGCACACCCTTCACCTCATATGATATTATAAAAATAATAATAATTCAACAAACAGTGAAAATGTTCAAAAAGCATATACTACAGAATCAGTTGCCTGTTTGCTGGGTACAGATTTAAAACTAATAAACAACAACAACCCCTCAATAACTCCTACTTTCACTTGGTTCTGGTTAAAAGTTTTTCAGAATTAAACCCAGATCACAATCTTTCTCTACCCTTTTTCTTAGCATTATGATTAAAAAATAATAATACTGTAGTTGTTATGAGCTGATATTATATTGCAAGATTATTTTGATGGAAAACAAATTAAATATGTTGTCATTTAATATTTTATTGATTGTTTGATTATCACTTGTACTTCCACTTTATAATAATATTTTTACAATGTTTTTTTCTTTACATTTTCTATTCTTTTATTTAAAGACAGTATTCCAGAGAGGCTTTTGTAAGATTTCAATTGGCTTTCATTTAATATGTCTCTGATTTACTTTACATTGAGGTTGCCGAGCAGGCTTCAGTCTCTTACCTTAAATGATATGCTTCACTCATTCATAATAGTGAAGTACATCTGAGTGATGAACAGTCGAAGAGACACTAATGAAGGTTTCTACTGTTATTATTTAATGGGCTTCGCTGCCTCGGTGAATGTGCTCGTATCGTATTATTTTAGTCAGTATGTGATTAGTCTCCCATAGGGCCTGGTTTCTAGCTGCGCTGAATAATCCCCTGTGCTTCCCACAGAGAGACATCAAACTGATCCAGGCCTGCTTAGACAGCCTGCTTGAAACTTCACAAAATAACTTCAACAGTTTAACCTCTGAGGAAGCTCCAGTGGTGATTAATTTTCTCCCCTTTACACTATTGTAATTGTTCACACCAGGGGGCACTTAACAGCACCAAAGGCCAGAAACTCATGACCCCCTTCAAATCAAAGTGATTACCATGCCTCAAGGAAAACTGGGCAATTATGTATAATTGCAGCTTCACAGCATTTGTTTGGCCTCTTGCAGAATAATGTATGTGGTTTGGTATGCATCAAATTTCATCTTCTCAAACAAAAAAAAGGTTTCAATTATGTAACTTTGACCTTTTACTCCAGCTGTATTAATAAACATATGGTTGCTTGTGAGTATGACAAGACAGAGGAGGTGGAGATGAGAAGATGAAAAAAGATGACGCCTGCATGGCTCAGTGTGAAGGCATTCTGTCCTTGGACCTTTGTGACCTTTGTTTATCTGTTTGAAACACCAGAACACCTTGTCAAAGACTAGAACCACGTTCTGGACTCCTTTACAGCTACAGTACTTTGACTGGACCGTTTCAGCAACTGGCAGCAGTTCGGCTTTAACAGAGTTGAGAGCTGGGGGCAAACTGAGTAGCATTGTAGCCCTGGCTTCATGCCATCCTTCACTAAAATCAACAGCCCATATGGTGGGGGCAGACAGTAAACAAAACCAGGGGTTCACAGGGCCACTTCTGACAAGGTGATTGTGGACAAACACTAAAGTCAAGACATCGCGCTGCAAGCATCCAGTGGACTCACTTCTGAAGAGATAATGTACAGACATCAAGAAAGCTACTGTTGGGGTCTGTCCTAAGGCATCACAGCACAAATAATAATAATCATCATCAAATTCTGAGAGTACTAACACCTTCACATCAAAAACAGACATTAGAATTAGTAGTAAAGGGACACAGATTCACTACATGAGTCCAATGTCAGCAGCAACATCAAAATAAAAAAAATTATATATAAAATACAAAAATAAATAAATAAATAAAAGTGCTTTTCAGATTGTCAAACAACATAGAGGGCCCTCCCCCAACACCTTTGTCAGACAGTGGAATTAAGCATCCAACATTTTTCTTTCTTTCTGAAACCAACAATCTGTGGAGAAAGTATGCACAATTTGAACTTCTCTCTCAAGCTCTTCTTTCAATCTGCAGACAGCTGCTCTGAAACTGAAACTGAGAGCTACAGCACGAATGAGTGTGCCGTTACCTCATTTGTATGATTCACTGCATCTTGCCACTTTCTATGATGGCAGGCTTTTCGAGCTGCCTCCAAGTGTGGAGGTTTACAACAACTATTTTGCCTTTGTTTGCATTCACTTCACCACACACCACACTCATTTGAAGCATAATGAACCCTTTAGCTGGGGTTTAATAAAACAAAAATGTGATAAATAATGTATTTACAAAATCTTTGTTGAAATTCTTGGCAAAATTTGCTACTCTAATGACGTGAAATAAATGTAGGCAGGATTATTCCTTATTTCCAGCGTGAAGAAAACATGAAGAAAAAGTGAAATAAACACACTTCTCTACGTGATGAACTTCATGTACAAATACCTGCAATCATATAATAATGAAGCAAATAAATTTAATGTAGGACAAGCTCAACCAGAAACCTCAAACCTTTTTAAGACTCATTTAAACTGAATTTTTACTTACCAACTTAATAAAATCTCAATCTCCTATCAAAATACATTCTTGGCTTGGAATTGGAAACTGAACTTGCAGATGGATAGAGCTCCTCTGATTTCAGTCTCCAGCACTGTGGTTTTGCCGTATTAGCAACAGGAGAGTGAGAATGAGAATGAGCTGCAGATTACACAGGCACTATCTGCATGTTGATGAGTCGCAGGTTACTGTAGTGCGAGGCAGATGAAGGTCTTCCAGCTGGATGCTGTCAACCAGCCTGGACTGTTAACACAGCGTGAATTCAAACACTAATCATATGTAAATAAACAGCACAATGTAGAGAAGAGCCCTGCAATTATCTGCCCTGTACCTCTAATCCACAAAAAATGCAGCGTATATACATCATACTGTTGGTGAAATCAACACAATAATGAATCAACAAATCCATATCATTATGATATATGCTAACATTATTTTTGAGATTCAGACTGTAGGAATTGTTGGTGAAATGAAGCCTCAAGGAAAGAGTCCACATTTTAAAAGGCCACGGAGAGAAAGAGCCCTCAAGCATTTGCTTATTTACAGACTTATCAGTAAAGTATGCTATAATCTGTGCTCTGTGGGGACCATAGGTGAGGACACACTTTACAGCTGGGTCCTAGTGACCTGTGCTGGATGCTAATGGGCAGCACTTCTGTGAGAGTGTGAACTCATGGGGTTCATGAAACAAGATTGGAGGTGTGGGTTTGACCTAGTTAGATTTATAACATTAAAACATTTTGAGTTTGCTATTCACAAGAAGCATCACAAAACCGAGATCTCAGAAGACTTACAATTAAGAATTGTTAATTTGCATAAAGCTGAAAGGTTTACACAGTAATCTCAAAGAGTTTAGATATGTATCAGTCCACAGTCTGACAAACGATGGAGATGATTTCCGTGGCTACTCTCAAAAGAGGTGAGTGTCTAGATGATTCCAAAGGCACAATGCAGAATAAACAACCAAGTAAAAATGAAGCTCAGACTAACAGCTAAAGTCTTTAAATAATCACTGGAACTGATTATCATCTTTGTTCATGAGTCTGCCATATGCAAATCATGGTGCATGGTGTCCATGGGCACCACAGAGGAAGCTGTTTCTCTCCAAAAAAACATCACTGCACTCCTGAAGTTGGCCAATGTGCAGCTTGACTGATGAAACTAAGGTTGAATTGTTTGGGAAGAACATGCAGCACCATGTATGGTGTGGAAATGCCACAGCATGCCAATATGAAAATATTATGCCAGAGGGAAGTACATTGGAGGGAACATCATGATCTGGGGCTTTGCTGCTTTCCTGCAGCTCAACATCACTGAGGGAAAATGAATTCTCAAATTTTTCAAGGTATCTTACAGAACTGAATTGTAGGACTGTAGAAAATTCCAATATAAGTAATGACACTTAATGGCATACCCTAATTATGCATTCTGTAACTGATTCACAGCTAATTCATGTGCACTTAGAAAATTATTTTTCCTTATTGTGTGCAACATGAATGCATATATGCAGTTTTTATTCACATATTTACAGTGTTAAAAAAATGTAAATCAGAGTTGCCCAGTAGTGGAGTGGTTAGGGTGCGTACCACATGAGCGCAAGGTGCTCTTAGCAGGCAGTCACCAGTTTGACTCCCGACTGGCCTGACTCTTTCCTGCATGTCATTCCCCTCTCTCAACCCCTTTCCTGTCAGTCTCCACTTTTGACTGCAAGCCCAATGCATTTTTAATTTAGTGACGAATGATGATAAATTTTACAGTGGCAATGGTCAAAAGTAACTAAATATAAATAACCAAGAGAAATATTGTACTTTTTACCCAACTACGTTTATTTGACAGCTGCAGCCAGTAGTTACAGTACTTTGCAAAGCAGAATGAACTAAACATACCACATATGATGCATTGTTATACATGTTACACATGCATAATTAAAAATTAATTTTAACTACAAATAATTACAGGCAGTTACATAAATTCACAATGTTTTTCACGCTACAGAGACGTGAGCCAGTCCAATAAAAACAGCACTGGTGTGTAAAGATGGTGGAGCAGTACATGATGTAGTCTATAGTCACTGGTGGTCAGAGCAAAGGTTTGGTGAGCAGGCATATGAATAATGGAGAAGCAGGGTTTTGTCAGACTGCACCGTGCACAAAAGGGACTGCAAATGGGTTGGTTTAAATTAAGAAGTAGATTCATTTGTTCTGATTTGACAGTAATCATCATCGCCTTTCTTTAATACCCATAACAAACACCAGATAGTAGGTCTGATTGTACACTCTGTCCCAAATCACTCACTACTCCCTGTATAGTCCACTGTGTAGTGAGTTTGTATAGTGCAGGGTTGGACATTGCAGAGATTTTAACAGTGGTACCACTTTTACCAGTACTGATTATCGATCCAATATTTTAATAAGATCTATATATATATATATATCTATATATATATATATATTACACACACACAAACGCGCACACACACACGCACACACACACACACACACACACACACACTTTAGCTTTTCTGTGGGGATATATTAAATTTAAATATCTCAGGGTATTCTTTATTAACCATAGATAACCATTTTACTTCCATCTTTCATAATGCATCATCTTCAGCAGAAGCATTTGTCAGGACAAATTTAAGGATATGTATGAAAGAACTCGATGTTCAGCAGTGGTGCTGACCTCGGGTTCAAAGATGAAACAGGCTCTGGCTAGTATAATTTAAACCTGCTGCCCTGGAGAGTCCATCCCTAAGTAGTCATTTGGAAGATTTTCAAATGGTCGGGAGATGACTTCAGTTAATTAAAAATTAATTACAGATGATTAATTGACACCCTTGATAGGAGGATCTGAACAGGCTGGTACGGTAGTTGAAGACTGGTATTTTGCTCACAGGAGCCAATAATGATATCCATCAAAATCTTTAAGTTTCAGGCTTACTACTTATTACTTATTTTAATTCCCTTTCTTGTCCATGATAAATCATCCACGGCTGCTTTTAATTGTGATCGGCATGACTGAAAGATTGTTCTATGGGTATGTAATACAAAAAAAAAAAATTAGTGACTGCATAAACATGACTTCAATTTCCCCGGACCCATCTCTAACCCTACCTTGGTGTTGAATTCTGTCTCCAGAAGTTGACTTAATAAGCATCATTAATATGATGAAATGAAGTTATAACAGCAGAAATATTATCTGCAGACGTCACAGAATCCATAACATGCAGTGTTAAACACCTTTTCACTGTTATTCTCCTTGATTAAACTACATTTAAAGCAGTATGTCCTCATCATCAAATCTAAAAATGTCAGTGGCAAATAGTGGCAAATATTTAACCAGTTCGCCTTCTTCCATCCTCTCACCACCTATCTTGTGTCATTACACTGTCACTTTAATTCATTCCATTCGGGTTGCTATATTTCTCCCTTTTCTTCTTTCCTCCTGGCGATATATCTCTACCACAAGATACATTTGTCCAAAAATGGGCTCCCATTCCACTGCTCACCTAAAGGTCCAGAGAGCCTCAGCACTGGAGATTTCTCACAAAGTAGGCTACAGGCTGCAGGGACTGCAACACTAGCTACCGTCCTATATGTTGCTGCTGCTGTGGAAGGAATGTTAAATGAGACACCAGTGAATATAATTTGTATTTTTTAGATTTCTTACAGCAGTAGTGTAACAGTCCCAGTATTTCAATCTTTGCACCCGCCAGCTGGCGGACCAAGATTGTCAGTTAAGCTGCTACTGAAGGATGGACACTTACAACTTTGAAGCCAGTGTGGTTAATCAAGAACCCCAAATCGTAAGTATACCACTAAAACATTTTTTCATTATGGCTTATCATCATCAACCTACACATAGATATTTTTTTAAACTGTGGTGGTGGGTTTCTGTTTACACTGAACTGTGCCCACAAAAATGATAGCCTGCTAATGCTAACTCCTGAGCTTGTTGAAAGTTTATGCATTTCACTCTTCACAAACTACTTCCAACATGTAGCTATAGGCTTTTATCAGCTCCTGTCAGTCTTTTTACAGTGTAAAACAGAGGTCGGTTAAAAAAGGAGACCTTTTTTTTGTTGCAACCAACAGAGAAAGTTTGCTGCACCAGTGATACAAATAAACAACAGATGCACAGACCACTCACTTAGATGAGCTGTGAAAAACAAAAAAAACAAATGCAAAAATCTCCTGTATACCTCTGCATTCATCCTCTACCTTCCATCAGTAGTGAAATCATCAATTATTACAGTCTGACAATTCCACTGGCAGCCACACATGCCCAAGCCACAACAGAGCCAGCTCTGTGTTTGACAGACGAGCTGGTGGCTCTGAGCCATGACCTGCTCCTTTTTTTTTTTTTCTTCACATTGTGACAGAGGTTGATTTGTGTTTCGTCAGCCTATAGAACTTTGTTCCAGAACTATACTGGTTTGTTTTTGTATGTTTTTGTGAACTGCAACATGCCCTTTCAGTGGTTTGCATCTTGTGGTGAATCCTCTGAGGATACAGCCATGAAGTCTTTTCCTGATTGTTCACAAGGAAATATCTACACCTACATCCTGATGGGTCATAATAGGCTTTTCTTGACCTCGCTAATGATTTTCCACTCTGTGGCTTGTTTGACATTGTCTTGTTTTCAACACCCGCATTTTTACACCAGCTGTCGATTCTGGCAGACCAGCTGCTTTTGATATCTCAGATTTTTGATTTTCATCTACCCTTATTATTATTATTAGCATTTTCTTCATTTACACGGTGACCTCTTCAGTCATTTTGACACAGAACTTCTCCTCAATCTAAATCTGAACACTCATCTGAACACTTAGCTCTGAGCCACATCAGCTCGTTTGTGCACAAACTAACGCGGAAACAACACACAGCTGCTCATGAAACATTTAGCAGCAAAGTGTCCAATAACTTTTTAAACCTTGCAATTTGGGGAATGTGTGTAATATATATATATATATATATATATATATATATATATATATATATATATATATATATATATTAATTAAAGGGAAATTATTGACAACATAGAGCCTGAAGATGTTTAACTGTCCAATTACTTCCTGTTAATTGATATATTGTATATTGTATATACCTGCCTTACCTGTGTGAACACAAGAATTTAATACATTTTGGTAATGTATTTGGTATGTAATATCAGCCACCAGAGACCAACAGAAGTAACTGCTCATCTGTGAATCATTATTTCTACACATTGTTTTGTTTTTTTTTGTTTTGTTTTTTTTCTTGTAAATCCCATAACAGAGTGATATTTTCTATTTTCAAAGCCATCAGCCTCTGTTGAACTTCAGTCACAACTAACTGGCAGATGTCACCCCCTGAACAGTCAGACATACACCTATCAATGTGGAAACATTGATCATAAAACCTGACTAACTGCTGCTCATCTCATTAAACCAACCATTAACACTCAGGAATATAGTGAGAACTCTTACCTTAAACCAGATGTTTCTTATTCCTCAGCAGTTTCGAGAGAAAGGCATGTCATTAAAATCCAGGGCTGTGAGCGGATGTCAGCTTCAGCTTTTCTGAAAGAGGAACAAAAATCTTTGTTCTCACCCCAAAGGTTCTGTTATATTCCTTCAAAACACATCTGATTCAAACAGAATCATACCCAAGAATATAGTGCTACACTTTTCAAATACCAGATTTTTTGTTTGTGCCATCATTTGCATCATTTAAAGGAAATGAATTTCTATAAACTGCTCAACACAAAGATTTTAAAGTTCTCAGCGCATATCAAAATACATTCTGGGTTATTAATTAGAAGCTAAACTCCCAAATGGACAAAGCTCCATAGTCCCCAGTGATGCAAACTTGTGGTTTAGCAACAGGAGAGTGAGAATGAGTCACTGATTACACAGGCACATTTGCACGTTGATGAGCGGCAGGTTACTGTAGTGTGAGGCAGATGAAGGCCTTCCAGCTGGAAGCTGTCACTCAGCCTGGACTGTTAACACAGTGTGAATTCAAAAACTAAAATATGAAAATAAACAACCCAATGGGATGCAGGACATTGTTTACCTGTAATCCACAAAAATGTATGTACAATACACTACTGGTCAAAAGTTTTAGAACTCCATTTTACCAGTTGTTACTAAAATCTACATTGTGTTATATCTCACTGTACTCTGAAATGAAAGCATAGAACAAATAATTAAGGAAAAAAAATAGATAGATAGATAGATAGATAGATAGATAGATAGATAGATAGATAGCTAGATAGCTAGATAGATAGATAGATAGATAGATAGATAGATAATATTAAAATCCTAAATTTATTTTAAAGTTTTGACTCATTCAGCAGGCAAACACACTCATGACCTACTTTCTACTATGGAAATGCTGCTGCAGAAGCAAGTGCACAAATCACCTTCTGTTCAGTTCATCCCAAACTGGCTTCATGGGGTTTAAGTCTGAAGACTGCACTGTGTTCATCATGTGAAGCCACCGTCTGGTTCTTTTCTCCTAAGGTTTTGGATCATTATCTTTCTGCAGGATGAACCACTGACCACAGACTGTCGTCCTTTGTTACTTGCCTTTTTCTCAGTAGTACTTTGTGCACCACAGTATTCTAATAATGCATTACAGGCTGTAGTAACACAGTTTGTTCCAACACTTGCCTTTGTACAGAGGGTTTGTAAGTTATCAACAAAAGTTATGGGCCCTGTGGGAAATGTTTGCAACACTGAGGAAAAGTAAAGTTAGTTTCTTAATTTTTCTACTTTAATTTTTCAGTTTTTGATGCCCTAAACTTTTTCTTTTTTTATTTTTTATTTTTTCTTTTAACCTTGGGCAGTTTCAGGCCATGCACTGGACTTTTAATTGCTGAAATTTCAATGAAAACTAGAAAAATGGTGATGTTGTAGAACTTTTGATGGGTGGTGTGGTAAATAATATTAGTAATGGTGAAATCAACACAATAATCAATAAAGAAGGCATCATAGCTTTATCATGTTTGCCATATGCATGTTAACTGCGAGCTCCTGCTGGGTCCATCTTTTTATTCATTTATTTATTGTGTGTACTTTTGTGAGTTGTGATTTCTGCTGCCATTATTTTTGAGAATCAAACTTTATGAATTGTGGGTAATTCCCTAAAGAGTCTGCATAAATGTAGCCTTAAGGAAAGTGCACAGAAAGAACTCACAAAACAAGCCCTTGCAAAAGAGCCCTCAAGCATTTTCCTGTTTACAAACTTATCAGTACAGCATGTTATAATGTGTGAGGACAAACATTGGAAGTGGGTCTGGAAGTGACGTGTGCTGGACACATATGGTCAGCACACCTGTGTTCCAGTGTAAACTCTGTGCCATCCTGAATGCTGTTATTTTGGGGAAAAAGCTGAGCTTGGGTTTTGGGTTTGAAAAATGTATGATAAACATGCATGTGCAATTTTGTGAATTTACTTTACAAAAAATGTGTTTGATGATGTGAAATGTGGCCCAGATTGTATCTAGATGCCTTGCTTTAATTCAACGAAGTGGAATTCTTCATTTTTGGTGGAATGTAAGAATAATTCCCACAGCTGTATTACTAACTGTATCCAAGATTTCATTTGGAGAAAATTTAATTTATGATTATTGGTCTAATAAATTCTTCATTTTGAGCTGGTACATTCTTTATGACCCTGAATTAATTTCTTGGAGTGTACTCCACACTGATTTAGCTGATTAGCAAAAGACTATCCAGGATGTGAGATATTTAAAATAGGACTCATTTTAGTTCATTGTATTTTTGTCTTTGTCTTCATTTCGATTTCTCAACTTTATAAATTATCATAAAAATGGTTGTTGTATGTTGCTGGTGTATAAAATTGTTGGTCAAACATTTTGGTTACCAAAATTTTTGAAGATTTTTCCTCAGAGACCTTGTAATTGATCTAAACCTTTCTATTATAAACTGAACACAAGTGATATATGTACCGATTCTGTAAAACAGCCATTTCATGTGCAATTTTTTTTTCTTCCATCGCCCATGTTCACATAGCAAATACACTTGCACCTATCTGAGCGCCTATGGGCAGTCTCATGTGACGTCAATGGTGCATTGTTTCACTGTTATTTCAAGGGCACATCATCAAGACAGTAATATTTGTCCACATAGGCAGGTGGACAAAGTGCATGCACTCTGCCTGTTAAGAGTCTGGTACAATACAACAGTACAATACAAGCCTCTGAAGGTCAGAGCATTATTTGTAGCAAATTGTGTTAAATGGCATACACATTGCCATGCGTCATGGATGTGTGTATATAAGGCTCTGCAGAGAAGCGTTCTGTCTTACTACCTGGTTGTACCTGGCTATAACTTAGACTACCAAACAGTTAAGTCTAAATTAGTTCACTTCCACAAAACATTGAAATGCCTTTTACATGAATCTATAATCATAATCAAATAATAGTCATACTACATAATTTTGTTTTTTATACTCATGCATATTTTGATAAAACTTCCACTTCTGAACATCTGACTTTCACTTCCATGCACGCTTCAGTGAAACTGAACACTTTTCCCACCATTGTAGAGCATTGGAAAGTGTGCCAATAATGATGAACTCAGGTTATAAATGTCATATTAACAAAAATGAAATAACACACTGTAGTCTCACCAGGGGATAACCATGAAGGGAAGCATTGGGCAAGCACTGGGGCTACACCCATACAGACACAAGTCTTGCACAGTGCTATGTGCGTGTGGATGGGTTTTGATTTGTTTGTTCTATTTGGATAAACAAGTACATGAAAATTTCAATGCACTGCTTTGATGGGGAGAGTGCTCAAGGCTACAAAATCTGAATGTCTGAAGATGAATAACATGCATAACAATCATTAGCCTTTACAGTGAAGGTCTTTGCAAAGGATGTTCAGTTAAAAAGAAAGGCTACCATCTTTCTAAGTTGATGAAACTTTTCAATAAAGCGTCTTATGTTCATCTAAGACTTAGGAATGCACTTTATTTTATGGCACACTAAAACGCTGTGACAAGCTATACTTTATATCAAATTAGAAATAATGTTCTTTATTAGACCGTAAACAAACAGTCCCTAATTACACCTAAATGATAATGTAGCTAACCACATAATTCTGTATTAGGTCCAAAATCAACTTTACTTAGGACACTATTACACCAAATTATACTAAATTTCGAAACCAAACAGGAGCCCCTGGTACACAATTAAACTAAATTTTACAAGATCATTATTTAATTAGAAATAAAATGCAATGTCATATCAGATCCAAAACATGCTACAGGTAGACACTATTCTAAGAATAATGCTGTAATAAACATAACATTTTATGCTACCAACATGGGCCTATGATAGCTTCATTAGACAACACAGGCTGACAGACACATGTGTTGCTATATTATATTGAGTATAGCCTTTATAATAATGACGTAGAGCACAGAGGTCAGAGGACAATATAATTATTTGGCCTTTATTTAAATAGTTTCACTTCCTCACTGGTCATTTGTTGCTCCTTAGAGGAAAATCCTAGAAGAAAACACCAGGGCACTCATTCACTCATCCCTTGTAGCCTGGATGATGAGTCTCATGAAACTGAGCTGGAATCCATGTTTATTTCCCACTCCCAGGGGTAGGTTTACACTGGGGACCACTAACAGTCGGAACAGTTGCTTTGGGAATACACAAAGTGAATGGCTATAACGTAGTATGACTGTGTTAGTTTAATGTAGGTCAGATCATTTTAACCATGGACAAGTTACAGCAGAGATTCTCTTTTTTTGTGGCTTTCTACTAGATTCCTGATTTTTCACAACAAGCAAAACTAATAACTCTTTTCACAGGTATTTCTGATGCCTGGAATGCAACGTAAACATGTCAATTTTTGCTTAAAATTCATTGATCACTTAGTATTACTTATAATTTAGTGTCAACTCCAACTGTCCTGTTGAGCCAAGTTTGCTAAATAGAAAATTGAGCATTTCAGATAACAGCAAGTGTGCTAATGTTAACTGATTTGTTTCCATGGTAAGATAGCATGATGCTAACTGCCAGTCATCTGTGATTATCTGTTATCTGCTGAAATGAAGCTTAGTCCGTTATGAGCTTGGGTTATTCATTTGTACTTTATTCTCACCAAAACATACCAAAACAAAGAACAGACACTCAAGTATTTTAGTATTGATAATAAAAAATAAATAAATAAAACCTGTTTTTTTAATCCATACCATGGTTCTTTAATCTGGCTGCCATTTTTTCTCCATCAGAGTTGTGTCTCAATTCAGAAGAAAGCATGGTGCCATGTAAGTGCCGTTTTAAATAGAGCAACCTTAGTTGATTTTCTTGACAACCGCTAGTCTGACTATAGTGAAGTGCTCTTTCGAAATGTACCTGTTGGTAGCCTGATGGTAATAATGGGTTCAATTTACAAACTCACAAAGCAAAGCATTCAGATGTAACAGTTTGTAAGGGTTAGGGTCTCGCTTGAAGTCGATCAGATGAGCGGAAAAATCGAAGGACAGAGACAGATTTCTTGATTTAGCAGAAGGAGGATATATTTGAAACCGAAACTTCTATTACATGAAACAAGATAAACACAATCAGAGCAGGGTGCTACAGGTAGGCTACAATACTGTGGAACTTCAATACCACGATTAGAAAATAGCCAAACACAATAGTATGAGAAAAAAAATAACATAAGCTGCTCTACTGTTTATGAGTTCTTGTGGGACAAGCTCGTGAAGATCAGTTCAGTAATTTCTCTAAATTGGTGGGAAAGTTGAACCTCTTTCTTTTGTGGCTTAGGAGGTAAAGTGGATTTCC
Organism: Trachinotus anak; assembly: GCF_046630095.1. Taxonomy (NCBI): domain Eukaryota; kingdom Metazoa; phylum Chordata; class Actinopteri; order Carangiformes; family Carangidae; genus Trachinotus; species Trachinotus anak. The sequence continues at coordinate 3,278,431 of NW_027273852.1, read as the reverse complement.
ATTGATCGCAGGGTTGGTTCAATCCCCAGTCTCTCCTGTCCACATGTGGACACTGAACTCCAAGTTCTAATGGGCAGGTCAGTGCCTTTCATGGCAGCTCTGTGCACTTTACCCATTAGGTGCAATATGAATGCAGTCCATTTACCATTTATTACTGAAAGAACAGAGCAAACATGAGGTCACTGACATTCTACAGGGTCATTAAGTTACTACATTTCTAGGTAGGGTCAGAAATTACTGGACTAACAGGTGCCAACTCTGTGGCTGTGTCTGACTCCATTTCCTTTCACTGAAAGAAAACTTGGGAAAGAGTATAAGAGAAGAAAACCTTTTAAAACACTGGACAAAGTTGGGAAAACTGTTTGTTGCTTATTAAATGCTGGAATTGTACACACATCTATAATTTTCACTTGATAACTAACAATGGTAACTTCACAGCTGCAGTTGATGCTGTAGCTTGTGCATTTCATGGCAACCCTAATTTGATCAGCTGCAGTCAATCAATAAATTGATCAGTGGTTTCAGAGGTAGTGCAAATATTTTACTCATTCAAAACAAAACATGCTTTCAGTTCTTAGACAAAGATGCCATTTACAAATGGTTGAGGGAGTTTTGTGTCCAGTGTGTATTTGCTTTGTGTGGGACTTAGTGCACTTTATAGAGGAGTCACACAGTACACAGTGTTAGTCCTCACAATGTGTAATTCCCAAATAAAATAAAATAAAAAAAACCCATCCTGTGATAATTAGAGGTTATTTTCATAGATTTGACAAAGCTCCTTCAAAGCCACTTTACTTTATGTGTTAAATTGGCAGAGTGGTCTTTTAGGTTTCAAAAGCTTTATTGTTAAATGTTACAATTCAAAAAAAGAAAATTGGGTAAAAGGTGCACTTTTAGTAAGACCCACACTGCACATCAGGAGAATCTATGGAATTGTTCTTATTGGCAAGAAAAACTTTCTTTACTGTACTTTTTGTCAGGTTGGGATACGCAGACTTGTCATTTGTGAAGCAACATCAAAATTGAGCTTACTGAAACTAAGTGACTACAGAGAATGGAGGTTTTAAATAGTGGATACTGTGGAGACCTGTGTCTATTGCTTGTTGTTGTCAATTTGTTGTTTAAATGTGTTTGATTGTCTTTGTTAAACCATTTGAATTCATCAAAACTCCAACAGACAAGTATCAAAGTAAAAGGGTACAGTAAAGGTAAAGTAAAAAAAGTATAATTTATGTATGAGGGTTTGCAAAAATTACTGCAGTTTATAATTCCCTACTTTGTGACATTGGACCACTCTGATTATTTCCCAGAAGCAAAAAACACAACATTACATTATTTCCCATAATAATAACATTGTAATCTTTTTTTTTTTAATGCAAGAGAGTTTGAGAGACTGATTTACTAATAATACAAAAAAAACAAGCATACAAACAAGTATATTAAATTGAGCAGGATCCTTCAGGCAAGTGAGTTTACTCAGTGACTTGTAGTGATATAATAAACCACATGCTTTTTCTTTTTCTATGGAAGGGAAGCACATAGGTTCATGGCATTTGTATAAGAAGAAACATCAGACATTTTGTCAGGTTTACAACTTCTGTATTGCGTGATCAAAGTTACTATTCACCACTATTTCACCGCGACCCATGCATTTGTTATGGGGACATTCACTCCAAATCAAAAATGTCAACCTGCTAGTGGTGCTAGAGATCAGGAGATCACCAAAGTCATTATGGTACATCCTGTGGAGGTCATGAATTTCTGTACAAAATTTCAACACAGTCCATCAAAATTTTGCTGAGGTACTTCAGTCTGGACCAAAGTGGTGGACTTACAGGAAACTAACAGACAGACTGAATGACTGGCATTGCCATTGCAGTCAGGCTTTCATCTTTGGCATGCACAGCAAAAACATCAAGCTTGAAAAGCTGCAACTTAGTAATTCATATTTACTCATATGTGAGCAGAACTACATGACCAGGCCTGATCTGACTGATACATTTTAGATGTGACACTTATTAAAAAATGAAAATAAATAAATAAATAAAACAGACTGCATAAATTGTAGTAATTATTCTACAAATCCATCAGAATAATTGCAACCATGCTGCAGTTATGTAAAAGTTGTGTAAAAGTTATGTGGAGCTTCAAAGCCAGTCATTGGCCACACACACAAACAGTTGAGCATAATGTGCTCTAATCATATCAAATTATGAAGAAATACTTCAAGTAAATGGTAAAACGCGAGATGATTAGCATTAGCACTATTTAAATTTAAAGCTTTGCATTATGCAAATTTAGTTAATTTGCTATTACTGAAGTTGACTGTATTAGTCCTCTCTTCCTCTGCAGACTTTGTTAGATAATGGTCAAATAGAAAACAGTGCTTACTGGCATGAAGATATTCAGACATTTTTTCAAACACTAATTGGTTCGATGCTGATTAAATGTAGCTAGCTGGAGGCAATCATGCATTTGGCGATTTAACGTAAAGTCAAGACCACAGTACCATCACTGTGATGCCCACAAAGCACAGGAAAGCCACCATCTTTATTTGAAAAGAGGTTTTAGAAGTCTAAACCTGTCTCCCCACCAAACACTGAAGTTAGTAATGTTGAACTCTGAACTTGAGCAGAAATTCAATTATAAAATTTATTTATGCCTTATACCTCACCGTATAGGCAATGTAGACAGTAAGGTGTACATGAGGTTTTTTGGTTTTTTTTAAAGATAATGTCTGAAAGATAATGTTATATAGCTCTGTTTTCTGCTGCTATCAGAAATTAGTTAGCAACCAAAATACGTACGAAAAGAATAAAAGATAAAGATTTTGATAATAATGTGAATGCTGACTCAGTATTCACAGTAATAGATCTAAAAATGTTACTCTAGCAAACAGTAAAGCAGTTTAACAATGAAACAACTGATGCATTAGCTTAGCACAATAGAAATGTTTTGGAAAGTATCTACAGCCCTCTAGCCAAAGGTTCCTACTCAAGGCACAACTAGCAGATCACTTCCTGAATGTCTAAGGGATTTGTGCATTTCTATTCTTCAAACATATCAGAAATGTTTTGGGCCCTTGACTGTTAAGGCATTTATATATAAAATATCATACACTTGATTGGAAGCCAGTGTACAGAATTACAAGTAGAAGTAACGTGTTCTACTCTTGTGCTGCTGAAAGCAGCATTTTGGTTGCGCTGCAGTTGTCACATGCTCTTTTTTCCCCCCTCTTTTCTGAGTAATGTAATGGTGTTCCTGTTTGAATAACACTCCTTGATTCATTTCAATCAATCAATGACAGTCATTCATCAAAAAGACAATTGGGCTATCAATTTCAGTAAAGCAATGACTTATGGCAATTTTATGTTTTTCAATATGGCTCCATACAACATTTGCATGGTTTTCATAATGGGGAGCTTTACTAAAACCCTCCAAAGATACAGAGTAAAGCAAAGTTAAGAATGACCTAATTCTAACCAAATAGGACACACTGAGGTGCTTTGACTCAAACCAAGAGATTGGAAATCTCCCCAGGAGTAACTGCCAAACATAGAAAAATATGCAATTTCACAAAAAAATACTTTGAAAACAAAAAACCAAAATCCATTTCCAATGATGTTAAGATTTGAAATGGATGGCGGTGGCAAATAACAGCAAAATTGGTCAGTGATAGCTATCCAGGTTTCCTAACTCAGTAGAGGATACAGTGCAGTTAATTTACTGCGAGTTCTGTCATGGTCTGTGGTCTTTTTCCCTTTTCTCAGATACCCCTGCTGTTCACTATACATTCTCTCAGATCAAATCATAGTAACACAAGGGGTTTTGCCTTCAGTAGCATATGACAGTGTACAAATGTTCACACTGCACACACGCATGCGCGCACGCGCGCACACACACACACACACACACACACTATAAAGCATACAGCATATGGCTGATATGATTTTGCTTAAGTTTCAAGTATGCTGCCACCTTAAACCATTACTAGGGTACATTTGCTAAGTGTTAAATATGTTTTAGTCTACTATCCTGCAAACATGTTGTAGAATCAAATATTTTCATTGCATCAAACCAATGTGATGAATGTCTTTCTGCTTCTTTCCTCACCTGTTGGTCTTTGTCAAAATGTGCTGGTGTTGGTTTCACAACCATAACCTAAAAGTAATCTTGACTGTAAACCTTTAACATTAACACTGACTAAAACACATCAAGTTTCTTAAATGAAAAACTGTAGTCAAGGAAGTGATTAGAAAGAAAGGGACTGCATACAATTTTCACCTTCTACTACTCACATGTAGCGCTATGTCTAAGAAGATTTTTGTTACAGTGAAGTGACAATGAAATTCAACCGCAGCCCCCTTCCCCTTGAGAAATGCATCTATGAACTTTTATTTTTAGTATGAGTTATTCTCCTGTCTTGAAATCTGAAATGTGTAAATTGACATCATTTTTCTTCCTCTGCTTACTCAATATTAACAAGGTGGTGTACTGATCCTCAAAGGATGGTGAGATGAGATATATCTATTTTACCAAGAACTTAATTTTCAAAGTTATTGGCACATAACATTATGATCCAGCCGAACTCTACAACTGTGCACTTTCAGGATAGTCATTTCCTTCCTGCAAATTAATGCCATCCAAGCATACTGTAGTTTCTCAGTGCTTTGCCCTCAGAGGCACTGAATGCCCTTGACAATTAGTCTCCTTTTCAGACAGAGCATTTTCACCGGGTTGGGACCGGTATCCTAAATACTAATGGGCTTTTAGGATTTAGCTTTATTACCTGGCTAGCAGATTCAGAAGTGGGCTGATGTGTGAATGGGATATGAAGTCTTAATACTCAAAGGAGAATCTGCCCTAAATCTTAAGGTTGTTTACTGAAACTGTTGCCTTTGCTTTGTTTCAAGCGACAACCACCAGTGTTCAAACCACTGTCGAAGTAACACTGGTGCCAAAATCTGCAATTTCTTTGATGGTCACTTTTCCAGCCACCGCTTTAATCTGCATTTTCAATTTGAACAGGAAAAAAAAACAAACAAACAAAAAAAAAAAAAACACAAAAAATGAAGATGCAGATGGCAGGTCAAAACATCCAGAAAGTTTTTAAGATTTTTCCAGCTTCGTCAGTACCCACTGCCAAAGTCAGTGTCTTTGCCTACCAGGAACATCAGTGTCTTTACCATCAGCCGTCAAAGTCTAAGGCAGAATATCTTTCCCAGTCCAACCATGGAGCCAATACTGCTGTCTGTCCTGAGATGGAGAATTCTACAAGCTGTGAAAGGGCTGCAGCTCGACTCAGAACTGTTTTTCTCTTTTCCATATGTAAGTAACTTAATGCTATATAATGTTACATGTCTGCTTTCAGCGATGACTACAGTAGCATGAAAACATTAGCTGACTTGCTGTTACCAATATTATGAATTTGTGTGGCAAATATTGTTATCACTAGCTGGCTAACTGTGGCCCTGAATTACGGGTAGTCACCCAGCTGCCCTGGTTTCCCAGCTGCTCAGGAACTGCAGGGAAGCGGAGGAGCGCTTCTAGTTCACCAAGGCCTGAGCCTCACCTCTGTTATGGCAAATAACTACTTTAATTATGTGCACCATTATTACTAAAGGTGGCAGGGGAGTAATTAAACATAAGACACACTAAAGCAAGAGAGTAACCACCAGTGTTCAAACCACTGTCGAAGTAACACTGGTGCCAAAATCTGCATCTACTGTACTACAGTAGTAGTATAGTAAATAAATAGTAGAGTAAAAATTATGAATCCCAGAGGGAGGCTGTGCACTGAGAGAGAGACAAAAATACTCTGTCACTTCTCGCTTTCTCTCTGAGTGATCATATTATAAGTAAATATAGCCAAAATCACAGCACAGTCTTTGTCTTTAATTTATGTATTTGGTGATTTTGTCAGATGACCTCAATTATAAAAATGTTAGGATTTTACCAGACACGGTCCAGCCATATACTGGCTTTTGACTTTTTCTTGTTCATCTATTACTCAGTCTCTAATACTTCAAATTTAAATCAACTATTGGTTGTCCCGACTCCTAGTTTTTGTCATCTTGCGTACATGAGTTGCTTTGTTCTGCACTGTAAACATGCCAGAGTCTCAAAATTAATGAATGCCTGCTAGATTAATAATCTAAACCAGCAAACATTACAGTGCCCCCCCTTTACCAGTGTGAGCACTTTGCTGGCACAGAGACAGAGTACTATGTATCATTCAATAAGATATCAAAAATCTGTGTGACAATGTAAGATTCATTTCTTTGAGGCACACAAAGAAAAAGATGCAAAGGAATCATATGAAATTAGCACTGAAGAGAAATGTGTTTGTTTATTCCTTTGTTTCCTCAGATCATTTGGCTGAGAAAGACTGGTTACAAGAATACTAAGCACCCTGATCCATGACAGTCAATGTGCCTTTCTGCAAGACATTTAACTCCTAATCCTTCCAATGACTCAGCAGAGGTTGGCAGAGCAGGACCAGTTTTACACTCTGTGTAAGTAGACCACCTTTCTTATTTGCAGACAAATTAACAGGCCAAGTGCCTAATGGTCTTAGAAATACATGGTGGTATGGTTCACTGGAAGGCAGCTGGAAATCCCAAAGGGCTCATTATCCTAGTAATCTAGTCTTGAAGAATTTCACTATAGTATTCTCCTGATGAATGTTTAATTCTGTGATTTAAACAAAACCCCTCCTCAGGCAAATAACTCAACTCTCCACAATCTATTACCAAACTTGCAGAGTCAGTTAAGTCCAGATGAAGTTGTTATTGATTCGATGTTTGATAAAAAGGTTCTTATTAAGTGCAATGAAATTACTGACTCAACTCTCTCACGCCGTAACTCCCCGTATTTGAAAATAAAATGCAATTTGTCCCGTATTTTTGTATATGTTATTTTGTTTATAAACTATGTCCTAAAAAGTCCTGTGAATAATTTAATGTTGCGTAAAACCAAACCAGTTATAGCCTATAAGTGGCCTGGAGAAGTTTATCAGAGAGCAGTAGACTGACAAGCTCTGTGTGCTGTGAGAAAACACGTCAGCACCAGCAGTCGCCTGCTACAGGTAAAGAGAGCAATACGGCTGACCTGTGGCCTTTTGCTGCATGTCATTCCCTCCCTCTTCGACTTTACCGTCTCTCAGTGCGGCAATCAGAATAAAGACAAAGGCTGTCGAGATAAAAGAGCTGGCTGGGAGACAATGTTGGTGAGTCAGCTCTGTCCCTGGCAACGTAGACAGCTTTTTCAGTCGCCCATGGAGGGACGTCTGATCTTAAACAGCACGCTGCAGGTGCTACCAATGTCCAAGCAGCTAAAGAGCAGACTACACATTGTGAGTGGAATCGTTCAATTCCTTACACCCCAGGGGGCAGCCTTTATTTCTTCACACAGAAGGTGGCAACCCTAACTTGGACTAGCGGAAATGAATTGTGACAAAATGACATGAACACAATGGCAAAAAAAAAAAAAAAAAAAGACTGAACGTAGTGCATCAACAATTTGTTTTGCAGGTATTCATAAACCATAGCATTAGCTGTATTAGAAAGTTTACCAGACGATGGACATACATTAAGAAAAAAAAAAAAAAGTTAAGGGATCACCGAAGTTAGTCAGCTTGAGGGAACCTCAATGTTTGTACAAAATGTGATGGGAATTTTATCAAAACATTGATTTGAAGGAGATTTGGACCAAAGTGGTGGATTGAGTGAGGGATCATCCAACATTTTCATCACAGGAACAAGGCAGCAAGTACAGCTGAAATATGACAGAATTTTGATGAACCTTGTTTATTATTCTAGTCATCTACAGCATCAGAGTTACATTTAATAAACAGAGGGCTACATTATTTGTTTTTTTATCCATACTGTGATGAAGTTTCACACACACCCTTTGGATCAGATTTAAACAGCAGTTCTCAGTTTAATATATAGTTTGACTGCAGACTCTGAACAATATTTTCCTTATGGATGTGTCTATATTAGTTTTTGTCCCAGTGGAGGACAACTTCACTTGCTGGAGATGATTTGTTTGGTATTGCCTTTGTCTCTTGCTTCCCTTTAACTCAACACAAAGTCAGTGTTATTCAACAAACGGCACGTTGTATAATGATATAGGTATAGGTATGAGCAAACTCAAGGTGTATTCATTCATTGTGATTATTTTGGAATCCTCATTAGATCAATGTTAAAAAGGTGTTGAAAAGAGCGTGATTGCAAGTTGCAGTGCTTGTATTAAAATTCCAAGATCATGTGTGTTAGACAACATTGACAAAAAAAAAGACATACTCGGATGCCACTGTGAGGAATCCATAAAGTAGCTATGGTCTGTGTATAAACTGTCATAATTATGCTATTTGGTAATTAAAATCTAGCTGGACGCAGCAGAGCATCTGCCCTGGATGTTAACTGTTCTCATGATTAATGCTTTTACATAGACTGAGGAAATGTGCGATAAGAGAAACTTTTAATATTCATGTCCCTTGAAGCTGATGTTTACATCACTCATTTCAGCTCAAATTCCAGCCAAAGGGTTCTGATTCAAATCCAGAGTCTTAATCCTACTCACTTGTGCTAAATGTGAGTAAAATAGAGAGCCAAATCAAATGCAACTACACAACAAAAAACACATTCATGTTTTTCTCCTCTGTCTTAAGCATTTGAAAAAGGCATGTCCCATATGGCAGGTGCTGTGTGATGAAATATGCTATTGATCCAGATGAATGCTAAATATCTCTTTGCTGCCATATGTCTTGTTTGTCATGGTTGCTGAATTAATTGCAGTAAGTCCTGTCTGTGTTCCCTGTGGGCTATGGTGGTGGTATTAAGTTAGGTTTTAACAGATGAATCTTTGGGCTCTGAGGTGCAGCTGTAAATTGGTGCTTATTGTGATTAATTAGGGAGTTAAAAGTTAAATTCAAATATAATTAAAGGTTAAAGTCATCTTCCTGGAAAGAAGTTCCTTTGACCTTCAACAGATGTTTGCTCCTGGTTAAAGCCCCCGCTTAGAAAACTATTCTTTTTTTTTTTTTTTGCCCTATCAAATTAACTTGTCATAATGACTGATGAATCATCCTGAAAATTTCAATAATTATAGCAGACCTTGATGCATCTTCAGTTAACCTGGATTGTAACTGCACAGTAGTCATCAACAGGAGAAACTGGGTTTCAATGTCCAGCCTAAACACACTCAGGGCTCTATACAATCAAAGCACATGGTTTAAAGCGCAGTACACTAGTCCACTTTTGCTAGTGTTTTTGGCGTATTTCCCTTTAAAATTCCCTTTAAAAGCCAGGAAGTAAGACAGAACTCTTCCCTGCAGGGAAATGGATCTGTCAGAGCAGGGGAGGTGTGCATGAACAGTTTATGGTTTGCAGCTCGCTCTCTCCCTCTTGTTGACTGTCCCTTTTTCTCCAAGTTCCCCATTACCTGGGTAAAATGGAATAAGGGTCAAAAGTTCTTTTTTTTTTTTTTTTTAACAAAAACAAAAAGCAAGCAGGCTAAGAAACCCACATACTCTGTCTATGATCTCCTCTACTCCACTTCAGTAACATCTGGGCACCTACAAACAGCTAACAGCACAGTTGGAGTTGCACTGGTCTGTGTGGGTTTCCTATGCAGTTCAGCATGTTGTGCACACGCCTACAAGTGCAAATTGCCATCTTGATAATGTGCTCTTAAAATAACAGTGAAATACTGCACAAATGTTTGCTGGTCAATTGCATAAACATTTTCTGCTGCCTGAAAATACTGTGCCAACAGTGTGCCTGACCACACCTCATTTTAGGACCCACATGCCCATGGGTTGCCACTTCACCCATATCATACAAAACGCAATTTGTCCCATATTTTTGTACACATCACTTCATTTATAAACTATGTCCTCAAAGTGGTGTAAATAATGTAATGTTTATTCCTCTACGTAGAAGGTGGCAACCCTAGCGGTTGACAGAACAAATGCATCTTCTAACAACGTGAGCTCTGGACAGGAAAATGACAGCTGCATTCGTCTGAAACTAGCAAAGCCATCAGCACTGCACTTGGTATTGCTTTGCACTGGGTTTAAGATAGGGCCCTCAGACTTTTACATGCAGAAGATATACAGTACAGTAACATTTTATTATTAAACACTGCTTGTAGCAAAATGCTCTTTCACTGTGCACACTGAGCTTTGGACATGATCTGTTCTGTTAGGATTCTAAAACTTACTAAGCACAGTGGGACTGTAGTACAGGAAGACATAACAGCGCCTCTTCTATCTCAGGCGACTGAGAAAGTGTGGTCTGAGACTCCCATCCTCATATCAAGATTAAGAGTTCACTGCATGGTCTGGGAACCAAACTGCCGGCTCAGCATATCACTGAGGACATTTACACCATGAAGACCCAGAGGACCAAAAGCCCAAGTAATACTGTTTCTGCGGCTTCATGTCCTGAACAGGCAGACTTCAGGACAGTCTCTTTCATCAGACCATCAGAGGTACCAAAAACGCCTGTGGGAAAAATTGTCTGTGGGAAAAATTGATTCTACATGTAATTGAATTTGTTAATTTGGCCCACTTCCCATCCGCCAACATGAAGGGGGCAGGGTTTATGACCTGTACTGCAACCAGCCCCCAGGTTCTGATAGAGAGGTTTCGGCTTCACTTTTGGAGAGTCGTGACATCGTCCATCTTTATATGCAGGCATTGACTTTCACTCAAAGTTTTCAATCATTCCTTCTGTTGACATTCTGCATTTTTATCTGAGGGTAAATTTAGACCAGATCAAAAAAATCCCCAATAATGCTGTTGCCTTGGCAGCACAGACTATTAAATCTGCAATATTTTATACATCACTGCTTCCTCTGATTTTCACTTTGGGAACATTTTCTGACCAGCAGCGAAGAGAGACCAAACACACTTCAAGAACTCCTCCTGTTGTGAGCCGATGGGAGGAAATGTATGATTGAATCAAAGTCATTTTGGTAAATATTTCTGAAGCGAACGCAGCACACTCTGCCTGTGGTGCTGATTTTGTCACTAAAACTGTACTGGGGAGGAGACGTGAGGATAAAACCACTGAAACAGCATAAAACGTAAATAAAAAGGAAAAGGTTTAAAACACATATAAAACCTTTGTTTAAAACAGAGTGTCACAAATATTTCTATGGGACAGTAAATTAGCTGAGGGGGGGGGGGGTGGGGGGGGATACCTGAGTCTCAGTGGGCAAAGTGAATGGGGGGCTCCTGCGGCCGCCGGCTCCTCGGCTCCGGCTCTGCTGCTCCGTGCCGAGGCCTCTTCCCGCAGTTTTCTCCTCCTGCTGGTCAGATAGAAGCGTTGACCCGAGCTTTCTCTGCGTTTTTTTCTGGCTCATCGATCCGGCCGTTGCCTCCACCAGACCTCACCCCCGCAGCCCACCGCCTGGCTCCTTCCGCCAGACGCTGCTGATGAATCTGCGCCTGCGCTAAACCCCGAACTTGTGTTTGCGGAAATGGTCCGAGCTCTTGCTCCTCGCCCCGCTCACCTGTCCACAGCCACCTGATCGAGTCCTGAGCTCCGTCCCCGGCTGAAGGGGTGTGCTGCAATCAGCCCCAGCCGCTGTCATAGAGTTCATTCATTTGATCCCCCATCGAAAACAACCGTAAAACCAATATAAAATACAACAGCACACAATATAAAACAGGTAAATAAAACCAATAAACCTAATAAATACACACACACATACACACGTAGAAATATAAAAGCCACATTAAAATAATAACATGTTAACAAATAATGACATGTGCTTCAGTGTTATTGAGCAATACCTTGTGTCAAACAAAAATAACAGAAAATAAAAACAATTTGAGCTGCTGACCCTACGTCTTACCTGCTTTTAACTTGTGATTGTTTCATCTTATCTTACCAACCATCCTATCTAACTTCTCTCTCATCCCAACTTGTCTGCCATCTGCACAGTTTGGGCGACGGACACTCTCAGGCAGCTGTGACAGTGCCGAGCCCCACTGAGCTCAGATTAAAGCACAGAGGTTGTGCTCTCCCTGGGGGGTAAAACAAAAGGTTTGGAAACTGACATTACTTTGTCATCAGAATGTGTTTCACGGAAAAGGAAGAAATTTAAGGCGACAGGGCAAATGTCTTTGAAAGGGATTATGAATCAGCTGCGAAGAATTCTTCTCCATGGTCACGGATGTATTAACACAATCACATTCATTTTTGTTTTTCAGTGTTCTTTTAAGTGTATGCAGATGCACGTTTTCCTGATCTGACCACCCACAGGTGCTTTAATCTTTCTTTACTCCTTCTGTCTTCCTCATGGAAAAAACACAAAAATTGAATAAACGGAGTGAAGCGAAGTCATTAAATACTACTGGTCAAAGACAGAGATTAAGTGTCCTCCCTCTTTCTGTTCAGAAAGCTATTGTGCAGGAAAAATACACTTGCAGTCTTTCATTAGGCTACACGCAGTGTAAATCAATAAGATGATGATGATGATGCAACACACTATCTGATTAATTATTTACCACCTGGTTTCAGCTGTAATTTTCTTGATTGTTCTGATTGTCATTGTCCAATGCAAAATATCAAACCATGCACACTAAGCTGTGTTAGCAAGGCTAAGAAGACCTCATGCTAAATGCATTGTGTCTGAGTGGCTCTCCAGAAAGGATGTCATAGGTGCATTACACAGATGACAAAAATAAAACATGAAAATGGGAAGTTTTATTTTGTGTTTGCTGTTTGTTTCCAGGGATACAAAATGTGTATAGGGGACAACAACACCAGACATGCACACATGCAAATTAAAGAAAAAGTAGATGGCATCTTAAGATTTAATATATTTGAAAAGGCATATAATTACTATGTTATTAAAAATTTAATAACAATTGCTGTATGTGTACTGCTGAGAAATGACTTCACATTTATTTGTATTTTCCATATATTAACCAGTGGATTGAAAATACTGCTAGAATATCCCACATCTTTACAATATCAATTATAACTGCACAGCACTGTTCCTTTTATTACCTGCAAAGGTACTGTGGTTCTTTTAAAGACTATATTGACATTTACTCAGCAGTTCGTTGATATTACGTTGTGAGGAAAAGCAAGCATTTTATCAGTAAAAAGGAAGAACGGTAGCCTGGAAGAAGAAAATACAGGCCATCATTTTGAAAAGATGCTTTCTCTATGTGTATTTATGTATTGCCCATACTCTATATATGAATAGTAAAGTGTCATGTATTGGCTGATTTCAATTTTCTTAAAATATCTGATGTAGCTTATACAAGAAAAAGTGAAAAGTGTCAGGAAAATAAGCTCTATAGTTCTAAAACTAACTGCAACATGGAGTTTCATGAGGTTTATTCTCAGAAAGTAGCAAGCGACATTTTTACAATTTCTACCTATAAATAAAATTAAACCTACATGCACCCATGGACCCTTTGGAACCAGAAGCTGAAGAATGGATAAAATATTTGGAGATAGCAGGAGAAACACAGAGTGAGAAGAAGTGAAAGGAGAGGAACTGAGGGGGGGAAAGTGCAGCTAAATGCTGAAAAAAATCTCAATTTTCAGTTTTCATATTTTTAAAGTTAAGTATTGCTACTTTTACTTAGGTAAAGGATCTGGAGTTGGGGATCGAGGGTGACTCATATCACACAAACAGGCATAATGTCAAAATGGCCCCATTACTGCTCAGCCCCAGTGGACAGAGTGAAAATAAATAGGCATGCTACAGTACAACTGGATGGCTAAAAGGGGAAAATAGTGGGTGGCCTTTTCAGAATGTTATCCTCTGGTTGTTTGGAACATTTTGGAAAAACAGTTGAATACTGGTGACTTAAATCTTGTTTTGTGGTTGTGTGTGTCTGCAATTATCCCAAGTTGTTGTCCCTCACCACACACGATAAATCAAACCACACCAAGTCTCACTCAACTAAAGCTGCAACCTCCTGGGTAGGTTGCAATGCTGGAAGAAAAGCCCAGGTGAGCTTTTATCTTCTCTGCTCATTGCCTGCGTCCTAGTGTTAGAACCTCCTTCTCCGTCACATCTTTCTTTCTTTCTTTCTTTCTTTCTTTTGTTCTTTCTTTCTTTATTTCTTGAATTAAGGCAGCACACAGAAAGCTACAGAGTGAATAACCCAGAACAAGACAGTTATCTAAACTCATAGGGATTTAAAATGAAAATGTTCACATTCACATTGACAGGTCCCAAAAGATCAGAAGCAGAATATAGAGTTTTGCCTGTTCATTTAAGCACGCAGCTCCAGAGGCAGATACATGCATCAAGTCCTATGGATTTGCGGAATCATGGGTAGGAATTACGATTACTTGGTGTTCATTCTGCCAGGGCATGGACCTGAACTTAACTACCTCTGACCGTCATTCCTCATTCCCCTTACAGCGGAAACGGTCAGGAGCTCTGGTGCTTCCTACCATGCTGCGGGGCTCAAATAACACGGAGGCTCCATGAGAAAAAGACTAACATATCATTTCCTCGACATCTGCTACAACAGCAGGTTTTTGCCTCCTGTAAGCTGGCAGGGTCTTGTGCTACTGAAATGATGTGGATTTAGACCAGTGGCACAATTATTGCTGCAGCCAGGCAGAGCACGGACTTGCCAGTTGTGACTAAGGCAGATTGCTGTTTATTATCTGTCAGACCCTTCCAATGTTTTCTAACTTTAGGCCACCTTAAAAGGTTCCAGATCAGGCCACAGTCAGACAGATAGCAAAAGGCCAATTTGGCACTGAGGAAAGGAGAGATAAAAGTGAGCCCTGAGCTACTTTTGGAATGTTAACATTATTTTTTTTCTTGCTTGGATGAATACTTTTTCAGAGAGGAGTACACCACCCTGTTGACTTGGCACACACCATCCTATGTTAGTATATCCATCATGTGTAATGGTCCATGGAGGTAGTCAGTCTGTGACTAATAGGTCAGATGTGTCCACTCTGTTTACAGTCCTTCCAGCCATGCATATCTGGCTATATCAGAACAAATAAGGTACACTGACACCTCTGTTCCAGTCCACCTCTTTCATTTCCCACTCATAGACTATATTGCTGAGGTAGGGAACAATTGTTGTGTTACATACCCCGCCCTCCTCCCTCTACTTCCCTTCTCTAATTCAGTTCAGCTGAGAGTAAGTCTATGGGGAGGAAGATAATAAAAGGAGAGGTGGAGACAGTGGCTATTTTCAAATGTTTACTATGGCTAATGACTGCAGTTCATATCTTATTGGGTTTAAGTTGGTAACACAAACCATTAATATCTTTGATGCCATAAATAAATTGTATGCATAACATCTGTGAGGTTTTTTGATCAGGTGGAGGCGACATACTATGTATGAACGCACTTCTGAGTTAATTATTCTATTCACACCAAGGCCACTCACTCTATCACAGAAAAATTGGTATAGCTGTGTTCAAACTGTCTTTGATTTCTAAAGTTTCTTTGTTGCCAGTTCAATCCATGGCAAGTTTAATTACAACAGTAAAGGTTAACTGGCAATATAGGGAAGACAGAAGTATAGTTGCTATGCTTACCTGCAGTTTTTTTTTTTATATGTTGCACACCGATTTAAAGTTGTTAAACTGTTGACAAAAGAAACTAGAATTACCATCTTTTGGGTTACCTCTTGTGAGGTGTTTTTGCATGACATTATGATGTCACAGTGAAGTTCACCTATGACCATTTGGATATAAAATTGTATCATAATGTAGTATAGTATATGAATTTGTGAGTTATGGCCAGAAACATTTTTTGTGAGGGCACAGTGACTTTGACCTTTAACCTTTCACCACCAAAATCCTTGAATCCAAGTGAATGCTTGTGCCAAGTTTGAAGAAGTTTCGTCAAAGTGCTACTGAGATATTCCATTCACAAGAATGCAACAAACATACAGAAACATAATGAATAAAAATAGATTGAAAACAAAATTTTCATGGATCTGTGGATGTACAAACTTTCCAATAATCTGAGCACTTGTGAGAACTCACTGAAAACCTCTCAGTTGACAAAGCAAATCTCCACTCAAGGGCCATTTATTGGCTTGTTCTGTTCTTGCTTGAAATGGTAGAAAGTTCCAGAACTGCTGTTTCCAATGACATGAATTGTGAAGATGGACCTATGACACATGACCATTTGGTTTTGTGCAAATAATGAATCTTCTTTCAGAAACAAAAGTACAGTTTTCAGTTGACATGGTAACACCTTTCTTTTTTTGTCTCCTGCTTTGTAAAATGCATTGGACCAGTTACTTAATAGACAGCTAATGTGTAGGATTATGATCTATATGTAAAATGAGAGAATGGAATAACTTCTCTAACTGCAATAACTTATCACCAGTTTGGTTTATTCATTCAAATTTGTTGACCTACCAAACCTGCCTGGGAAACACTAGTAACTAAGAAGTTCCTGCCCCAGAAACCATTTCCAACAGAGGAGCTAGCCAATGTGGGAATGCAAAACAGGATCATTATTTTTGGATCCAGTACTTCGATTCCCTCTGGTAAATTGTTTTGTTTACATTTACATTTACAGATTTGGGAGACACTTTTATCCAAAGCAACTTACAAGTGAGGGACAACACTAAAGCTTCACTGCAGTAGAGGACCTTGGTGTAAATACTAGGTACTACATCTGTTCCATAAGTACAAGACGATCAGGAAAGAAGTGCACCCAAAGTGCTAGTTAAGCATGTTGGGGTGTTAGAGATTTTAGGAGAGGAGGTGGTCTTGGCAGAGATGAGTCTTCAAGATACTCTTGAAGATAGAGAGGGACGCCCATGCTTTGATAGCGTTTGGTAGCTTGTTCCAATATCATGGAACCAAAAAGTAGTTTGTTGCAGACTGAGAAGTCACTCTGAAGGTAAGCATTAGTGACTTGAATTTGATTCGGGATAACCATGAGTAACCAGTGGTGAATTAGCAATGGATTGACATTTGTCCTTTTAGGGTGACTGAGGACCAGACAGACTGCTGCATTCTGGACCACCTGTAAGGGTTTCACTGTGCGTGAAGGGAGGCCCACCAGAAGGGCATTGCAGGAGTCAAGACGAGAGATAACCATAACCATGGCCTGGACTAAGAGTTGGGTGGCGTATTCAGTCAGGTTAGGCCTGATTTTGTATAGAGTTGTATACCCTAAGCAGTATGACCAGGAGACGGATGCAACAGATTAATACACTCATAACAGTTGCAGGAACTGAAAATATATGTGTTGTTTATATGGGTACTGACACCGGGTATGTATTGATGCTTCATGTCAATTCTAAATGTATTATGTATTGTGCATTCTCTGCATCAATCCTTTCAGATCAACTTTTTTATGCCCTCATGTCCCCAGCAAATGAAATAGATGTGTCATATGTTTTTGTTATGATCCTTTTTATGTTTGTTTATTTGTATTTTTTTTTCACACAAAAATACTATATATCTATAATGCTGTAACCCCCCCAACAGTATCAGTAAAATATGGGAGTTACACAATATATCAGTGAGGGTCCACATAATCAACTATGTTTATGCAAATGTAGTATTTTATTATTACCCTGACATTTATGTGTTGAGCTAGGTGACTGGAGTGAATGCATCATGTATGTAAATGAAGTTGGTGGGAAGTGGGGTATGAGTATCTTGTTGATTTAGAACAATCTTGTCTTTTTTGTCTTCTGCTCTCTTATCTTTTGTTCCTTTTCATTTGTTCTCTAAGAAGCAGTTCGTAATCTGTTTTTAGAAGCGTCCTATCGTCAACACAGGTGCGAAAGTGTCAGTTCAGGGGATAAAAAGTGCAGTAACCAATCAGCATGAGGTCTTTAGTGCTGCACGCTGCTGTGATCAAGGGCCAAGAGTAGAATTGTAGCAGAAACATAAAAGCTGCCAAAGAGAGTGGACCCTCCCACAGATTTGTTGGCCAAGCTTACTGCAAGTGCAGCTTTCACAGTTGGGATTACAATTCAGCCCCATTTCCCCCCTTAATCCGCTCATTACTCAGGGTTTGCGGGGACACAGAGCATCCTCCACTTCGGTCTGTCCCTGCTGCATGTAAATACAGTGACTTGTTGACCAACATTTTTACAACAAAAGATCCATTCTTCGGTGAACATTCTTGAGAAATTGAATACATGGGTGTGGGTAGGAAAGCTCCAGAATGCATTTTACAGGTCTTTTTAGGGCAGAGCAGGCGTTCTAAAACACTTTGTAATAAAACTGATTCACGAACCCTCTCAGTGATATAGTTTGGTACCTGAGATCTCCAAACCGTTTCTGCAAGGTCAGGAAGTTTACTCTCCACCAGCAACCTTCAGATATATAATAATGGTTATTCTCTGTTTGCTGTGTATTTTAGTATTGGAAATTATGAAAGATATAATGGCAACATTTGCAGCCCTATGAAAATTGGGCTCATAATTATATATCTTTTTTGTATGACATTTGGAGTACTCCCTACATGATTACACTAAATTCCTGTGGGGGAAAAAATGGGCATGTTAGGTGTGCCATGTTACTAGGTGAGTTTATTGATGAGTCCAACCAAAGAAATAATGATGGTTCTTTGAAATGTAACAATTTACAAGTCTATTTTCAAGACACAGAAGGCAACTCCAAGATGATCTTTTTCTTTTTTTTTTACTAATCCAGTTGTGTACACACAAGTCTTCCATACATGGGCACTAGCAGTGTGGTTGTATGGATGGCAAAGTTGGTTTGTTAGTTGGTCCACTGCTTTGGACAGAGCTGAAACACCTTGTCAGCTACTGATGGGATTAATATTTTGTACATATATTCATGTCCCACAGAGGAAGTATCCCGATGACTTTCTTCATCATCACTGTGTCAAAATTTTTATTTGTCTTATTTTTTTTTTATATTTAGTCTTTTGAATTTTCAGATTTTTATCTGATTTCTTGTCATGCAGCTACTATGTGCTGTTGTCAGTCAGGTAAGATGTGATTGTGATGTGATGTGGCTCATGTAATTTCCCAATATAGCAATGGTAAAGTCAAAATTTGCAGCTGTCTCCATCACACCATTCTTCCCCTCTTCGTTACTCTTACAGTCTCTCTCCCGCTCACTGCACATTGACCGATAAGCAGCTTTCCTTGGCACAGGCTGTAGGATGAGTATGCAGGACCTGTTGTTTATAATGTGAATACGACTCCTGCTGTTATTGATTCTGTCCGAGAGATGAGCCCTCTGGGTTTTTCTGATGTTTATGCAGGAGAATGGTGATGCTTGCTAAGTGGAAAAGAGACAAAAAATCAATAGGCAAGGTGAGGGGAGGGGAGTGCCATCCATCTCTTAGTTCAGTACTTGTTTTCAAAATATCTGTTTTTCTCTTCTTTTCATGCACTTTAGGGGCAGAGTGAGTGGGCCAGCAGCTGTTTCCTCAGTATTTTTTCCCCAAGTGCCGCTGATTTCTATCACTACTGAGCTGGAGATCTCCATCAGGTGAGAACTTATGTATAGAGGGAACATGGACTGTACATGTGTTTCTTTACAATGACCTCAACATCCCAGAACATTTTCTCTCCATCACACAACATATACTGTGTTAACTGGCTTATCCATTATCAGATAACACTACCAGTGTCAAAATTTAATTCTGTCAAAATACAAAGCTGATGATTGAAGAATAATTTCTGGGTCATGTGAAATTTTATGATCCAGTACAGTTTCCCACAATGGATTGAATCCAGTGACAAAACTGTCGCATGACAGTTTGTTCTTGTCCTCATTTCAATCAGGAGAGACTTTTGTGAACAAAATAAACTGTTATTGCCATGTGGAAAACAAGAGAGGAAAAGTGAGAGATGTGAGTCTTTGGTGATTAGATTAGATCACTATGTCATCATATGGTGATGCTTTGCAAAGTACAGAAACCCCCCCTGGGTCTAAATACTGGTGGAGGCCCTGTTGATGGGAAGAAGAGAAGCTGGAGATCTGAATGTGATAAGGAGTGATGATGAGCTTGGCCTGCACTGGAGATGAAGACTGGAGTGGGGTGGAGGAGGGTCAAAGCAAATCACAATTTATACCACTTTATAGCTTTTACTGAGCTTTTTCTCCTCAGCTGCTGATATTTATTGGTAATTTCAGTACAATTGCAGTTGAAGTTGAGATTATTTTGGTCACAGCAAGACTGGAAAATACTTCAGACACTACTGGAAATGATGACATTTGATGGCATCATGCAAGAACATTTTTGGACCTCATCCTAAAGCTCTCTTATATTGTCATCTAAGGTTTATTCTTTGAGTGTTTGATTATTAGCATAATCAACTGCCCTAAAACTGCTACATAAGGCTACCTGTTCATCTCTGTGTCAAATTACCACGTTCACAAGAATGGGATAGACAGAAGACATAGTGCCTCTGCCTCTGCCATCGCCGGCATGAAGCCATAACATTGTGGCCAAATAGGAAAAAAAGTAACATTACACTTTGGAGCTTCATGTCCTGCTGTTGGAAATCAGCAGCGGGAAAAAACAAGCAGATTCAGCAGTGTCAGTGGGTGTATAAGAGGACCCAAAACAATTCGAAAACAGTAATAAAGTGGCCAGCGACCTGTCATCAGAACTGAGCTGTATTACAAATGAATTAATGCTTTCAGTTGAATTACTTTGTAATGATTTTATAGAAGAACAAAAGTGACTGCCAAAAAGGTAAGGTATTCATCATCATAAAATTACATGCTATTAAAGTGGTCAGCAGTTTGTGTAATTACAGTAACTAGGGCTGAAATGTGCAAATCATTATTATATTGTCCTTAAATGGATTCTAAGAACTGGCTCATCAGCACATAAACCCATACAGTTCCTATGATCTTCAGGTCATAGGTATAAAACTTGTTTTCATGTATCCTCCTTTGCTGCTGGTGAACAAAGCTCAAACATTTCAAACTCACTGGTGGAATGCTCTAGTAGTCAGCCCCTATATCAGTGGGCACTTGTGTTTACATCATCAAAGTATAGAGTTGCTAGTTTTGAGTAGCACCTGCTTTCAAAGGTATTGTTCTTTCAAATTTCAAACTTTTTATGCCCCCGTGCTGGCGACAGCCAGAGCCAGCATTATGCTTTCGGGCTGTCTGGTCATCCATCCTATCCTTGTGAATGCAATATTTCAGTAACGCCTTGATGGAACTTCTTCAAATGTAGCACAAACATTCACTTGGACTCAATGATGAACTGATAGGATTTTGGTGATCAATGGTGTATGTCATGATGACCTCACAAAACATGGTTTTGGGCTTGTAATGCAATGTATCAGTCTTAAGGGATTTTCTTCAAATTTAGGACAAATGTTGATTCAAAGATGAACTGATTAGTTTTTGGTGGACAAAGTATAAAGTTTAAATTCACAGTGAACTCATGTTCCTGTGAATGCAATGTATCAGTTACGCCCAGAGGGAATTTCATTCATTCATTCCCTCTGGCACACTGTGAACTCATAAAACTATTTTTTGGCCATCAGTCACAAATTCATGCAGTAATTATAACACAACTTAACTCAAATATTTATAAGGATAAAATGAAGTGATGACATTATATTTCCAAATGGTCAAAGGTCAACTTCACTTTGACATCATAATGTTCTGCAAAAACACTACTGGCCATTATTCAATGCTGTAACTTAGGAAGGGGGAGATTGTGGCCAAAATTCCTGCAACTTGTCTGGCTGGCAGAGGCATACAACCACAGGATGGTAATTCTAGTTGTTGTTTTTTTTTTTTAATATACTCAATATTCCTCAATGTAGAAATACTGGAGGCTTCCAGATAATTTGTTGTTTGAACATCATCTGCTGACCAAACTGATGACAGCAGCCATGCCTACTGCCATCAGTTCAGTATGGCAGATGTCACTAACTACTACAATAACCATGAGCCTCAGAGAAGAAGAATGTGGATGTGTGGATCAGAGAGACAAACAAAACACTGTGTTGGATTCATCCAATATTGAGGCAGAGTCAGAATGCGAATAAACCACTGAAAGTGTCATCACATCTGTAAGCATGAGCAGTAGAAATTGAATTTGAAGCTCAGCGAAATACTTTTGAGGAGTTGTCGTGGATTTTTCTCCTTGTTTTTGTGAACAGAGGCTTTACCTATTTATTTTTTTTTACCAAAGAACCAAATTATTTTATTAATGGAGGTACTCATCTTTTGTGCAGACAATTCACCCAGTAGGGTTTTGTGTCTATCCAATAATTGGACATGCTCCATATGTCAGTGACCTTGAATTGCTTGTTCTGAAAAGGAGGAAGAACCCTGAATACCTGTGCTGCCAAAGAATGATGATAATAATAATAATAATAACAATAAATTACAATTACCATGAAATGTTACATGACAACTAAATGTTGACATGTTAAAACAGAAGCAACCTTGAACAGAACAGCATCAGTTTATTGTTTTCAGCACACTGTCTAACAACCACTACTTTTACTGCTCTATGTGGCAAAGAAGAGGTACAGATTTCCAAACGTTACATTTGCACTCTTTCTTAAGACGTCCACAGCTGAAGCTCTCATTAAGACATGGAATGCCTGAAGCATGTTAGCATTTTTGGTGTATTCATTCAGTAAAATTTTAAATGAATTGTAAAGAGATGAATGCTGGCTTATAAAATAATCAGTCCTTCATAGATATTTTTATAGTATTACTGTATTTTGGAACTGTTCTGTTGTCACAGAGGATTGATGACTTGCACCCTCAATGCAACACGGTTTACTGAGGACATTTCAGGAGGCTGGAAACTGTGACATCTATTTGTACATCATCAAAATGCAGTGGGCTGGCTGTGCTGGCAGACCCAGCCACTCGCACAGACAGATGGAGAAAGGGGAGGAGTGCTGCTGCCTCCTCTGGTTGCCATGGTGAGGGAGGAGGTGAAGTGTGTGGAGAAACAGCCACTGAAGGTAAAGTGAAAGAGACTGAATTACCATTCAGCAGGTGGCACTGACGCCTTGTCCCCACCACCAGGTAACAAATGGCGCTGGCCTTCCAACACACACAGGGAGGGCAATAATCTCCTATCAGCCACCTTCCTCGACGCAGCAGGTGAGAGACGTCACACTGCTGATTGACTTGTCAGGTCAGTGGCCATGTGGAACAACTCTGTCAGTTTGATGACTGGTTGAATAGGCTGACAGGACTGCACGCATACTAATACTTCTATGTCATATCGTACTCAAAACTTTTCTTAGAGCACATATAATGCAAACTACTTTAAAGGGCTATTGAATGGCCTTTTGTGGGTGTGTTGTGTTCCGCTGTAGCTTGAGAAAGGGACACAAAGTGGAAATAAGCCCCCTTTATTCAATATCGATTTACATTTTATATAAAAATTACTTACATTTAGTACAGTTCTTCAAAATACAAGCAGCCAAACAACATACAAATCAAATACAAAATTATAAAATCTTATATTTATCATCTTCCTTCTCTGAAGTAACAGATGTGTTTTATAATAACTCTTATAACCTTTTCTGTAGCTGTGGTAAATCTCTTCCTTGCCTAGATCTTTAATCCATCTGTTGACATATGACCTAGAAAAATATGGTATTCAGTATCTGTCTTTTCAGTGTACAGTACAGGACCTGGGAATCTGATTGCAGAACATTCAAGGTGGGCTTCAATCTCTTTCACCAAAAGATAAGTTCATATGGTATATTACTGTGGAAACAGGGTGAATGGAGCTTGAAATCCGTGGAAATTGAAAAGACAGAGGACCAATGCAATAACAACAGTGTGGAAAAAAAAAATCTTGATATTATGTCCTTCAATGGAAATCCGGCCAGTAGATATGTCAGGTATCGTGGACCAAAAAAAAAAAAAAAAAAAAGATCGTAGAAATATCAAGCTTCACTGCTCATTTGTGAAGCTCTGTGGTCCGTATGTAACATGACATGAAACAACAAAACAAAACAAAAAAAAAAAAGCCTTCGAAACAAACCATGTAAATCTTCTCTACGATGCTTAAATTTGTCCAGAAAAATTGAGCCAAACCTGCCTTCATTACCTTCACAAAACGACTGTGTCCATATTCCACTTAAACTAGAAACAGATATGGATACAAATTTTAGCATTGCATTTTAAGGTTTAAACTGTGCACAAGTGTGGCTTATGGTGTTAATAAAGTTTTTGCAAATCAGCAGCTTTACTTCAGTGTCATACAGTATACAGTATAGCGCTGTATAACTTATGTTTGACAAACATTTGAAAGCAAACAGTAAATGGAAAATAAAACTCTTCAGCACACCAACAAGGACATTATGCTGATGCTAAACCAGTAAAACCTAAGAGCCTCATAGGAAATAGAAAAATTCTTGTTTCCTCCTTCATATTATACATTTTACACTGTGGTAAAAAAGAAGTACAAAGTTTAAAGTTAGGCTATGCGGCGGTTTCATGAATTGTCCCCTCTAGTTTCTTTGGGAGTAGCTCTCTCCTCTCATCGATACTGATGACTGGCTTCCTGCAGTTTTGCCCATCGATATAAATCTTTGCATACACGGGGTTGGAGTAGTTCATGGGCTGCATAGGAAGGGAAGAAGATGAAGCCAAGAAAAAATGGTAAATATTTATTTATATAGAGTACTTTCAACATTGAAAGCCCTTAAAGCTGCATTAATAGATTTGTTTTTCTTTTTTTGGCTAGAACAAGCTGACAACACAACATGTGACATATTATCACCTTACAAAGCTGTTAAAGCAAACAGTTGCCTATTTCAGTGAAATCCAGCAAACATTGATCATCATTTATCATTCATCTAGTGTGCTTTGTTCTTTTGACTCCATCTGGTCATCACCAACTCTTGAGAACAACATCTGGTTCTAGCTCCTAAATTCTCCACCAGGACAGTTGGTTTATCAGAGCTTGTTTGAGGAATGCAGCTGCCTGCTGTGTCTGAAAACCAGGATGGGAGAGCAGAGTTTGCAGACCAGTTTGTAGAAAACCAAAGCAGAATAAAATCCTCTGTGTGTTTGTAAATCTAAGTGACTGTTTCAAATTACAAAGGTATTTAATCCATTGTTAATAATAATGGAGAAAAAAAGATTAGTGCAGCTTTAAGGAAATTCCACTATGATTATCAAGTTTTGAGTGAGTTGTAAAAACATTTAAGTTGTGATCTATGTAAAGTGATGCAAAGAAATGCACAAGACTCACACTGAGCAAGCATATTCAGTTGACAGATGGCAACATGCTTCAACACAAAGCCATGCAGGTTCAATTTTCTACCAAAATAGCTTTAGAAGCTGACTTGATTTGACATTAGGAGGATGTCACTACCGATTTCACAGAATGATGCAGGAAACAGCTTTGGATGACTGTGGATGTTACCTTGTCTCACTTTTGTCTGATTTACAATTTATACAAGTTTCGACATGAACATAAATTTGGTACAGGTAAACGTATCGACTTGTTTACAATATTTTCCAGGTAACTGCACAGTGCATACTGCTGGCCTACAGTCTATATGAGGATGAACCTTTTCCTCAAACATGAAGTGTAATTTGTGAAATTCACCTGTCCAGGGATTACCTCCTTGGGCACATTGTTCATGCCCAAGGTGCGAGGGTCACTGGATTTTACACACCAGCCCTGTAACACAACAAGCACCGTCTGTGTTTATGTGTTAAATTCACACAGCTGTCACAGTCTACTGGTTATCTACATGTGCAATAATCAGCCCAGTTGTGGATTATAAGACGTTTCAAGACTGGTCAAATCAAAAATAAAACTCTACTGAATTAAACAAGTATGGAATTATAGAGGGACAGATAGAGTGTAGTGGAATACAGAAGCTAGTTGAGATTCCAGCCAGCATGGCTCCATTCAAAATACAGCCAGATTGGACTGACAATAGCAGATGACAGAGTTGGCAGAGCAAGAAGCAATAGCATTAGGCTTGAAGCTCTAGCAGGTGAGCTGGAGAACAACATCAGTGAAGGTGTTATGATTCATTTGCTTTGCTGAGTGTTAGAGTGGGGCTGAGGGCCATGAACAGACTAAATCACCAGCCAGAAGAAAAGTCCTATTGGTTCATGGCACCTGTACATTCCTGCACACAAGCCAGCTTTTACAAAATCCTTTCAAAGCCTAATGTAATTCAGCTTCATGGATTCCAGTGCTAGATATCACATTATACTACCACTATACTGGAACAGAGAGAAAAACACAACACAGAACTCTTTTAGAAAGCTGGAAGATCGTTTGGAATTGGTGGTTGGTGTCTTTGCTCCTTCAAACCATTAAACACAACTTTTGTAAAAATTAGTTGAGTTAGATACAGAGGTTCGCTGCTCTCACATTCATAGATCCTTATTTTCTTAACTGAATAGACAGATAAAATACTGCACAGCAAATTGGGCAGGTGCAGTTGGGTGTGACCGTCAGGTTATCAGTTTTCTACCAGTAATACCCCTGCAACAACTTTTATAATTAGCAGGGGAGACGAGGATTAGCACCAGTCAAGGCCACTTACCTCCTGTCTTTCCATTTATAAAGAATGTGTTAAAAGACATGAATGCAAATACCAAATACTAGTAGAAAACAGATGCCTTAATATGAATATACGGCAGCTCAAAAACATATTTGGCTTAATTAAATTCATATTTCTGGACACAATGAATTCTGAGTGTATGGACAGATTCACAACAGCTGCATACACTCTAGCTCCAATTAATGTCTGTCATTAACTTAGTCCAAAGAAATTTAACTTGACTTAAAATGATTTTCATTTTAATTAGATCCATTTCACAAGCTGATTTTCATATTTTCTTGTTACTGCTAAATACCAAATTATTTTATTCCTATTATGCGAATGACTCATTTTACCTTGTTATATCATTAAACCTTCACATTATTAGAAGAGAAATATGTTCCTAAACCAGGACACATGATAAAGCATAGCATGATAGATCATGATGTTGCTAAAACAGTTGAGAAGAAGCTCCAGCCAGTGGTTAAGAAATCATATAGCCTGGATCAATCATTGCCATATGACATTGACTGAGACATGTGGAATGTAATGTATTATACATGTGAAATGCTCTCACATTGCTTTAGGTATAATCGTGTTTGGATTTGGTTTCAGAGTCAGTTAGTGATTGGACATGATCAGGCAATAGTTCAGAAGGTTTTGTGATATAACATAAAATTATATGTTGTTATAAAAAATACAGTTTCTTCTTAAAATTGAGAAATTAGGGTTGTAGAAATAATGAAAACATGTCATTATAAAGTGAATTAAAAAGATTTTGTTAGATGACAAACTTTCCTGGTAAAAAGAGAAACACTTTTTTGTGATGGTGGAGACAGTACTTCCGTTAATTTTGCACTGCATAACCACAGAACTAAGACAAAACTCTTGAGTTTGCTTTTCAGACATATGAGGAGCTTTAGTCTGCTGTCCATGTGCTGGTTAGTTTAATATCTAATTCTGCAAGCCAACCTTGTGAGGGTCCAGAGTGAAGTTGGGTCGCAGGAGGCTGCCTGCATCAGCGTGGTTGTCGTGATCCACTTCATACATGTTGTATGACGGGTTCCCAATCTCCACGTTTATCCCGCCGTTTGTCATGGGCTGTCTCTGTACGCGTTTTCCCCTGAGGTGTGTAGAGGCAACAATCATTAACATGACACACAACACGCAGGGCAACACACTGTACAACGCCTCACAATTACAACACTTGGCCCACTCTGATTAGGGATGCCTCGGCCGCCGTTCATTATTGGCCGATTTTCGTTAAAATACGTGATAGGTAGGTATAACGGAATTAATGCTTCTTGTCATCGGTGGCTAATACTCTGGTGTCTGTGACTGAGAGAAGTATTGTGTGCTGCGTTTGTAGTCCCGCCTTCCACGCAACAGGCCACCGAAACCAAACATCATGTCAGCCATGTGACCTTTTACAGAGTGTTACAGAGTGCATTATGTCAATGAAGGATTTAGATATTGGCGACATCAGTGCGATCCGTGTTCTATCACTCATTTACACACCACGTCAATGATGTGTTGTCCTCTTTCTAGTTTGTGCTTCTACTGCGACAGTCTCCCCTCTCACCCTCAAAGGTGGTGGGAGATGGGGCGGGGGGTAGTTCGACCCCAGGTCTCCCCACTGGAGCAGGGGAATCAAATAGTGCACTTCTATCTCTGCACAGTGTCAGTACTAACTGTGCAATTGCTGGGAAGATTTCATGAGGATGTAATTGATGGCTTCGCATCAAGGAAAGCAGGAAAGATCAGGCTTTAGATGGCAGCTGTGCAATTTAAAATGTGTGTGTCTTGTTTGAAGTGTGCTGCTATTACAAAACGCAAAAATGGATCTCACTCATAGATGATCGGTATCAATATCAGTGGCAAAAAAACCAAACGGGATCAGGGCATCCCTACACTGAGTACACATGTTTGCTGGTTTGCTGATTTCTAAGCAGGGACTCAGGAGTCAAGTCTTCTGCAGAACATACTGAAACAAGCAAACAAACTTTTCATTTATAAATCAAAGATCTATTCATCTTTGAAGCTATGTGCTTTTGGATCTCTCATCATCTGTTGCTGCTTAGAAGGTTCTTATTTTATTCATATTTCATTTCTTTATTTATTTACTTACCTTTGCCTCCGTCTGCAGATGTAAACACCTCCTACCACCATTACAATCAAGATTACCAGCAGGACCAGAGGCACAATGATAGCTATGCTCCCTATGGAATAGACAGAGGAGAGATGTGACTGAAAAGAACTGAGACAAGTTCAGGTAGTGACACTGGCTGCAAAAATGGCCATCTTAGAAAGTGTGCTTTCTTTTCATAGGGCTAAGCTGAAAGAACAGTTGTAGTCATTCTTATATGTGAATATATAAGGAATTATGTAGTCATTCTTATATGTGAATATATAAGGAATATATGCTCTGTTCTCTTTACTTGAGAGACTTCATCGTTTTCCTCAAATGAATTTGAAGACAAAACATATCACTGAGCCTTGGGCCGGCAACAGCAGCTCCTCCAATTCAAACGAGATAAACCTGTGAAGGCTTTTCTCTTCAAATAATGCAAACTGGCTAGGTTGGATGGAGTTCAGTAATTCTTTAGCTAGGCTGCCAATCAGGGCCAAGTTTTACAGTGGTGCATGAGTTGCACATATAAACTTGTTGGTAAAAATGTATGGATGATTAAAAATGTGATAATTTCACACGATCAAGTAATCCTTCCACTGGAATGTATAAATGGTATATACATTTATTGATGAGGGAAATTTTAAGGTTTTATATGAAGGCTTCTTGAAATTCATAGTTCTCACCTCCGCTGGTATTGTCTGATCTGCTGCTCTTAGGGGCGGGTCTTTCACACTGTGTTCCTGCCCAATTAGCTGAGCATCTGAAGGAGGTCAAAAGAGAGTATAAATAATTCCTCATTAGCATACTTTTCATAGTAGAAAGACTGCTGAGAAAACACCTTTGCAAAATGGACTACATATGATGTGACTGTGGCTTACATATACAACACATTATGATTCAGACTTGCTATGAAGTGCTTTGATCCGACACAAACAAAACACCACCTGCAGAGAGAGCACTATATATATATATATATATATATGTAAATGTTGTGTCCATACACTTTGTGTAAATTTATTCATTGTAGGAAATAAAATCAAAGGATGACAGTGGGGCAACAAGTCGTCATCTCATTTGTGCTCCAATGGGTTCCGATGGGTGTGATGTATGACCCTTGTTAGAGGAGGTGATATCTAATTTCACACGACTGACGCAGATGGGTCTGTAAAGCATGAGTGATCTGGTGGGTGTCACTGGATGATGACAGAATAAAATTACTCTAAATTACATGCACTCTAACAATCAGAACATCAGGCTATCAAAAATAAGAATGCAGCCCCATACACATAGGAAATGAATCACGGCTTCGTAGAACAAAATGTCACAGCAACATGAATTTTAATGGGAAATTTGGGGCAATGGGGAGTTTGATCTGCTTCGGGAAGCGTAAACCATGAAAAGACTAATTCCCTATGAAATGAATATTCTCTTAACCTGTGTTGAAGGCGTTAAAGATAAACATTAATTACTGATGAGATGCTTGGCCTACTAAGGTATACGGTACTTATACGTCATGACTGGTCAATAACGAACATATTCAACTTGCCACCATGCACAGGTTGCAAATGACTGATGCCCACATCACAAAGACAGTGTCACGTTTCAGTCCCATCCCATCCCCCCACCCCCCCCCACCCCCCCGGTTTCGGTGTGCTGTGTGAGGACTGCATGACATGGGTGAATGGGTGGCAGTGAGGGGCAGCAAGGGTACAGAGTCATGCAGCAACTTATAATGTAATAAGTGCCAAATGGGCCATACCTGCTCAAAATACATGAATATTTATAATAAAGAGTTGCTCTCTAAGTAAAGGATGTTAGTTTCATCGGAAAACAATTGAAATGTCTCAATCCACTGTCTTTCACTGCTGCAGGTACTACCACTGCTTCCAGAACAGAACACAAATGTACAGTTAATCGATCTTCTCATGTAACTCTATGCAAAAGAGCAAATATGCATATTTCTCAAAATGTCAAACTATTCCTTTACAGGATATAATATTTAATTAGTGTCTATTCTAAAGAAGCTGTGATATACTTTCTTTGCCATTTGGGCCAAGTCTTTCTTATAAAAGAGACACAATATCTCAGAGACTTTCTGTTTAAATGATGGTAAAAGAACAATAGGCAATGCAATAATAGTTATAAAAGATCAGCTACTAAACACCAGTTAATTAAGTCATCCTAAGGTAAAACGTACATTTAACTATTGTTCAAATGAAAGTCATTTTCTCTCTTAATACCATACTTTTGCTGGTGTCAAGGTGCGCAAAAGCACAAAGGCAACACAGTGTTTGATAACGTACTGTAGGTCTAAGTCACATAGTAATAATTTACCAGGCCATTTGATTGAATGTATCAATCAAAAACTACTTGAATAAAGATGCAGATCTGTCCAAAAAAAAAAAAAAAAAAAAAAAAAAAAAGGTGAAATCTAGCGAAATACAATTCCCAGAGCAACATAATGTCATTAAATTATCTTTCAGTTCAGCCTGTTTATGAATAATTATTTTGACAAGTTGTTACTTAAATCATCACTTATTATATAATAAGTTGCTACAAGGCAGCACTGTGACAAGGAGCCCATGTACTGGACTGAGGCTGAAATGAAGCCAGATGGAGTTGAGGGTGTGGGTGTGGACAAAAGGGGGTGAGTGGGCTCTGAATACAGCTGGAGAGGTGAGAGGGACCTACTTGCAGCGTGGTTTGTTAAGAGCTGTTAATGTGCACATCCCCTCATTCTGACAGAAGTAATCGCAGGGGTTGGCCAGCTCATCACAACGTTGGTTCTTGAACCCTGACGTGCAGCTGCAAAACATTGTGTTGGGAGTGATAAAAGGGCCCAGAGAATGTATACTGTTGAACTGTTGGCTGCTTGATGAATGGAGACTTCAGCAGCTTCAGTTATAAGATGGAGTAAGTCAATGTTGTGTCTGTATTAAGCAAATTAGCAAATAAATAATATGAAGACAAATCAACTTCATTGCTCACCAAGTGAGGGGGACATCTGCAAGGGAAGAGGGTGTTACAGTGCTCTCACCTCTGAGATGTGTATTTGCTTCAGAAATAAGGTATATGGTTGTAAGAAGAAGACTAATAAAGATTTGTTGATTTGTTGATTACCAAAAAACAAACAAAACAAAGTTAAAAACAAAAAAGAAACCAACACAAAAACAAAATGTTATTTTTAACTTCATTCCATATGGTTGTCAATGGCAAAAAATGTTCAAAATATCAAAATGTAAAAGATGCTTTAAAAATACAATCATTGTAGAAGATATTTTACTGTGAATATCATATCCTACAACAAACAGAAAAACACAAAACACAATCATACTATGATGCTGACAGTCAGTCAACAGTCTTTTACTACCTCATACTTAAAGTGATCCATACACATAACCAGGAGCAATTTGCAATTATAAATAAAAAGTGTGTTCATATAGAGAGCTGAAGTTAAACCTGAACTTCTGAGTTCTGTTCCCTAAACAGTCTGTCATGTGACTTACTTCATATGTTTAGGTATGGGTGATTGTTTTTCAAAAAACAATCTAATATCGTTGTTTATTTGACATTTCATATTTTCCCGTTCAGGCACTAAACATCAAAGCTCAACAAAAGAGATTAAGGAGTTGTGGTTAGTTCATATAATTTGGAAAACTGGCTTTAGAAAAGAGTGATAGTGAATTATAGGAACATGGAGGAAACCAAGTTATGATAGTGCCCACTGCTGCTGCGTTTCTTTCATTACAGCTATAGTTTTTACTGCGGCCAAAACGTATGTTGAAGGTTTCAGTTTGTAAGAGATATAGTGGATGCTGATTTGTCCAAAAACATGGAAAGTAAACTGAAAAGCTTTTTAGACAAACTGATAAAATAAATGCTGAATGAATTATCGCATTGAGTTACAGAAGCTGGTGGAACAGAGGCTAGCCCAGAGCTGACGTTATGACTTCGGCTCTCTATAATTATTTTATGTTTTGACAACCAGCCCTGAATTTTCCTCTGACTTGTTGAATGGATTCAACCCTTTGAAAACACATCTATGTAGAAAGGATTTACAATATAAAAGTGGTGAACTGTCAAACTGTCATGTTGAATAGGAATCTTTAGACCCACACCTTACTGTAGTATGTTGACTTTACAGCAAAATAATCCATACTGTATAGGAGTGAGCAAAATCCTTGTATCTGGATATCTTAACTACACTTTAACAATACAACCACATTATGTCCATTCATTTGAGGGAAACACGGGATCTGTTCAAACTGAGGTCCATTGGATAGAAGGTCATTTAGGGATAGAATAACAGAAAAAGTCAAAGTGACATAAAAATGTTGGCTCATCAAGAACATATTTTCTCAGAAAAAAAAAATGCCCTTGTGTGCACAGTGCAATTGCAAAGTCAATGAGATTTTCTTGTAGATAAAGGGAAGCCTCAGAACAGTGTGGTCAGTGTTTTTTCTTTTTGTGATATTTTTTTCGATTTGTCCTAACTAACAAAAGGTTTTGTTTTTTTTAACTATATCCTTGGCTCAGTGTGAGTGTGCCTGAGGTAAGCCCTGAGGCTTCCCTTTGTCTACAGTTGACCAGTTTAACTTCTAGAGCACCTTGCAGTCACCTGCAGTTTACTACTTCATGACCATGAGCACCCAGTAATTCTCATTTTCCACGTGTCTCATAAGCCACTGAGAGGAAAAAAAAGCTAATATACAGTTGAACTGTGTTTCAAGAAGAATATTTAAAGGGGACCTATTATCTTTTTCTTTATGTCCTGTCACATGTATATAATGTTGCAATGACAGATGTTCATAGTGAATTTGGCCAAAGTTTCAATTAATGAGGTTAAAGTGTTGTAAAAGGAATCCCTGTGAGACAAAGGCTCAGACATCACACTGCCCTAAATGCTTGGTTTAACTGGAATTTTCTACTCACACAACAAGCTCAGCTCACTCTCCTACCACAGTCTACTTGAATAGTATTATAGGCATTTAATGTACTCAAGCATACAAATAATCAGTGGTGCAGGTTCACTATACAGTCGCTTGGCTACAGCAGAAGAACATCACTGATAGTAGATGTTTTTAACTTCAGTCAATTATATTAATTGTTATTTAAATTATATATTAAACAAACGTACAACTATTTACAATGGCTTATATAGAAAAATGTTAATTTTGTGACTAAATCCATGTTTATGTTACACAATATATGTGTAGTATTTACCAAAGGAAGACATCCTGGTACTGTAGTGGAGTCACAGAATAAAAATATAGAGCTGGAAAAGACTATAACAGGTCCCCTTTAAATAATTCTCAGTGAATGACAGTGAAGGCTCGGATGTTTACCATAGTTGTCTTTACTACTAATGTGTTCTGAAAATCTCTAACATTTTTAGCTGTTTAATGCAAGAATTATCATTGCAATTTTAAGCATCTCTGCCCTGCAAAGCTTAAACTTTGGGAAGACTTGATGAGATATACATTTACACAGAGTATTAAGGTCAAACATTATGATTTCTTGACACAGACATATCCATCATCTCACATAATCTCTGTTCTTTGCAGCAAATGATAAACCACATTATCAGGATCAGTTAACCCCATTGAATAAGATGGGATCATTTGCATAGAAATTGATTCTATCCCCTGGAATTTGTGAGTGAGGACCGCCAATTTCAACATAACTACAGTGGACAATGGGCAGTTAAAAAATACAGAGTTGGCTTTTGAAATGGATTTCCAATTTGCTCCTTGGAGAGAGTTTAACACAGCAATGCATGTGATTATATCTGATATGGTATTAATCTATGGGCTGCCCTTTCACAGTGATTTCCTCATGTCTGCCAGTCATACTATTGTCTGCTACAAGTTTTTGCCATTGAGTTTCATGGCATATTCAACCACTGACATACCTCAGCTTCATTTTTCAGAGAGCAAACCTCTAAAACCCTACTACTGAAGAGAGTCAGAGGCCTGACATCAGCTCTTAACTGCAAGGAGGAACAGTATGATATGTTCAGAATGGTAAGCTTTGAAGGGGTTTGAAATCTTTTTTTTATTTTTTATCTGCCTAAAAACCTTAAGCCGCAGTGAGGTGTCACACAGCATAAGATGATGTACTGGCACTCAGACCCCTGCTGTGCCTTGGCCTCCACATAGTGACACCAAACCCTCCCTCAACTTAGAGATTTCTTTCCAGAGGAAGACATCTATCTCGTACTGTTCTTAAAGCAGGAAAGTTGCATCCCGTGATGATTTTCAGTTCTGCTTCTAAGGCCAGGCTTTCTGGGGCACAGAGCCAGCATGTGAATGTAAACAGTAACAGTGAATAATAGTGGAGAACATTCAATTTTTTTTTTCCACTTTCCTTACCCATTAAGGAATGACTTACTGACAGAAAGGCAGGTTGGTGTCAGGGTCCAGGTGACAGGTGCCTCCATTGTAGCAATATCCGTCACACAGCTGACAGCTCGGTGCTATTCTGCCATTTGTGCAACTAGGGGGTGAAGAAATTATGGATGTCAGTGACAAGCAGAAGGCTACACTTTTTACAAGAAGCAAAAATGAGTCATTGGTGATTTTGTGAAACAGACGCATAATCCATATAAGGAGGGAGAGTTTATCTGGCTTCTAATTCACTGACATTACCAAAACCTAAATTGCTGTAGGGTATGTGGCCCAATACATTTTTGAGATTTAATCAAATCAGTCCATCCAGCCAGCAGCCTTTTCCATAAATGAAGAGGACTATAAAGCCTTAGCGTTATAACAAAAGGGATGAAAGACAAGAATAGCCAGTAGGAACCGAGGACTCACTTGCAAACCACATCTCCTGTCTCCTCATTTATGAGGCAGGGCGCTCCGTGGCATCGAAGACACTTGTCCACCTCGCACTTGTTTCCCTCAAACCTGGCAGGACACACACACTCCACATAGCCACTACTGGATAATGTGCAGGCTTTGGAGTTCACACAGTAGTGATGACAGATGTCTGTTCCACATTCAGAGAGATAAGAGAAAGGGGGTAATGTGTAATGAGAAACTGGGAACATAGTTTAAGCTGTTTTGATTGGAATTGTACAGGGCTTTAATGGGACTTAATTATCCACATCAAATGACATCTTAGCCACAGATGAAAACATATTACCCCTTGGGCGAGCAAGAGTAGGAAAATACTAATGATGTGCAGTTGAAATTGTTTCCCTACAACCCATTATGTCAAAGCAGTGCAAAAGAAAATGCATTATCACTTCAGCACAGAAACACCCAAAGGTTGTTTGATGGTAGTTTTTTGATTTTGTTTATCTGTAAATAGAGGCAAATGTGGTGTTTGTGGAAAGAAAATACTTTCAGGGGTTGTTTTTGTTCCACACTCCCTGTGAACTTTTGAATGCTTAGTTCTATAGAATTAATGCAGAATAACTGAATTCAAATCAGAGCTTCTTTGTTGTGGTTTCTCTTGTGGCTAGGCTTGAAAGGCTAATTATTATATTATTATAATAATCACCACTTATGTGCACTGCAACCAAGTACTGAGTGCAGGACTCACGGTAGAGACAACGGTCCCCGGTATATTCTGCCATACAGCGACACACCGGCTGGTTCCCCTCAGTGACGTCACATGTTCCCCCATTTAAACAGTAGTTGTCACAAATTCTTCTCTCACAGAAAGGCCCTGAGAAGCCAACATTACAGCGGCATGTAGGCTTACCTGGACAAAAAAAAAAAGAAAAGAACAACAGATTAAGACAAAAAAAGCATGAAAAGACAAAAACAATTCATTAATCCTGCTCACAGGTATTGTTTGATTAGCCAAATCCTGATATAGCTCATTCCTCTGTGCCATAGCGCTCGACTGCTGTCCAGAAACTTAAAAAATACATTAATGAGCCACACTGTTGCACTGGGCAACATGTTCATGACATGCCCAGCTATCTTGTGAAATAACAGACTCCTTTTAAAAAATAAAATTACCTAGTTGTGACCCCACATTTTTTCTTAGGGGGTCAGATCTGTCAAACAGTTACATGTTGTATGGAAATAATACTCCCACAGTCACCAAGACAGGGGCAGTACCTCAGAAGCAGTATAATAAATCCAGCACTTTCGTGAGACTAAAGGCAAGGATCCATTCTTCCATCCATCATTTTTAGAAACATATTCAAGTGTGGGTCAAGGTGACCACAGATTGGCACCTGTGGAGAGTAGTTAAGGTGGCCTTTTTTCAGTTATATCCTTCAGGTCCATCTAGGGGATCAGAAATTGTTCCAGGCAAGACACAAGATGCATATAATTTCTGCAGTGTGCTCTGGGTTTTCCCATGGTTTCCTTACTTGTCTGACATGTCTGGAATATCTCTAACAGGGAGGTGTTCAGGACGCATCCTAATCAGATGTCCAATGACCTCAACTGGATTCAAAATGGGAGAGGTGGTTCTACCCAGTCTTTTTTCTATATCTTTTTAAAAATCTTAATTTTTTTTAATATATTTTCAATTTTCCAACAAGTTTTTTCCAGCTTTCTTTTTAAATCTTAAATCTTGTTTTACATTCGATACTTGAGAAGACAGGCCACCTCTTTACCACAAGGGTACCTCTTCATAATTACAACTACAACTTCAGCTGACTGAATCAACTGACTGCCTCTCTAGCCATTTCATAGGTTTAAAACCACAGAACCATTTCATAAAATTATTTCTGATCATGTATGATTTATGTGTGATGACTCTTTTTCTGCTGTTTAAGCGTGCACTTTGTAAATGTTTGATGATCTTGATGACACCCACATGCCAAAAAAATGTTTTGCAATCAAGGTTTTGCTGGTTAACCTGCAAAAGAATCTTGTTCCGGTGATTTGTATGCACTGCCAAAGTTGGTGTCTGGCTGGGGATCATTGCTGAGTGTTTCTGGCCTTTCTCACCTCCCTCATTTTCTGTCATCTGCCCGTTCTCTCACCTCCCCTCATTTTCTGTCATCTATCCCTTCTGTCAGCCTTCAAATGACGGCACAGTAGGCTTCTATAAACAGCCCCTTATTAACCAACCTAGTAGATACACAGCAACAATGTTCATTAACGTTTCAGGACACTCGCTGCTCTTGCTTCACTCTGGCTCTGTTTTGGTCTCCACCAACTCCTGAGGAAAACATCTGGCACATTAGCTTCTAAACCCTCCACTGTTCACCAGCTAGTCACTAACCTTGTCAGTGTGCAGTGCCATGGTGGGGCTGAACAAGAAGGTCACAGTTTTTTTCACTGAAAACAGCTGTTTGTTTGCTGCAGCTGGAAACAAGGCTGATGAGAGCAGTAGGTGTGAACCAAAACAATAAAGTAAAAACTGAAACAATCAGCTGAAAGTCACTGCTCAAAGACAATGCTCTACAGAGCTCAGGGGAACTGCAGTCAGATGATAATTCTCTGTGGGTTCACATACACAGTTATTAGATCCACTGTTAATATAAAAATATATGTCTCAGTCACTGAGCTCATGCCTATAGGCACCAGTCAGAACACAGACTGAAATAGATCAGTATGTAAATAGAGAGCTTTAGTTTTCAGCTCAGCTCTATATTCACCACAATGGTCAGATACAAAATCTAGTAGCAGCTGAAATCCTCTTTCCATCTCATGCTTCATTTGTTGTGAACATGACCCTGACATGTAAGTGCAAACATGGGTGCACACAGGTGTGTCCCACTTGTTATTACAGTTTTGGTGATTGGAGTCATGAACACTATAGAAACAGTACCCCACTGTTGGTGTAGAATTAGTGTGATTTATTGTTGGTAGGAGTAACAAAGTATCAGCAGGTGAATTAGGTTCTTCACATTTCTTTTACCAGTGCACTCCCCACCTTGATATACACCGTGTCCTTGTGGACAGGCAGGAGCATCAAGATTGGTTTAAGGGGTGTTCAGAAAAAGCGGCAATAGTCACTTCACAGACATGACGACTGGCATAGTAGACAACCAAGTTGCCATGGATACAGGTCTCACCATGTTGGTCATACTGCACTACTTGATAATTTCACATTTAAACTTGCAGGGATAATCTGAGTCTGAAATGTCCAGGAGACAATCATTCTTCCTCCAGCCACTGATCGCATTGTGTGGACTTAGATGGTGGTGTGTAGCAATGCAGCAGCTTCTCTAGCTCCCGGTGAAAGTCTCCTTTGTTAACTCAATGACTGCTGAAGTAATAATCTTTGTAAACAGGCAGTGCCAGACTAGCCTAAGCTTCAGTTTGTGAGGAAAAAAAAAATCAATACTGATTTGGACTTTGTTGGAGAGTTAAGCAACCTACAATGTAGTTAGTGTTAGGTACTGTATACTAGCTAATGCGTCTTGTTGATACAACACTGCAAATATCAGCCACAGAGTTTACATTCAGTACCACTTTACAAAAATGCTCTAGTACCTGCATTAAACCTTAAATGTGAGGCAAAAAGTCCAGGCTTTACTTTTACCACTTAACCTGAGTCAGGCCTGTGGAGGTGGGGATTCACCACTGTCAGATTATGTAAAAATTGTTATGATATGTGGCCTTAGGCTTTCTTTTTAAAATCAGTTACCTATCAAGTGGTAGGTTTAAAAATTCAAATTCAACAGAATATAACAAGACTAGGTGAAAACCTAGTATATGGCTGGACTTCACATGGTCAAGGTGCAAAATTGAGGATGTAGTTGAAAACTTTTTATGGAACCGCTGTAAACAACAGACATCATTGCATCCTATTGGCATCCTGCCTAGTGTCAGCAGGTTTCAGCCCTTTACCTGTTTGCTTCTCTCTTACTCGCTCTCCTCTTCCAGATAAAGTAAAATAGATGCTACACTTTCTGCACTTACTAGGGTTACGTAGAACATTTGCATTTATATGCAATAAGGGGAACTGTAGAAAATTATAAGTGAGGAGAAAGGTTTTTTACTTTAGAACATCTTCCAAGTTCTTCTATAAAATAAAGAATTCTGTTATCACATCAGCCAGCAGAGTACAAATTAAATACAGCTGGCTTCAGTGAGGACTTCAGCATGCCCCTTATTAACTTCATGGCCAATTAGGATGGGTGTGCTGTGTGACACTGCAGAAATACAGTTGGTAAGGTGGATTAGGCATGTACCGAGAATCCCTTGATCAAATATTCCCAGAGTTGCCCTCGAGGAAGAAGAGTTCCATGGGAGAGGACAATTGAGAGTGAAATAAAGAGTTACAGGTGCCCTGAAGTGAAGCAGACAGTGACTGTGCTGGATAGAGAAATCTTGCACAGGTCTTAGGCTCCAGAGGCAGCTACACAGTACTGTACTGTATGGTTTATATGGTGTATTGTACTCCAATGTTACTTGCTTGCTAAGTTAAGCAACCCAGCTATTTGCAAAATAAAATAGCATAGACTGAAAAGATGAAAGGCATCTTGTCAAATGAGGACAAACAATACCTAAAACTCATGTCTTGTGTGACAAGCATTATGTCCTTGTTATGTCATCAACATGTTAGTGCCGATGAGCTGGATTTCAGGGTATGATTTTGGGGGATATACCAAGTTTGTTAGCCATTAAGAGATGGCAACTGCATCACACATGTTCTCAAAATCCTTTGATTAATGGTATCACTAGTTTTCCACAACAACTTTTCACATGTGACTAGCTTAAGCCAAAATAAAAAATAAGTAAAAGAAACACATACTGAAAAAAAGGTGGGCTCCAACCAGCCTTTAGCATTCACATCTTTGTTTTGGCTTCATCATACATTTGTGGATGGTTGCACAAGGTACATACACACCACAGGGAAAAAAAAAGAAAACAAACACAGAAAAAATATTAATATGGAATTAGGTTTTTCACCTGTACTGCACATTGAAAGTATGCCATGGTTTAGAGGCACACACACATCTTGAATGTAAATAAACCTTACACAATTATAGCCTCTGATTTCAACCGAGCAGAAACACAGTGGACTTTTGCTCTTGTGACCTATACGTTTTTTTATTTAATTTATGCATGGCTTTCTCTGTGCTTCATAACTTCACAAAGTATAAAAATGTTTTTGTCGCCCATTAATGTCATGAAAACATAGGAAAACGAGAACAGTTGTAACTCCTCTGGGGTTTGAATGCGTGAGTTTTGCTGCCAAAAGTTCCATTTAAGTGCTGCTAACCCAACCAAAGGCACGAGAGCAGAAATTCAATGACACCTTACGTTTTTATAGATAAAACTGGAAAAATTCCAGCCTCTGATTGATTGTGAGGTTGCCTTCAGTCCCTTTTTATCACCAAAGTGGGGACTTGGGGAAAGTCGTTTGACTATAATCCCTCCCTTGCTCATTTTTGGCCGTTCATTTAGGCTGATATTCTTCTGCCTCAAAGGCATGTGCTCAAATGCAGCAAATGCTCTTACTACAGTGCATCCGGAAAGTATTCACAGCGCTTCACTTTTTCCACATTTTGTTATTTTACAGCCTTATTCCAAAATGGATTAAATTCATTTTTTAACTCACAATTCTATACACAATACCCCATAATGACAAAGTGAAAAAAGTTTGCTTGAACTTTTAGCAAATATATTAAAAATAAAAAACAAAAAAAAAAAAAATCACATGTACATAAGTATTCACAGCCTTTGCCGTGACACTCAAAGTTGAGCTCAGGTGCCTCCTGTTTCCACTGATCATCCTTCAGATCTTTCTACCACTTGATTGGAGTCCACCTGTGGTAAATTCAGTTGATTGGACATGATTTGGAAAGGCACACACCTGTCTATATAAGGTCCCATAGTTGACAGTGCATGTCAGAGCACAAACCAAGCCATGAAGTCCAAGGAATTGTCTGTAGACCTCCGAGACAGGATCGTAACGAGGCACAGATCTGGGGAAGGGTACAGAAAAATTTCTGCAGCATTGAAGGTCCCAGTGAGCACAGTGGCCTCCATCATCCGTAAATGGAAGAAGTTTGGAACCACCAGGACTCTTCCTAGAGCTGGCCGCTCGGCCAATCTGAGTGATCGGGGCAAAAAGGCCTTAATCAGGGAGGTGACCAAGAACCCAATGGTCACTCTGACAGTGCTCCAGCGTTGCTCTGTGAAGAGAGGAGAACTTTCCAGAAAGACAACCATTTCTGCAGCACTCCACCAATCAGGCCTGTATGGTGGAGTGGCCAGACGGAAGCCACTCCTCAGTAAAAGGCACATGACAGCCTGCCTGGAGATTGAAAATGGCTGTGCACTGACACTGCCCATCCAATCTGATGGAGCTTGAGAGGTCCTGCAAAGAAGTATGGGAGAAACTGCCCAGAAATAGGTGTGCCAAGCTTACAGCATCATACTTAAAAAAGACTTGAGGCTGTAATTGCTGCCAAAGGTGCTTCAACGAAGTATTGAGCAAAGGCTGTGAATACTTATGTACATGTTATATTTTAGTTTTTTATTTTTAATAAATTTGCAAAAGTTTCAAGCAAACTTTTTTCGCTTTGGCATTATGGGGTATTGTGTGTATTTTTTTTTTTTTTTTTTTAATATATAGTAGTATTATAAGTAATAATGAATTAAAGCCATTTTGGAATAAGGCTGTAACATAGCAAAATGTGGAAAAAGTGAAGCGCTGTGGATACTTTCCGGATGCACTATATATGAAAAAAAGTCAAGTATGAATGACATATGAATGTTGTACAATCCCCTACCGTACATTTCCTCTGAGCTCTTCAGCGTGAACATACAATTCATCATCCAGTACATCATTTTGGACGTGAATTAGCACAAAGACTGACTGTCATCAACAGGAGCTCAGCCTTTTCTTATCTATTGCTGAAGCCCTACTGCAGTGAGCCAGCAGCATGTAATACAATTATTTTTCCATCCTGATAGACTCCACTTTGTTTAATCAGAAGTGATTATCCTGGGTTCCCTATATGTCATGTAGAGCTGTTTTAAAAATCTAAAATAATAAACACTGAAAATATCAGTTTACGTCCTGCTTGGCGGGCGTGTTTCCAGGAGGCTGGAGGAAAATAAACAGATGTTATTCTATGCTTTAAAAAGACCAGCTGAGAGTAAAAGGTTGGAGGAAATAAACATGTAACCAAAAACATTCACATTGAAAATCAAAAGCTCACATTTTTATCTCACCAATTGTTAGTTTAAAGGCTATGACTCCTGCAAGCAGGAACATACTATTCAAACCCTATGAATGGATGTCATTCAATGAATACACCTTTAATCAATTCAAAACACTTGAATAAGGTACTGGCATTACAAACATTTATGTGGGAATACAAGCCACACAATCTGTATCAGGGCATTGCTCTGGTGAATCTTTTTTTATAACAAATGGAACTGAAGATGTTGTGGGTAAAGGCTACGATGGGATGATGATGTACAGTCAAGGATCCCATATTTAAGAAGGGTGTATATCCTGATTCAATTCCATCACTGACATCTGAGCACAGTTATATGCATTCACTAAACTGTGGGGTAAAACTGGTTGTTCCTGGAATCATGAGAGCATGAAAGGAGACCTTGACTTGAAAGGAGGTTGATATTTGGGGCTTGTTTGACAGGAGCATCGATGACAAAACTGCTCAACTGGCAGATGTAATGTGGCAAATTTGAGCTGAAGTGAGGAAGGCATGAAAGTTTAAAGGAAGACAAATGTGGTGAATGTAATCATGTTCTGGGTCAGTGTGCAGGAGGAAATGGGCAGGTAACTCCGAATTGAAAATTGTCTACCTGTGGCAGTGACGGCTTTTCTCAGCAAGTTTGGTCTGCCCAGACCTGAATTCAAAGGATTCTGCAGCAGGATCACGGCTGAGTTTGCATTTAGCGATGAGAATATTTCAAATAACTGACAAATAAATGTGAACATGAACGTAAATGAACAATGGGTGGACACAAAAACAGGAAGAAATGTGAAATACAGTATATTGTAGTGCCTATAGCTCTGCAAGGGATGCAGAGAGGAATCATGTTTCAGTTGATGTTTGATACTGTCTTTCAAAGTAGTCTTACCCAAAGGTGAACCCATGCATGTGCCTCCATTTAGGCAGTAGTCTGTACAGTGGTTGACCTCACAGCGCTCCCCTGAAAAGTCAGGCCAGCAGTAGCACCTCCAGTCTCCTTTCTCATTGGCTAAGCAGCGGCCTCCATTCTCGCAGGGGGGGCGGCAGAGTTCACCTTCACAATAACAAAGCCCATATCACTTACTGTGCTGCAGTGTGTAGAAGTCAATCACATCAAACACTGCTATGCTGCTAATGTCAGAGAACAACAGCCATGGCGGTGTGAACCTGAAATTTCAAGTAGAAGTGTGTGAACAAAGACTGACTGACTGCACTGTGGACTGCATGCAGGAAGAGGCTTTGTTCACCTCTGATGTGCACAGTGAAGCTATAAATATTAGCTCAAATTGCATTTTGGTGTTATAATTTTGTTTTTCGTGCTGTTCAGAGAGTTTATAATGTAAAAATTGTTTCTGATTGACACATTGAAAGCTACTTCATACAGTAATTCATACAGTAACTAGAATTACTGCCTTGAAGTTGTATGCCTCCATCTACCAACAAAGGACATATGGTCACAATCTCGCCTTCCTGAGTTACAGGAATGAATAATGACCAGAGGTGTTTTTGCAGAACATTATGAAGTCACAGTGAAGTTGACCTTTAACCATTTCGATATAATATGTCATCACTTCGTCAGTTCATCTTATTAGACATTAGCCTTAAAGTGTGCCATAGTTGGTGTATGAATTCTTGAGTTATGGCCAGATCACAGTGACCTTTCAACCTTTGACCACCAAAATCTAATTAGTTCATCCTTGATTCCAAGTGAATATTTGAGACTTACTGAGATATCAGGTTCACAAGGCCAAAACTGTGTTTTGTGAGATCACTGTGATCTTGAACTTTAACCTCCAAAATCGAATCACTTCACAGTTCAAATGTATGTTTGTACCAAATTTGAAGAAATTCCATGAAGGTGTTACTGAGATATTGCGATCACAAGAATGGGACAGATGGATGGACGGACACCCCGAAAACACAATGCCTCTGGCTTTGTCTGAAGCTGGTGCAAAGGCATAACAGCATAACAACAGCCACCCTACCCGTGGCATAAAGATGCAAGAATAGGCCT
Source organism: Trachinotus anak (assembly GCF_046630095.1). Classification (NCBI taxonomy): domain Eukaryota; kingdom Metazoa; phylum Chordata; class Actinopteri; order Carangiformes; family Carangidae; genus Trachinotus; species Trachinotus anak. The sequence goes on along the minus strand of NW_027273852.1, from coordinate 3,233,697 downwards.
ACCTGAGATGTTGACATCACTACAGGTGCCATTGACCAGTAACTTCCCCTCTGGACAGGTACATCTGGCACCCGTTGGGTTGAGCAGACACATGAAATCACATGACATTCTCAGGCATGGATTTGGTGCTGTGGAGAAAGTAAAAAGAGGAGGCAAAATGAGCCGAGAAGATAATCTGTCAGTCTTGGCTGTGATGTGAAAGACCCATTTGTTTATGAAAAGTGTGCTTGTTATTTCTCAGAGTAGGGCTTTTTAATTCAAGTGTTTTAATTTCTGTTTTGAGGGGTGTTATTTTCTTGAAGCCCACAGAGGCACAAGGCTAAAGCATATGAATAACTTTACACATCTCAACTTCAGATTGAATAACCAGCGATTGTGGAATGTCATTTCTAAATTTATAATTGATTAGCAGCACCTTGAAGTGCTCTTCTCATTGCTGCCTACAGTAGTTAGACAAAATAATGTAAATATCTCACAAGAGTGCGCACTGAATTAATCAAAATTGCAAACACTTCCACAAACATGGGCTGGATATGGTTCAGTGCTGAGAATTAGCACGTGTAAGCTATAAAAGAGGTCTGGCAATCACAACTTTAAATTTAATTCTTGGATTTAAAGCAAGACGAGACATCAAACAGAGTGCTGAAGAGGCCAAACTGTAGGTGCATTAGACAAAAGAGAACATTATATAAAAACTGACCTGATAAAAAAGGACTGGCAGTTGTGATAGATAGATTCAGAGGTAGCTTTTTTTAATATAACGGTCATAATTATGTCTTACCCACTTTATGTCTCTGACAAGTTATTACTAGTTACAATTTTCGTACACACAATATATACTAAATATAATCAGTGCTCAGCTTTCTCACACAGCACATGAGGATGAAAGCCCTGAAAAAAAATCCAAGTGGTTGCTCTGGTGGTTTTGCTGTAGATATCATGCCTTCATGTCATTTTTGCAAGACATGTGCATCTTCTACCCACTGACTACACTCTACACACTTGGCCTAATGAGTCTCTGGGGAATAGAACAGCTGCCCTTTAAGTGAAAAACTGACCAAGACTGAGCTGTCTGATGCTCTACAACCATTAACACCAAAGATGTAACAAATAACTGAAGTTGGTCTACTACATGAGGAAAGACATGGTTGTATTGACTGGCTGTGTCTAAGGATACTGATGGGTGTTTTGTTATGATGCATATTCCACATTTTTTATTTTGTTTATGTCTTACAGTTTAATTATATTTATTAATACATGAAGACAGATTTTTTTAATCTGATAAATTGAGTGTTCATTACTAATCATAAACCTATTAACCTTAAAAAAAATAATAATACATTTAAAAAAAATCACCTGACAGTTCCAGCAGCTGTTGCTAACTGCCCTCCATAAACCCTCTTCAAATGAATGGTAAACAAGTGCCTTTTAACTGGGTGTACGATACACAGGAGGTCTATACACAATTATGTAAAATAGCTTCTTTTGGCTTATACTCTCCAGCTTGCCATTAACAGCAAGTTAACTTCTCATTATATCTTATCGTCTTTAGGCTACAGCAAAAAGCTCAGTACAATATATGTGGTTAGTCTCAAGGTGAGGTCTGATGTGTGGTTAGCTGCCAATGTTAAATGTCAGCTGTAACATGTATGCCTTGACCTGCAGGCCTGCAACTGTGTACAGATCTCAAAGTCAGTCCATGGCAGTCTTGAGGAACACCTAACACGTAACTTAACCACACCTAAAACTGAAAAAAAAAAACAAAAAAAAAAAAAAGTATTTTCAAGAAAATCAAATGTGAAACTACAACTATAAATACACCTTGAAAACAAACAAAAGAAAATATATGCATATAGCATTAATATTTGGAACATAATACTTAAACTGAAGAAACTTATCAAGACAACTTACCATCCTGCTGTTTGTAACGATGGGAGATCAAAACATTTGTGGGCTTCTCCATCCCCAAACTGAGAAATTCCACAGATTGTTTTCTGTACTTGTGGATTCTGAACACTTCATGTTTTAGTCCAGTTCCGTAAATGTAGTCTTCAAATAGATCAATTCTGTATGGTTGGGAGATTCCTGTAGATCCAGCAGAGGAAAGAAATCAGATAAAATCAACTAACTCTTTCAGCACACAGTGTTGGGATAATGAAAGTTTGTAGTGGCAGATGGAGAAGGAAGACACAGATTGACTTTTATGCACAATGTTTAGAAGCTTACCCTTCTGAGACAAACACGCAGTGTTATCTTGCAATTACTTGATAAAAAGTTGAGGAAACTTAAGTGCAGCACTAATAGCAAATGTTTAAAAGAAGAAGCTGCGCTTTCCAGTTGGCTTTACCGTGTCTGTCACTGATTGTCACCAGAGGGTCCGAGCCATCCAATCTCATGCTCCCTATCTGTGAGAGCTCAGGATCAGCCCAGTATAAACGTTGGTTGAAATAATCAATGGCCAGCCCTGTGGGAGGATGAAGGCAAGAGATTTATTTACCTGACAAATTACACAGGGATCATCATGGAATCTCTCAATACAGGAGACCTTCAGGTCAGGATGGTTATATGTGGCAGATCAGCTGGATGTGGAGACACCTTTTCCTTTGGGTCTGTATCCTTTTAACTATTTACATTTAACAGTCAATGTGCTTATGTTAAAAATACCACAGCAGACCTGCCATCTTGTTGTGCATTGCACTTTTGATGGCAGAATTTAGGCACGCCTGCATTACAATTTCAAAGCGGTGACTCACTTTTACTTTCTCCCAAAAGTCTGACTGGATAATTGAACACCTGGCTGCAGCATTTAAACAGGTTTGCGTTTTTCCACCGATGATGAATTCCTCTCTCCGAGACTAAGATGGAGCATGGGTCCTTTGAATTAAAGGAGGCCAAAGTAGCTCTTCAAAACTAGATCACCACTAAGTGTCTCCCTATAGACACACCAGCACATTTCAAATGGCTGTAAACTGTTCCTTGCTTATAAATTGCCTTTGTGCTGCTTTGTATATCTTTAGCTACCATATTAAAGCTTCTACATTAGACCTACATATATTAGTGGGACATGATTGCACTGGCTGTGCGATATGCACAATTCACAGCATATATGTAATATGTATTAACATACTTTATGTATATTCACCATAGTTGTATAATAGTATATGGATCATAATATACTCCGTACTGGGGGATGAAATGATGCTGGTTTCTGTAGGTGCCATATAACACTACACAGCATCTAATGTAATTTAATTATCTATATAATTCACATTTTTTGAAGCAGGTTACATCTTTCCTTGATATTTCTTCTTGATTTGCATATTCAGTGGCTTGTTATGAATTATCAAATGTTAATAATGTTGTGTTGAGTGAGTGAGTTATGAGTTATCAAATGTGTCACACACACGTTACCATGGTTTTCTTACTTCCTCTTTTGTTCTTGTGATGGAAGCACGTCCTACGAACAACAATGTCTGTTCGATTTTATTTCTAAGGAATTGACACACACAGGACTGTATTGGATTTTTTTTTCCTTTGTGAATAGATGAATAATTTCAATATATGGTGGCAATGTCACTGTAAATGTTTGTTTGTATTGTTAAACATATTATTATTTGCGTTATTTAATCCCTCCGTCATGTATTACGCTGTATATTTAAGGGAGGATTGCACTTATTCTGAACATAAGGAGAACTTTCAGCTCAGTAATAACATTGTTCTGCCATAACATTAAAACCACCTGCCTAATATTATGTAGGTTTCCCCTTGTGCCACTGAAACAGCTCTGCCTTGTCAAGGTGTCCTATGGCATCAGGCACAAAGATGCACAGGCACCCAGCTGGCAGCCTTCACAATTTTGCCCTTGTTAAAGTCATTCAGATTCTTCCAACACATCAACTTCAGGAACTGCTCGATCACTTGCTACACAATATATCCCACCCTTGACAGGTGCCATTGCAACAAGATAAACAATATCATTCACTTCACCTGTGTGTGGTTATTGCTGATCGGTGTGTACGCACAATCCTGTGTGATCAATGAAATGACCTATGCTGCAGATAATTTCCCTGTGCCTTATGTAAGTGTTTCAAAATTATAGGTGACCAAGTATGAGGTGATCAGGTGATCAAACATACATGTACATACATGGGACTTGAATGAGTGTCATAACTGCATGTGTAAGTGCAGTTGCACATGCATTTTAACATATTAAAAAAAGTCAGCTTTGCAAATGTTTTATGAGAAAGGAAATGCATTCAACTTGATTATTTGGCCTCAAGTATACACACATGAGAGGAGGAGTACCAAACTTAAATATTACTTTCTTTGTTTGAAAGAAAACTCCACAGGGTACCTTCAAGGTACCAACGTCACAACAGGAAAGGTGAAACAACATAAATAATATAATTAATGGGCTTTAAAAGAAATACCTACCGGTGGGTCTCCTGAGATTTTTCTCCAAGAGTACTCTCCGTAAGGAGCCGTCCATGGCTGATTCCTCTATATGAGAGTGATCACCTATTACGCTCCAATACATCATCCTGCAATAGACAAAGACAAAGACTGTACCTCCCTGACACCATCTTCCTGTAAAATATTGTGGACAGTACAGCCCATAATATGCCATTGTATCTATAATGCATTATTGTATTGTTGACAGGACTTGGTGGTTGAGTGGGGATTGTTAGTGTCCTGCCCACTAATCTCCATGGTAGGGAGGAAATAATTGAACGTGTTAACAGAATTTTTTTTAATAATCACACACCTGTCACCAGAGCATGTGTGTTAGCAATTGTTTGTGGGAAAAGAGAACAGCTAGACAATAGCACACAACTTACCCTTTCACTGGGTTGACAGTAATGGCATATGGTTCTCCTGCTATGTCAGTAATCAAGCGGGTGCAATTTGGTCCCTTCAGCTGGCCCACATTTATGGAATATCGTAATTTAGTCCAGTGGGCTGTGTAATAGCTGAACCAGTGCATCCGAGAGTGATCAGTCCAATAAATGTTGCCTGTGATCCAGTCAGCAGAAATATCTCTGGGGCGACGGAAGTCTGAACACTGCAACCAATAATAGCCACAAAGTCAGATGCTCTATTTAACCTTTGTGCATACATTCACTTTAGGTTGGGGCTCATGAAAGAAATGGCATGAAACAATATGAAACGGTTTATCATGTAAGTTAACAACTTTTATCATCTTATCTTTGTTTTTATGTATTGAATGCATATTATGTTCAATTGTAATTAGCAGTTATGGCATTTTTTTAGCTTTACAGATGACAATAGATTAAAGAAAAAAAGATACAGCATTTTCTTTCTTGCAACCCATATTTTCTCAATCACAGCCCTGAGATAGTATATATTTTCCATTATATATTTATCAAAAAACAAAAAAAAAACAAAAACAAAAAAAAAAACAAAAACAAAACAGTATTGTTGTTTAAAAAAGCCACAAGATATATATACTTACAATGTTCCTGACATTTGTTTTAGTTTGACTTCTTTCCAGAGTGTCTTTGTAAAAAATTCCACCAGGGTTAAACTGGGTAGCCCAGATAAATTTTTGCTGGTGAAACAGAGTGTCCATCCCGATAATGCGAGCATTGTCCTCAATGTGAGTGAGCAGTTTGTGTCCATGGCTCTGGTTAAATGGATACACAAAACTTCTGATTTCAGTGTCATTAGCTATGTAGAGCACTCGATCTTCTGGTCCTGGCCGATGAGTTATTAACATGTAAAAAAAAAAAAGAAAACAGGTGAATAGGCTGAACTCCATTTTGCACAATGTACATACGTACAAATGCAGTTTAATATTGCAGTCATTTTACTATAAGGTCATATCACCAGATTAGCATGTATGCATAAAATACTGTACTAATATTCAGCTTCAGGAACATACCTTTTGCTATGCAGTTACCATTGATTTCCTTATAATTCCGGTCACATGTGCACTTAAATGATCCTTTGGTGTTTGTGCAGTAATGAGGACATGTGTCAAACTGCAGACATTCATTTATCTCTGAAAAAGAGAGACTGATTTACTAAGAAAACTGTTGCTTTATAAAGGTTTCTCTGACTATAGAGGCTACATCATGATTGAAACACATTCAGACATGATGAGCAATAAATTATGAGGCTCAAAGTAGCTATGTATAGTATAAACCTTATTTCAGCATACAGGAAACTCTTTCCATAGGAGAGATAACTAAGTGAAAAAAGCCATTAAGTGGGAAGTAAGAACCTGGTTACAGGGGTCACTAAATTGTCAAAGCTATCATCTTTTCAGACAAGAGTTCTTCACTTTAAATGTATAGATTCGGTTGAAGTAGACATAAGTAGACATATCATAGAATTCCATGAATACATGTTCTGACCCAGATGTTAATTATTTATAATACTCATCATTATGCTATTCCGTTACCAATTAATTTCATAGTTTTATCCAAGCTCAATTTCTTTAATATATTGTATTGTGTAGCAACATACATTCTGTTGAAGCTTATTAACTGTTAATGATATTTTTCATATAAGTATAATACTAAAATGAGTCAATCTGTTCTCCACATAATGGGGAAGACTGGCACCTTATTTCTGTGAAACCAGAAGCCTTTGTTTGACATATTTTGATATGATTTGACACCACTGAAATAGTCATATTATTTGTGTCTATTTAGACCATTCTTCCTTCCCAAAACTGTCTTGCCAGGTTTTAGCAAATGATTTAATTTAGCTGGCCGGTATTTTTAAGCTGTAAATGCTTAAATCAGTTATAGAAATTCGAATGAGATTTTACTCGCAATAAAACCTTAAGGAATCTTTATATGTGATATCTGAAAGGTTGTGCAACAAAACTTTATTGATGCTATAGCTTAACCTGACTATGGGAAAACAGGTCACCAGCCAGATTTACTGATCAATCCAGTGCATACACAACACTGGGATCTAACAAAAGCATTAGACATTCCAGTATGTTCATTGAACAAAAAAGGACCTGTTTTCATTTAGCGGAGTTAGCTATCAACCATTTTTTCTTGTTTTTCTGTCAGATTTCCCTAGCTAAGACAAGTGTCTACTCTTTGCAACATCTTCAAATTTCTATATTATTAACTCTCATAATGGGGTAAAAAGAGTAGAATTGATTTTACATTACCTTCACACTGGCCTGTTTTTAGGTTCCTCTTAAAGCCAGGTTTGCACTGGCATATAGCATTTGCATATGTGTGGTTGCAAATTGCATCTTCTCCACATGGATTTGTTTTCTTTCCACATACATCTCCACTGGAAACTACAAATAAGGACATGACTTTGATTACTCACCAGTTCTCTGCATCTTAGACACCTGCTGTGCTTTTCTTTTGATGTGCAAAAGCCAAGAGTTCAACATCATATTTCATGATAATTGTACACAACACACCTCAAACACGGGCATACATATATTATCATAAACAAGAAAACATCACATCTAAAATAAGGAGATTGCTGAGCTTCCCGATAACATCATGATGACACTCTGTACTTTTCATCTCTTGTGAACACTTCTTTGATCTGTTTGCTCAAATCAACTGGGGGTGCACTTACAGGCCTTGCAGTCTTGCTCGTCTGAGCCGCCATCCCCGCAGTCATTGAAGAGGTCGCACTGCAGCTGAACTGGGATGCAGCGGCGGTTGCTGCAGGTGAACTCTGCCTTCCCACATGGCCGAGGTCTTCCGGCCACCACCTCTGCTTCAGTACAAAGTGTCAGTTGAAAACACAACAACTTATAACTTGACTCATGCAGTTTCAAATGCACATGTCCTGCTTTCAGTTTCAAATGAAATCAAAGACCAATTTAGTGGTAAACTATACATCAGTGGGCTATCAAATAAGCTATTAAAAATGATTTAAACTTAAAACCTCATTAATTTCAGTTCTAATACTTTGGGGATGAACTTTGAAAATCATTGTGATGCTACTGATCTAAAACAATGTACCATACTACCTACATTACTTGATACAAAAGAATAAACAATAAACAACTCCTTTTCTTTCTGAACATTTCAACTATTTAAACTATAATATCAATAACAGTCAATTTGTAGCTGTTGCCAAAAGAAAGGATGAAAACTATCAGAAAAACAAGTGTTCAACTCAAAAATGTTGAGATACTTTGATGTCTTTTTTGTGGTCATAGGTTTACTTGAATTAACTGTCCAGCTTTCATCTGTCCTAGCTAAATAAACAGAACAAGAATGGAACAAACTGATGAAGAGGCAGATGGAGGGAACGATGGGATTAAGGTGAGATTGAGGGGATGGATGGGGGGACGAAGCATACAATGGTGAGAAGTAATGGAGTGAGGTAAGAGACGGATGGTTGTATTAATGGAATAGGAGAGGAAGATGAATGGAGGACAGAGGAAGTGAAAGAGTAAAGATGAGGGAAGTGATTTGTCCCTTTCTTTCCTGTCTGCTCTGTGTGATCATTCACAGCAGGCTTGTGCTGGGGGAACATGTCACGGCTCTATATGCATTTGGGCATATCAGAGAAAATAAAAAGTCCTTTTTAACACACACAGAATAAATAAAAAATAGATTAATTTACAAACGAAAAGTTATCTAAATGTTTTAAATGCAGTCTGTGAATCTCTCAGTTACACATAGTAGCAGATACTCTACCCTCTGCTTTCCATTTGTAAACAAACTCAAAGGTGATGATTTGCAGCACATGAAGCTAGCCATTGTGAAGAGAGAGAACATATTCACTCTCATTCAAAAAATTGTGAAGATGGTTGTAAGAAATGCTAAATGCTAAAAAGGTTGTGAATCGCTGGTGTAGAATACTCTGTGGATTTTACTGTTAAGTCTTGTTTTGTCATTTTCTGCCTGCACCAATAGTCCCAAGTTCTGACCCAATTACTGTATTAGGCTGATAAGATGGCTGTATTTTCAAACAGAATGAAACAATATCTGCACCTCTGTGGTTCAAGGACAAGCACATCAAGGGAGCATGGTTATCAAATAATAGAACTAGGCTTTCCCACTCTGTTTAATAAACTGACCATAACTTTAATTGTATTTCCACATAAGGATTTGCTTAATGCAGATTTAATATTGGATAAGTATTGGTGCATTCTGTGCTCACCACACTCTTCTTCATCCGAATTGTCACCGCAGTCATTTACTTTGTTGCAGATTTGGTCTGTGCGCAGACACACGTGATCATTTCTGCAACGAAATGGCCTTGTAGGAGGGCAGGGAAGTTTTGCTGTGAATAAAAATACACAAAAAGTTAATGGATGTGTCTTTCAAAAAAAAAAAAAAAAAAAAAGACAACTGCATGAAATCTTGCACGAGAAGACAAGGAAATATTCTCTCTCCGGAAATAGAAAAGTAGTGGCTTATAAAATATGCATCAATTGTTATCAAAGGAAAGTCTTGTGAGAGTACAATATCAACCCACCACACATGTCTATGTCTTCATCAGAGTTATCACCACAATCATCCTTGCCATCACACACCCACGTGTGGAGTTTGCATAAGGTGTTGTTGCAAGTAAATTCGTCAGCCCGGCAGAAGAAAGCACCTGCAATTACACATACAGGTCCCCAAGACTTAACACTGTAACTCAGGTAGAAGAGAGCATTCCAGATTGTAGAAGAAAAAACCAAAACATGTCTATAATGAGATCATAATGACATATTGTTTTGCATAATGACAGACAGCATGTGTGAATCTATCTCTGACCTCCCAGTTCAATGATAATAATAGCTGTGTAAAGATTTGAAACAGCACATAAGAATCACTATTTACCTCAAGGAACATCATGATTTTTATGTGCAGTCACACTCATACCTACCCTGGCTGCAGTTTTCCTCATCACTGTGGTCCATGCAGTCCAACACGTCATCACAGCGCCAGCGCCGAGGAATACAGTGTGCACGATTCAGACAGAGAAACTCATCTTCCCTGCACTCCTTCACACAGCCAACCTATTGCCAAACACACACTGCAAATCAGCAAAACTGGTGAAGTCCAATGACAATGTAAACTGCAAAGAAAGAAAACCAAAACATTGAGTGATCTGTGTTTTAATATGGGTTGATACATGAGGAGGCAAGCAGCTCCTCACTGTTCACTGTGAAACTGCAACTTTAAAGACAAATCATTTTTTTAGGTGCTGCTTTGAATCATGTGACGCTATACTGACCTCATCTGAGCCATCCAGACAGTTATCATGTCCATCACACCGCAGGCTGGCTGACACACAGCCCCCACTGGCACACACGTACTCGTTCACAGAACACGAAGGGACTACTGGAGAAGGGCAAAGTATAACAGTCAGTAACATTATCCCCTTTTCTCCACTAGAAATCAATCAAGTGACACTTTTTCAGTTTCTTTCTTCTTACAACTTGCCACTCCTAAATACTGAATGACGTTGTCCATTTTACCCATAGAGTCCATACTGTGCTCTACCTGCTGCTTGACAAAGTGCCTCAAAGTATTAGTTCAGTAACGAACAGTGGAACTCAATAGGTCAGCAAGTCAGCATCACTGAGGCCAACTCCTCCACAGGATTGCATTCCAGAACATTTTCAAGTGCAAGTTTCAAGGAAATCTCTGATAATCAGTCACATTCTCCTTCTACCTTGTATTCTATACTTTCCAATACTTTAAGGACAGGATCTTAACACTGACCATTTCTTCAACCATTTTCTACTGAGATTAGACTGCATATGTGACAAGAAGGACAGTGTAAAAACATATTGATTTTTTTCCCATGCTGTGCATTTCTTCTACATATAAATGTTAAGAGAACATTATTACATTTGTCATTTGGCTTTGACAATGTGTAGGATAGCAATGACCTTACACAGGGCTATTCTGAATATTTCACTGAAACACACCGAGGATCTCTTCAAGCTATTCACCTTTTCTTTTTTACTTATTTCAGACTTGCATGAACACCACCCTTACGCAACAGAAAAAAATATACAATGGCGTTGGAAAGTATTAAGAATTTTTGCCCATCAATCTATACAGTACCTTTGTAAATGTAATATTTTAGTTTTAGTTAGATTTTTTATATATTTAAAGAAAAATTCTAAAAACATGTTTTCACTTTGTCATTCTGGGTATTTGAAATACGTGGCAGTTTTATCCAATTAAAATTAAGTCTACAACACAGTACAGTGTGCAACAAATGAAGGGATCTGAATACTTTCTGAAGCCTCTGCAACTTGTTCCAGAAACCACACGGTTTAGAAAAAGGCAATGATCTATGCACCAACTTTTTTTCGCAAACTAGAGGACATTGGTTTTGCACCTGTTCCCTGGCAGTTTTTCTCATCTTCTCCCATCTTACAATCTTCTTGGCCGTCACACAGCCACTTCAGTGAGATGCAGAGGTTGTTGTGACACCGAAACTGGTCATCTGCACAGTGTGCCTCACAGCCTTTCTGTAAGCGAATACAATACAAATAAAAAGTAAATATATCATACAATATTATTTATAATAAGATTATTATAAAGTGCACATTCAAGGGCAAGTTTACAATTTTTCACAGCTTTAAAAAATAGTCAGGTGCCCATATGAACATTGAAACAGGTTTTTCCTGCTGTAATTATTTCCTTGGTTCATACTGGCCATTAAGAGATTCTTATTAATGCACTAACAATGTAAGTGATGAGTGACAAAATCCACAAAATCCTTGTTCCAAAATGTTATGCAAAAAAAAAAAGTATATGAGGGTTTAGCTGTCTGAGTTAGTCAAATAAGTATCCTCCAGAGTCCAAGTTCCCGCCCCTTTCTCACCGAAACACAGTCAGGGGCAACATAAAATCCTGTAACTCATAATATTGAAATCTCATATTGGTGTCACCTGGACTTCAGAAATGTTTTTTTTTTTTTTTTTAACAGAATGAGTACGGTGGATTTTGTCCATGCATGTTTAGAGGGGAACTGTGACTGGAGACCTGCCACGTGCCAGCCTGCTTCAAATCCTCCACCATCATCCCTGTCCCCAAAAAACCAAGGCCCACAGGACTAAATGACTATAGACCCATTGCCCTGACCTCTGTGGTCATGAAATCATTTGAGCGCCTTGTCCTGTCCCATCTCAAATCCATCACTGACCCACTCCTGGACCCCCTGCAGTTCGCCTACAGAGCCAACAGGTCTGTAGACGACGCTGTCAACATGGCTCTCCACTTCATCCTCCAGCACCTGGACTCCTCAGGGACCTATGCCAGGATCCTGTTTGTGGACTTCAGCTCTGCCTTCAACACCATCATCCCGGCTCTGCTGCAGGACAAGCTCTCCCAGCTGAGCGTGCCTGACTCCACCTGCAGGTGGATCACCGACTTCCTGTCTGACAGGAGGCAGCACGTGAAGCTAGGAAAGCACGTGTCTGACTCCCAGACCATCAGCACTGGATCCCCGCAAGGCTGCGTTCTTTCTCCTCTGCTCTTCTCCCTGTACACCAACACCTGCACCTCCAGCCATCAGTCTGTCAAGCTCCTGAAGTTTGCAGACGACACCACTCTCATTGGACTCATCTCTGATGGCGATGAGTCTGCCTACAGGTGGGAGACTGAGCGTCTGGTGACCTGGTGCAGGCAGAACAACCTAGAGCTAAACGCTCTGAAGACAGTGGAAATGATAGTGGACTTCAGGAAGAGCCCAGCCCCACCCACCCCCATCACCCTGTGTGACTCCCCCGTGGCTACCGTGGAGCATTTTCGCTTCTTGGGAACCACCATCACACAGGATCTCAAATGGGAGCTAAACATCAGCTCCCTCATCAAAAAAGCTCAGCAGAGGATGTATTTCCTGAGGCAATTGAAGAAGTTCAACCTGCCAAGGACTATGATGGTGAACTTCTACACCTCCATCATTGAGTCCATCCTCACCTCCTCCATCACCATCTGCAGCGTATCATCCACTCTGCTGAGAAGGTGATTGGCTGCAATCTTCCGTCCCTCCAGGACCTGTACGCCTCAAGGACTCTGAGGCGTGCAGGGAAGATTGTAGCTGACTCCTCCCACCCTGGACACAAACTCTTTGAGACACTCCCCTCTGGCAGGAGGCTGCGGTCCTTCAGGACCAAAACCTCTCGCCACAAAAATAGCTTCTTCCCATCTGCTATTAGCCTCATCAACAAGGCTAGAGAGCCCCACTGTTGCTGATCAATTGCACCAATCACCAGAAAAAATTCCTTGTATGTGAAAACATACTTGGCAATAAAACTGATTCTGATTCTGATTCTGATCAATTTGAACAATAGGAATTTTAATTCTACACTGCTTCAAAGTTCTGAGAATACCTCAAGGATTTGCTCTTATTCTTGGACTCAAAGATAAACAAAAGCACTTCCCTATCAAGCCACAAAACGTCAATGATGTTGGATTCAGTTTGCACCAACATGTTACTCTTTCAGGCTCAGGAAAATATTGGTATAATAATAATAATAATAATAATAATAATAATAATGTACTCCATAATGGCCACTGTGAATTTACAATTTAATAATGACTGCGTATTACAATGCTGACGGAAAGGCAACTTTCCTTCCTGAAACTATTTGACTGCGCTGACCCAGAAAGCTGGCACTGGGGAAAGGGTTAAATAAAGGGTTAATTAGGGTTGCACTGCTTTGCATGGAGAGGGATTATATATAAAAAATTGCTTTGCAAACATTGAACAGAACAATATATTAACAAGAGTAATGAGTCATAATAACAAGCCTTTGTCCTTGAATTATGTGCTGCACTGCATCATTACCACTGATGGGGCATTTTTTTGTATAAATCCTGCAAAAAAAATCTCTTTACACCATGCAATACTAGATAAAGGCACTTTTAAGTTCACATATTACAAGTGCGTAAAATTACAGTGGCAATTTGAAGCTTGTGATATAAATTGAGATATTCAAGCATATTTATGGACAAAACGAGCAGCCTTTGTTTTGCTGAAAAGCATGGTGGATTAGGATTTCCAAAAGAAAATGAATGAGGTTTTTCATGCACTAATGTAATGAAGGTACAATAACTCATTACAGTGATATTTTCTGTCCAGCTTTGTTTTGGAACGTAGCAACCATGATGAGGAGATTTAGACATGCACAATGAATTGTGCCTATAATGGGATTATTTTCTTTGTAAGTGGCAATACACTCATCCAATCACATTTCCCTTTCCTGATTTGGATATTTAATCTGTGCTTATGTTGCAAGTTCAGATACTAACAGACATTTCCAGGAGATCAGTTACTGCTATTATTTGGCCTGGGTAAACTGTAATTTGTATGTTTGAAGCATATCTATGTATTCTGACATTTTGTATAAAGTAACCTTTTTATTTCAGCTGACCTCATAATGACATAATACATTTGTTTGGAAGCTATTTTGAAGTGTGCAGTAGTTTATTCTTAATTTAGTGTCTTCCTAATTTCTGCCCCTCATTAGCAGCACTCGTGTGGGTTTACCTTGCTTTTTAAAAAGATTTTAAGTATCTCAAACACTGACCTCATCTGAATTATCCAAGCAGTCATAGTCTCCATCACACCGGAACCGGGAGGAGATGCAGTCTCCGTTAGCACAGGCAAAGTCCTTGTGGTTACAGGTAACTGGTTCTGAGTCATGAAAAAAAAACATATAAAATCATGCCAAACTGTATCTCTTTCCAGCACCATACACAATAGACATCCTCTGATGCAGTTATCAGCCAAATATTATGTGCTTGGAATCACATGCTAATGCATTGGCAAAACCATTGCTTTAGCTAATTAGAGTCATTTTGTATTAGAAGTGGAGGAACTGGCAAATTTAATCAGGATGTAAATACATTCATTGCTGCTCTCACAATGGAGGGGGCAACAGACTCTCTGAAGCCAAAAATCTTGTATCTGCTGTTTAGAGCAGTCAATCCCTGAGGACAATATTAGGACGCAGCTAAACAGCTGCATCAGATCCACTGTCTGGGCCCTCCCCTTGTTATCATGGACTGTTAGCTAACTCAGGGCGTGTGTTATGAGTTGTGCTGCAAAAGAGACTCCCAGCAGGCATTGCAGCAAAATCTGATTTGTGGCCTCTCCTCTATCAGATAGTCCACATGTTTAATTCTTTGATATCCAACACTTGACTGGCTTTTATTTGCATTTTAAATGACATTAATAGGTATGGGGAATAAGCACCTGATAAATCACATATGCATGCTCAGCAAAAACACACAGTAGGCATGCACATAATCACATGATGTGCTGACAAACAATTCCACACACATGAAAGGAGGTGAAAGCACAAAAGATATGAATTTAACAAGGTGCGTTAACCTTTTTATATCGTGAGTAAATAAAAAGTTTTCCTCTAAAAGTGGTGATGATTATCTAAACAAAAGGGAATGCAAGCCTTTTAAATAACAGGGAAGATATCACGAGCTCGAGAGCTTCTCTCAGAGAAATAGCACAGACAATAAGAATGTGCTTGAAAGAGAAAGAAAGATCACCTGGAGTGTACATTTGTGAGTGTGTGTCTGAGAGAGAGAGAGAGGGAGCGAGAGGGAGAGGGAGGTTGTGGTGGTGGGAGGGGCAGTCAGGTGTCTTCAGAGAAGTCCAATTCTTCCCTGCCTAAGTGCGTGTAGATCGTAAACAGTGTATATAACGGAACAAACTGGGCTGACAGAAAGTGAAGGAGTCAGGTACTCACTGCAGTTCTCCTCGTCTGAGTTGTCTCCACAGTCATTCTGGCTGTCACACCTCCAGTGGTCTGGGATGCAGTTGTTATTCTCGCAGCGGAATTCATGAGGTCCGCAGGTCTTTTCATCTTTTTCATCAGGAGCAAACAAACATGAAGATGAAAATGGCTTCAAAGAGCATGAATATTAATAGTGTGCTAGCTATCATATTTTGTAGGTGTAATCATCGTTTCCTCAGGGTTTCCCTAAGCAAGTCTGATGCTGAGTTCAAAACACAGTCTGTACTCAAGAGGCTAACACACCGTAAGATGAAATACCTGACTGTGTTACCAATCATCCTCACCAGAATTTGTGACAGGAAGTTGGCAAAAATTGAACTTTCTTAAAGAAAGCATTCAAAAAAATGGAATAGGTAAAAAAAACCCCACTACAAATGCTGAAGAATTTGATTTCGGGTTTGTTACATAATGAATGCAAACTGTGTATTTGTTCCTGTTAAGCAACCATCAAGAGAATGTCATCTCTGTCAGACTGTGACAGCAGCTTAGCTGTCGGTCTGGATAGTAGCAAACCACTTCTTTGCCTTTAATGTTGTTCATTTGATTACTGTAAGAATTATTACTAATAGAAGTGACAACATTAAATAGTGAGTCATCTTGTACACAAGGCCTGAAAATACTGCATACCTGTAACAGGCCAAGAGTACACTGATCACTAACTCAAGGTGCCTCCAACTCAAAATTGTTTTGCCTGTTAATCAGACTGAAAATCTCATTCAAAATCTGCATTTGTGTCAAAAATAACAGATGCTTTCGTACTTGCTCCAGCAGTACATCCTCACTAAGGGTTTTCAAAGTCAAATCGAGAGCTTCCATTTAAAAAGTAATTTCTGCGCAGACAACATCAGGGATAATGGCCAAGGTAATGCTGTTATCAGTTAGGGAAGAGATGCGTCAAAAGAAGAGGGTGGCAGATTCTGCCTGGATCTCTTTCCAACATGACAGCAGGAGGAGAGAATCAGGAGGGAAAGCTGACTGCAGCAGCAGAGGACACAAGGCAGCAATTCATTAGGAACCAGCTCAGTCTCTTACACAACATAAAAGATATGACACAGGAAAAAAGCAATATTTCCTTGCTAAGTCAGAGCTCATTACAGCGCTAACAAGCAAACTTCCTAAAACAGTTTGAGGTAATTCAAAGTGAAATATCTACAAAGCAACAATATCCGTTATATGTTCTGAAGTTAAGGAGAACATTTTAGTTGATGAATTACTGGATGATATTGATAAACACTACAGAGGACTACAGTCAGACATCAGTAAACTACATAAAGTGGGTAAACATTTCGGCAATATTATATCAGGTACTTCTCAAATCAACAGATATAAAAGGAGCGGCTAAAGAGCAAAACCTCTGCATAAAACAAACCTAAAATTGCAAAGGAATCTTTTCAGAAGAAGTGTGAGGCATCAGACATCAAAGCATGAATGCTCTATTAACTGGAATCACACTCAGTAAAGCTCTGCCAAGGCTAAACATTTTCTTTCACCAGATCTGATAAAGACTTGGATCTGCACCAAACTCTGTACAAACTCATAGACCTGAGATGAGATGTCTGATTTTTTGCACCAAAATCCATACTGAACACTGATAAAAATGTTGAACATTTTGCAATGTTAGGGAAAGTGATAAAAAGATTCTTCGATCTGCCTTGTTTAACTGGATTTGCACCAAAATGTAATGGGTTCTTCTCTGGTCCATGGCCCATCCCTCCACTAAGTTTGGTGCAAATCAGTTCAGTGCTTTTTGCTTAATCCTGCTGACAAACAAACAACCAAACAAACCAACAAACTAACAAGCAGCCATGGGTGAAAACATAACCTCCTTGGCAGAGGTAATAACACTCAAATTGCTATGTTGTGGAAGTCACAGTTAACGCTGCCAGCAATAGAGTTCTTATTCTTCCAGTGTTCTTCCAGATACACACACACACACACACACACACACACACACACACACACACACACACACACACACACACACACACACACACACACAATCACATTATAACACATACATCCACATAAAAGTCCCATTGTGCAACCTTTTTCACATTAAGTTTACCTCCACTATCATTCTGTGCTCTTGTACAAACTGAATCCCAGAATGAGTGAAATGTGACCTTAAAAAAACAAACAAACAAAAAACAGTGGGTGTATTTTCCAATGGTAAATTTTTGAAAGATCCCAGCCTTCATACCAGATGTCCCAGATGTCCCCTAAAGATAGACAGGATAGGCAAATTGACAGGACTCTTTATGACAACAATTAAAAAGTTTTATTTTGTACTTTGCTGCATATGTATTATTCACTCAAGGTTTAAAGTGGAAAAACTAACTATCCTTTCAAATCTAAAGAGCAAAAAAAGTTAATGAAGAGGGTAAATTCTCACAAGGGAAATGATAATCACTCCTCATGTAGATTAGTCCTGGGCTTGTTGATTTCAGATATTTCAAAATTTCCATTCTATTAAGTCTAAGCAAAAGATTTAGAGACTCAAGGGATTGTGACTGATAAGAGACACAATAGAGTGTAGGCACAATATAGGCAAGAGAAGATATTACAGCTTGCATCATCTTCCATAACAGAGATATTTGATCTTCAGAGGGAATAGTGGTTTCATCTAGCTTATTTCAGTTGGGCCAGGACCGTGAAGTTGGTCCAACTGCTTATTTTTTTGTGTTACAGGCCTTTGCATTTATTGAGGTACAATCAAAGCATTCTGGCTCTTGACAGAGACATGTCAAACAAACAGGATCCAATGATAGAAAGTTTTTTTTTTCTATTAAGGAAGAAAAAGTTCCCATGGTTGTTTACCTACCCTGGTAATAATGGCTTTGACCTAAACCTTGTGGTATTGAGAAGAATCTCAATTTGATTAGGTGTGTGTGTGTGTGTGTGTGTGTGTGTGTGTTTGTTTAGAGATTGACAGACGCTGAAAATACCAGGCAAACTGAAATCATAATGTTGAGCTCTTGTTGATGACAGGGCGAGCTGTGCTCCATGGAATCCTTCCTCAGCACAATCAGATAGGTGGTGAGAGCAAGTGGAAGGACTGAGTCAGACCAGAGTCAAGCCAAGTGTAAAATTAATTCAGATTAAATCAGATTTGTTGCCCTTTAACTGAGAAATAAGTGAAGTGGTGTGATTTATGGTTAAGTGGGCTTCCACAACTCACCGCAATTAGCCTCGTCTGACCCATCTGCACAGTCAGGGTCCTCATCACAAACCCAGAGTTTGGAGATGCAGTGCATGGAGGCCTTGCACTGGAACTGGTCTGGGGAGCAAGTGCTTTCAGCTGCAGCCAGAGAGACAGGGAGTTTGTGGGAAAGAGGAATGCAATTCATATCACCAAGCCAGAGGAAATTTGGATCTGTAGAAATAACCTGAATATTTAAACAATCATAAAAACTATTGGGATATAAGAACCAGTGAGGAAGAAATACCTTTTCAGCATTTTATTATAGCGAGGTTGTAATAGTTGCTTGTTATAAAACCTCATATTGTTTCAGATAGCATTTTAATTTCAGTCTAGTGTTCATTACGAAAGTGCATTCAAAACCACATCCAATCATGCTGAAAGTCTAAGAAGAGGTGAAGTAATTAGCCTTACTTTAATTAAAGCTTTTTTTTAAGTCTCTTTTTCTTCTCCTGACTTTCTTGCATTCTCTTCCCCCCACTCTCACCCCTCTTGCAATCACATGCAAGACAAATGCAGCGGTCTGAAAGACTTGAATGGGGTGTGATATTCTAATAAGTTACATCATGGCAGAGAAAATCTGCTCTTATCCTCTGTGTGATTCAATATCTAATCCCTTTTCACAGGCACAGGCCATAACACGGGTTGCTTCTGGAATACTTAATGAAGACTATGTAATGTTAATGGCATCACATATTCTGTCTAAGCACAGAAATTAATTAACAATGTCAAAACACACAATTAAGGTGATTTATCTAAATCAGTTAGATTATATCTTTTCAAAATATCAAAAACCTTAACATTTTCTAGGTTTTTGCTGCAATGTTGAAACAGAGTGATCAAACAGGGGATATATACATAAGCTTCACAGTCTAAAAGCTCAGTACAGCTGTTTCTAAGACAATGAGTCTGAAAGTAATAATACAGAGCCTTACGGCAGTCTGTCTCATCCTCCCCATCACCACAGTCATCCTGACCATTGCAGCGAAGGTTAAGCGGGATGCATTTTTGTTTCCTGGTGCACTTGAACTGGCCTGACAGACAGATGTATGTCTCTGAAAGAGAAAATGGACAGGGGCAGTGAAAGGTTGAATCAATAAGAAATGCAATGAGTCCAAAGAAAGGAAAGCATCTATATTGCTACGACTGGCCGGTAGTGATTTTACACACAACATGGACAGTTCATTAAAGCTCTTCATTTACTGCAATAAGGGTCTGGTGTGTGGTTGGCTTTGCTGTGAAAAATATACTGTGACACAGATCATAAGGCATTTTATGTTCACAGATTATATTGAATGAGTAGAAGCGGATACTATAACCACTGTGGCTTGAATATATAAAGTAGCACTAGGGCTGTGACAACTGATTATTTTTATTACAAATTAATTAATCACCTTTACCAACATTTTTTTCAAGTACCTGATGTATCATTTAGTCCATTTAGTCTTTGACATTTATAAAATGTCAAACAATTGTGAAAAGCTTCATTCATAAGTAGAGCCTAAGATGATACCTTAAAATTGCTTCTTTTGCTCAATGAAAAGTCCCAAATGCAAAGATATTCAATTGACAATAATATTAAACTGACAAAAAGAGCAAATCCCAACATTTAGGAGACTTGAACAAGAAAATGTTTTGACTTTCTATTGATAAATGGTGAATGATTTATCAAAAGAGTTCTCAATTTGTTTTACGTTGACCAATAAATCAACTGATTAAGTAATTATTTTAGAACTGAACAGCAACGTGATCCCAATTCAGATTTTACTTCCATAGAAAATTCAATAAAATAAGGTGAGAGCACTTGAAACACTCTTGAGGTGATAAGACAGCTCAACACAGCAATCAGCACCTAACAATAACCAAATTAAAAACACTTCTATCCTTACCACAGTTAGCTTCATCTGAGTTGTCACCACAGTCGTTCTCTCCATCACAGATGAAAGGAGGAAGAGCACAGAGGCCAGTGCCACACTGAAAACGCCCAGGCTGACATTTGAATTCCGCTGTCGAGGAGGGAAGTCATAACAATAACTCAGTGCATACACTTCTTGTTTATCACTATTTTAAAGCCAACCTTGGAGTAACATGTCACTCACGGCAGTCGGCAGGTTCGTCTGATCCATCCCCACAGTCATCCACCGTGTCACACTTCCACCAGAAAGGGATACACTCATCTGTCCCGCAGCGAAACTATTAGTAGCACAGGAAAAAAAAAAAACTGAATTTGAAGTCAGCATGAATGCTTGACTCTCTGTTTAAGCTTCAACACACTTCAAAGCCAAAATCAATACACAACCATTTCCTAGAACCTACAGTACATGTCAGAAATGGAAAGCACATGAGAGTGAAAACAATTTGCCTTCAGGGGGAAAGTACTGATCAGGGCAGAAAAGCAACAACATGGGGAAACTAAACTTAGAAATGTAGCTTACCTGACTGGAGGTGCAGTTGGAAAGACAGGTCTTATTGTCAGCAGCCAAGTAAAAATTAGTGGGACAGGCACATCTGTGTTCCCCACCAGGGGATAGAAGACACAGGTGGCTGCATCCTCCATTTGCAATCTGACACTGGTGCTTGGGTACTGTACAGAAGGACATATGTACATGATCAAGTTCAAACTGAATTACACAAACCACTTCCTACTTAAAAGTACAATAGAGGCCTGTAACCACTGCTCTGCATGGGAGGATGGAGTAACCATGACGGCTAAGCCGGGCTTAATACCTTCAGGCTGGCGCAGGGAGTGGTAGACCTTGATGGATTTGATGGCTTGCCAGGAGTTGAGAAGCTCTATCCCTTGAGAACCAGTGGTCTTATGAGCACGTCGTAGTGATTTGGACTTCCCATCCGTCCAATAGACAAAGTCCTCAAACAAAGTCAGTGCCATTACCCCTTGGATGTGGTCATAGGACACTGGAGATGGACAAATAGCCATGGCAAGCTTCAGTTAGATTCTGTTTCATACAGTCTAGAAACCAGGGTGCTGTTGTGTAACAGTGGCAATTATAGTCTACATTTCATTTGGCGATTGCAGCAGTACCATTTAAAATGTCTGATCAGTCATAACCACAACAGATCCATTCATCAGGTTAACTACCTATTTAATATGTTTTGATATCATTTCAAATAGCCCTGTTCCACCATCTTTAAGGCTCCAGCATTCTCATGTAACTTTTGTCAAGAAAATGAGTAGGTGAACTTCCCAAAATGACAAACTATTCCTTTGCATGTACAACACGTTAGTCTCACCTTTACGCCTTTGGGTGCCATCCATGTTGGCAAACAGGATATGGTTGTCATCTGCCCAGTAAAGCCTTTTGTTGGTGTAATCAATAGTGAGAGCAGTGGGGCTATAGATCTCTGTGTCAATGATAACCATTTGCCCTCGGCCATCCATGCCAATACGCCCAATGTGGGGGGGTTCACAGCAGTCCACCCAGAATACGTACCTAGTGAGAAGTATGGCACAGTTCAAGGAGGAGGTACCACAGCAGGCAAACATGATAGGAATAAAGATCAGTACTGACACAGTGAAATTCCTCAGATAAGAGCTGGATCTTACAAATTCCAGGTTAAGCATCTCAAAAAACAGTAACTCTATTCTTGTTCTCACACAAGCTGTGAAATCAATCCTTATTAAGAAAACATTAAAGTGCTATGGTGAGCTTTACAGTCTTCATAATATGCTTACCCTGTCTGTGGGTCCAGAGCTAGATCTGTGGGATTCTTGAGACTAGAACTGATCAGGACGGTAGGGTATAGCCCGTTGGACTTGGACACTTCCAGTGTTTTCCTCTCTGCATCACACCAGTACAGATTCTTTCCTATCCAATCCACTGCTAAAGCACTGGGCACTGCTGTTCTGTGGACTATCTAGTAAGGCAGGAATACCAAAATCAGTTTTTGCACATCTTAGAAAGGTTCTAAATCATTTCACAGATAAATGTAGAAAACATATGAAAGAACAAATAGAGTGGAAAGAAACAGATGGGATTTTCACAAAACCGGCTCTGTCAGTGGTCTACAACTGACAAACATAAGAGCAGGCACAAGGGACAGGGTTTTCCTCTGTCAAGTAGGAGGAACTTATTTTAACCCAGACAAAAATAAAAGAAAAAGGAATGAGTCAATCAGACCACATTTTTATGTCTGAAAAACATCAATCTGCAGACATGAGTATGCTCTCAGTGTCACACAATCATCTCCACCATCAAAATAAAAGTCAAGTGCCTCTTTTTTTCTCCAACCACTTTACACACAGCCCAATTAACATCCACAACTAAAATGAACATCCTGGTGATGAGTGGGACAACTTTGGTCTACTTGCGTTTCCATGGGAATGGCTACAAATGCATTTCCTCTGTGACAAAAAGGTGCTAAAGGGAGCTGCAGGCTGATCATTTATGATCCTAGCTGCAAACCACAAGCTGAGCTACATGTAGTGTACATGTGTCACATACAGCACACTGTGTCAGATGAAATGAGGCAGTGCTATAGCACATTTCCACCTTGGAAATACAGTAAACCAATGCTCCTATTGAAGCATATTGCTGCCATGCGAGAAAAAAAAAAGAAATTCATTGTTACAAGATTTTTCACACTATAACCACATATTTTCACGGTGTTCGGACATGCAAAATTAATGCGTCAAGATAATATTTTTCTATAATTTGAAATATTTTTCACATTAAAACTTGAGTCTTTCAGATGTTGTCAACCTAGCAGAAGCAGGGGTGGTGGGCAGAGCAAAAGGCCTGATCCAGATTTCTCAATGAGGAAGTAAGTGCAGATGTGCTTCCAGCCCCAGTTATCCTTTTTTTCCACTTTTTATGTGGGGGAAAAAAGGAAAACATGAAAACCCACGTTAAACAAATATTAATTATAGTAGCATATTATTATTATTATCATTATTATTATCATCATCATTATTATCATCATTATTATTATCATCATCATTATTATTATCATTATTATTATCATCATTATTATTATTATTATTATATTACATTATAATATATATTGAATCCTGGTTACCTGCTATAATCAAAATGCTTTCACTTGGAGCCTATGTGAAAGAGTTTACTAGTCTGGCGGGAAGAAAAGCACAGTAGTTTGTGCACTTCAGGCTGTCCCTTAAGTCCCTCTGGGTCTCTTTATCCATCTCATTGTTTTGATCAAACTGAAGGTTATTATGTGAATATGGCTCATCAAAAAATGAAGACCAGCAGAGTATGTTTCAGCAGTGGCTTCACCCGGGCTGACAGGCATTTAAAGTTAACACAGAACCGAGATGCTCCTCACAAGACTCCTCAAAGGTATTGGTGGCTTTTTGTGTTAAACATATATGATAAAAACAACATTTAAACAATGATGGCTTGGCAGTAAGGGTGGACACTCAGAAATTTAATTTTGAATGTTGAAGATAAATCCAATAACATAAGACACTGATTGTTTTTTAATCCCATTAAGTGAGATGTAGCATCAGTTTCCTGCATGAAATCTGCTCACTGTGTAGCAAGAAATGAATCTGCAAAATGTTTCATAGTTTCAAACCACAGAATGCAGTGCAGCAGCAGTTTAAAATAAGATGAAATAAACAAAAGAAAAATCATAGTGTTCAATCAATCTCTGTCTTGGTCAAATGAAAGTCATATATTGGTAGAAATAAATTTCAAAGAGTCGCTGATATCCAGTGCTATATAATAATAGCACTGGATATCAGTGACTCTTAATTAACCTGATGTGAGAAGCTCCACGATCTGTGTCTCAGACTGTTTGTCCTCTTGCTAGGCTGTGGCAGTGGCTCAAACAGAGACTGTGGAAGTAATTGAGCTGAATGAGCTTAATGCCCCCATACACCATTGCTAATGAGATGTAGGATGGGGGCCCAGCAGGTGTTCTGCTGAAATCCCAGAGTCCCCAGTGTCTGGGCTCCGATCCCATGACCCAGACGAACCTTTGTGATTACACCAGAGAGCACCACGGTATCATTGTGCTTGTTGTATCTATTTGAAAGACACTGGTTATGTTTCTATTATTGCTAACACACATTCATTGGTGTCAGGCTAAAAGGCCGTTGGCTGTTGACAAAAGAAATCCATAAGCAACAGACTTTTCCGCTCTCAAATAGATACTTCATCTTCAGAATAGAAAAAGTTGTTGCTGAAAGGCATCTTGATAATTTAAACGAAAGAGTAAGAAAAATAAAAAAAAAAACATTAAAAATAAATTTTAAAAAAACAGCATCTGAATGGAAAGGAAGACGAGGAAAACAAACTAGAGCAGAAGCAAGTAAAGCAAAGCCGTGAAGTGGCACAAGGCACCATATGGCACCCAAACACAGCAGCTAAATCCTGAGTTACCTTGAGGTCACTCCCATTGAGACGCATTCTGTTGATTTTTCGACCACTTGGCCTGCTTGAGTCAACCCAGTAGATGAATTCTTTCTTGTAGTCAAAGTCTATATGGATGATATTGTTGAGACCCTGAGAACACAGGAGAGACAACAAGCTTATGTCAGGATGCAATTTTTGAAATATAATTTTTTGTTTTGATTAAAATGAGATTAATTCTTGAGTTCCCCCTGAGGATGGAAAATAAATGTATAGCACCTTCAATGGCAACAAAGGTGTGCAACAGTTAAAATAAATATAAAGAATATAAATTATTAAATAATCAAATTCCACACAGCACTATCCCTGAAGTTATGTTAATATGTGGGTTTATAGAATAATAAAACTCAAATTTCCTTGTTAATTTCCTTCTTACAACACAGCTATGAAGGAGATTTTTATAGACTTTATGAGAAAATGTTTATATTTTATTAGACACAACACAAACACCGTTAACATAGACTGATAATAAAGCTTAAATTCAGTTAATCTAAAATCCCTGCATACCAGCAGAACAAGAGACGTAAAGACCAGCTCAACTTCTACAGTATCTGAGTGATGTCATACTTACTGCGCAAGCAATATTGACATAGGTGGTTTCCACTATTCCACTGCTGCTTTCCACTATAGCAAGCATTTAAGAGTCAGTGTTAAAAGCAAGCCCCATCAAAGCAGAAGGTTCTTCCGTTCTCTGTGATGCTCACAGGACCCCACTGTCAGTCAGACAGAGCTGCTACCCAACAAGTGCCCCAACCCTGCTGTCTGACGCTGTGTGCGGTGCCGAGGAAAGGTGTCAGATAATCTGACAGGCGAAATGAGACATCTTCATCAGATCATCAACACCCTCGAAGACAGGCGCCAAAGTGTCCCGGGGGAACCTTTCTCCACTACAAACATCAGCTGTAGAGATGAAACCTGCATGCCACTTTTATCCGTGTACTCATATTGACAGCAGTATCCACATGCCACTGATTTCCTGTTCCACGTATTTCACTACCCTTCTTTCTTAAACAAGACATGTCTGACAGTAAAACCTTAGGGTTATGGATTCAGTCACTAAAGTTTGCTTGCCAACTAACTTCACTTTGTTTTGGCTTTTTGTGTTTCTATAGTAACTAACCACTGACCTAATTTGGTGCCAACATGCTACAACTCACGGATCATGTATAACTTCACATAATAAAGTAATTTCTCTACAATGCTAATTTATATAATTCTGTAACCTGGATTCACTTATTAATGAATGTACTTCATGTTAAAAAGCCCAGGTAAATATAATCCTATAAGAGCCAGAAACTAAATATCAGCTCTAATTAAATATATGATAATATAAACAGAGCTGCTCTAAACACACTGAATGTGTTGGAGTGAGATAATATTATTAGTCACTCGTGTTTGTGGTGGGAAGACAAATGTATGCAAATTGCCAAGCCAATACATAAAGAAAATGATTTCAGTTGAAATTAACATAATGTCAGGAACGTATGATCTGAACAGGGTATGTAATGAAGTAGTAAGATTTGATGTCGGCTGCTGCTAAAATGCAGTGGTTTAAGTGAATTGTAGCGACAGAGAACTCCTATACAGACAGCCAAGTACATGGAGTCAAGAGGTTCACATGTCTGTGAGAGCAGACTGTATGATACCCATTTGATTTACAGTAAACCACACCCAACCATTCATGGCAATCAGCAGTCAGATTCAAGTATTGCCCGGAACAGCTGTAATGAGACCTGGCAATGATTGATCTGAGGGGTCCTAAAATATGGTGATTTTACTCTCTACCAATCAGAGTGGCCATTTTTTTCCACCCACATGGTGGGGGTTGGGAAACTGTGATGGATATTAGATATCTTATTTAAACAGAACAATACTTGACATAGGTTTGTACACCATTTACAGATTTAATCTGAAAACGTTCTTCTGCACTGAGGAGTACACTCACCTACACTGACCGAGTTTTACTCAGTAATTCTGAATATCTTTAATTTAGGCAATACATAGTCTTCAGTGAAAGAGAATTGCCTGTGCATTGCTCATGACTGCGCAGCTGAATCAAATGTTTTTTTAGAGACAGAAAATAGCTTGAAGGAAGGTTTAGAAAGTAAAAAGACTGGAACACGATGAGTGATTTGCGGCAGACTGCAAACGTTTCAACACCAGTGCGTCTTGCCTGAAACACATAATAGTTCTGCTATCATAATGTTAACTCTATCTTTGGATAGTAGACAGCAGCTGTCATTCTTTCTCAAAATGTCCTGCCACACAAAGCAATGCATTCCCAGTTAAATCTATGTTAACCATTGCTTTATCCTTTGATGCTCTCCTATAGGTACTATTTCCTCCAAACACTAAGCAGGTGAACATAATTTACACAGCCAATAAACTATACCTCCTCTATATACTGTACAGCTGGCAAACTGGGTACAAGAGTCAGGGGAGGTTAACAATTTAACACAAAAGGAACACATGATGGTAAATTAAGGGACACTCTGTTGGAGCCTCTTAGTAGTAGTCAATCTGAAAATGGTGAACTAACTAATCCTCTATCCTGTGGGCATTTCACTACAGACAGTTCCATGATAATGCAGGAATCTCGTACCTGTTTCAAGATGGTGTAATTTGAGCCATCCACACTCAGCTTCCGGATCTCATGGTGGTCTGCCATAATCAGAAAAGGCTCTTCAGCTGTAATGTGGAACATGCAGAACAATGTTAGAGGACAAGTGGGACATACAGTTAGGAGCTGAATCTCTGCAAGTTCAGACATTGAAAAAAAAAAAAAAAAATCAGCCTGACCTGACAGAGCCTTGCATGTGTTGGGATTGCGCTCCAAAGCTTCGTAGCCATCCACACACAGGCACTTGTAAGTGCCATAAGTGTTGATGCAGCGCTGGCTACAAGGAAGGGTAGTGGAGCATTCATCAATATCCACACATGTCTTCCCATCATCCTTCAGGTGGAAACCAGGCCAGCACTTACACTGATCATAAACATACAACAAATGAAAGACACAAATGGATGTTGATCATCAATGCAGGAAACATAGGACTAGAGCCTCAGTTTAGCTGTCAGACACTTCCACTGAACTATTAAAGGGAATTGTAAAACAAATAGTTGAAGTTTTAAGTTGTAACTGACCGAGACATGGCTGCAACACTGAACATCTGAGTTTTTTTCTCCATACAATGCTTTGTTGTCAAAGCTGTGATATACACATACCGTACCGTGGCTCAAAACTTCCATCGCACTTCAGTGACCAGGGCCCCCAAAAAATAACTAAAAGTGCTTGTATCAGCTGCCCTGGAGCCACTGCAAATCCCTTTCTTATCCAAACTTATAACCTTGTGGGCCTTTCTGCTGATCTCCCTTTCAAGGCACAAATGGATGAGCTAAGGGTCTGTGTTGATGTGCTCTCTGTCCAGCTCTGCCCCTGTCATGACAGGGAGGAGAGGTTTTCTGAGCTTTCAGACACTTTTCTGATGCAGTGAACACTCTCATGTGGAAGAGTGACAGAGCAAAATCCAGGGATGAAGGCATGAACTGCCACAGTCTGACAACAGGAATCGCCAACAGAACGCTCCAGCGGATGTGGCCTTGACCTGCATTCAACCCTAACGGTACATGCCACCGTCACCCGACACAGTCAGGGAGCTCAGTCAGTTGTTGGCTTATCATTAAACTCCTCTTATAGTGTTCAAGGTTATTCAGAAAGTGAGAGGCTAAATGTATGTATTCTCTGCTCTCACCCATTTTATAGCTGTAGCTGTTATAGCTGTGACTCATGTTTAGAAATGGCTGTGCAGTGGGCTCACTGAAGAGTGTTTGCCTTTGCACCAAACCACAGCGACCAGCTTATCTGTTGTTTAACCTTTAGCTCGTTGAATTAGGCTTTTGGACTAACTGTAACCAGCAAGCAACTCTGAAGAGGAATGCACTTTCATGCACCTGAGCTAGTCCACTGGTCACTTACCTTGTATCCAACAGTAAGATCTTGACAGTCCTGTGTGCACCCACTGACCCGGCGGTTCAAGCATTCATTCACATTACAGTTCCTCTCATCTGACCGGTCTCCGCAATCATCTCTCCCATCACAGAGATTCCCCTCAGAAATGCAGCGTCCATTGGAGCACATGAAGAAGGAGCCATTGCACAAGCTTCCTGAAAAAAGCAAGACATGACTGTCACTGGCACAACTTCCTGCAATTTCTCAGCAAGTTAGGGAACAATTCTGACCTAACATTGGATCTCGACAGATTAATCGCTTTTCAGGAAAGCTCTCCAGGTTATAGCACCTTTTGTTTCCACCATATGTCCCCACCTGGGCGAGTAGTGCTGCTGGTGACACTGATGAAGAGATTCCAGCTGAGAGCCAAACAGCAGTCTTACCTGCGGCCAGACATTTGAGGTTCAGAGGCAGCTCGTCAGAGCGGTCGGGACAGTCTGCATAGCCGTCACACTCCCACTGAGAGCTGAGAAGACAGCGGCCGTCCCTGCAGCGGAATTCCTCAGATCCACAGGAGCGATAGACTGGGGAAAGAGAGATAGCCAGTTTTTCATCAAGTTTCATCAAGGCAGTGACACAGCTTCAGTTTAGGTGCAACTTTAGCAGAATTAAGTACTGATACTGTAAAACAAAGCTGCACAAGGCAAGATCATTTTACAACAAAACATCCTCATGGTGTTATAATATCATTTCATTGTTTATCAAAAAATCAAGCCATCTGAGGGCAAAATGGCGTTCACTGCTGCACTGGCCAATAGTTCAGGCATAAATACAAGTTACATCAGCACAACAAAGGCAGCTACAGAGAATTCTCTCTAGTTGAAAAAAAAATTGCAATTGCCCAGATAAACCCCAGTGTCAGTATGTTTACAAGTAGCATAATCACCAATTGAAATAATAGAAAGTCATTACTCAGTCCAGAAAAACATGGACAGATCTATATTAAACTGGCTGCAAAGAGACCTGACCTTTAAGCACTTCAAAAGCTTCAGAGGTGCACAGTTCATTTATCAATATACAGTCAACTATAGATAATCATTCACATGGATAATTGGCCAATCATTCAGAATAATGTTATTGCATCTCATATTTTCTCACAGAACACTGGCTAATGGTATAGACTAGTATCTATATAAATACTTTAGTTTTACATGACCAGTGTGGCCCCTTGCAAATTTGTTATCAAGCCCCTGCACATGATTGAAAATTATTTAATTTTGGCTCCTCATGTTGCACCTCTACCACACTGTGGTAACATGTTTTATTTAAACAAACATTATTCTGACTCCACTTACATGGTGACTTATAATTTTTTTCCCCTTGCTTGCCCAGTGCACCTTTCAATTAGGGCAGAGGTAATTATGAAGAGCAATAAAGCAAGATAAATCTACTTGCCACATTCCACTGATTCATCAGATCCATCTCCACAGTCATCATCATGATCGCAGACGAATCGCTGGGGGATGCAGGCTTTGTTGCGACAGCGAAATGAGCTGTCATCACATGTGTTGTTGGGTGCTAGTGCATGAAAAGAAGTAGGCTCAAGTGCTATTCAGTGGATAAATATTTTTTCTAAACATGACATCATGGAATGTGTTTAACATCAACATTATTAAGCCTTATGCTAATCCACTGGTGTCTTTGTTTCCTAATCAAGGTAGAAACAGTGACAGTTCAGATGAATGGTCCAATCCCAATTTGTGGGAGGCAATTCAGATTACTCCATTTAGAGAGGACCGCAACTGTGCAAAAGCTTCCTATTATCTACTACTTCCCACTATGTACAGATTTTCTTTCTTGCTTGAAATAAACTTTGCAGAGAGATTTACAGTAGGTGTTTAGTGGGTTTCATGATTTATGAGCTATTGTTTTATGCAATGTAATCTGAAGTTATACAATATACAATAAGGTGTAAACAAGCAATGATTTCTTAAAAGTTCCACAATTGCAATGAGCTATTCGATGTTTTGAGACGACAGAGTTTACCACAGCCAGCTGCAGAAAGTTCATCACTCCCATCAGGGCAGTCCCTTTCGCCATCACAGAGCCAGCGTTTTGGAACACAGGCGTACGACCCGGGGCAGCTGAACAGCCCTGGAGCACATGTCACTGAGCCTGAGAGGAAAACAGGACCAAATGCTCTACTTTCAAAAGCGAATGAATGCAATTGGTCAAATGCACCACAGAGAAAAATGACTGCAAAGGACGCTGAAATGTAGCAGAAGTATTTTGTTTTGTCAGGATTGTACCTTCTCTTCTCTCGGAGAACATTTACCAGTTATTAAAAATCAACGCACTTGTTCTGAACTAACAGACTATATCACAGTATATTAGAAGGCTTTGAGGTGATGTCGCTTTATGACCCAAATAAACTAATTTTCATTGTGCAGCAGTTCCCCTTGAGCAGAGTTAACACATAATGACCGCGCTATTGTAAGTAACAATTATTTACTTGCATTCTGTACGTCAGCAATACTGTCCTTTATCATAGGGCTGCCTGGCACTGAGATACAAAGTTAGGTGCAGTAGTTCAGTAAGGAATGTATAGCTAAAATGCATATTCTGTTTTTGACTAGAATTGCACTTCAGAAACCTTTGGGCCCATTCATTAATATTTCCTTGACATTCTATTACAGTCCAATTATCCAACCAATGTTCATAGCAATGTTTGTCTCTTTATTGTGGTTGGTTGCTTCTTGTTTTATTGTAGTATTCATTACACACACATCTCATTTGCTCATTGAAATAACTGTTCCTCTTGGGTCTCAGTCATGAAAAATCGGTTTGCCTCAGTGCCCACTGCAGTCATCAGAAATTCCAGAGGTCTCGTTTGTTGTCTCATTAAGATTAGTATATTTCTTTCCATTCATTTCCAGCTCTGCTAGAGGAACTAGTGGAGCTGTCACATGTAATATAGCAGCTGTGACCTTTTATGCAAACAGTAGATTCTTCTTGGCATCTGAAAGGGCACTTACCACAGATCTGCACGCTCTCATCAAGGCCATCCTCGCAGTCGTTCTCTCCATCACACAGCCACTGTTTGGCAATGCACTTGTTCTTTGAGCAGGCAAACTGGTTCCATAAGCACGACGAGTCTGCAGAGGGCAGTGGAATTTCAATACCATAAACCAAACAAAGTGAGGAGGAAACAACAACAAATGTGGAATACCCTGTAAAAGGGCCAATGTTGTGTTTATTTATTTTTTATTTTTTCTTGAACAAAAAACAAGTGTTTTGATAAAACCTGCACCTTGGCTTGCTTGTGTTTCTATATATATATATATATATAGAAACACAATATATGCCACTATATTTATTAGTGGCATTCATGAGTATAGCTGCCACACAAATGATTGTACATATTTTTTTCCCTTTGTCTCACAAAGAAAGACTATTTTTACAAATATTTCAGTTAGAAGGAAATAAAATATATCAACTGAACAAAGAATACATATCTATATTAAATACCTTCACGACATCACAGCACTTTACTTCAGTATTGCTTATTTAGATTAAATTTCCAAGAAACTAGGGTTCTAGAGTTAATAGGAAACAGTTGGATATCAACTAGGAGAGCACGCTGCTGATCACTGTGTAAAAGCTATTGTGTAAGATGTGGATTTATTTGTAATTAGTGCTGAGTTTGTGACTTTGTCACTGAGCCACCCACTCCCCCGGAGAGTAGTGCTGTGGTCTCTTCCACTCAGATGTCAGGCCTGGCAAAGTCTGATAGAGCTTTGATGAGATGTTGAGAGAAGGAAGGGGGAATGTGTGCTCCAGGTCAGACCACAGCACGAGGAATTATGGATCCTACTGAGGGTGGGTGGGATTACGGATGGGAATTCTCTCTCACTGTGTTACTTTACATCCTGTCAGACTCTGCACGTCACATCAGCCTCAGATGCACTAATACAGTGATGTTACGATAAGGATGAGATAAACATAGAGTGGCTAAATCTGCAAACCATGATTATCCAGACTTCTTGTTTGAGATACCAAATTTGCACTTCAAATGTGAACAGCTGCTTCAAGTGTCTAACAAAATAGCAGGTCTACAGCACATTAAACGTATCAAAGAGAGCCTTTAATGTTTCATTTTCAATAGTGTTTCACATAGTAGAAAAGCAACGCTCTGTATGAAATGTGAAGTGACAAATGACTATTTTGTCAAATCATTTGTGGAATTTGAAATTTCTGAAATGTAATGTAATTTTTCTCAAACCACTTTGGCTTTGCTGTCAGATTATCAGTGGCTGGAGCTTTTTATATGATAATTAACTGAGAGAAGTGGGAATATTGTCTATCTGTCCTGGAGAAAAAAAAAAAAAAAAACTCTATAGAACATCTCAAAGAGCTGAGGCATAATTCATATCAGTTCTGATATAAGCACATTTGAAGCATGGGATATTATCATTTCACACTGGCACAAATGGCATTTTTAGATAAAGGAATGGAAATGGTGTTCATGCGTTATGCATCTCTCGAACAACAGTCATGGACAATTTATAAAATAAATCTGATAACTGGAGGAGCATTAAATATGAAAACCAGATTGTTCCTCTTTCTGTTGCAACTGAAATGTAAACAAAGGTGTAGATTAATTATACAGGAGGAGAGAGAGGGAGTCTGGCAAATTAGAGCTCTGCAACATCTTCGTCAAACACTCTCAAGGGCAAACATATGTGAGGTCACATTTTAATTGAATTTTTATTTATTTATTTATTTAATTATTTATTCATTTTTTAATTTTATTTTATTCTTCTTAAAATTAGTTCCTGATCAGGCCCAGACAGCTGGGGCCTTAATGGTTTAAAGGCAAAATGTCCATAGTCTTCAGCCACACGAGCAGCTCTGTGAGGCTGTACTTAGGCACAGGAGTCCTTTGGGCTAACAATGCTGATGTTATGGAGGTATAATGTTTACAGTGTTGACCATATAAGTTTAGTGTGTCAGCATACTAAAAACACACTGTATAACTGAGGATGCAGGTATTTTTGCAGGTATTTGGTTAAAAACCAAAGTACAGGACAAATTCAAATTGTAATTTTTTATGCAAAATCATAAATTTTATCATAGATTTTGAGATATTTCACTGGATGCAGTTAGTTAAAAGTGTGACCTGTTTGTGGGGCTGAATGAAAAGTCAGGGGATCACAAAAATCCTGAGAATTTATCCTCTGGGCATCATAAAAATCTGTACTAAATTTCAGCTCAATCCATCCTGACCAAAGCTGCCATCACTTGAGTCATGCTAGCGGCTTTGCTAAAAGAGAAAGGCAAGAGGAAGGAAGATGCATCTCTTTTACCTCACAGGGAATGCAGCACGATACTAATGACAGCACTAACTGCTTCATGACTTCTTACAATTTAAGTGGCTGGACCACACAGTCTATGGGTTACACAATGCAATAGGCTGACATCTCAAGTACAGGCAGCGAGTGTTTTGATAGTGTGTGGACGACTTTATCAGATCCAATTACCTTGTGCATATATGTGACAGTAATGAAGCTTTACAGCTACTCTGACCACTTACATTAAAGCATCCAGTCATTTTGCTTTGATGCCGAAAGCAATGAGATATGTGTGTGAGCTGTTGGTTTTGAGGGCAAATTATATTAATCCATACCATGACTTAATTATGGTCCTCCTGTTTAATTGGAGAGATCTTGACTTTGTCATGGTAGGTTCTGCATATATTAGCATGGATTAAAGCAAAAGTAAGAAAGCTCTTGCTGCCTCTGGTGAGGGAAGTAGAGGAGTGGCATTGTAATGTGTAATCCTTTCATATGTCAGTGCTTTCCATTGAATCCACCATTTTCATCTTCACTATAACCGTCTCAGTGACGGCTCATTAATTAATTGTTACACTGGAAGTGCTGTATATTATAATTCAAAGAGAGAAGGGGAAAAACTTCTGTATTATTAGCATTCAGGGTTGGGATTAGACTTTCAAACAAGCAGCAACACCCACTTGAGAAATCTCACAATGAGTGGGGAGCAAAATAAAATGAGGAGAAATTGCCTTATGGAATGAATGTCTCAATGAACAATCATCTCTTGTCTTTCTGTCACCTCCTTATAATCTGTATGTAATATTTGTTGTGGGCCTGGATCTATTTAAATGACAAAAACATTACAACAAATAGCTTCTTGTTAATGGAAAATAAATATCATTCCAACCACTGACAGTGTTGTTTAGAGCAACTAAATACCTCATATAAATCTGGCAGTTAGACAAAACATAATTTCAGTTTTTTTGTGTAGAGGCTCTTCCATGAGAGGTAAGATTTGTTGGCTTACCACACTGGAATTCATCTGCCCCATCCTCACAGTCTTTTTGGCCATCACACAGCCACACGCTGGAGATGCAGTTCCCACTTGGACAAGCAAAGTGGCCCTCCTCACACTTCTGTCCATGGGAAACTGGAATGAACAACAAAACCAAGTCAGTCCTCTAGGCACCAGCGATGATTGAGGTCATTATCTTATCCTAAGCTCAGAGAATCTCTTATTCCACATAATCATCTCTGAAAATGAGATCTGTCTTAAGTCTTTTCTAATTGAAGTTGGCTTCCTTGATCTGCCTCTGAATGCACAGGCAAAATGTGTGTCTTTGTGAAAGTGTGTGTTGGGTACATACCCTGGCAGTTGGTCTCATCAGCATAGTCGCCGCAGTCATTTGCACCATCACAGATCCACGAGGGGTGGATGCACAACGAGGTGGAGTTGCAGCTGATGAAATCTTTTTCTTTCACCCCCAGCTTGTAAAAGTGAGAGCAGTCGGTGTGGTCTGAATACAAAACACAGCACCGCAATAATTGTCTTGTCACAATGGTAGTGATGGTGGGGGTAAAAGTGAGGTTGGCAGTATTCAATAGGATCACAGTGACAACCACAGATCTAATTTACTGGATCCAACTGATCTGGTAGAGGTACAGTTGTGTCTTTACACTTCCATTGAAAATGCAATGCAAAGAAAAGGCAGAAAGGACATACTGCAGTTCTTTTCATCTGAGGCATCGGCACAGTCAATGACCTGGTTACACCAGGCTGAGCTGGGTACACAGCTCCCATCCTTGCACGATAAGTCTGATGAGCCACACGTGACATCTGGAGGAGAGAATTAGCATTTCAAAAAGATAACAGAAACAGCACTCAGACACAGTCACAGGTACAGCTCACAACAATACTTAGAACCTCTTTGTGGAAGAGGTGAAAATTAGCTCCTGGTTGCAGACTGCCAGACAGAAAAAGGTTTGTGATGAGTTACAGTATCTGTGCAGTTGGACTCTCTGTGCTATAAAAATTATCTGACTGTCATAACCCCTCTTAGTGCTGTGCACAAGCAATTCACAGTTAATATGCAAGAGGGGCTTCTTGGTTGTCTTCATTTACCAACTGCTGCACAATGACCCTATTCATTTTAGCTCTCTGCATTTTATTTTCAGTATTTAAGAAATTACTATAATTAAATGTTCTAATGGTAATAGACAAAGTTATTTTTGATGTACCATTGAAAAGAATATCTAAGGCTGAAGATGACAAACCATAGTGAAATAAAGTCCTTTCAGAAATCCCATGATGAACTAGAAGGTCCACATTAATTATGAGAATAGCACCATGTCCTTGTGGAGTCAACTAACTCTTACACCTTACAGTATTTTCCCACTATCACCAGTTACAGCACGGAAATAATCACAACTGTTTTTTTTTTTACTAGATTATTTCACCATTAATGTCAAAGCAAAAAACAATCTGGCAATAATGAAAGGACACAAAGTATTGTTCTCTCAGAAGCAGCTTTTTAGGGTTGAGGTTGGGAGCTTTTATGCACTTCTTATGATCTTGGGGCTCATTAGACAGTGAAGGCTTAGCACAGCATGTGGCCTAGCGTGCTGTATTAATACAAGCATTAGTGTGGCTGGAACCTGCCCTCAGAGGCAGGACAGACCGAACAGGAGATCAAACGGCTGTGACTCACTGCTACAGAAAGCTTCATCTGAGTTATCCCCACAGTCATCGATCCCATCACAGAAACGACTGTTGGCCACACACCGTTGGTTGTAACAGGGTCTGAAACCATTCCGACAGCTCCTGTTGTCTGAACAGATTGAATTGTATAAGTCTGTTAGAAATAACTAAATATTTGACATTTTTTAGCACAAGAAATGTCAATGACAGACAGCAATCAAAAGGTACATTATTTTTTTCTAATACTCTACACTCCTATGTGTATATACTTCAGATAGAGTTGTGAAATGTTTCTTACCACAGTATTGCATCTTCTCATCTGATTTATCTTTGCAGTGCGCTACTCCATCACAGGTTAGCTGGTAGTTTATGCACTCTCCATTCCCACACTCAAATTCAGTGTGGATGTTGCAGGAGGAATTTTCTGCTGCAGAAGAAGACAATAAAGGTGATGAACCATGACTGTCACAATCTCAAAGCTATGCTTTTTTGTAAAGACAATGGCATACATACACATGAGCTCAGTACATTTTAATACACAGCACCGCCCAGTTTGGGGTCAACATTTGTAAATGCCATTAAAGCATCGGGTAACCCCATTACCCTTATACTTAAACTTAACAGAACACTACTGTGAAGTGCCTGTTCTATTCTTATTTTCCTTTGATAGCTATTTCCAATTTAATTAACAGTAGTGCACTAATTAAATGATGAATGTCAACATTGAATTATTTAGTGATTTCAGTCATCAAGCATAAATAAAAAATCCAACAATAAACACTTTTTTAGACTTTGAGCAGCCCCCTACTCCTCCCTCCTCTAGTAATGAGTGGAACTGAGGTGCAGCTGAAAGCCTGCTGTCCTCTACAACGACATCCAGGCTACCATCCAGCTCTTCTGAGTCACTTGCCATGTTTACTCTGGCCAAACTTCCCTCGTTTGAACAGCTCCTCCCACCTTATGTTCTATCCTCACACTGCATTTCAGATTCAACCAGCAATGTGTCAAATTAGGAATGCTTTCTCCTTGTGACTTCAGGCAAGTAATTGTGACAAACATCCTACTCCTCTCAGCTGTGTTTTCTGCTGTCTGCCTAAACTTAAAGTAGCACAACATTAAAGCTTTATTTTCCTGAGCGGTATTGACTATGACTCCTGGAATCATTACAAATTCACTGCTTAGACAAAGAGGAAGAGACAGCAGCTGGTCATGCTTCCCTGTTTGTGTGTGGTTATGTACAAAGAGATCAATTCAAAGATGTCAAAAGGTTTGTGTAAACAGCGCAAATAATATCTCAGCCTGAGTGTGTATAGAACCCAGGTTACACTAATATAAATGTAGACACTTCTTTCAAAATAACTAATCCATAGAGAGTGCCATTAAAATCAATACCTGGTACTGGGGAATGTTCAATGGGTTGGAAGTTGTGACCTCAGTATAATTCAATCTGCAGCTTCTCATGACTTACACACGCATCGGTTGTTGTCTAACAGCACACGCTGCCCACGGCAAGTGCAATTGACCCTCCCGTCCGGGGTGAGTAGACAAAGGTCACCGCAGCCTCCATTCATGTGTCGGCATGGGGACAGCTCACCTTCAATAACAATCAAAGAGAAATGATTAAGTGGTCTGAAGCAGTCGCCCAGGACACACTTTCTCTTTCAGCTATCAGTCTGAGATTTTTAGAACATTCCTGAAGTTATTTTCTGAGGAACCATTGTTACTTACCCTTCTGCTGGCCTTTAGCTTCAGCCTTCCTTATCTATTAGTTGGTGATACTGGTACTGATATTCCAATTAAATTCACCTTAAAATCGCCTTTAGTATTTTGCATTAGTGATAAGGCAAATGATATTCCAAAGTGATATTTGAAATAAGTTTTTAAAGTCCTAAGGGACAAGGCGCAGACTCTGGCTTTTCTGCATCTCATAGGAAATGAGCTCTTTCTTTTTGAATTTGAAAGCCTGACACCTCTGGTGTAAATGGACGTGACAGTTGATTTAGATTTTTCTTCTGTAAGATTTATTAAAGTTGAGATGGAATACTCTTGATGTGATGAGCTATGGCATGACATTAGTGATTATTTCAGTTATTAACAAGGATGAGGAAAATGCTGCTAAACAACTAAAATTGGCAGAGGAATACATCTTATCCAATAACTACTTTCTTATTATGAATGGGGCTGATTTAAGCATCAAATACTTGCATTTACATTCAGCTTCAATTTAAAGGATCATCAGTGGTCAACATATGAATAAAAGGCCAGGTCTGTTGTTAAAGACCTGCACTAATACTGACCACAGGCAGGTATCCTCACTGACAGGTAGCAAACGTATTACAGTTCTGGATATTTTGTCTTCCTCTGCCTGGGGTGCTATGTGAAAAAGCTGTGTGTAAGTCGGTGAGATTTGTGTATTGCACTACACCCTGTGACCAAAGTGCAGACAAAACCTGTGAAAGAAAATGTGAGTGCTAATCCAGTTCTGAGAAAAAATGCATAAAAGCTTCGCAACATCAGATGTAGTCTCCATTATAAGCATTCAGAAATGCACATATCCAATAGAGACCCTCTGTTATTACCTGCCCTCCAGCCATGAGTATTTTAAGAAAGTAAGAGAAGAAACTTCCTGTTCTGCAGCTCAGGTAAACCATTTGTGTGATTGTTTATAGTCAGGTTATTCATTACAAGGAAAACACAATAAGAGGTTAATGATGTAAAGACCGGAAAGAATAAATTGCTGGTCATCGCACATTATGTAGACTCGCTGTTGTTCTCGCAGCTGTGCCAATGCAGGTCCTAAGATGTGATCATTTCTCATGACGAGATAAACGAGGAACGGCGTGGCGCTCTGCTTCCACTTCCAACCAGTGGGCCATGCTAACGCCCACTTCCCTTTGTCCTACTTGGAAATTAAACTTTATATGGGACTTAAGAAGCTCCCTCTACAACATAGGCTTCTTGTTATATTAATTACCTATGAAACTTTAGTTTCTAGCCATTCTAAATAAGACCATGTTCATTTATCTTCCCCACTGCTCTTGTACATCAAAATGAGACCACCTTTTAAATCTTTTGCTTTTAGTTAGCAGAGCCGAGATGACATACCAGTGGGCTGGTATTATTCACCAATGTTGTTTAATCATAATTATATCATATATATGTAGAATATTTCACTTAATTATATCTTGACTCATCAGCCAACAGCTCTTTATTCAATTGTATTTTATGGAAATATCCCACCTTAATGCATATCCATGTCAAAAACTTTAAAAAGTCCTTGCCAAAAAAAACTAATAAGCTTTTTTAAAAATCCCAAATGTTGATACTGGTATTGGCCTCAAGGCCAGAATCGGTCTGGTGTTATTACTTCCTCAAACATCAGGCCAGTGGGGGACAAGTGCAGGCAAACTGTAGTAGTGACACAGATGAGCACAGTTTCCGTCTCTTTCACTACAGTAGAAAGTGCATGCAACTACATATTTATTTTGGTCTGCTGTCCTCAACTACACTAACATAATAAATATGCACATACATAAAATCCCGCCCATAAAGGCACATGAACACCCAGGCATCTGCAAACACATAATACACAAATATTTGCAGACACATCACTGCATCCATTGGTCATTAAATTAAGCTAATTTCCAGCCAGGTGTTTAAATACTCACAGTTGTTTGTGTCCCTGGCCACAGCTATAATTCCCATTGGTTGATGGGGTATATCTGCTCGAAGTACCTTGGTGTCACCGCCTGTGTATTTGTTTGATCGCAGCACAGACCTGCGGGCCCAGTCTGACCAGTAGATGAAATCTGCATAGATGGCGAGCCCATAGAAGTTTCCAGGTCCTGATTTAACAATGACCTACAATTGTAGAGCAGAACACTGATGTGAGGACTGCTTTCCAATATGCTTTTCAAGACTAAGCTTATGGAAATTACTCTATTTGCTGGCATACACAATACAGCTATAACATAAGGTGAATTCATACACTTCCACCCACAAACCAAACGCAAACATGTTTTCAAGATCTTCCTGGAAAGAGCATCAACTGAATTTTTCCCTAGTGCAACCCGAGGAAAAAATCTGAAAAATAATGATTGACTCAATCAACACAACACCCCCGCCGCCCACATGACTGCTTAACCCAGATGTTGGGGGAGTAAATGACAGTGTCATTGGCAGAGAAGCAGAAATCCATCAGATGCCTCCTTGTGGGACTCTCCAGGCTTGTGGGGGGGGATCAGGGCCTCCAGCAGCTCTGTAGTCTAAGCCATTAGTGGGACAGGCTTGTAAGCAGCATCACATTAGCCCTGTGCCATACTGGGATTAATAGGACAGGTGTTGATTAAAGGAGCCCAGCTTGTGGAAGCAACAACTGGCCATCAGGCGAGTGAGGGACAGAGAGAGAAAGAGAGGGAAACACCAGATGGGTTAGGATTGAACATATTGATAGGAAATTAGATTTGGGACACATTAGATTTACAGCCAGCTACACATTATTTTTGAGCCGAACTCGTGTTTTCAGTAAATGTGAACATATTTCATTCATTCTTATCATTCTTTCACTATTCAACAATATTCAAACATCATACTTCAACTGCCGACAGCTCTCAATTTATATTTCCTCTCTCCATGGTGAAAAGGGCATCTTTTCTTGGTTAAACATGCTGACATCTTTGCTCATCATGCACTCCGCTGCCCTTTGTGAAGCACTGCCTTCATTAATGACATGAGCCTCCACTCTCAGAATGGCACAGGGGAGAGAATCATGCCATAGCTTTTATTCTTCTTTGTCACTAACTACACTGGCAGCATGAAATGGCACTGCTGCAGTGAAGAGTGGCTGGGCCCTCGAGGACATTCCACTGCCATCCAAGTTTACATGTGACTCAAGACAAAAATGAAACAATCACAAGACTTTAAAATGACAGGGAGCCTTAAGCTGACATCTCCGGAGGAGATGCCTTGTATGTAGTGGATTGTCTCAAGATTTCCACAGCTACAGTGTGAGAAAATGCTGAAGTTGACAATCAGCTACCTCTGTTTAATTTACACATTTTAATTGGAATGGAGACTTTGCACCCAGAGCAGTCTCACTGGAAAGCCTTCATTAGCGGGACTTGACTGCAGCAAGGGCAGGTGGGGACCCAAAGGTGAAGACTGTCTGAGCCTTGTGACCTGGCTCAGCAAACATATGGGCAACTAATTGAAATGGGCCAAGGTGATGAGCTGCAGAGGTCATGTCAAGCAAAAACTGAAATCCATCGCAAAAAAGACTTGCATCTCGCACTGTAATCCTTTACACACATGGGATACAGAGGATATAAATCCAGTTGGGATGTCATACATTATGCATGCAACTTTTCATGGACAAAATAAGAACTCCCCTGACTGAGCATCTTTACTTTACCATGGAATGACTTTTGTGATTAAGGAAACCATCTGTACCCCCAGAGATGAAATATCAGAAAGAACATCAAGAGGTGTTTCATATCCTGTTTGCTGTATAAAGGATTATGCTCCAGGAGCTCAATAGGGATGGCAGATTAAATGGGAGACAGAGAAAACAGTTTCATTTCAGGAGAAAAGGGCAGATCAATTTGACATTCTGTCCCTGAATATGTGCCTCAATTCTCAAATGTTTTGTAATGAAACATCTCCATCACTCAGAAGGTAGAAGTGGAAAATAGATTCTGTCTGTCTGGGTCTCTTTCATAAAAACATTCCTTGACTCAGGAATTTCAAAACGTACAAAAATGTGAAACTTTAATTAAAAAAAGGTCTATAACCTGTATAATGGTTCTGAATTATAAACAGAAATTTACAGAGAGAGAAGTAATCAATTGCTTAAGTTTGGGCAACCACAATGAATGCCTTTTAATTGGAGCTACTATTTTCATA
The DNA here is from genome assembly GCF_046630095.1 of Trachinotus anak. Classification (NCBI taxonomy): domain Eukaryota; kingdom Metazoa; phylum Chordata; class Actinopteri; order Carangiformes; family Carangidae; genus Trachinotus; species Trachinotus anak. The sequence goes on along the minus strand of NW_027273852.1, from coordinate 3,190,492 downwards.
CTCACATATCTGCTGGAACCATCATAGTCACATCTCTCAATCTTCCCAAGGCTTCCATCTGAAAAGTAGAGCTTCTCTGCTTTGTGGTCAATAGTCAGTCCATTAGGTGTCAGAATGTCGGAACTGATGATAATCCTCATGTTCTTGCCCGCTAAGGTGGATCTCATGATGCTTGGCCTCTGCTCATTCCAGTTGGTCCAAAACATCAGGCTAAGAAGTGTAAGGGAAAAACCAAACCAAACATTTAATTACTAGTGAGTAGAGCAAAGGATTATTTTTTATTTTTCATTTTTAACAGCAGCAAGTGGCTTCAACTTAATACGTAGATGTCAACTGCAAAATATGTGGAGCTTTTTATAGGAGCCTCTACACAAATATGTCAACCGGACAGATCTCTTCCATGAAGGCAAAATAAACACGAATAATGAGGAGTCATGTTTTGTTCTTCAATCACAGAATAACTTCAATTAGAGTCATAATTACTGCCCATGTAAACACAGATGATCTCAGTAAACCTGTAAAAAAATGGAACCATGGGAAAATTCCCCTGCACCACCTTAACTGAGCTTTGCAAGACTGTCACTGAGTGTAACTCCTCCGCCTCATGTATTGACCCTGTACCTACAGCATTTTTAAACAGGCATTCAGTATTTCTAGTCATGTCCTGAACATTATAAATAATTTCTTCAAACTGGCGTCTTCCCAGATGCCTTTAAAACAGTTGTTGTAAAACCCTTATTAAAGGAATGCAATCTAGACAGTAATGCTCTGACCAGTTATAGGCCAATATCCAACCTTACATTCATTAGTAAGATACTTAAGATAGTTTCAGTGCATATAAACTCCTTTCTTAAAGAAAACAATATCCTGGAGGAATTGCAGTCAAGCTTTAGAACAAACCACAGCACTGAAACTGCTCTGACTAAAATAATCAGCGACCTCAGACTGAATTCTGGTGAAAATAATTTTTAAATATTTTTTTCCTCTTAGACCTAAGCGCAGCATCTGATACAATTAACCAACAACCTAATCATCTTGAAAAGTTGGTTGGTCTTTCAGACCTTGTGTTAAATTGGTTCAACACATCAGGAACAGGGAGGAAGTTTTCGGTCTTGGGGATCATGTGTCCTAGAAACGTGACATCTACTGTGGGGTTGCTCAAGGGAGCTGCCTTAGTCCATTATTATTCTCACTGTACATGCCGCCACTTCCATAGTTATGCAGATGTCACCTTACCGTACATCTCTGCTGTTCCAAATGATAAATAAATACAAGGATAGCAATAATTTCTTAGCGTTCTATCAGAACAAAAGTAAAATCCTACCAATCTCTCCAAACAAAAGGAGAAATGCTGTTCAATAATCTGGGGAAATTAACTCCCTGGATTAAATCTGAGGTTACAAATCTTGGTGCTATTTTAGACTCTGATCTAAGATTCAAGTCCCACATCAACAAGGTGACAAAAGCATCATTTTTCCACCTTAGAAATATAGCTATGATTATCTACTGCTTGTTTATTGACAGCCGTAGGAAAACTGGAGATGTAGCCTTTGTCAATTACGGACCAAAGCTATGGAACACATTACTTATAGATATCAGAGAAGCCAGCTTACTAAGTATTTTTTTTAAAAAGCTAAAAATGTTATCTCTACACCTTAATGTTTGACTAGCGCTGAAATTTTGCACTTTGAATTGGAAGAAAAAGACTGTGGTGTGTGTGTGTGTGTGTGTGTGTGCGTGTGTGCGTGTGTGTGTATTTACCCACACAGCACCAGCAAAGAGGCTGGTTATTTGTGGGGCAACTTATGGCTGTGGCTGGCGCAGATAAAACCCACAGTGAGATTGCACCCATAGGGACAAAGTTCTGGGGCAGCTGAACCAGGCTGATGACCCCAGTGTAATTAAATCCTGTGGTGCATTTGCGTCTGTCAGGGAAAGAGGTTCTGCAGTGCTGTTGGCCTCAGACCCAAGATGCCATTTAAAAGAAGATATACACTCCAGCAAAAAAAGAAAAGTTCTCCTCTTAAAGAAAAAGCTGCTTACTTGATTTTATGCATTCTGTGTATTCTATTTTTAATGTATATTTATTTTTTCCTTTATTATTATGCATTTATTTTTGTTCCTTTGAAATTATTTTATTATTATTACATCTCATTTTACATTAATGTTTTTAACATGTTTTTGTGTCATTTTATGTATTTTCATGTGAAGCACTTGGTGCATGTAATCCCTTTTTTGTAAAGCCTGCCCTTCACTTGTAAGTAACTTTGGATAAAAGCGTTGGCAAAATTAGTCAGTGTAAATGTAAAGCACTTCCAGCTGCATTTCTTGAGTAAATGTGCTATACAAATAAATTATTATTATTATTATTATTATCATTATCATTATTATTCCTCCCATAGCTCCCAAGACCTCCATGGCCTGTCAGTGGCTTACCCTCTATATAACCTGAGGGAGCTCATCAGTGATTAAGTGTAGCTGAGTTTCAACTGATAAACCAGATTAGCATCACGGCTTGTGATATACAGGTGTTTTATTCATATTCTTCTCTGTGAAGACTTGGGAGTGAAGAACAGATAATAGCAGCAGAGTAAATAAATGATTGATATCTTGGTTTGTATGGATTTTGCAAGATGGACGGTGCACGTTTTAAAAGCACAGCTATGTAGACAAATCACAGCAAAAAAGAGCAAGATGTGTTTTCAAATTGTTCATGTTTTTTCCAGCTCCTGGCCTCTTACTTCGTACTGTAATGAAGTCATGGAAGTCCACTCAAGTGCAATAATAAGGATTCTGGTCAGAAGTCACAACGACGGACTGCTAATTAATCACTTGAGCTTGAATTCTAATTATCAGACAGTGTTTCCGGAGTGGGATGGATATGGTGCCAAATTGCCAACCAAGGATATAGTCTGAGGTCAAGAAATTAATTTAGTTAGTCCAACAGCAGGAGCAAGATACTCTTTTCAGAATGCTCACAGTAACATTCTGAACTAGATGCAATATGAATACTGATATGAAGAACGCTTTTTATTTTTTTAAATTAACGTACAAATGAAATAGTTAAATCAGTTTGTGCACCTTAGAACAGATGGTACCTTACGCCTGAAGTGTGAAATGCACAATAAAACACAATATACTTCAAAATATCTCAGAGTATAGCTCCTGACATCATAATGCACCAACATCGTAGCACTGAATAGATCCTAGCTAGACCAGAATGGTTGCTGAAAAGCCAAAATTAATGTAGCACATGATTTCTACCTTGCTCTTGTGATGCAAAAAACATTTTTCCAACCAAATCCAATTATTTTCCCATTATTTCTGAAAGCAAAAACATATGCCGTTAGAAGGTAAAAAAACTAAACAAAAAATAACCTAAAAACCTCAGATTCACAGAGAGGATTTTTCCACTTGACTGCATTTTTGTTACAGTGAGCAGTAGAAAGCACATGGATTTCAGAGCTCTACCTTGGACATATCTGGCAGCATATCAACATTATGGTCAATGAATAGATTTATAGACAAGTACAAAGATCTTAAAATTTGCCCTAAAACTCATAGGCCAGTGCACTGATGTTAAAATGGTGGTAATGTGAGTTTTCTATTGAGTGCATTGTATTTAACAACTCAATGGGTAAATGTGACAGCAACGGATTGCAGTAGTCAAGCCTCCTTGTAAGAAAGGTATGCATAAGCTTGTCATAATATCTTAGGGAGGGAGAAAACACCTAAATACATTACAGTGTTATGTATTGTTATATATTTTCCTCGACAATTAAATAAAAGTCTTTCGCTGCTAAATAAGATAATGAGGATCAAAAGCTATATTGAGAATGATGTCATCAGCACTTCAAAGAAAAACAATACTCTGCTTGAGGAAGATGACCCTGGTGTTAATAAAACTGAGTATAGCTGAACATACCGTATATCAACCTATTAATTGTTGTCAGTCATATTGTCTAAGGCTGAACTTAGGTCCAGACATTTTTGCATTAAGTGACTGTTACAATAATGTGGTGAAAAGGTGAAAGACAGTGTGTTTAGAGACTTTTTACTGACCTTTGACACTCATCCAGGGCCAGGACATGTGGATGGTCTTCCTCGGAGAGTGTGACCACAGCCTGCCTGCTAAAGGCCCCCACTCGTTTCTGGTCCACAGTTTGCCTGGTGATGGTGGAGGTAGTGGAGCTGGTCCAATACAAGGTGTCCCATGCCCGATGGTAGGAGAGGCCCTCCACTGAACCCACGTCTAAAAGAACAAACACATAAAGACCAATGCTCAAGTTGCAACCGTGCAATCTAATTCAGACACGGAAAAGAAACGTGGTTCAGTGAAAAAACAGACCTGCCAGAAGGACACTCATGTTAGCTCTGTTCTTGGCAAAGCCTTAATGTGGATAACACATCTGCCAAATTAGTCTACATCGCAATTTATGGCTGCAAGCATGTGCATCCCATCCTTGCTTGTTTAAGTGAAAAAGTAGAAACGTACACTTATGAAGAAAAATCTAATTGCAGAGTAAAATTCAAGTGTTCATGTAGTTTATCAATAACCTCTTTTGCCTCCCAAATGTACAAAAAAAGTTGTCTATGGTGCAGATTTAGGTAAAAATACTGACTTTGCTTGTAACAGATGGCAGGCTCCAATTGTGTTGGAACTGGGATTATGTTTTCTTGGGGACTGACAGGGAAATAACTTCATGCCTCACAACACTGGACAGAAAAGTATTTGTTGATGCAACAGTCACTCAGTACCTGAATGTTTTTTCTGCGAACCAATTTCCTAAAGACAGAATACGAAAAAGCCTCTGCAGCCTGACTGACAGGGAAGGAACCTCCGGAGAGAGACAGTGATCACAGACAGAAAAGATGGCCATGTATACGTTTATCATTCACTGTAGATTTGTTTTGCTGTGGTTTTATAAATGACCTACTGAATGTGGCCTCCATTGCTTCAATATTACACAAGTATCAACCTGAAGAAGCAATGTATACAATAACATATGCAGTAATGCAGTGCTGTTGAGTTGTCATGTATTCATGCACGAATATGACTGCTGTTCCCCATGGACGACTGTAGCATATTTGTTGAAGCTTATGACTGGGGGATTTTTTTCATTGTGTTCTGGGAGAGGAAAATGACAGAGGTCAAGAAAAAAAAAAATCCAGTTGCAGTAAAGAATATTGACATCATGCGAAAAGCAGCAGAAAATGTAGTTTAGTAGTAGCATAAAAAATCAAAAAGTCAAAAGTTTATTTCTTACCCTGATACAACCTAAATATGAAAATTCAATGAAGTCTCACTCTGCAAAGCCACTGGACCCTAAACTGTCAGATATCTATCAACCAGACAGGAAATAGGCTTTGTTACGGCTTTGGAAAAATGACTTCCATGAACCAGGTTCTGTGTGTGTGTGTTTGATTATGTGTAACTCTTCTGTCTGCACGAACATGTGTTTATTGCTTGATAAAGCATGATTATTTTTTTATCGATGTACACACTTAAAAATTGACTTCTCAGTTCAATAAAACTACCAATATTCATAATGAGCACATTTTAAAAAATGAAACTAAGTTTAACAATGCCTTTTTTCTGTGACTCTTGAATTTTCACACACACTTTCACCTGTCGATGCAGCCCATATTTCATCTAAATGGAGAACATGTGGCCAATGTAACAGAATTTGGCTGTATCCCTTGATCTGAAAACCCATAAACCATACTCTAGAATACTTAAGATACTACCTGAGTCAGCCAATCACTAATTAATAGTTTACAATAAAGGCCGTCTGGCAGCTTGGAGTTTCTCACAAATTGTTGGCGGGGTGAGAGAGTAATTAATGTTGGACGAGGAGCTTAATTAGGGAAATATGGATGATTAACATCTTCACCTTTCCTGAATGACGAGATTCAGGCAGAAACTTTTAGAGGAAAAGAGAAGAGTCTTGTTTTCATATTCAGTGCAAGGTTAGATGCTGCCTAAAGGTGTTGATTCCATCAAAATGTATGGACTAGAGGGACATGCTGCTTTCACTCGACACCTAATAAGCTAATTGGAAGCAAGGATGATAAATTGTAATTGTTTACACCACCCTGATTTTACATTTCACAAGTGCTAAGGTGTGAAGGACACTTGCAAATCCCGACAGATGGTTCAGAAGATGGTTCTAGAAGATAAATAAATAAGCTGAAAGCTCGCTCAGCAGGGTTTGGGAGATGGGTTGGAGGGATGGGTGGGAGTGGATCAGTAACGCTGCCAGTCTCCTAGTGTGAGGAGGGGGTGGGAAGGTGCTGAGCTCTGCTCCCAGTGGAAACTTCACAGAATGGCAGAGGGTGCTAGTCGAGCAGAACAGAGGCTTTTGCTCTTCATCTGAACCCAGTCATGCTTATCAAGACAGGACTGACTGAGCTTTAGTGAAGAAATAGAGAGGGACTGGACACATCATATAGTCTGTGAGGGTAACGCTTTCATACATAGGTATTACAATATAGTAATTTAATATGTGGTCTTTTCAAAAAAAGAGAGTGAATGTTATAGTCTAAAAGAGGCTGATAAAAAACTGCAGTAAAAACAACACCTCTGCTCATTTGTGTAGCAGAAGCAGCATGTCAGCAGCAGAACAACAGCCGCTGCAGTCTTAGGTCAGTGTCTACACGGTGCCACTGTGCCCTAGGAGCATGAACACAATCAATGCAGTTACACATAAGTCAGAGGAAATCAGACTTGGAGCATAAAAATAGGCTGTTGGTAGCTGTTATGTGCTTTTTAAATTTTAAAAAATGAGCCATTATGCACATCTTCCCCATGAAATGCATGTGAGACAAAATACAGCTGAAACGAACCCAGTGAAGGCACAGTGTAACAAATCTTACCTGTAAAAATCAGAATACAATACTTGGCAGGCTTTTTAGTGACATAACAAACAAATAATGTAAAACAGTGTGGGAGTGTAACATCCACTTACTTTCTGCAATAATAGATCTTCCTGTCCAGTCATCATTAATCATCTGGATATTTCCAAAGTGGACGTCACTGAAAAAGATGCGGTTGGTCCCAGTTGTCTTCTGACTATAGTCAAAGGCCAGTGCTATGACATTCTTGAAAAATGTGGGATTTTCAAAAGGCTGGACAGGTGAATTAAGGTCGTTCTCATCTGAAAGATGGATGCTTTTCAGTATAGTCCTCTCAGAGTAGAGTAAATAACCTTCATAGCGCTCACAGGCAAAGCCATCCTCTGCCAAGCGGCCATGAGCGCAGGAGCAGGTCCGGCGTCCACTGCCCAGGTGAAAGCACAGCTGTTGGCAGCCTCCATTACTCCTGGCACAGGGGTTGGTGCCTTCAAAACCCAACACATGTTCAGTTACTGGTTTGTCTCAGATTCTACCTCTGTGCACTCACATTTAAATTGTACAAGACTATGCATAAAAGAAAATCCCAGATGGAATTTGAAAAGTGTATTTTATAAAAGCCTCTCAAAACTAAGTACAGGCATAACAGCGATCATAAAAATAAGACGACTGAAGTAAAAACAGTCAACATTAATATCAAATCAATAACACTGTACAATTGAAACTCCTACCTTTTTCTCTACCTCTATTGAAAACTGTCACATCCTTTAAATTAACCCCTAGACCACTCCTCATGGTTACAGCCTCACTGGTGTCAGTCTTGAAGCCACGACGGATTGAACCATTGGAGTGGGCCCTGAATAACATCAGAAGAGACGATTGGGGCAAAGTAAGTGGTTTTATTTTCAGACTTTTCAGTGTGGTAGGGTAATGACAAAGGTAGACATAAAGACAGTTAATTTTATTTCACAAAAGTAAAGTAAAATTCAAGACTGCAATCAGCCATGTCTGACACAAGTCAAGCTGCTGCAGATAAAAGCGCAGTACAGCTAACAGCTTCTTTCCATTGTTGTCCCCATTGTAAGGGGGAGAGCATGAGACGATTGGTCGTCAAGTCATGCAAGAAAGGTTAAAAACAAGAAAGAAAAAAAAAAACAAAAGAGTCATGTGATTTACTATTTAACAACAATTTCTTTACTCTAAGACCTGTCTCAGTCTCTTGTGGCTTCAAAGAGCTGACAACACTGTTCCAAAGAACAGTGTACAAATGTGCATGAAGTGACTGACTTCATGAGAGGAAATAAGGCATAATTGAATTTAACTGTATGTCTGATTTTACAGATGGTTGAGGAAGAATCCTCCCTAGCTGACAACACTGAAGTGTGTCTGGAGTATTCACTATGATAGTGACCCTCGCTATATGGAACTGCTATTCTTAATATTTTCATGGGACCTGTAAGGGCAGGGGTTAACCTCAGGTTAGTATTGCAGGCTTCGCAGGCCAATGCATGTGTGTGCATTTAAGGAAATAATAAATTACCTGTCAGACCAGTAGATATAAGGCCCAAACACAGCCACTGAGAACAGGTCTACGTTGGCCACTGACAGTACAATCTCCCGGCCCTCACCCGTCTCAAGGTTGATCCTCTCGATCTTATCTGTGCGGGCGTCACACCAGTATAATGTATTTTCCTGGAGGATAATTTTAAAAAGCATATCACAAACAGCTTACACATATTTCTGCCACAAAAGAGTAATATGATGTAGGAGGCACGGTGTGCAGGAATGGAGGGGAGGTGGATGAGGTTGATGACGATGTTTGTGCATTTGTGTGCAACTGCACCTCATAATCTATGGAAATTCCATTGGGCCACATGATGCCTGAGTTGACCAGGGTAACCTGGTCCGAACCATCTAGGCGGGAGCGACCAATGCAGGGATTCTGGCCCCACTCAGTCCAGAAGAGATACCTGGCCAGCACAGCAACACACAAACACAGTGTGCAGTTAGATACCTCAGTTGGACAATAGTCCTCCTACAAAAACATAAATACTTTTTGAAATATTCCTTCAAAGTTGGTGTGGTCGACAGTGTGTCAAAGATTTCCTCTGGGGCAGGATATTTTGGTCAGTGTGGCCATTACCTGCTTCAGTCTACAAGAAAAGCTTTTTAAACCACCGCACCACTGTTAACAGGGATGCTTCAGACTACAGAAAATAGTGCAATGATATAGTGAAAAACATGAAAATACAAATAAAGACAATTCAAACCCCTTCTGTGGATGTACGGCAATGGCCCTGGGCTGATCAAGTCCTTCAGATATGACCACTGATCGGTATGCACCATTCAGGCGGGAGATTTCTATTAGGTTGAAACCATGGTCTGTCCAATACAGGTTTCCTATGTAGAAAGAAGCAATAGCAAGATGTGGAAATACAGCAGAGGAATTGTCAAGGGCACAGGATACACAAAAAGATCCCATCATGATACCGTATATACAACAAATAGCACATTTTTACGCACACTTTTTAAGCAATTCAATAAAAAGAAATTAAAATAATAAATAAACCAAAACCTGCTTAATGCTGTAATGAGAGACTATACACCTGAATTAAGAATTTTTGAGTGTGAATATCAACTTGATAGCCTGCAGTATTAAACTGCAGGTTCAGGGAATCACAATACTAACCAGCGATCCAGTCGACAGCAATGCCTTCCACCCGGCTGATCCCGGTCGTAATGATGTCCTCCCTCCAGGTCTGATCACGTTTGGCGCGGGAGATTCTGTTCAAGCCCATGTCTGTCCAATACACAGTGTCATTTCCTGTAGAACACACAGTACAGTTAATGACAAGGGAAAATGGGGATGATGCCACAAAAGTATTTACACCATCAAACAAAGCAGCTCATGAAACCGCATTTTACTGCCGCCTGGCCCATTTCACCAAATGTTGTGTGGGACTATAAAGTATGATGGCGAAAATACCCACACAGTACAGCAACAGCTCTATGTTGACTTACAGTGACTGAACAGGAAAGGTTATTGTCTGCCAAATTTTACAGGGTAGTATATTTCTTCATGCAAAACATGATGTTGGTAAAACTGTTATGGGCCTTTTCTGATTTTACAGCCCTGTTACATAAGCATTGATATAGTACATAATTTATTTATGGTGCAGTCTTCAAGTGCATCTCTCTTGTCAGTCTGGCCGTGTTATATGTTTATTTGTACTTTCTTATTCCTGCTGCCTTCACACACTTAACATGTAGCTCACCTACGACAGAATAAAACTCCAGGGCTTTCATCTGTTCTGCTCTGACAACCTGGCTTCTGTAATGACATGTAAATGCTATGCGTGTGTTATCCGCTGCTTCATTTGGATGGGCTTAGTAATGTTTTGCATGTTCACCTGTACGCTGTAACAAAGGAGAAGACGATTGGCAGTCTTGTTCTATACTTTGGAGATGTACAATTTGGGCTTGGATTCAGCTTATTTTCTCCTTCCAAAAGCTGCGGTTACACATCAAGTTTGCTATAGACCTTTGAAGTCGCTCAGATTCAGAAACAGATTTCAGGCTCTCTTGATAGTTATTCGATGACAAACTGAGAACGCAGAAAACCTGCTCTTGTTCTCCTGAACTCTGTAACTTTTTCTGAAAGCGAAAAAGTTTACATGGAAAATATTAGTCCAGTAAAGTACAGTACTTATAAGTGGTCATATACTGTATGTCATCACAGTGGGCATTTACCCTTGTGGCTGATGTATAGTTACTACTCATTAATTATTTACTCATAAGACAGTCCTTTCTGTTGAGATATGTTGAATGTTTGCCTCTAAATTCAAATATAAATATAAACCCATGCTAACATGCTAACAATCACAATGCTAAAATGCTGATGTATAGTAGGTATAGTCCTATCCTATAAGAAATTTGTGTTCAATTGTGTCATAAATAGCATATGAATTTGTGAGTTATGTCCAAAAAAAATGTTTTGTGAGGTCCCTGTGATCTTGACCTTTGACCACCAAAATCTAATCAGTTCATTTTTGAGTCCAAGTGAATGTTGGGGCCAAATCAGAAGAAATTCCCTCAAGGCATTATGGAGATATCACGTTTCACAAGAATGGGACAGAGGGATGGACGAAGGACCCGAAACATAATGCCTCTGGCCCTGGCTGTCCCTGGCATGGAGGCATAAGAAGTATAGCTGAGGATTAGCAGGCAGCTCTTTGTTGTTTCCATAACAGAAGTACAGTAAGTATTTGATAGACTGACAAATTTTGACTCAATGATGGCACTATATGATGGAAATGTGTCCAGTTGTTAAGATATTTCACTATGGACCAAAGTGGTAGAATGACCAACAGACTGACCATGACTGAGAAAATAACCTCTGACCCCTAGTGGCAAGTTTTGGGTTTTTTTTTGGCTTTATCTTCTTGTGAGACAAACCAATAGGTGGATAGGATTTCATCTGTTGTGCTCACTGCACTGAACAACAACATTTTAAAAGTCAAAACCATTTTTCCAAAGTAAACAATGTCCATATTATCTCCAGACTTTGTAGTGAACGGTGTTCTGGTGCAGTTTTCTCCCTTCAACAGATAATATTCTGTAGATATTAGTTCCTGTCAAATGATGGGATGGTTGCTGATCTCTGCCTCTGGCACAATCAGACGGCTGGGAATATTAAATCAGTTTCAGCGACCTTTGTATAAATTTACATTTACAACCTTCATTTTTCATGAACCTACATAGTAAAATCATAGCATTCATGTGGGATTATCTCAACATGAAATTGCTTTTCCATTTTTCTAAAAAGAATTAGTGCATATCCTTAGTATATAACCCCTTGTGCGTATGTAGTTTGTTTCAGTTGTGCATATGCAGTTTCCTTTACACTGTGGTTGTTATCATGCCATCAGTGGCAGCCTATTACATATATGGAATGCTACCAGCTTATAGTATATTCATAGGATTTTTCAGTGTAATAAATCTATCATTTTTATCATAAGGAGGGATGTAACAAATGACAGTACAAGCTATTGGCTTCATGCTTTCCAATGCATGTTAGGGTACCTTCATTTGATACAATAACTTGGGAATTGCTTTGTATTAGGATTGTTTCAGAGGCTTGTGAGGAAATAGTTTAATCTTATTCATGCTGAGGTCCCCCCCTAATGTGAACTTATTACTGATTCATCTACACTACACTCCACAAGCCCGCAGACCATCACTCATTTGGTAAGAACCTTGTAAAAGAAAAATCCCATAAGAACCCCCCACCTTGCAGTTTTAGGATTGAGAATGAAAGAAAAGGTTTTTAGTCTGGCTTCATAAGACACTGCATATTCATTTTACATGAGAATTGGTTTATTCTAAACTGTTAGATCCTTCCTATCATATCTTGTAACTTCCTGCTTGATTGTGTAAAGTATGACCAGAAAAATGGGGAAGAAAGTGGCAACTGTGTCATCAATTTTCTCTCTCCTGTACATTACATTTCTAAATTAAATCATAGTCTAAAAGCTGACATAGTGTAGAGGTCAAGGTAGGAACATAGCCTTTTAAACAAAATCTCTGGAGAAAGTGTGAGACATTAAAGCCTTTCTTATAAGTAGACTTTTGAAACATGGCTGGTTAGGTAAAGCCAACATCAGTTAAGGTCAAGTTGGTTTACCTGCTTTTTTGCAGGCAAACCATACAATAGCAATTTAAACACTGAAATACCAGGAACAACATATAGTATGTATATTTAACAATATATCACACATAACTCTGAGCTTCACTTGGTATCAGGGATATATATCTGCTGTCTTAAACCTGATATCAAACACTTTTAAAACTGTGAAAATTCCTCCCTCTGTCTGGCTGAACGGCATCATACCTGCGTGAAAATCAACTCCCACAGCAAACAGTGTTCCTGTGATGGGCATGAGGGCTTCACTGTTGTCATTTGGGTCAAGAGCAATTCCCCGGATTCCCTCATGGATGGAATACATCAGGAATGAGTCAACACCTAAAGAATGAGAAATTACCTATCATACTCAAACACACAAAGGTATGAAAGCAAAGCTAAATTATGAACGCCCTTTGACCTATGCATAGATTAATCACTTACTGTACACTGAAACATAAACGCATTGCTTCACATTTAGAAATATGAATGCAGAAAGAGTCCAATGATATATCATTTAGTTAGAGTCATAGAAAATGTCAAATGTTAATGGAAATATATTAGTAGCTGCATAGCAAGTATTTGGAAAAACTCGCCTTCGCAAGACATGCGGTCACTTCGCAAGTTGTAGCCAACTGTGCAGGAGCAGCTACGGGTGTTCTCAGAAGTGGGAAAGCAGAGCTGTGAACATCCTCCATTGTTTATCTGGCACGGGTTTCTTCCTGAATGGTACAGACAACCAGCAAAACATAAACAGTGAGGCAGCATATGTGTATGTGGGTAGTGTGTGTACTTGTGTGTTATGTGTGAGCCTGCTTACCTTTCTGACCCTCTCTGTCATACACCTTCATATGAACCACCCCACTTGTCTTGTTTCTCAGAATCACAAGGTTCCGTCCATCTCTCTTGGTAACCGTTCCCAGCTGTGCCGACTCCTCATCTGCCCACCAGAGCTTGCCACCTGCAACCATCAATGTCAGTGAATTACAAAATCTGGCCACACAAGCAGATTAAGAAAAATTCCAATGCAAGAGCAAGATCAAATTCCACTTTTTGCTTCAGGTAATACTGCAGCCTTTTTGTTTTCTTCACTATGAAATGTATGCAAATCACGTTGTGATGCAAACGAGCCTTGAAAAACACTTCAGCACAATCAAATACCGCCCTTCATCACCAATTCCAAGTGCAAACGGTGTGCTTCAGCTCGCACTCTAATCCACCAAGGCTGGCACCGTTATACCGTAAAGCCCCTAAATAATTGAAGCATTCTCTGAGCTGATTTGAGATTAAAGGATGGGATACCCCGCTCTGCCCACTTGCCGGTGATGTGTACATCTTGCAGTCATGAAAGATAGTTACTTTGATGTCTGGGAAAGGTTTACACCAACAAAGGCTTCCCATGCACTTCAGTTTGAAGGAGTAGCTGAAATTAATGGAAATGGGCACGAGTGTGATTTCCAATACCATTATCTACAAATACTGTAGATAAGGGAAAACCTACACTTGCAAATGTTTACATTTATACTTTGTCTTTATGACTATGGCATGAACATTTTCATTATGGAGATACAGCAGTATATGTCAATCGAATTCTGTCGTTTTGCTTATATACCATGCAAAAACGAGATACTGAAGCAGCATCTCCTCATCTTTATTCTTTTTTACTTCATAAGGTAAAATTCTGTCCTGCCTGTCTGTGTGGGACAGTGAATGCCCAGGCTTCAGCAGTTCTGCCATTGTGAGCATAAGTGATGAGTGTGTCTTTGTAAATAGGCACATGCACAATAGGCTCCTGACCCTGGCCACCACTACCACTCTGTCCTCCAACCCCCACCTCAGCAGAAATCAGTGATGCACAGTCCAGGCACTTTGCCACAGACACCACTGATGTGAGCAGCACTCTCAACTTTAAAATCCCACTGTGGAGTGCAAAGTGGGAAAAATCTGGTGGCACCTCTCTCCTGAAAATAGACATTGTAAATGGAGTGGGAGATGGATATGATTTTAGTCTTTTTTGAAAACAAGTCCAAAAAAATAAAAATAAAAAAATCACGGTATTGTAAAGCATATTTTAGAAGCCATGCAGTGGTAACCAGCAACCAAATGCTAATTCAGTGATTCTGCTTTTATTTGCTGCACACAACCTGCTTCAGGGTATTACCTACTTCAATTATATCAGTAAGCTAATGTGAATGAAAAAAAAGGTCATTTTGCAGTCAAGACGTCATACAGAAATAGTTACTTACCAGTTCATTTAGCAGCATATTTTAATTTACAAATGCAATAAGAACATGTTCATCTATCAATTACTATCAATCCTTAGAAGGTGAGACACCCCTTGATTTATGAGAAAAAACAAAAACAAAAACAAACAAAAAAAAAAAAAAAAAACAGAAACAATTCCCACTTGCATTAATAGCTTCAGGCTCAATGGAACGTAAACTCCTTTCCACAAATCAGACAAATTCCCATGAGTAAGAATGACAGTCTACATGCAGTTTACAAAACATTTGACCCTGGAGGGCATGTTAGCCTAGATTAGCTTTGCACCCTGTGTTAATGTGATGCCGTGAAGACCGCTGGCTAGCTGTGATTGCTCGGTTTTGGCACATCATATTCAATTTCCATCTCAACTGCTCGTTTCATTCCAGGCAAGTCCAGGCTGATGGATCACTCACACCTTCTAAATAGAAACCCTCACCTTTCCCTCAAGCCAATCCAATTATTACAGAGCCCCAGGACCTGAGTGGATCGACCTTGCGTCAGTAACAGTGCCTTCATTATACCTTTTCACAACCAGCATGAGCAATCACTAAGACATGTACGCAAAATGAAAAAGCTGAAAGGAAACAAGCACTTCAGCGAGACAAAATGTCTGATTCCTGTCTGAGAACTGCACTCCACCGATCATCACTGCAGAGAAATAACCTTTGGAAAACTCTTTCATGATTGTGTGTCTGCCTTCACGTCCTGCTGTGAGGGAGCTAGAAATCTTGATAGAACTCAAGCTTTCATTGTGTTTATATGATGCTTCTCTGGAATAACTTTAACCACTTCAAATATGACCAACTGATCACAGACCAGCAGAGAGAGAAGAACCATTAATGGGATTAATGCTCAATAATGTTAAAATTGGGTGAATCCCAACAGAGGGCTCACCTGATGATACCCTGCCAAAGCTAATTCCACATGTATTTGCTGTATCTAAAGATTCATATTGTAATTATAATAGTAGTTATATGTTTGTTCATGTTCACAGTTTGCTGAGTAAGTAAGACAAAGCAGAAACAAAAAACAGTCAAACAGAGGTGGTAAACATAATGGATGGTCAGCAAATGCACTTAATTGCATCTTTCACCATGAAGACAAAAAAAAAAAAACAAAACAAAAACAATCTTTCCGTAGTAGGGCTATTACTCTCTAATGGGCCTCACCCATAGTCTATTCACAAGCCAAAAGCGAAAAAAGCCTGTCTGGCTGTTGAATTACAAGTATATACTCAATGGTTAATAATAATAAAGAAGGAAGGCATCCTGGTTTAAGAGACTGAATGTCTGACAGACATCGAACTACGAGAGAACATTTCACTAGATGCTGGATGCTAATCTCAGGCTAAGAGGACATTTAAATGCCGTCATTCAACAAACATTAATGTTGTTTTGTTAAATTGGTATAAATAGTTTGAAATACACACATACAGTGAACTGTTTGGTTGTTATACTCAGTGAGGCATCTTAAGTGCATCACTTACTTTATGAAAACTGCTAATTATTGTAGACATATAATTTGGTAAAGGGTAAAAAGGTGGGATATGAGATATTTTACATCTCATTAAACATTAAGTCTAATATTTATAATTTATTATATTTAGAAGATTTGGTAGATCTCTATATACTAACAGCAGCTGAAACCAATCATCCCATGCAACGATGATTTAAAAAGCTGTGATTATTCATTAAAATAGGTCTGCGTATTAAATACACTTTCATACTTGCATGAATCCAAGTTCAAATGCTCAAACTGATTAGATTGCTATCTTCTATGTAGAATAAAAAATGATCATCCAACAAATGCAATGTTGAACCATTGTGATATTTGTTGAGCAGTGGGACGACGACAACAACAACAACAAAAACAACATACTGTTAACCGCTGTTTATGCTACCATTCAACAATTTCATCAGTGTCACAAAATGTAATTGACTGTGATTGATACACACCTGCATTTCACTGTTTTGCTTGTGCAATTAGTCTATGTCATCTCACCTTCTGTCTTCCATTTGTGAAATGGTTTGTCTATATAAGAAACAGTTTACCATAAAGTCTTTACTATAGGAAAAGTCTTAACAATGAACTAAAAAGTTCAGTGTTAAGATGTGGCTTAGAGCTGCAGAATTTTAACAGCTAACACAACAGTGGGATTCCATTCTAACACTACTGTGTTATTCTACAACATCGTAATTAGAGCTCCCTGCACATGGTGACAGATACCCACCACACAGGAAACGGAGACATGCCATGATGAATAGCATGCTTCAAGTGCAAACTATCACCCTGACAACACTATTGATTTTATTTTTTAATTAGAAAATAAAAATTACACTTTGAACCACACACACACACACACACACACACACACACACACACATCCCTACACATCTACACACACAAAACCAACAACCCTTGTTTCAGTGTGTCTGCCCCCTTCTCATTACCAGGCTTGAGAAGCACAATGCATTCACATAGCTCACTGGGAAGCTTCCCAGTTGTCAAGATTGCTGCCCTGTGGAAGTAAGATGATTTAAATTCAAATTCTGGTATGTTGTAAAAATAAACATATAAAATGAAATAAATGAGAGAAAGTAATGAAATTTGATTTGCCACCTCTTGAAAAAAGTACATACATATAAAAACTATATATCAATGCTTGTTTGTTATAGTTTTTAGTTACAGGAATTCATTCTTTTTTAAGTTAGGGTTAGGGTTATTTTAACATTGTAGGTGCCATTCAGTAATTATAGTTATTACGTAAGTAATTTCTCCTCTTCTCCAAATACCTGTGCAGAAAGGTTGGTGTCTGAGCACTGCAATCAGGACACATAGGTGTTTCAGAATTTTGGCAGCTGTGCACACCTTCTAGGTGGTGTAATGCCAGAATGAGTTTGAGCTAAACTGATGGATAAGAACTAATTTACACTGACATATGTTTCTATTGGCAGTTTGTATGTAGAAAATAAAAGGAAAAGCTGACACAAAGCTTTGGAGAGCCAGACCCTGCAAGCTAAATAGGAGGACTTTTTTTTTTTTTTTTTTTTTTTTGGGGGGGGGGGGGGGGGGGGGGGGGGTTACTTAGATTTCAGGACAAGAACATACGACTTGATGGATGATGAGACTCACTAGATTCAGCACTGATGCCAAGAATCAACATATAATGAACATCCTCCTGCCTTTTCATTACGAAAGAGGGGGAAAAAAAAATCAATCATCAATCACTGCTGTGCGGTGTTTTAATTATCTTTTGCCGCTGCTACTTCACATAATGTGAAGCACAACTGTTGCAAGGACTGCCTAAATGGCTCCATTCTACAGCCACTTAACTGGTTAAACACGTAAACCCTCCACACTCTCTGACTAATCCTCAATGCCAATCTGATGCACTTGTGACAAAGCTCCACTCACCCATCACGGCCAGAGCTGTGCCTTTGGCTAACTCCCTCTTTAGAGTCTCCAGCACCTCCAGCCCACTGCCATCCAGATTGCACCTGTTGATAGTGCCATTGGCTGAGCTTATCCAGTACAGCTTGTTGGCAGTGTAGTCTACTGAGAGACCTGAGAGTAATACAAGTGAAGAGAGGATAGCAGATTAGTACTCATTGTGTTAGGATTCACTAGGGCCCTGTTCAGACATGGCATAAACATCTCAGATGATCCGACCACAAGTGCACAGCTCTAAGTACAGGTGGAAACACACCCGAGACGCATTGAGGATGCCTTTGAGATCCAATCACTCAGACCACATTCAGAGGTGGTCTGGGCCACATGTGGCCCCATTCTTTTAGCAGTGTGAACACAAATGTGTCCTGGGCCACATTCAACTCAAAATATTTTACTGTTTCTAATGGTTAAAACCTTATTTCATTGTTGAGCTGTGTGCAGCAAGATGATTTGCTCAACCCCTCCTTACCCTGCTTTCTCTTTCTCTCTCCCTCTCAAACACACTGACATCAGACCTGTCTGTCATAGTCAGACTGGCTAAAAACAACAACGCATATGTGCTTATTTGCATATAGAACAGGGAAGTGAGAACTGATCACAAGCGGTCGCTTGAGACGCATTTTAATGCAAGGTTTGAACTGACGTACTTAGAGCTGACCACTTGTGATTGTATCACACAGCATGCTAATGCCTGGTCTGAACAGGGCCTCGGATACAGAGCTTCACTTTAAAACATGGCCAACAGGAAAACTCATCATCCAGACACATACAAGGTAAGTAAAGAGATTATGAGATCAGAAAATAGTAGATAAGACATGCTACATGTAACATTTTAACATAAAAATGTTATTTTATTATTGAAGTATTATCATAGCATACATGACAGTAAACTGCTTTTTTTTAAATTTGAGTTCTATCAAATGGCAAAATAATACATGTTCAGTGACAACTCTGACTTAACTAAAAATGTTCTGAGAAGGTGCAAATAAAAAAGATAGGATTACTTTTTTCAGCACATTTCACAATTGCACATTTACTGTATTTTCTACACATTTGGTTGAGTCAGGTCTGATATAATGTGTTTGTTGGCTGATGTTTGTGGGGGATCTTTATAACAACTGCAGTTGGCATGAAAAACCAATGAGAATGACTGCTTTTAAATCCATTCCCTGGATGATGACATGGTTTTTCATCGAATGCCCCTGTTAATGGTGAGATGTAAAAGCAAATTCAATTGTGGGCCTCTGAACAACTCACTGTATCCCACCATGTGTTGGATTTATGTCTGGCAGATTCACAGTCACAATGCGTCATTAATTTAGTCTTGTCCCCTGGTCTATCCCATAATCATAAATGAAGCCAGTGAAATTCAGTGCACTCTGCTATGTGAACTGCTAACAGGCCCAGCTACTAGAGCAGAGGACCAGCTAATTGTTTTTGCTAAATCAGTCTTCAGTTACTCACTCAAGCATGCTTCATGGGGATAGAGTTCACACTTAAAAAAATTGAAAGTATAGTAATAGAAATATTAGTGTTATGGACAAGTAGAAAATGTTGAAAATCAAACAGCACTGACTAATGACAATGACAATGGTTCTAATGAATATTGAATATCCTCTCTGCAGAAATCAGTGCCGTGCAAGTTAGGCAAGATTGCTAAAAAAATCATAAAGGACTGAGTTTCCAAGTGCCTCACATTTCTACAATCTAAAAGGTTGTACTTTCACCCTGTTTTTGCTGAATATTGTCAGATATCAACATTTGGAAATTCAGGCCCCCAAAAACATCAAACAGCAATCGCTTCTCTAACTGACATCCATAACTACTGCTCAGCAATCGCTTTCCAGTTAAACCCAGCTGTCAGTTAGACACCTACTGTACACCTATTGTATAGGCTAAGCCTTCATGACAGCTGCTCGAGGGAAGTTTGAGAGAGTAATCATTTTTCAATTAGATGTAAAAGTAAATGACTTCTTTGGGAATTAATAGTTAAGCATACAGATGTACACAGGTAAAATGTATTTTCAGTTTAGCCTTGTGTTTGTATTTGTCTGAGTTTCAAAGAAACCCCAGCATTGCTAGACGTGTCAAGCCTTGGCCAGTCTTTACCAGACACTTTGACACCTTTACTTAAAGAATTGCTTTGACGTTGCCTGTTGAGATAATATCACCACTGAGCAGGTGTGTGTTCTTTCTGATTCTTGTTGACATGGTCAAAACAGAGAAAAAATGTCAGAGCAGAAAC